>NC_081312.1:129534127-130134127 GCF_026419965.1 Kogia breviceps | reverse complement strand
TCCACTGTGTCCACGGACCAGCTCTTCTTATCCATTCATCTGTTGATGGACATTTGGGTTGCTTCGGTGTCTTGGCTACTGTGAAAACTCGTGGAGTGCAGCTCTTGCAGCCTGTCTTCTCAGGTGAGAGGCTCGGCTGTGGGTGTTCTGGATGGAAGGGTGGCTCAATTTTTAATTGAAAACGCAGCTCCTTTCTGTTCTCATTATTGGCTGTTACAACTAGACATGTCCTCCACAGACAGAGGGAACAGAGTTCTCTAAAACCCCTTCAGCATTTATTGTTTGTAGTCTTTTGGCTGACGGTAGTTAACTTGGGTGAGCTGAAAGCTTTTTGTAGGTTAGAGGAGTCTGATGATTCCTGATGTTGAGCTTTTCTCCATTTTCCTTTTTTTGATAAAGAGTGAGTAAAACTTACCTCTATCATACTATCTCTTTGACACATTTGCCTGCTTTGAATTTTTTTGGCCACGGCCGAGCTCAGGACATTTTTTTTTTTTGAGGGCAGGTGTCTTTTAGAGGCCTGAGTCCTTATGAATGTTAAGTGACCCATAGCTATGCGTTTGAAGCCGCTCTTGCGGGAAACGGCCACAAGGCGGCAGCATTTCTCCATTTCCAACTCTGGGTTTTCCTGCAACAGAGGCTTCCTGGAAATTGTGTTAGTAGGCTGCAAATGAGAGTGCAGTGTGTCAGGGCAAACCCCCAAGAGCTTATATCTCCTTACTTCTTGTGTGTTTTTTAAAATTTAATTGTTATCTAGTATCACAGCCAATTGGATAAAAATGTGGTGTGTGTTCTAGGTGTACTGCATCTGGTTCATCATATGTATGTATCAATCTATTCATCTTTGGATCCTTTCCCGTGTAGGTTATTACAGAGTGTTGAGTCGACCTCTCCTGGTATTCCTTAGGTATTTTGTGATTATATATTTCATATGTATCAGTACATGTCTGTAAACCCCCATATCCAAATTCATACATTCCTTACACCTTTCCACTTGGTTAAGCATAGTTGGTTTTCTGCATCTATGCACGGCCTTCTCTTGGAAATGACTTCATGGGTATCAATGTTGAAGTAACAGCTATAAGTGATGTCATAGGATATTTCTATTTCGGTTTCTTTCGTACTTCCTTTTGGGTGGTGCCAGCGGTACTGTTGCATGCTCTTCCGTGGCTCATGTTCCATTGTGCACATGGGCCCCCTTCTTCTTGGTGCATTGTTCTGTTGATGGACATTTGGGTTTCTTCCAAGTGTTGGCGATGGTACATGTTGCTGCAGTGCAGGACGGCCAGCCTGTGTCTTTTTGATTTTGGTCTACTCGGGAGATAGGCCCATCAGTTAGCTCAATTTTTACCTTTCAACGCACCTCCACGGTGTTCTCACTACTAGCTGTTCCCAGGTTACGTCCCAGCGGCAGCTAGAGGGCACAGAGTTCTCTAAAACACCTTGAGCATTTATTCTTTGTAGACTCTGTGGCTGATGATCATTCTGACGACGGTGGGTGAACGTTTTTGTCGACTGGATTTGCATGGCTTTATTAATTCCTGATGTTGAGCATTTTTCCATGCCCTTTTATTTATCACAAGAGAAAGAAAGAAAGAGAAGACAAAATGTGCGCAAAATATGCCTCTTGAAATTGTCGTTTTGAAGTGTGCACGTCTTTTGAGTTTTTTTCCTCGATGTACGACCCAAGAATTGTTTTTGAGGGCAGGTGTCATTTATAGGCCTGCAATGATTTTGAATATCAAGTGACCATTAGCACTGGGTTTAAAGCTGCTGTTTTGAGAAACGGCCACAAGGCGGCAGCAGGTCTCCTTTACCAAACCTGGTTACTCGGGCAACAGAGCCTCCGTGGAAGTCGTATTCTCGGTTGTCAATTAGAATGGACTGTGCCAGGAAAAAGCCCCTTAAGTTTGTGTCTCACGACTGACCTGTTCGTTTTTTAATTCAATGTTTATTTTTTCTCACAGCAAGTTTGATTACAATGTTTTGCTTGTTGTAGGTGTGAAAGATGTGGCTCTTTTACACATAAACACGTATCTAGTCTTCTTTGGATCCTTTTCCCATGTAGCTTATGACACAATGTTGAGTACTCTTCTCTTGGTATTCCGTAGGCCTTTGGTGATTTTGTATTTCACCTGTGTTTGTATCTCTCTCTTAAACCCAATTTCCTAATGTACACAATTCTCACACCTGTCCATGGGTGAACCATAAATCTGTTTATTGCATCTGTGATTGCCTTTCTCTGTGGAAATATCTTCAGTGATATCAATTTTCAGGGAACACCTATAAGTGATATCGTAGGCTATGTATCTTTCGCTCTGTGACTTACTGCAAGGTGCGTGATGAACTCTAGCCTCACCGATGGTGCTGTTGATGGCATTGTTTCCTTTTGTTCCTTGGCTAATATTCCATCTGTTCAGGTCCCTGTTCTTCTTTGTCCACTCATCTGTTGATGGACTTTCTGCTTGCTTCCATGTCCTGGCTATTGTAATACTCCTGCAATGCAGATTTGCCTGCCTGTGTCTTTCCACTTCTGTCTTCTTTCTTAGGTTATAGGCCCAGGAGTGGGCCTGCTGGATCATATCGTAACTCAGTGTTTACCTTGTAAAGGCACCTCCATTCTGTTCCCATTAGTGCCTCTTACCAGGTGAAGTCCTGTGGCGAGCATTGCCCTCTGAGGAAGGCGCCACTGAGACCCTCCTAAGCCTCAGGGCCCGACTGTACTCTCCTTGGTATGCATCCTGGACTTTATGGTATGAACATACAAAAGGAGATGGTCTTTGGCCAAATCGCTCCAGGGACCTGCTCAGTTACTGGGAGTCCCTGGTTGTTCCCTAAAGCTAGGAAAAGCAACCCTGGAGGGGAAATTGGTGCCTTTGAGGGAGAAGCCGAGCAGCCAACCAACCAGCTGATGCTGATAAGGTGTGACTAAGCCGAGAAGCCAACCAACCAGCTGATGCCGATAAGGCGTGACGAAGCAAATTCCCTGCTTTAGGGGTATATATACGGCTATGCTTTGTTATTAAACTTGCCTTGCAAGCGTCAGTTGCTTGTGCCCTTCTGATCCCATACCTTGGTGCGTTCAGTTCCCTACCCCCTCTCGTCGGTTGTTGCTACACTTTGAGGACCCGCCGCGGCTGGCGGCAAAGTCCCACTTAACCTAGAGGGTATGCACTTCTCCACAACCCCTTCAGCATGAATTGTTGGTAGTCTTGTTGCTGATGGTTCTTCTGACTGGTGTGAGCCGATACCTCTGTGGTTGGATTTGCATGCGTCTCATAAAGCCTTGAAATTGAGCTTTCAGGGATGCCCTTTTTTTCTTCAAACTGTGTGTGTAGCTTACCTCATCACATTCTTTTCTTGAACTATGTGCCGCCTTTTGAAATATTTTGGCCACTACCTCCCTCAAGACATTTTGAGGGCAGGTTTCATTGACAGCCCTCCAGGACTTGTGCACACGAAGTGACCATTAGCACGGGTTTTCAAGCTGCCGTTGCACGTAACGGCCACAGGGCTGCAGCATTTCTGCGTTTCCCACTCTGGTAACTAGTGAAACAGGCCTTCCTGCCAGTGGTGTTCCTTGGTTATCAATGACGGTGGGATGTGTCTGGAGAAACCCCCCAAAGCTGATGTCTCCTTACTTATATCTGTTTTTAAAATGGAATTTCTACTTTTCACTGGAGTACTCTTCCATTGTGTCCATGGACCACTGCTCCTTTCTGCATTCCTCTGTGGCTGGGCATTTTCATTGCTTCCAAGTGTTGGCTATGGTAAACATTGCTGGATTGCAGGATTGCCAGCCCGTGTCTTTTTGATTCTCATCCTCTCAGGTGATAGACCCAGCAGTGGCTATGCTTGATTGAACGGTCGCTCAATGTTGACCCTTTCCAGGCAACTCCACTGTGTTTTCCTTAGGGGCTCTTACCACGTCCCACTTAGAACCGAGGGTACGCATTTCTTCACCACCCCGCCAGCATTTCTTGTTTGCAGAAGTTTTGCTGCTGGCCATGCTGAGTCGTGTGACATGATAGGTTTTTGTAACGTGTAGTTTCGTGTCTAATAATTCCTAAGGTTCAGCATTTTTCCACGCCTTTTTTTATTCTGTTAAACAAAAACAGAAAAAAAAAAAAACCCGTGAGTACAATAAACCTCTCGAAATTGTCTTCTTGGAAGGTTGCCCTCTTTGGACTTTTTTGGTCGATTTTCGACCCCAGGATTTTGTTTTGGAGGGCAGGTGTCATTTACAAGCCTGCAATGGGTGTGAATATTGAGTGACCATTAGCACTGACTTTAAAGCTGCTGCTGTGGGAAACGGCCACAAGGCGTCAGCATTGCTACATTCCCACATCTGGTTACTAGGGCAGCAGAGCGTTCTGGAAGTCCTGTTCCCAGGTTGTCAATTAGAATGGAATGTGCCAGGAAAAAACCCCAGAAGTGTATGTCACATTACTTCTTGTTCGCTCTTTTAATTTGTTTAAATCGGGGTAATGATTAGAATACTGTTGGTCCTATATGTACAGAATCTGGTTCATTTGTACGTTTTATATATATATATATATATATATATTCTTGTACAGATCCTCTTCCCATGTAAATTATTGCAGAGTGTTCTGGTGACCTCCCTTGCTATATGGTCGGTCTGTTTGATATATATATTTAATACGTATTTGTACACATATGGTGACACTAATCTTAATTTATCCATTCCCCCCACCTTTCATTTTACATAAGCTTAGTTTGCTTTCTAAGTCTGTGAGTGTCTTTCTTTGTGGAAATATGTTCATTTGTGTCAGCTGTTAGATAACGCCTATAGGTGATGTCATACGGTATGCCTTTTGCTTTCCGACTTAACTCATGTTCTGTGATGATCTCTAGGCTCATCTCGGGTGCCTCAAAGAGCAGTGTTTCCTTGTTTTCCATGGCTAATAGTCCACTGTGTCCACGGACCAGCTCTTCTTATCCATTCATCTGTTGATGGACATTTGGGTTGCTTCGGTGTCTTGGCTACTGTGAAAACTCGTGGAGTGCAGCTCTTGCAGCCTGTCTTCTCAGGTGAGAGGCTCGGCTGTGGGTGTTCTGGATGGAAGGGTGGCTCAATTTTTAATTGAAAACGCAGCTCCTTTCTGTTCTCATTATTGGCTGTTACAACTAGACATGTCCTCCACAGACAGAGGGAACAGAGTTCTCTAAAACCCCTTCAGCATTTATTGTTTGTAGTCTTTTGGCTGACGGTAGTTAACTTGGGTGAGCTGAAAGCTTTTTGTAGGTTAGAGGAGTCTGATGATTCCTGATGTTGAGCTTTTCTCCATTTTCCTTTTTTTGATAAAGAGTGAGTAAAACTTACCTCTATCATACTATCTCTTTGACACATTTGCCTGCTTTGAATTTTTTTGGCCACGGCCGAGCTCAGGACATTTTTTTTTTTTGAGGGCAGGTGTCTTTTAGAGGCCTGAGTCCTTATGAATGTTAAGTGACCCATAGCTATGCGTTTGAAGCCGCTCTTGCGGGAAACGGCCACAAGGCGGCAGCATTTCTCCATTTCCAACTCTGGGTTTTCCTGCAACAGAGGCTTCCTGGAAATTGTGTTAGTAGGCTGCAAATGAGAGTGCAGTGTGTCAGGGCAAACCCCCAAGAGCTTATATCTCCTTACTTCTTGTGTGTTTTTTAAAATTTAATTGTTATCTAGTATCACAGCCAATTGGATAAAAATGTGGTGTGTGTTCTAGGTGTACTGCATCTGGTTCATCATATGTATGTATCAATCTATTCATCTTTGGATCCTTTCCCGTGTAGGTTATTACAGAGTGTTGAGTCGACCTCTCCTGGTATTCCTTAGGTATTTTGTGATTATATATTTCATATGTATCAGTACATGTCTGTAAACCCCCATATCCAAATTCATACATTCCTTACACCTTTCCACTTGGTTAAGCATAGTTGGTTTTCTGCATCTATGCACGGCCTTCTCTTGGAAATTACTTCATGGGTATCAATGTTGAAGTAACAGCTATAAGTGATGTCATAGGATATTTCTATTTCGGTTTCTTTCGTACTTCCTTTTGGGTGGTGCCAGCGGTACTGTTGCATGCTCTTCCGTGGCTCATGTTCCATTGTGCACATGGGCCCCCTTCTTCTTGGTGCATTGTTCTGTTGATGGACATTTGGGTTTCTTCCAAGTCTTGGCGATGGTACATGTTGCTGCAGTGCAGGACGGCCAGCCTGTGTCTTTTTGATTTTGGTCTACTCGGGAGGTAGGCCCATCAGTTAGCTCAATTTTTACCTTTCAACGCACCTCCACGGTGTTCTCACTACTAGCTGTTCCCAGGTTACGTCCCAGCGGCAGCTAGAGGGCACAGAGTTCTCTAAAACACCTTGAGCATTTATTCTTTGTAGACTCTGTGGCTGATGATCATTCTGACGACGGTGGGTGAACGTTTTTGTCGACTGGATTTGCATGGCTTTATTAATTCCTGATGTTGAGCATTTTTCCATGCCCTTTTATTTATCACAAGAGAAAGAAAGAAAGAGAAGACAAAATGTGCGCAAAATATGCCTCTTGAAATTGTCGTTTTGAAGTGTGCACGTCTTTTGAGTTTTTTTCCTCGATGTACGACCCAAGAATTGTTTTTGAGGGCAGGTGTCATTTATAGGCCTGCAATGATTTTGAATATCAAGTGACCATTAGCACTGGGTTTAAAGCTGCTGTTTTGAGAAACGGCCACAAGGCGGCAGCAGGTCTCCTTTACCAAACCTGGTTACTCGGGCAACAGAGCCTCCGTGGAAGTCGTATTCTCGGTTGTCAATTAGAATGGACTGTGCCAGGAAAAAGCCCCTTAAGTTTGTGTCTCACGACTGACCTGTTCGTTTTTTAATTCAATGTTTATTTTTTCTCACAGCAAGTTTGATTACAATGTTTTGCTTGTTGTAGGTGTGAAAGATGTGGCTCTTTTACACATAAACACGTATCTAGTCTTCTTTGGATCCTTTTCCCATGTAGCTTATGACACAATGTTGAGTACTCTTCTCTTGGTATTCCGTAGGCCTTTGGTGATTTTGTATTTCACCTGTGTTTGTATCTCTCTCTTAAACCCAATTTCCTAATGTACACAATTCTCACACCTGTCCATGGGTGAACCATAAATCTGTTTATTGCATCTGTGATTGCCTTTCTCTGTGGAAATATCTTCAGTGATATCAATTTTCAGGGAACACCTATAAGTGATATCGTAGGCTATGTATCTTTCGCTCTGTGACTTACTGCAAGGTGCGTGATGAACTCTAGCCTCACCGATGGTGCTGTTGATGGCATTGTTTCCTTTTGTTCCTTGGCTAATATTCCATCTGTTCAGGTCCCTGTTCTTCTTTGTCCACTCATCTGTTGATGGACTTTCTGCTTGCTTCCATGTCCTGGCTATTGTAATACTCCTGCAATGCAGATTTGCCTGCCTGTGTCTTTCCACTTCTGTCTTCTTTCTTAGGTTATAGGCCCAGGAGTGGGCCTGCTGGATCATATCGTAACTCAGTGTTTACCTTGTAAAGGCACCTCCATTCTGTTCCCATTAGTGCCTCTTACCAGGTGAAGTCCTGTGGCGAGCATTGCCCTCTGAGGAAGGCGCCACTGAGACCCTCCTAAGCCTCAGGGCCCGACTGTACTCTCCTTGGTATGCATCCTGGACTTTATGGTATGAACATACAAAAGGAGATGGTCTTTGGCCAAATCGCTCCAGGGACCTGCTCAGTTACTGGGAGTCCCTGGTTGTTCCCTAAAGCTAGGAAAAGCAACCCTGGAGGGGAAATTGGTGCCTTTGAGGGAGAAGCCGAGCAGCCAACCAACCAGCTGATGTTGATAAGGTGTGACTAAGCCGAGAAGCCAACCAACCAGCTGATGCCGATAAGGCGTGACGAAGCAAATTCCCTGCTTTAGGGGTATATATACGGCTATGCTTTGTTATTAAACTTGCCTTGCAAGCGTCAGTTGCTTGTGCCCTTCTGATCCCATACCTTGGTGCGTTCAGTTCCCTACCCCCTCTCGTCGGTTGTTGCTACACTTTGAGGACCCGCCGCGGCTGGCGGCAAAGTCCCACTTAACCTAGAGGGTATGCACTTCTCCACAACCCCTTCAGCATGAATTGTTGGTAGTCTTGTTGCTGATGGTTCTTCTGACTGGTGTGAGCCGATACCTCTGTGGTTGGATTTGCATGCGTCTCATAAAGCCTTGAAATTGAGCTTTCAGGGATGCCCTTTTTTTCTTCAAACTGTGTGTGTAGCTTACCTCATCACATTCTTTTCTTGAACTATGTGCCGCCTTTTGAAATATTTTGGCCACTACCTCCCTCAAGACATTTTGAGGGCAGGTTTCATTGACAGCCCTCCAGGACTTGTGCACACGAAGTGACCATTAGCACGGGTTTTCAAGCTGCCGTTGCAGGTAACGGCCACAGGGCTGCAGCATTTCTGCGTTTCCCACTCTGGTAACTAGTGAAACAGGCCTTCCTGCCAGTGGTGTTCCTTGGTTATCAATGACGGTGGGATGTGTCTGGAGAAACCCCCCAAAGCTGATGTCTCCTTACTTATATCTGTTTTTAAAATGGAATTTCTACTTTTCACTGGAGTACTCTTCCATTGTGTCCATGGACCACTGCTCCTTTCTGCATTCCTCTGTGGCTGGGCATTTTCATTGCTTCCAAGTGTTGGCTATGGTAAACATTGCTGGATTGCAGGATTGCCAGCCCGTGTCTTTTTGATTCTCATCCTCTCAGGTGATAGACCCAGCAGTGGCTATGCTTGATTGAACGGTCGCTCAATGTTGACCCTTTCCAGGCAACTCCACTGTGTTTTCCTTAGGGGCTCTTACCACGTCCCTCTTAGAACCGAGGGTACGCATTTCTTCACCACCCCGTCAGCATTTCTTGTTTGCAGAAGTTTTGCTGCTGGCCATGCTGAGTCGTGTGACATGATAGGTTTTTGTAACGTGTATTTTCGTGTCTAATAATTCCTAAGGTTCAGCATTTTTCCACGCCTTTTTTTATTCTGTTAAACAAAAACAGAAAAAAAAACCCCGTGAGTACAATAAACCTCTCGAAATTGTCTTCTTGGAAGGTTGCCCTCTTTGGACTTTTTTGGTCGATTTTCGACCCCAGGATTTTGTTTTGGAGGGCAGGTGTCATTTACAAGCCTGCAATGGGTGTGAATATTGAGTGACCATTAGCACTGACTTTAAAGCTGCTGCTGTGGGAAACGGCCACAAGGCGTCAGCATTGCTACATTCCCACATCTGGTTACTAGGGCAGCAGAGCCTTCTGGAAGTCCTGTTCCCAGGTTGTCAATTAGAATGGAATGTGCCAGGAAAAAACCCCAGAAGTGTATGTCACATTACTTCTTGTTCGCTCTTTTAATTTGTTTAAATCGGGGTAATGATTAGAATACTGTTGGTCCTATATGTACAGAATCTGGTTCATTTGTACGTTTTATATATATATATATATATATTCTTGTACAGATCCTCTTCCCATGTAAATTATTGCAGAGTGTTCTGGTGACCTCCCTTGCTATATGGTCGGTCTGTTTGATATATATATTTAATACGTATTTGTACACATATGGTGACACTAATCTTAATTTATCCATTCCCCCCACCTTTCATTTTACATCAGCTTAGTTTGTTTTCTAAGTCTCTGAGTGTCTTTCTTTGTGGAAATATGTTCATTTGTGTCAGCTGTTAGATAACGCCTATAGGTGATGTCATACGGTATGCCTTTTGCTTTCCGACTTAACTCATGTTCTGTGATGATCTCTAGGCTCATCTCGGGTGCCTCAAAGAGCAGTGTTTCCTTGTTTTCCATGGCTAATAGTCCACTGTGTCCACGGACCAGCTCTTCTTATCCATTCTTCTGTTGATGGACATTTGGGTTGCTTCGGTGTCTTGGCTACTGTGAAAACTCGTGGAGTGCAGCTCTTGCAGCCTGTCTTCTCAGGTGAGAGGCTCGGCTGTGGGTGTTCTGGATGGAAGGGTGGCTCAATTTTTAATTGAAAACGCAGCTCCTTTCTGTTCTCATTATTGGCTGTTACAACTAGACATGTCCTCCACAGACAGAGGGAACAGAGTTCTCTAAAACCCCTTCAGCATTTATTGTTTGTAGTCTTTTGGCTGACAGTAGTTAACTTGGGTGAGCTGAAAGCTTTTTGTAGGTTAGAGGAGTCTGATGATTCCTGATGTTGAGCTTTTCTCCATTTTCCTTTTTTTGATAAAGAGTGAGTAAAACTTACCTCTATCATACTATCTCTTTGACACATTTGCCTGCTTTGAATTTTTTTGGCCACGGCCGAGCTCAGGACATTTTTTTTTTTGAGGGCAGGTGTCTTTTAGAGGCCTGAGTCCTTATGAATGTTAAGTGACCCATAGCTATGCGTTTGAAGCCGCTCTTGCGGGAAACGGCCACAAGGCGGCAGCATTTCTCCATTTCCAACTCTGGGTTTTCCTGCAACAGAGGCTTCCTGGAAATTGTGTTAGTAGGCTGCAAATGAGAGTGCAGTGTGTCAGGGCAAACCCCCAAGAGCTTATAACTCCTTACTTCTTGTGTGTTTTTTAAAATTTAATTGTTATCTAGTATCACAGCCAATTGGATAAAAATGTGGTGTGTGTTCTAGGTGTACTGCATCTGGTTCATCATATGTATGTATCAATCTATTCATCTTTGGATCCTTTCCCGTGTAGGTTATTACAGAGTGTTGAGTCGACCTCTCCTGGTATTCCTTAGGTATTTTGTGATTATATATTTCATATGTATCAGTACATGTCTGTAAACCCCCATATCCAAATTCATACATTCCTTACACCTTTCCACTTGGTTAAGCATAGTTGGTTTTCTGCATCTATGCACGGCCTTCTCTTGGAAATGACTTCATGGGTATCAATGTTGAAGTAACAGCTATAAGTGATGTCATAGGATATTTCTATTTCGGTTTCTTTCGTACTTCCTTTTGGGTGGGTATCTCTAGATCCTTCTACGGTGGTGCCAGCGGCACTGTTGCATGCTTTTCCGTGGCTCATGTTCCATTGTGCACATGGGCCCCCTTCTTCTTGGTGCATTGTTCTGTTGATGGACATTTGGGTTTCTTCCAAGTCTTGGCGATGGTACATGTTGCTGCAGTGCAGGACGGCCAGCCTGTGTCTTTTTGATTTTGGTCTACTCGGGAGATAGGCCCATCAGTTAGCTCAATTTTTACCTTTCAACGCACCTCCACGGTGTTCTCACTACTAGCTGTTCCCAGGTTACGTCCCAGCGGCAGCTAGAGGGCACAGAGTTCTCTAAAACACCTTGAGCATTTATTCTTTGTAGACTCTGTGGCTGATGATCATTCTGACGACGGTGGGTGAACGTTTTTGTCGACTGGATTTGCATGGCTTTATTAATTCCTGATGTTGAGCATTTTTCCATGCCCTTTTATTTATCACAAGAGAAAGAAAGAAAGAGATGACAAAATGTGCGCAAAATATGCCTCTTGAAATTGTCGTTTTGAAGTGTGCACGTCTTTTGAGTTTTTTTCCTCGATGTACGACCCAAGAATTGTTTTTGAGGGCAGGTGTCATTTATAGGCCTGCAATGATTTTGAATATCAAGTGACCATTAGCACTGGGTTTAAAGCTGCTGTTTTGAGAAACGGCCACAAGGCGGCAGCAGGTCTCCTTTACCAAACCTGGTTACTCGGGCAACAGAGCCTCCGTGGAAGTCGTATTCTCGGTTGTCAATTAGAATGGACTGTGCCAGGAAAAAGCCCCTTAAGTTTGTGTCTCACGACTGACCTGTTCGTTTTTTAATTCAATGTTTATTTTTTCTCACAGCAAGTTTGATTACAATGTTTTGCTTGTTGTAGGTGTGAAAGATGTGGCTCTTTTACACATAAACACGTATCTAGTCTTCTTTGGATCCTTTTCCCATGTAGCTTATGACACAATGTTGAGTACTCTTCTCTTGGTATTCCGTAGGCCTTTGGTGATTTTGTATTTCACCTGTGTTTGTATCTCTCTCTTAAACCCAATTTCCTAATGTACACAATTCTCACACCTGTCCATGGGTGAACCATAAATCTGTTTATTGCATCTGTGATTGCCTTTCTCTGTGGAAATATCTTCAGTGATATCAATTTTCAGGGAACACCTATAAGTGATATCGTAGGCTATGTATCTTTCGCTCTGTGACTTACTGCAAGGTGCGTGATGAACTCTAGCCTCACCGATGGTGCTGTTGATGGCATTGTTTCCTTTTGTTCCTTGGCTAATATTCCATCTGTTCAGGTCCCTGTTCTTCTTTGTCCACTCATCTGTTGATGGACTTTCTGCTTGCTTCCATGTCCTGGCTATTGTAATACTCCTGCAATGCAGATTTGCCTGCCTGTGTCTTTCCACTTCTGTCTTCTTTCTTAGGTTATAGGCCCAGGAGTGGGCCTGCTGGATCATATCGTAACTCAGTGTTTACCTTGTAAAGGCACCTCCATTCTGTTCCCATTAGTGCCTCTTACCAGGTGAAGTCCTGTGGCGAGCATTGCCCTCTGAGGAAGGCGCCACTGAGACCCTCCTAAGCCTCAGGGCCCGACTGTACTCTCCTTGGTATGCATCCTGGACTTTATGGTATGAACATACAAAAGGAGATGGTCTTTGGCCAAATCGCTCCAGGGACCTGCTCAGTTACTGGGAGTCCCTGGTTGTTCCCTAAAGCTAGGAAAAGCAACCCTGGAGGGGAAATTGGTGCCTTTGAGGGAGAAGCCGAGCAGCCAACCAACCAGCTGATGCTGATAAGGTGTGACTAAGCCGAGAAGCCAACCAACCAGCTGATGCCGATAAGGCGTGACGAAGCAAATTCCCTGCTTTAGGGGTATATATACGGCTATGCTTTGTTATTAAACTTGCCTTGCAAGCGTCAGTTGCTTGTGCCCTTCTGATCCCATACCTTGGTGCGTTCAGTTCCCTACCCCCTCTCGTCGGTTGTTGCTACACTTTGAGGACCCGCCGCGGCTGGCGGCAAAGTCCCACTTAACCTAGAGGGTATGCACTTCTCCACAACCCCTTCAGCATGAATTGTTGGTAGTCTTGTTGCTGATGGTTCTTCTGACTGGTGTGAGCCGATACCTCTGTGGTTGGATTTGCATGCGTCTCATAAAGCCTTGAAATTGAGCTTTCAGGGATGCCCTTTTTTTCTTCAAACTGTGTGTGTAGCTTACCTCATCACATTCTTTTCTTGAACTATGTGCCGCCTTTTGAAATATTTTGGCCACTACCTCCCTCAAGACATTTTGAGGGCAGGTTTCATTGACAGCCCTCCAGGACTTGTGCACACGAAGTGACCATTAGCACGGGTTTTCAAGCTGCCGTTGCAGGTAACGGCCACAGGGCTGCAGCATTTCTGCGTTTCCCACTCTGGTAACTAGTGAAACAGGCCTTCCTGCCAGTGGTGTTCCTTGGTTATCAATGACGGTGGGATGTGTCTGGAGAAACCCCCCAAAGCTGATGTCTCCTTACTTATATCTGTTTTTAAAATGGAATTTCTACTTTTCACTGGAGTACTCTTCCATTGTGTCCATGGGCCACTGCTCCTTTCTGCATTCCTCTGTGGCTGGGCATTTTCATTGCTTCCAAGTGTTGGCTATGGTAAACATTGCTGGATTGCAGGATTGCCAGCCCGTGTCTTTTTGATTCTCATCCTCTCAGGTGATAGACCCAGCAGTGGCTATGCTTGATTGAACGGTCGCTCAATGTTGACCCTTTCCAGGCAACTCCACTGTGTTTTCCTTAGGGGCTCTTACCGCGTCCCTCTTAGAACCGAGGGTACGCATTTCTTCACCACCCCGTCAGCATTTCTTGTTTGCAGAAGTTTTGCTGCTGGCCATGCTGAGTCGTGTGACATGATAGGTTTTTGTAACGTGTATTTTCGTGTCTAATAATTCCTAAGGTTCAGCATTTTTCCACGCCTTTTTTTATTCTGTTAAACAAAAACAGAAAAAAAAACCCCGTGAGTACAATAAACCTCTCGAAATTGTCTTCTTGGAAGGTTGCCCTCTTTGGACTTTTTTGGTCGATTTTCGACCCCAGGATTTTGTTTTGGAGGGCAGGTGTCATTTACAAGCCTGCAATGGGTGTGAATATTGAGTGACCATTAGCACTGACTTTAAAGCTGCTGCTGTGGGAAACGGCCACAAGGCGTCAGCATTGCTACATTCCCACATCTGGTTACTAGGGCAGCAGAGCCTTCTGGAAGTCCTGTTCCCAGGTTGTCAATTAGAATGGAATGTGCCAGGAAAAAACCCCAGAAGTGTATGTCACATTACTTCTTGTTCGCTCTTTTAATTTGTTTAAATCGGGGTAATGATTAGAATACTGTTGGTCCTATATGTACAGAATCTGGTTCATTTGTACGTTTTATATATATATATATATATATTCTTGTACAGATCCTCTTCCCATGTAAATTATTGCAGAGTGTTCTGGTGACCTCCCTTGCTATATGGTCGGTCTGTTTGATATATATATTTAATACGTATTTGTACACATATGGTGACACTAATCTTAATTTATCCATTCCCCCCACCTTTCATTTTACATCAGCTTAGTTTGTTTTCTAAGTCTCTGAGTGTCTTTCTTTGTGGAAATATGTTCATTTGTGTCAGCTGTTAGATAACGCCTATAGGTGATGTCATACGGTATGCCTTTTGCTTTCCGACTTAACTCATGTTCTGTGATGATCTCTAGGCTCATCTCGGGTGCCTCAAAGAGCAGTGTTTCCTTGTTTTCCATGGCTAATAGTCCACTGTGTCCACGGACCAGCTCTTCTTATCCATTCTTCTGTTGATGGACATTTGGGTTGCTTCGGTGTCTTGGCTACTGTGAAAACTCGTGGAGTGCAGCTCTTGCAGCCTGTCTTCTCAGGTGAGAGGCTCGGCTGTGGGTGTTCTGGATGGAAGGGTGGCTCAATTTTTAATTGAAAACGCAGCTCCTTTCTGTTCTCATTATTGGCTGTTACAACTAGACATGTCCTCCACAGACAGAGGGAACAGAGTTCTCTAAAACCCCTTCAGCATTTATTGTTTGTAGTCTTTTGGCTGACAGTAGTTAACTTGGGTGAGCTGAAAGCTTTTTGTAGGTTAGAGGAGTCTGATGATTCCTGATGTTGAGCTTTTCTCCATTTTCCTTTTTTTGATAAAGAGTGAGTAAAACTTACCTCTATCATACTATCTCTTTGACACATTTGCCTGCTTTGAATTTTTTTGGCCACGGCCGAGCTCAGGACATTTTTTTTTTTGAGGGCAGGTGTCTTTTAGAGGCCTGAGTCCTTATGAATGTTAAGTGACCCATAGCTATGCGTTTGAAGCCGCTCTTGCGGGAAACGGCCACAAGGCGGCAGCATTTCTCCATTTCCAACTCTGGGTTTTCCTGCAACAGAGGCTTCCTGGAAATTGTGTTAGTAGGCTGCAAATGAGAGTGCAGTGTGTCAGGGCAAACCCCCAAGAGCTTATATCTCCTTACTTCTTGTGTGTTTTTTAAAATTTAATTGTTATCTAGTATCACAGCCAATTGGATAAAAATGTGGTGTGTGTTCTAGGTGTACTGCATCTGGTTCATCATATGTATGTATCAATCTATTCATCTTTGGATCCTTTCCCGTGTAGGTTATTACAGAGTGTTGAGTCGACCTCTCCTGGTATTCCTTAGGTATTTTGTGATTATATATTTCATATGTATCAGTACATGTCTGTAAACCCCCATATCCAAATTCATACATTCCTTACACCTTTCCACTTGGTTAAGCATAGTTGGTTTTCTGCATCTATGCACGGCCTTCTCTTGGAAATGACTTCATGGGTATCAATGTTGAAGTAACAGCTATAAGTGATGTCATAGGATATTTCTATTTCGGTTTCTTTCGTACTTCCTTTTGGGTGGGTATCTCTAGATCCTTCTACGGTGGTGCCAGCGGCACTGTTGCATGCTTTTCCGTGGCTCATGTTCCATTGTGCACATGGGCCCCCTTCTTCTTGGTGCATTGTTCTGTTGATGGACATTTGGGTTTCTTCCAAGTCTTGGCGATGGTACATGTTGCTGCAGTGCAGGACGGCCAGCCTGTGTCTTTTTGATTTTGGTCTACTCGGGAGATAGGCCCATCAGTTAGCTCAATTTTTACCTTTCAACGCACCTCCACGGTGTTCTCACTACTAGCTGTTCCCAGGTTACGTCCCAGCGGCAGCTAGAGGGCACAGAGTTCTCTAAAACACCTTGAGCATTTATTCTTTGTAGACTCTGTGGCTGATGATCATTCTGACGACGGTGGGTGAACGTTTTTGTCGACTGGATTTTTATGGCTTTATTAATTCCTGATGTTGAGCATTTTTCCATGCCCTTTTATTTATCACAAGAGAAAGAAAGAAAGAGATGACAAAATGTGCGCAAAATATGCCTCTTGAAATTGTCGTTTTGAAGTGTGCACGTCTTTTGAGTTTTTTTCCTCGATGTACGACCCAAGAATTGTTTTTGAGGGCAGGTGTCATTTATAGGCCTGCAATGATTTTGAATATCAAGTGACCATTAGCACTGGGTTTAAAGCTGCTGTTTTGAGAAACGGCCACAAGGCGGCAGCAGGTCTCCTTTACCAAACCTGGTTACTCGGGCAACAGAGCCTCCGTGGAAGTCGTATTCTCGGTTGTCAATTAGAATGGACTGTGCCAGGAAAAAGCCCCTTAAGTTTGTGTCTCACGACTGACCTGTTCGTTTTTTAATTCAATGTTTATTTTTTCTCACAGGAAGTTTGATTACAATGTTTTGCTTGTTGTAGGTGTGAAAGATGTGGCTCTTTTACACATAAACACGTATCTAGTCTTCTTTGGATCCTTTTCCCATGTAGCTTATGACACAATGTTGAGTACTCTTCTCTTGGTATTCCGTAGGCCTTTGGTGATTTTGTATTTCACCTGTGTTTGTATCTCTCTCTTAAACCCAATTTCCTAATGTACACAATTCTCACACCTGTCCATGGGTGAACCATAAATCTGTTTATTGCATCTGTGATTGCCTTTCTCTGTGGAAATATCTTCAGTGATATCAATTTTCAGGGAACACCTATAAGTGATATCGTAGGCTATGTATCTTTCGCTCTGTGACTTACTGCAAGGTGCGTGATGAACTCTAGCCTCACCGATGGTGCTGTTGATGGCATTGTTTCCTTTTGTTCCTTGGCTAATATTCCATCTGTTCAGGTCCCTGTTCTTCTTTGTCCACTCATCTGTTGATGGACTTTCTGCTTGCTTCCATGTCCTGGCTATTGTAATACTCCTGCAATGCAGATTTGCCTGCCTGTGTCTTTCCACTTCTGTCTTCTTTCTTAGGTTATAGGCCCAGGAGTGGGCCTGCTGGATCATATCGTAACTCAGTGTTTACCTTGTAAAGGCACCTCCATTCTGTTCCCATTAGTGCCTCTTACCAGGTGAAGTCCTGTGGCGAGCATTGCCCTCTGAGGAAGGCGCCACTGAGACCCTCCTAAGCCTCAGGGCCCGACTGTACTCTCCTTGGTATGCATCCTGGACTTTATGGTATGAACATACAAAAGGAGATGGTCTTTGGCCAAATCGCTCCAGGGACCTGCTCAGTTACTGGGAGTCCCTGGTTGTTCCCTAAAGCTAGGAAAAGCAACCCTGGAGGGGAAATTGGTGCCTTTGAGGGAGAAGCCGAGCAGCCAACCAACCAGCTGATGCTGATAAGGTGTGACTAAGCCGAGAAGCCAACCAACCAGCTGATGCCGATAAGGCGTGACGAAGCAAATTCCCTGCTTTAGGGGTATATATACGGCTATGCTTTGTTATTAAACTTGCCTTGCAAGCGTCAGTTGCTTGTGCCCTTCTGATCCCATACCTTGGTGCGTTCAGTTCCCTACCCCCTCTCGTCGGTTGTTGCTACACTTTGAGGACCCGCCGCGGCTGGCGGCAAAGTCCCACTTAACCTAGAGGGTATGCACTTCTCCACAACCCCTTCAGCATGAATTGTTGGTAGTCTTGTTGCTGATGGTTCTTCTGACTGGTGTGAGCCGATACCTCTGTGGTTGGATTTGCATGCGTCTCATAAAGCCTTGAAATTGAGCTTTCAGGGATGCCCTTTTTTTCTTCAAACTGTGTGTGTAGCTTACCTCATCACATTCTTTTCTTGAACTATGTGCCGCCTTTTGAAATATTTTGGCCACTACCTCCCTCAAGACATTTTGAGGGCAGGTTTCATTGACAGCCCTCCAGGACTTGTGCACACGAAGTGACCATTAGCACGGGTTTTCAAGCTGCCGTTGCACGTAACGGCCACAGGGCTGCAGCATTTCTGCGTTTCCCACTCTGGTAACTAGTGAAACAGGCCTTCCTGCCAGTGGTGTTCCTTGGTTATCAATGACGGTGGGATGTGTCTGGAGAAACCCCCCAAAGCTGATGTCTCCTTACTTATATCTGTTTTTAAAATGGAATTTCTACTTTTCACTGGAGTACTCTTCCATTGTGTCCATGGACCACTGCTCCTTTCTGCATTCCTCTGTGGCTGGGCATTTTCATTGCTTCCAAGTGTTGGCTATGGTAAACATTGCTGGATTGCAGGATTGCCAGCCCGTGTCTTTTTGATTCTCATCCTCTCAGGTGATAGACCCAGCAGTGGCTATGCTTGATTGAACGGTCGCTCAATGTTGACCCTTTCCAGGCAACTCCACTGTGTTTTCCTTAGGGGCTCTTACCACGTCCCTCTTAGAACCGAGGGTACGCATTTCTTCACCACCCCGTCAGCATTTCTTGTTTGCAGAAGTTTTGCTGCTGGCCATGCTGAGTCGTGTGACATGATAGGTTTTTGTAACGTGTATTTTCGTGTCTAATAATTCCTAAGGTTCAGCATTTTTCCACGCCTTTTTTTATTCTGTTAAACAAAAACAGAAAAAAAAACCCCGTGAGTACAATAAACCTCTCGAAATTGTCTTCTTGGAAGGTTGCCCTCTTTGGACTTTTTTGGTCGATTTTCGACCCCAGGATTTTGTTTTGGAGGGCAGGTGTCATTTACAAGCCTGCAATGGGTGTGAATATTGAGTGACCATTAGCACTGACTTTAAAGCTGCTGCTGTGGGAAACGGCCACAAGGCGTCAGCATTGCTACATTCCCACATCTGGTTACTAGGGCAGCAGAGCCTTCTGGAAGTCCTGTTCCCAGGTTGTCAATTAGAATGGAATGTGCCAGGAAAAAACCCCAGAAGTGTATGTCACATTACTTCTTGTTCGCTCTTTTAATTTGTTTAAATCGGGGTAATGATTAGAATACTGTTGGTCCTATATGTACAGAATCTGGTTCATTTGTACGTTTTATATATATATATATATATATTCTTGTACAGATCCTCTTCCCATGTAAATTATTGCAGAGTGTTCTGGTGACCTCCCTTGCTATATGGTCGGTCTGTTTGATATATATATTTAATACGTATTTGTACACATATGGTGACACTAATCTTAATTTATCCATTCCCCCCACCTTTCATTTTACATCAGCTTAGTTTGTTTTCTAAGTCTCTGAGTGTCTTTCTTTGTGGAAATATGTTCATTTGTGTCAGCTGTTAGATAACGCCTATAGGTGATGTCATACGGTATGCCTTTTGCTTTCCGACTTAACTCATGTTCTGTGATGATCTCTAGGCTCATCTCGGGTGCCTCAAAGAGCAGTGTTTCCTTGTTTTCCATGGCTAATAGTCCACTGTGTCCACGGACCAGCTCTTCTTATCCATTCTTCTGTTGATGGACATTTGGGTTGCTTCGGTGTCTTGGCTACTGTGAAAACTCGTGGAGTGCAGCTCTTGCAGCCTGTCTTCTCAGGTGAGAGGCTCGGCTGTGGGTGTTCTGGATGGAAGGGTGGCTCAATTTTTAATTGAAAACGCAGCTCCTTTCTGTTCTCATTATTGGCTGTTACAACTAGACATGTCCTCCACAGACAGAGGGAACAGAGTTCTCTAAAACCCCTTCAGCATTTATTGTTTGTAGTCTTTTGGCTGACAGTAGTTAACTTGGGTGAGCTGAAAGCTTTTTGTAGGTTAGAGGAGTCTGATGATTCCTGATGTTGAGCTTTTCTCCATTTTCCTTTTTTTGATAAAGAGTGAGTAAAACTTACCTCTATCATACTATCTCTTTGACACATTTGCCTGCTTTGAATTTTTTTGGCCACGGCCGAGCTCAGGACATTTTTTTTTTTTGAGGGCAGGTGTCTTTTAGAGGCCCGAGTCCTTATGAATGTTAAGTGACCCATAGCTATGCGTTTGAAGCCGCTCTTGCGGGAAACGGCCACAAGGCGGCAGCATTTCTCCATTTCCAACTCTGGGTTTTCCTGCAACAGAGGCTTCCTGGAAATTGTGTTAGTAGGCTGCAAATGAGAGTGCAGTGTGTCAGGGCAAACCCCCAAGAGCTTATAACTCCTTACTTCTTGTGTGTTTTTTAAAATTTAATTGTTATCTAGTATCACAGCCAATTGGATAAAAATGTGGTGTGTGTTCTAGGTGTACTGCATCTGGTTCATCATATGTATGTATCAATCTATTCATCTTTGGATCCTTTCCCGTGTAGGTTATTACAGAGTGTTGAGTCGACCTCTCCTGGTATTCCTTAGGTATTTTGTGATTATATATTTCATATGTATCAGTACATGTCTGTAAACCCCCATATCCAAATTCATACATTCCTTACACCTTTCCACTTGGTTAAGCATAGTTGGTTTTCTGCATCTATGCACGGCCTTCTCTTGGAAATGACTTCATGGGTATCAATGTTGAAGTAACAGCTATAAGTGATGTCATAGGATATTTCTATTTCGGTTTCTTTCGTACTTCCTTTTGGGTGGGTATCTCTAGATCCTTCTACGGTGGTGCCAGCGGCACTGTTGCATGCTTTTCCGTGGCTCATGTTCCATTGTGCACATGGGCCCCCTTCTTCTTGGTGCATTGTTCTGTTGATGGACATTTGGGTTTCTTCCAAGTCTTGGCGATGGTACATGTTGCTGCAGTGCAGGACGGCCAGCCTGTGTCTTTTTGATTTTGGTCTACTCGGGAGATAGGCCCATCAGTTAGCTCAATTTTTACCTTTCAACGCACCTCCACGGTGTTCTCACTACTAGCTGTTCCCAGGTTACGTCCCAGCGGCAGCTAGAGGGCACAGAGTTCTCTAAAACACCTTGAGCATTTATTCTTTGTAGACTCTGTGGCTGATGATCATTCTGACGACGGTGGGTGAACGTTTTTGTCGACTGGATTTGCATGGCTTTATTAATTCCTGATGTTGAGCATTTTTCCATGCCCTTTTATTTATCACAAGAGAAAGAAAGAAAGAGATGACAAAATGTGCGCAAAATATGCCTCTTGAAATTGTCGTTTTGAAGTGTGCACGTCTTTTGAGTTTTTTTCCTCGATGTACGACCCAAGAATTGTTTTTGAGGGCAGGTGTCATTTATAGGCCTGCAATGATTTTGAATATCAAGTGACCATTAGCACTGGGTTTAAAGCTGCTGTTTTGAGAAACGGCCACAAGGCGGCAGCAGGTCTCCTTTACCAAACCTGGTTACTCGGGCAACAGAGCCTCCGTGGAAGTCGTATTCTCGGTTGTCAATTAGAATGGACTGTGCCAGGAAAAAGCCCCTTAAGTTTGTGTCTCACGACTGACCTGTTCGTTTTTTAATTCAATGTTTATTTTTTCTCACAGCAAGTTTGATTACAATGTTTTGCTTGTTGTAGGTGTGAAAGATGTGGCTCTTTTACACATAAACACGTATCTAGTCTTCTTTGGATCCTTTTCCCATGTAGCTTATGACACAATGTTGAGTACTCTTCTCTTGGTATTCCGTAGGCCTTTGGTGATTTTGTATTTCACCTGTGTTTGTATCTCTCTCTTAAACCCAATTTCCTAATGTACACAATTCTCACACCTGTCCATGGGTGAACCATAAATCTGTTTATTGCATCTGTGATTGCCTTTCTCTGTGGAAATATCTTCAGTGATATCAATTTTCAGGGAACACCTATAAGTGATATCGTAGGCTATGTATCTTTCGCTCTGTGACTTACTGCAAGGTGCGTGATGAACTCTAGCCTCACCGATGGTGCTGTTGATGGCATTGTTTCCTTTTGTTCCTTGGCTAATATTCCATCTGTTCAGGTCCCTGTTCTTCTTTGTCCACTCATCTGTTGATGGACTTTCTGCTTGCTTCCATGTCCTGGCTATTGTAATACTCCTGCAATGCAGATTTGCCTGCCTGTGTCTTTCCACTTCTGTCTTCTTTCTTAGGTTATAGGCCCAGGAGTGGGCCTGCTGGATCATATCGTAACTCAGTGTTTACCTTGTAAAGGCACCTCCATTCTGTTCCCATTAGTGCCTCTTACCAGGTGAAGTCCTGTGGCGAGCATTGCCCTCTGAGGAAGGCGCCACTGAGACCCTCCTAAGCCTCAGGGCCCGACTGTACTCTCCTTGGTATGCATCCTGGACTTTATGGTATGAACATACAAAAGGAGATGGTCTTTGGCCAAATCGCTCCAGGGACCTGCTCAGTTACTGGGAGTCCCTGGTTGTTCCCTAAAGCTAGGAAAAGCAACCCTGGAGGGGAAATTGGTGCCTTTGAGGGAGAAGCCGAGCAGCCAACCAACCAGCTGATGCTGATAAGGTGTGACTAAGCCGAGAAGCCAACCAACCAGCTGATGCCGATAAGGCGTGACGAAGCAAATTCCCTGCTTTAGGGGTATATATACGGCTATGCTTTGTTATTAAACTTGCCTTGCAAGCGTCAGTTGCTTGTGCCCTTCTGATCCCATACCTTGGTGCGTTCAGTTCCCTACCCCCTCTCGTCGGTTGTTGCTACACTTTGAGGACCCGCCGCGGCTGGCGGCAAAGTCCCACTTAACCTAGAGGGTATGCACTTCTCCACAACCCCTTCAGCATGAATTGTTGGTAGTCTTGTTGCTGATGGTTCTTCTGACTGGTGTGAGCCGATACCTCTGTGGTTGGATTTGCATGCGTCTCATAAAGCCTTGAAATTGAGCTTTCAGGGATGCCCTTTTTTTCTTCAAACTGTGTGTGTAGCTTACCTCATCACATTCTTTTCTTGAACTATGTGCCGCCTTTTGAAATATTTTGGCCACTACCTCCCTCAAGACATTTTGAGGGCAGGTTTCATTGACAGCCCTCCAGGACTTGTGCACACGAAGTGACCATTAGCACGGGTTTTCAAGCTGCCGTTGCACGTAACGGCCACAGGGCTGCAGCATTTCTGCGTTTCCCACTCTGGTAACTAGTGAAACAGGCCTTCCTGCCAGTGGTGTTCCTTGGTTATCAATGACGGTGGGATGTGTCTGGAGAAACCCCCCAAAGCTGATGTCTCCTTACTTATATCTGTTTTTAAAATGGAATTTCTACTTTTCACTGGAGTACTCTTCCATTGTGTCCATGGACCACTGCTCCTTTCTGCATTCCTCTGTGGCTGGGCATTTTCATTGCTTCCAAGTGTTGGCTATGGTAAACATTGCTGGATTGCAGGATTGCCAGCCCGTGTCTTTTTGATTCTCATCCTCTCAGGTGATAGACCCAGCAGTGGCTATGCTTGATTGAACGGTCGCTCAATGTTGACCCTTTCCAGGCAACTCCACTGTGTTTTCCTTAGGGGCTCTTACCACGTCCCTCTTAGAACCGAGGGTACGCATTTCTTCACCACCCCGTCAGCATTTCTTGTTTGCAGAAGTTTTGCTGCTGGCCATGCTGAGTCGTGTGACATGATAGGTTTTTGTAACGTGTATTTTCGTGTCTAATAATTCCTAAGGTTCAGCATTTTTCCACGCCTTTTTTTATTCTGTTAAACAAAAACAGAAAAAAAAACCCCGTGAGTACAATAAACCTCTCGAAATTGTCTTCTTGGAAGGTTGCCCTCTTTGGACTTTTTTGGTCGATTTTCGACCCCAGGATTTTGTTTTGGAGGGCAGGTGTCATTTACAAGCCTGCAATGGGTGTGAATATTGAGTGACCATTAGCACTGACTTTAAAGCTGCTGCTGTGGGAAACGGCCACAAGGCGTCAGCATTGCTACATTCCCACATCTGGTTACTAGGGCAGCAGAGCCTTCTGGAAGTCCTGTTCCCAGGTTGTCAATTAGAATGGAATGTGCCAGGAAAAAACCCCAGAAGTGTATGTCACATTACTTCTTGTTCGCTCTTTTAATTTGTTTAAATCGGGGTAATGATTAGAATACTGTTGGTCCTATATGTACAGAATCTGGTTCATTTGTACGTTTTATATATATATATATATATATTCTTGTACAGATCCTCTTCCCATGTAAATTATTGCAGAGTGTTCTGGTGACCTCCCTTGCTATATGGTCGGGCTGTTTGATATATATATTTAATACGTATTTGTACACATATGGTGACACTAATCTTAATTTATCCATTCCCCCCACCTTTCATTTTACATCAGCTTAGTTTGTTTTCTAAGTCTCTGAGTGTCTTTCTTTGTGGAAATATGTTCATTTGTGTCAGCTGTTAGATAACGCCTATAGGTGATGTCATACGGTATGCCTTTTGCTTTCCGACTTAACTCATGTTCTGTGATGATCTCTAGGCTCATCTCGGGTGCCTCAAAGAGCAGTGTTTCCTTGTTTTCCATGGCTAATAGTCCACTGTGTCCACGGACCAGCTCTTCTTATCCATTCTTCTGTTGATGGACATTTGGGTTGCTTCGGTGTCTTGGCTACTGTGAAAACTCGTGGAGTGCAGCTCTTGCAGCCTGTCTTCTCAGGTGAGAGGCTCGGCTGTGGGTGTTCTGGATGGAAGGGTGGCTCAATTTTTAATTGAAAACGCAGCTCCTTTCTGTTCTCATTATTGGCTGTTACAACTAGACATGTCCTCCACAGACAGAGGGAACAGAGTTCTCTAAAACCCCTTCAGCATTTATTGTTTGTAGTCTTTTGGCTGACAGTAGTTAACTTGGGTGAGCTGAAAGCTTTTTGTAGGTTAGAGGAGTCTGATGATTCCTGATGTTGAGCTTTTCTCCATTTTCCTTTTTTTGATAAAGAGTGAGTAAAACTTACCTCTATCATACTATCTCTTTGACACATTTGCCTGCTTTGAATTTTTTTGGCCACGGCCGAGCTCAGGACATTTTTTTTTTTTTGAGGGCAGGTGTCTTTTAGAGGCCTGAGTCCTTATGAATGTTAAGTGACCCATAGCTATGCGTTTGAAGCCGCTCTTGCGGGAAACGGCCACAAGGCGGCAGCATTTCTCCATTTCCAACTCTGGGTTTTCCTGCAACAGAGGCTTCCTGGAAATTGTGTTAGTAGGCTGCAAATGAGAGTGCAGTGTGTCAGGGCAAACCCCCAAGAGCTTATATCTCCTTACTTCTTGTGTGTTTTTTAAAATTTAATTGTTATCTAGTATCACAGCCAATTGGATAAAAATGTGGTGTGTGTTCTAGGTGTACTGCATCTGGTTCATCATATGTATGTATCAATCTATTCATCTTTGGATCCTTTCCCGTGTAGGTTATTACAGAGTGTTGAGTCGACCTCTCCTGGTATTCCTTAGGTATTTTGTGATTATATATTTCATATGTATCAGTACATGTCTGTAAACCCCCATATCCAAATTCATACATTCCTTACACCTTTCCACTTGGTTAAGCATAGTTGGTTTTCTGCATCTATGCACGGCCTTCTCTTGGAAATGACTTCATGGGTATCAATGTTGAAGTAACAGCTATAAGTGATGTCATAGGATATTTCTATTTCGGTTTCTTTCGTACTTCCTTTTGGGTGGGTATCTCTAGATCCTTCTACGGTGGTGCCAGCGGCACTGTTGCATGCTTTTCCGTGGCTCATGTTCCATTGTGCACATGGGCCCCCTTCTTCTTGGTGCATTGTTCTGTTGATGGACATTTGGGTTTCTTCCAAGTCTTGGCGATGGTACATGTTGCTGCAGTGCAGGACGGCCAGCCTGTGTCTTTTTGATTTTGGTCTACTCGGGAGATAGGCCCATCAGTTAGCTCAATTTTTACCTTTCAACGCACCTCCACGGTGTTCTCACTACTAGCTGTTCCCAGGTTACGTCCCAGCGGCAGCTAGAGGGCACAGAGTTCTCTAAAACACCTTGAGCATTTATTCTTTGTAGACTCTGTGGCTGATGATCATTCTGACGACGGTGGGTGAACGTTTTTGTCGACTGGATTTGCATGGCTTTATTAATTCCTGATGTTGAGCATTTTTCCATGCCCTTTTATTTATCACAAGAGAAAGAAAGAAAGAGAAGACAAAATGTGCGCAAAATATGCCTCTTGAAATTGTCGTTTTGAAGTGTGCACGTCTTTTGAGTTTTTTTCCTCGATGTACGACCCAAGAATTGTTTTTGAGGGCAGGTGTCATTTATAGGCCTGCAATGATTTTGAATATCAAGTGACCATTAGCACTGGGTTTAAAGCTGCTGTTTTGAGAAACGGCCACAAGGCGGCAGCAGGTCTCCTTTACCAAACCTGGTTACTCGGGCAACAGAGCCTCCGTGGAAGTCGTATTCTCGGTTGTCAATTAGAATGGACTGTGCCAGGAAAAAGCCCCTTAAGTTTGTGTCTCACGACTGACCTGTTCGTTTTTTAATTCAATGTTTATTTTTTCTCACAGCAAGTTTGATTACAATGTTTTGCTTGTTGTAGGTGTGAAAGATGTGGCTCTTTTACACATAAACACGTATCTAGTCTTCTTTGGATCCTTTTCCCATGTAGCTTATGACACAATGTTGAGTACTCTTCTCTTGGTATTCCGTAGGCCTTTGGTGATTTTGTATTTCACCTGTGTTTGTATCTCGCTCTTAAACCCAATTTCCTAATGTACACAATTCTCACACCTGTCCATGGGTGAACCATAAATCTGTTTATTGCATCTGTGATTGCCTTTCTCTGTGGAAATATCTTCAGTGATATCAATTTTCAGGGAACACCTATAAGTGATATCGTAGGCTATGTATCTTTCGCTCTGTGACTTACTGCAAGGTGCGTGATGAACTCTAGCCTCACCGATGGTGCTGTTGATGGCATTGTTTCCTTTTGTTCCTTGGCTAATATTCCATCTGCTCAGGTCCCTGTTCTTCTTTGTCCACTCATCTGTTGATGGACTTTCTGCTTGCTTCCATGTCCTGGCTATTGTAATACTCCTGCAATGCAGATTTGCCTGCCTGTGTCTTTCCACTTCTGTCTTCGTTCTTAGGTTATAGGCCCAGGAGTGGGCCTGCTGGATCATATCGTAACTCAGTGTTTACCTTGTAAAGGCACCTCCATTCTGTGCCCATTAGTGCCTCTTACCAGGTGAAGTCCTGTGGCGAGCATTGCCCTCTGAGGAAGGCGCCACTGAGACCCTCCTAAGCCTCAGGGCCCGACTGTACTCTCCTTGGTATGCATCCTGGACTTTATGGTATGAACATACAAAAGGAGATGGTCTTTGGCCAAATCGCTCCAGGGACCTGCTCAGTTACTGGGAGTCCCTGGTTGTTCCCTAAAGCTAGGAAAAGCAACCCTGGAGGGGAAATTGGTGCCTTTGAGGGAGAAGCCGAGCAGCCAACCAACCAGCTGATGCTGATAAGGTGTGACTAAGCCGAGAAGCCAACCAACCAGCTGATGCCGATAAGGCGTGACGAAGCAAATTCCCTGCTTTAGGGGTATATATACGGCTATGCTTTGTTATTAAACTTGCCTTGCAAGCGTCAGTTGCTTGTGCCCTTCTGATCCCATACCTTGGTGCGTTCAGTTCCCTACCCCCTCTCGTCGGTTGTTGCTACACTTTGAGGACCCGCCGCGGCTGGCGGCAAAGTCCCACTTAACCTAGAGGGTATGCACTTCTCCACAACCCCTTCAGCATGAATTGTTGGTAGTCTTGTTGCTGATGGTTCTTCTGACTGGTGTGAGCCGATACCTCTGTGGTTGGATTTGCATGCGTCTCATAAAGCCTTGAAATTGAGCTTTCAGGGATGCCCTTTTTTTCTTCAAACTGTGTGTGTAGCTTACCTCATCACATTCTTTTCTTGAACTATGTGCCGCCTTTTGAAATATTTTGGCCACTACCTCCCTCAAGACATTTTGAGGGCAGGTTTCATTGACAGCCCTCCAGGACTTGTGCACACGAAGTGACCATTAGCACGGGTTTTCAAGCTGCTGTTGCACGTAACGGCCACAGGGCTGCAGCATTTCTGCGTTTCCCACTCTGGTAACTAGTGAAACAGGCCTTCCTGCCAGTGGTGTTCCTTGGTTATCAATGACGGTGGGATGTGTCTGGAGAAACCCCCCAAAGCTGATGTCTCCTTACTTATATCTGTTTTTAAAATGGAATTTCTACTTTTCACTGGAGTACTCTTCCATTGTGTCCATGGACCACTGCTCCTTTCTGCATTCCTCTGTGGCTGGGCATTTTCATTGCTTCCAAGTGTTGGCTATGGTAAACATTGCTGGATTGCAGGATTGCCAGCCCGTGTCTTTTTGATTCTCATCCTCTCAGGTGATAGACCCAGCAGTGGCTATGCTTGATTGAACGGTCGCTCAATGTTGACCCTTTCCAGGCAACTCCACTGTGTTTTCCTTAGGGGCTCTTACCACGTCCCTCTTAGAACCGAGGGTACGCATTTCTTCACCACCCCGTCAGCATTTCTTGTTTGCAGAAGTTTTGCTGCTGGCCATGCTGAGTCGTGTGACATGATAGGTTTTTGTAACGTGTATTTTCGTGTCTAATAATTCCTAAGGTTCAGCATTTTTCCACGCCTTTTTTTATTCTGTTAAACAAAAACAGAAAAAAAAACCCCGTGAGTACAATAAACCTCTCGAAATTGTCTTCTTGGAAGGTTGCCCTCTTTGGACTTTTTTGGTCGATTTTCGACCCCAGGATTTTGTTTTGGAGGGCAGGTGTCATTTACAAGCCTGCAATGGGTGTGAATATTGAGTGACCATTAGCACTGACTTTAAAGCTGCTGCTGTGGGAAACGGCCACAAGGCGTCAGCATTGCTACATTCCCACATCTGGTTACTAGGGCAGCAGAGCCTTCTGGAAGTCCTGTTCCCAGGTTGTCAATTAGAATGGAATGTGCCAGGAAAAAACCCCAGAAGTGTATGTCACATTACTTCTTGTTCGCTCTTTTAATTTGTTTAAATCGGGGTAATGATTAGAATACTGTTGGTCCTATATGTACAGAATCTGGTTCATTTGTACGTTTTATATATATATATATATATATATTCTTGTACAGATCCTCTTCCCATGTAAATTATTGCAGAGTGTTCTGGTGACCTCCCTTGCTATATGGTCGGTCTGTTTGATATATATATTTAATACGTATTTGTACACATATGGTGACACTAATCTTAATTTATCCATTCCCCCCACCTTTCATTTTACATCAGCTTAGTTTGTTTTCTAAGTCTCTGAGTGTCTTTCTTTGTGGAAATATGTTCATTTGTGTCAGCTGTTAGATAACGCCTATAGGTGATGTCATACGGTATGCCTTTTGCTTTCCGACTTAACTCATGTTCTGTGATGATCTCTAGGCTCATCTCGGGTGCCTCAAAGAGCAGTGTTTCCTTGTTTTCCATGGCTAATAGTCCACTGTGTCCACGGACCAGCTCTTCTTATCCATTCTTCTGTTGATGGACATTTGGGTTGCTTCGGTGTCTTGGCTACTGTGAAAACTCGTGGAGTGCAGCTCTTGCAGCCTGTCTTCTCAGGTGAGAGGCTCGGCTGTGGGTGTTCTGGATGGAAGGGTGGCTCAATTTTTAATTGAAAACGCAGCTCCTTTCTGTTCTCATTATTGGCTGTTACAACTAGACATGTCCTCCACAGACAGAGGGAACAGAGTTCTCTAAAACCCCTTCAGCATTTATTGTTTGTAGTCTTTTGGCTGACAGTAGTTAACTTGGGTGAGCTGAAAGCTTTTTGTAGGTTAGAGGAGTCTGATGATTCCTGATGTTGAGCTTTTCTCCATTTTCCTTTTTTTGATAAAGAGTGAGTAAAACTTACCTCTATCATACTATCTCTTTGACACATTTGCCTGCTTTGAATTTTTTTGGCCACGGCCGAGCTCAGGACATTTTTTTTTTTTTGAGGGCAGGTGTCTTTTAGAGGCCTGAGTCCTTATGAATGTTAAGTGACCCATAGCTATGCGTTTGAAGCCGCTCTTGCGGGAAACGGCCACAAGGCGGCAGCATTTCTCCATTTCCAACTCTGGGTTTTCCTGCAACAGAGGCTTCCTGGAAATTGTGTTAGTAGGCTGCAAATGAGAGTGCAGTGTGTCAGGGCAAACCCCCAAGAGCTTATATCTCCTTACTTCTTGTGTGTTTTTTAAAATTTAATTGTTATCTAGTATCACAGCCAATTGGATAAAAATGTGGTGTGTGTTCTAGGTGTACTGCATCTGGTTCATCATATGTATGTATCAATCTATTCATCTTTGGATCCTTTCCCGTGTAGGTTATTACAGAGTGTTGAGTCGACCTCTCCTGGTATTCCTTAGGTATTTTGTGATTATATATTTCATATGTATCAGTACATGTCTGTAAACCCCCATATCCAAATTCATACATTCCTTACACCTTTCCACTTGGTTAAGCATAGTTGGTTTTCTGCATCTATGCACGGCCTTCTCTTGGAAATGACTTCATGGGTATCAATGTTGAAGTAACAGCTATAAGTGATGTCATAGGATATTTCTATTTCGGTTTCTTTCGTACTTCCTTTTGGGTGGGTATCTCTAGATCCTTCTACGGTGGTGCCAGCGGCACTGTTGCATGCTTTTCCGTGGCTCATGTTCCATTGTGCACATGGGCCCCCTTCTTCTTGGTGCATTGTTCTGTTGATGGACATTTGGGTTTCTTCCAAGTCTTGGCGATGGTACATGTTGCTGCAGTGCAGGACGGCCAGCCTGTGTCTTTTTGATTTTGGTCTACTCGGGAGATAGGCCCATCAGTTAGCTCAATTTTTACCTTTCAACGCACCTCCACGGTGTTCTCACTACTAGCTGTTCCCAGGTTACGTCCCAGCGGCAGCTAGAGGGCACAGAGTTCTCTAAAACACCTTGAGCATTTATTCTTTGTAGACTCTGTGGCTGATGATCATTCTGACGACGGTGGGTGAACGTTTTTGTCGACTGGATTTGCATGGCTTTATTAATTCCTGATGTTGAGCATTTTTCCATGCCCTTTTATTTATCACAAGAGAAAGAAAGAAAGAGATGACAAAATGTGCGCAAAATATGCCTCTTGAAATTGTCGTTTTGAAGTGTGCACGTCTTTTGAGTTTTTTTCCTCGATGCACGACCCAAGAATTGTTTTTGACGGCAGGTGTCATTTATAGGCCTGCAATGATTTTGAATATCAAGTGACCATTAGCACTGGGTTTAAAGCTGCTGTTTTGAGAAACGGCCACAAGGCGGCAGCAGGTCTCCTTTACCAAACCTGGTTACTCGGGCAACAGAGCCTCCGTGGAAGTCGTATTCTCGGTTGTCAATTAGAATGGACTGTGCCAGGAAAAAGCCCCTTAAGTTTGTGTCTCACGACTGACCTGTTCGTTTTTTAATTCAATGTTTATTTTTTCTCACAGCAAGTTTGATTACAATGTTTTGCTTGTTGTAGGTGTGAAAGATGTGGCTCTTTTACACATAAACACGTATCTAGTCTTCTTTGGATCCTTTTCCCATGTAGCTTATGACACAATGTTGAGTACTCTTCTCTTGGTATTCCGTAGGCCTTTGGTGATTTTGTATTTCACCTGTGTTTGTATCTCGCTCTTAAACCCAATTTCCTAATGTACACAATTCTCACACCTGTCCATGGGTGAACCATAAATCTGTTTATTGCATCTGTGATTGCCTTTCTCTGTGGAAATATCTTCAGTGATATCAATTTTCAGGGAACACCTATAAGTGATATCGTAGGCTATGTATCTTTCGCTCTGTGACTTACTGCAAGGTGCGTGATGAACTCTAGCCTCACCGATGGTGCTGTTGATGGCATTGTTTCCTTTTGTTCCTTGGCTAATATTCCATCTGCTCAGGTCCCTGTTCTTCTTTGTCCACTCATCTGTTGATGGACTTTCTGCTTGCTTCCATGTCCTGGCTATTGTAATACTCCTGCAATGCAGATTTGCCTGCCTGTGTCTTTCCACTTCTGTCTTCGTTCTTAGGTTATAGGCCCAGGAGTGGGCCTGCTGGATCATATCGTAACTCAGTGTTTACCTTGTAAAGGCACCTCCATTCTGTTCCCATTAGTGCCTCTTACCAGGTGAAGTCCTGTGGCGAGCATTGCCCTCTGAGGAAGGCGCCACTGAGACCCTCCTAAGCCTCAGGGCCCGACTGTACTCTCCTTGGTATGCATCCTGGACTTTATGGTATGAACATACAAAAGGAGATGGTCTTTGGCCAAATCGCTCCAGGGACCTGCTCAGTTACTGGGAGTCCCTGGTTGTTCCCTAAAGCTAGGAAAAGCAACCCTGGAGGGGAAATTGGTGCCTTTGAGGGAGAAGCCGAGCAGCCAACCAACCAGCTGATGCTGATAAGGTGTGACTAAGCCGAGAAGCCAACCAACCAGCTGATGCCGATAAGGCGTGACGAAGCAAATTCCCTGCTTTAGGGGTATATATACGGCTATGCTTTGTTATTAAACTTGCCTTGCAAGCGTCAGTTGCTTGTGCCCTTCTGATCCCATACCTTGGTGCGTTCAGTTCCCTACCCCCTCTCGTCGGTTGTTGCTACACTTTGAGGACCCGCCGCGGCTGGCGGCAAAGTCCCACTTAACCTAGAGGGTATGCACTTCTCCACAACCCCTTCAGCATGAATTGTTGGTAGTCTTGTTGCTGATGGTTCTTCTGACTGGTGTGAGCCGATACCTCTGTGGTTGGATTTGCATGCGTCTCATAAAGCCTTGAAATTGAGCTTTCAGGGATGCCCTTTTTTTCTTCAAACTGTGTGTGTAGCTTACCTCATCACATTCTTTTCTTGAACTATGTGCCGCCTTTTGAAATATTTTGGCCACTACCTCCCTCAAGACATTTTGAGGGCAGGTTTCATTGACAGCCCTCCAGGACTTGTGCACACGAAGTGACCATTAGCACGGGTTTTCAAGCTGCTGTTGCACGTAACGGCCACAGGGCTGCAGCATTTCTGCGTTTCCCACTCTGGTAACTAGTGAAACAGGCCTTCCTGCCAGTGGTGTTCCTTGGTTATCAATGACGGTGGGATGTGTCTGGAGAAACCCCCCAAAGCTGATGTCTCCTTACTTATATCTGTTTTTAAAATGGAATTTCTACTTTTCACTGGAGTACTCTTCCATTGTGTCCATGGACCACTGCTCCTTTCTGCATTCCTCTGTGGCTGGGCATTTTCATTGCTTCCAAGTGTTGGCTATGGTAAACATTGCTGGATTGCAGGATTGCCAGCCCGTGTCTTTTTGATTCTCATCCTCTCAGGTGATAGACCCAGCAGTGGCTATGCTTGATTGAACGGTCGCTCAATGTTGACCCTTTCCAGGCAACTCCACTGTGTTTTCCTTAGGGGCTCTTACCACGTCCCTCTTAGAACCGAGGGTACGCATTTCTTCACCACCCCGTCAGCATTTCTTGTTTGCAGAAGTTTTGCTGCTGGCCATGCTGAGTCGTGTGACATGATAGGTTTTTGTAACGTGTATTTTCGTGTCTAATAATTCCTAAGGTTCAGCATTTTTCCACGCCTTTTTTTATTCTGTTAAACAAAAACAGAAAAAAAAACCCCGTGAGTACAATAAACCTCTCGAAATTGTCTTCTTGGAAGGTTGCCCTCTTTGGACTTTTTTGGTCGATTTTCGACCCCAGGATTTTGTTTTGGAGGGCAGGTGTCATTTACAAGCCTGCAATGGGTGTGAATATTGAGTGACCATTAGCACTGACTTTAAAGCTGCTGCTGTGGGAAACGGCCACAAGGCGTCAGCATTGCTACATTCCCACATCTGGTTACTAGGGCAGCAGAGCCTTCTGGAAGTCCTGTTCCCAGGTTGTCAATTAGAATGGAATGTGCCAGGAAAAAACCCCAGAAGTGTATGTCACATTACTTCTTGTTCGCTCTTTTAATTTGTTTAAATCGGGGTAATGATTAGAATACTGTTGGTCCTATATGTACAGAATCTGGTTCATTTGTACGTTTTATATATATATATATATATATTCTTGTACAGATCCTCTTCCCATGTAAATTATTGCAGAGTGTTCTGGTGACCTCCCTTGCTATATGGTCGGTCTGTTTGATATATATATTTAATACGTATTTGTACACATATGGTGACACTAATCTTAATTTATCCATTCCCCCCACCTTTCATTTTACATCAGCTTAGTTTGTTTTCTAAGTCTCTGAGTGTCTTTCTTTGTGGAAATATGTTCATTTGTGTCAGCTGTTAGATAACGCCTATAGGTGATGTCATACGGTATGCCTTTTGCTTTCCGACTTAACTCATGTTCTGTGATGATCTCTAGGCTCATCTCGGGTGCCTCAAAGAGCAGTGTTTCCTTGTTTTCCATGGCTAATAGTCCACTGTGTCCACGGACCAGCTCTTCTTATCCATTCTTCTGTTGATGGACATTTGGGTTGCTTCGGTGTCTTGGCTACTGTGAAAACTCGTGGAGTGCAGCTCTTGCAGCCTGTCTTCTCAGGTGAGAGGCTCGGCTGTGGGTGTTCTGGATGGAAGGGTGGCTCAATTTTTAATTGAAAACGCAGCTCCTTTCTGTTCTCATTATTGGCTGTTACAACTAGACATGTCCTCCACAGACAGAGGGAACAGAGTTCTCTAAAACCCCTTCAGCATTTATTGTTTGTAGTCTTTTGGCTGACAGTAGTTAACTTGGGTGAGCTGAAAGCTTTTTGTAGGTTAGAGGAGTCTGATGATTCCTGATGTTGAGCTTTTCTCCATTTTCCTTTTTTTGATAAAGAGTGAGTAAAACTTACCTCTATCATACTATCTCTTTGACACATTTGCCTGCTTTGAATTTTTTTGGCCACGGCCGAGCTCAGGACATTTTTTTTTTTTTTGAGGGCAGGTGTCTTTTAGAGGCCTGAGTCCTTATGAATGTTAAGTGACCCATAGCTATGCGTTTGAAGCCGCTCTTGCGGGAAACGGCCACAAGGCGGCAGCATTTCTCCATTTCCAACTCTGGGTTTTCCTGCAACAGAGGCTTCCTGGAAATTGTGTTAGTAGGCTGCAAATGAGAGTGCAGTGTGTCAGGGCAAACCCCCAAGAGCTTATATCTCCTTACTTCTTGTGTGTTTTTTAAAATTTAATTGTTATCTAGTATCACAGCCAATTGGATAAAAATGTGGTGTGTGTTCTAGGTGTACTGCATCTGGTTCATCATATGTATGTATCAATCTATTCATCTTTGGATCCTTTCCCGTGTAGGTTATTACAGAGTGTTGAGTCGACCTCTCCTGGTATTCCTTAGGTATTTTGTGATTATATATTTCATATGTATCAGTACATGTCTGTAAACCCCCATATCCAAATTCATACATTCCTTACACCTTTCCACTTGGTTAAGCATAGTTGGTTTTCTGCATCTATGCACGGCCTTCTCGTGGAAATGACTTCATGGGTATCAATGTTGAAGTAACAGCTATAAGTGATGTCATAGGATATTTCTATTTCGGTTTCTTTCGTACTTCCTTTTGGGTGGGTATCTCTAGATCCTTCTACGGTGGTGCCAGCGGCACTGTTGCATGCTTTTCCGTGGCTCATGTTCCATTGTGCACATGGGCCCCCTTCTTCTTGGTGCATTGTTCTGTTGATGGACATTTGGGTTTCTTCCAAGTCTTGGCGATGGTACATGTTGCTGCAGTGCAGGACGGCCAGCCTGTGTCTTTTTGATTTTGGTCTACTCGGGAGATAGGCCCATCAGTTAGCTCAATTTTTACCTTTCAACGCACCTCCACGGTGTTCTCACTACTAGCTGTTCCCAGGTTACGTCCCAGCGGCAGCTAGAGGGCACAGAGTTCTCTAAAACACCTTGAGCATTTATTCTTTGTAGACTCTGTGGCTGATGATCATTCTGACGACGGTGGGTGAACGTTTTTGTCGACTGGATTTGCATGGCTTTATTAATTCCTGATGTTGAGCATTTTTCCATGCCCTTTTATTTATCACAAGAGAAAGAAAGAAAGAGAAGACAAAATGTGCGCAAAATATGCCTCTTGAAATTGTCGTTTTGAAGTGTGCACGTCTTTTGAGTTTTTTTCCTCGATGTACGACCCAAGAATTGTTTTTGAGGGCAGGTGTCATTTATAGGCCTGCAATGATTTTGAATATCAAGTGACCATTAGCACTGGGTTTAAAGCTGCTGTTTTGAGAAACGGCCACAAGGCGGCAGCAGGTCTCCTTTACCAAACCTGGTTACTCGGGCAACAGAGCCTCCGTGGAAGTCGTATTCTCGGTTGTCAATTAGAATGGACTGTGCCAGGAAAAAGCCCCTTAAGTTTGTGTCTCACGACTGACCTGTTCGTTTTTTAATTCAATGTTTATTTTTTCTCACAGCAAGTTTGATTACAATGTTTTGCTTGTTGTAGGTGTGAAAGATGTGGCTCTTTTACACATAAACACGTATCTAGTCTTCTTTGGATCCTTTTCCCATGTAGCTTATGACACAATGTTGAGTACTCTTCTCTTGGTATTCCGTAGGCCTTTGGTGATTTTGTATTTCACCTGTGTTTGTATCTCGCTCTTAAACCCAATTTCCTAATGTACACAATTCTCACACCTGTCCATGGGTGAACCATAAATCTGTTTATTGCATCTGTGATTGCCTTTCTCTGTGGAAATATCTTCAGTGATATCAATTTTCAGGGAACACCTATAAGTGATATCGTAGGCTATGTATCTTTCGCTCTGTGACTTACTGCAAGGTGCGTGATGAACTCTAGCCTCACCGATGGTGCTGTTGATGGCATTGTTTCCTTTTGTTCCTTGGCTAATATTCCATCTGCTCAGGTCCCTGTTCTTCTTTGTCCACTCATCTGTTGATGGACTTTCTGCTTGCTTCCATGTCCTGGCTATTGTAATACTCCTGCAATGCAGATTTGCCTGCCTGTGTCTTTCCACTTCTGTCTTCGTTCTTAGGTTATAGGCCCAGGAGTGGGCCTGCTGGATCATATCGTAACTCAGTGTTTACCTTGTAAAGGCACCTCCATTCTGTTCCCATTAGTGCCTCTTACCAGGTGAAGTCCTGTGGCGAGCATTGCCCTCTGAGGAAGGCGCCACTGAGACCCTCCTAAGCCTCAGGGCCCGACTGTACTCTCCTTGGTATGCATCCTGGACTTTATGGTATGAACATACAAAAGGAGATGGTCTTTGGCCAAATCGCTCCAGGGACCTGCTCAGTTACTGGGAGTCCCTGGTTGTTCCCTAAAGCTAGGAAAAGCAACCCTGGAGGGGAAATTGGTGCCTTTGAGGGAGAAGCCGAGCAGCCAACCAACCAGCTGATGCTGATAAGGTGTGACTAAGCCGAGAAGCCAACCAACCAGCTGATGCCGATAAGGCGTGACGAAGCAAATTCCCTGCTTTAGGGGTATATATACGGCTATGCTTTGTTATTAAACTTGCCTTGCAAGCGTCAGTTGCTTGTGCCCTTCTGATCCCATACCTTGGTGCGTTCAGTTCCCTACCCCCTCTCGTCGGTTGTTGCTACACTTTGAGGACCCGCCGCGGCTGGCGGCAAAGTCCCACTTAACCTAGAGGGTATGCACTTCTCCACAACCCCTTCAGCATGAATTGTTGGTAGTCTTGTTGCTGATGGTTCTTCTGACTGGTGTGAGCCGATACCTCTGTGGTTGGATTTGCATGCGTCTCATAAAGCCTTGAAATTGAGCTTTCAGGGATGCCCTTTTTTTCTTCAAACTGTGTGTGTAGCTTACCTCATCACATTCTTTTCTTGAACTATGTGCCGCCTTTTGAAATATTTTGGCCACTACCTCCCTCAAGACATTTTGAGGGCAGGTTTCATTGACAGCCCTCCAGGACTTGTGCACACGAAGTGACCATTAGCACGGGTTTTCAAGCTGCTGTTGCACGTAACGGCCACAGGGCTGCAGCATTTCTGCGTTTCCCACTCTGGTAACTAGTGAAACAGGCCTTCCTGCCAGTGGTGTTCCTTGGTTATCAATGACGGTGGGATGTGTCTGGAGAAACCCCCCAAAGCTGATGTCTCCTTACTTATATCTGTTTTTAAAATGGAATTTCTACTTTTCACTGGAGTACTCTTCCATTGTGTCCATGGACCACTGCTCCTTTCTGCATTCCTCTGTGGCTGGGCATTTTCATTGCTTCCAAGTGTTGGCTATGGTAAACATTGCTGGATTGCAGGATTGCCAGCCCGTGTCTTTTTGATTCTCATCCTCTCAGGTGATAGACCCAGCAGTGGCTATGCTTGATTGAACGGTCGCTCAATGTTGACCCTTTCCAGGCAACTCCACTGTGTTTTCCTTAGGGGCTCTTACCACGTCCCTCTTAGAACCGAGGGTACGCATTTCTTCACCACCCCGTCAGCATTTCTTGTTTGCAGAAGTTTTGCTGCTGGCCATGCTGAGTCGTGTGACATGATAGGTTTTTGTAACGTGTATTTTCGTGTCTAATAATTCCTAAGGTTCAGCATTTTTCCACGCCTTTTTTTATTCTGTTAAACAAAAACAGAAAAAAAAACCCCGTGAGTACAATAAACCTCTCGAAATTGTCTTCTTGGAAGGTTGCCCTCTTTGGACTTTTTTGGTCGATTTTCGACCCCAGGATTTTGTTTTGGAGGGCAGGTGTCATTTACAAGCCTGCAATGGGTGTGAATATTGAGTGACCATTAGCACTGACTTTAAAGCTGCTGCTGTGGGAAACGGCCACAAGGCGTCAGCATTGCTACATTCCCACATCTGGTTACTAGGGCAGCAGAGCCTTCTGGAAGTCCTGTTCCCAGGTTGTCAATTAGAATGGAATGTGCCAGGAAAAAACCCCAGAAGTGTATGTCACATTACTTCTTGTTCGCTCTTTTAATTTGTTTAAATCGGGGTAATGATTAGAATACTGTTGGTCCTATATGTACAGAATCTGGTTCATTTGTACGTTTTATATATATATATATATATATTCTTGTACAGATCCTCTTCCCATGTAAATTATTGCAGAGTGTTCTGGTGACCTCCCTTGCTATATGGTCGGTCTGTTTGATATATATATTTAATACGTATTTGTACACATATGGTGACACTAATCTTAATTTATCCATTCCCCCCACCTTTCATTTTACATCAGCTTAGTTTGTTTTCTAAGTCTCTGAGTGTCTTTCTTTGTGGAAATATGTTCATTTGTGTCAGCTGTTAGATAACGCCTATAGGTGATGTCATACGGTATGCCTTTTGCTTTCCGACTTAACTCATGTTCTGTGATGATCTCTAGGCTCATCTCGGGTGCCTCAAAGAGCAGTGTTTCCTTGTTTTCCATGGCTAATAGTCCACTGTGTCCACGGACCAGCTCTTCTTATCCATTCTTCTGTTGATGGACATTTGGGTTGCTTCGGTGTCTTGGCTACTGTGAAAACTCGTGGAGTGCAGCTCTTGCAGCCTGTCTTCTCAGGTGAGAGGCTCGGCTGTGGGTGTTCTGGATGGAAGGGTGGCTCAATTTTTAATTGAAAACGCAGCTCCTTTCTGTTCTCATTATTGGCTGTTACAACTAGACATGTCCTCCACAGACAGAGGGAACAGAGTTCTCTAAAACCCCTTCAGCATTTATTGTTTGTAGTCTTTTGGCTGACAGTAGTTAACTTGGGTGAGCTGAAAGCTTTTTGTAGGTTAGAGGAGTCTGATGATTCCTGATGTTGAGCTTTTCTCCATTTTCCTTTTTTTGATAAAGAGTGAGTAAAACTTACCTCTATCATACTATCTCTTTGACACATTTGCCTGCTTTGAATTTTTTTGGCCACGGCCGAGCTCAGGACATTTTTTTTTTTTTTGAGGGCAGGTGTCTTTTAGAGGCCTGAGTCCTTATGAATGTTAAGTGACCCATAGCTATGCGTTTGAAGCCGCTCTTGCGGGAAACGGCCACAAGGCGGCAGCATTTCTCCATTTCCAACTCTGGGTTTTCCTGCAACAGAGGCTTCCTGGAAATTGTGTTAGTAGGCTGCAAATGAGAGTGCAGTGTGTCAGGGCAAACCCCCAAGAGCTTATATCTCCTTACTTCTTGTGTGTTTTTTAAAATTTAATTGTTATCTAGTATCACAGCCAATTGGATAAAAATGTGGTGTGTGTTCTAGGTGTACTGCATCTGGTTCATCATATGTATGTATCAATCTATTCATCTTTGGATCCTTTCCCGTGTAGGTTATTACAGAGTGTTGAGTCGACCTCTCCTGGTATTCCTTAGGTATTTTGTGATTATATATTTCATATGTATCAGTACATGTCTGTAAACCCCCATATCCAAATTCATACATTCCTTACACCTTTCCACTTGGTTAAGCATAGTTGGTTTTCTGCATCTATGCACGGCCTTCTCTTGGAAATGACTTCATGGGTATCAATGTTGAAGTAACAGCTATAAGTGATGTCATAGGATATTTCTATTTCGGTTTCTTTCGTACTTCCTTTTGGGTGGGTATCTCTAGATCCTTCTACGGTGGTGCCAGCGGCACTGTTGCATGCTTTTCCGTGGCTCATGTTCCATTGTGCACATGGGCCCCCTTCTTCTTGGTGCATTGTTCTGTTGATGGACATTTGGGTTTCTTCCAAGTCTTGGCGATGGTACATGTTGCTGCAGTGCAGGACGGCCAGCCTGTGTCTTTTTGATTTTGGTCTACTCGGGAGATAGGCCCATCAGTTAGCTCAATTTTTACCTTTCAACGCACCTCCACGGTGTTCTCACTACTAGCTGTTCCCAGGTTACGTCCCAGCGGCAGCTAGAGGGCACAGAGTTCTCTAAAACACCTTGAGCATTTATTCTTTGTAGACTCTGTGGCTGATGATCATTCTGACGACGGTGGGTGAACGTTTTTGTCGACTGGATTTGCATGGCTTTATTAATTCCTGATGTTGAGCATTTTTCCATGCCCTTTTATTTATCACAAGAGAAAGAAAGAAAGAGAAGACAAAATGTGCGCAAAATATGCCTCTTGAAATTGTCGTTTTGAAGTGTGCACGTCTTTTGAGTTTTTTTCCTCGATGTACGACCCAAGAATTGTTTTTGAGGGCAGGTGTCATTTATAGGCCTGCAATGATTTTGAATATCAAGTGACCATTAGCACTGGGTTTAAAGCTGCTGTTTTGAGAAACGGCCACAAGGCGGCAGCAGGTCTCCTTTACCAAACCTGGTTACTCGGGCAACAGAGCCTCCGTGGAAGTCGTATTCTCGGTTGTCAATTAGAATGGACTGTGCCAGGAAAAAGCCCCTTAAGTTTGTGTCTCACGACTGACCTGTTCGTTTTTTAATTCAATGTTTATTTTTTCTCACAGCAAGTTTGATTACAATGTTTTGCTTGTTGTAGGTGTGAAAGATGTGGCTCTTTTACACATAAACACGTATCTAGTCTTCTTTGGATCCTTTTCCCATGTAGCTTATGACACAATGTTGAGTACTCTTCTCTTGGTATTCCGTAGGCCTTTGGTGATTTTGTATTTCACGTGTGTTTGTATCTCGCTCTTAAACCCAATTTCCTAATGTACACAATTCTCACACCTGTCCATGGGTGAACCATAAATCTGTTTATTGCATCTGTGATTGCCTTTCTCTGTGGAAATATCTTCAGTGATATCAATTTTCAGGGAACACCTATAAGTGATATCGTAGGCTATGTATCTTTCGCTCTGTGACTTACTGCAAGGTGCGTGATGAACTCTAGCCTCACCGATGGTGCTGTTGATGGCATTGTTTCCTTTTGTTCCTTGGCTAATATTCCATCTGCTCAGGTCCCTGTTCTTCTTTGTCCACTCATCTGTTGATGGACTTTCTGCTTGCTTCCATGTCCTGGCTATTGTAATACTCCTGCAATGCAGATTTGCCTGCCTGTGTCTTTCCACTTCTGTCTTCGTTCTTAGGTTATAGGCCCAGGAGTGGGCCTGCTGGATCATATCGTAACTCAGTGTTTACCTTGTAAAGGCACCTCCATTCTGTGCCCATTAGTGCCTCTTACCAGGTGAAGTCCTGTGGCGAGCATTGCCCTCTGAGGAAGGCGCCACTGAGACCCTCCTAAGCCTCAGGGCCCGACTGTACTCTCCTTGGTATGCATCCTGGACTTTATGGTATGAACATACAAAAGGAGATGGTCTTTGGCCAAATCGCTCCAGGGACCTGCTCAGTTACTGGGAGTCCCTGGTTGTTCCCTAAAGCTAGGAAAAGCAACCCTGGAGGGGAAATTGGTGCCTTTGAGGGAGAAGCCGAGCAGCCAACCAACCAGCTGATGCTGATAAGGTGTGACTAAGCCGAGAAGCCAACCAACCAGCTGATGCCGATAAGGCGTGACGAAGCAAATTCCCTGCTTTAGGGGTATATATACGGCTATGCTTTGTTATTAAACTTGCCTTGCAAGCGTCAGTTGCTTGTGCCCTTCTGATCCCATACCTTGGTGCGTTCAGTTCCCTACCCCCTCTCGTCGGTTGTTGCTACACTTTGAGGACCCGCCGCGGCTGGCGGCAAAGTCCCACTTAACCTAGAGGGTATGCACTTCTCCACAACCCCTTCAGCATGAATTGTTGGTAGTCTTGTTGCTGATGGTTCTTCTGACTGGTGTGAGCCGATACCTCTGTGGTTGGATTTGCATGCGTCTCATAAAGCCTTGAAATTGAGCTTTCAGGGATGCCCTTTTTTTCTTCAAACTGTGTGTGTAGCTTACCTCATCACATTCTTTTCTTGAACTATGTGCCGCCTTTTGAAATATTTTGGCCACTACCTCCCTCAAGACATTTTGAGGGCAGGTTTCATTGACAGCCCTCCAGGACTTGTGCACACGAAGTGACCATTAGCACGGGTTTTCAAGCTGCTGTTGCACGTAACGGCCACAGGGCTGCAGCATTTCTGCGTTTCCCACTCTGGTAACTAGTGAAACAGGCCTTCCTGCCAGTGGTGTTCCTTGGTTATCAATGACGGTGGGATGTGTCTGGAGAAACCCCCCAAAGCTGATGTCTCCTTACTTATATCTGTTTTTAAAATGGAATTTCTACTTTTCACTGGAGTACTCTTCCATTGTGTCCATGGACCACTGCTCCTTTCTGCATTCCTCTGTGGCTGGGCATTTTCATTGCTTCCAAGTGTTGGCTATGGTAAACATTGCTGGATTGCAGGATTGCCAGCCCGTGTCTTTTTGATTCTCATCCTCTCAGGTGATAGACCCAGCAGTGGCTATGCTTGATTGAACGGTCGCTCAATGTTGACCCTTTCCAGGCAACTCCACTGTGTTTTCCTTAGGGGCTCTTACCACGTCCCTCTTAGAACCGAGGGTACGCATTTCTTCACCACCCCGTCAGCATTTCTTGTTTGCAGAAGTTTTGCTGCTGGCCATGCTGAGTCGTGTGACATGATAGGTTTTTGTAACGTGTATTTTCGTGTCTAATAATTCCTAAGGTTCAGCATTTTTCCACGCCTTTTTTTATTCTGTTAAACAAAAACAGAAAAAAAAAACCCGTGAGTACAATAAACCTCTCGAAATTGTCTTCTTGGAAGGTTGCCCTCTTTGGACTTTTTTGGTCGATTTTCGACCCCAGGATTTTGTTTTGGAGGGCAGGTGTCATTTACAAGCCTGCAATGGGTGTGAATATTGAGTGACCATTAGCACTGACTTTAAAGCTGCTGCTGTGAGAAACGGCCACAAGGCGTCAGCATTGCTACATTCCCACATCTGGTTACTAGGGCAGCAGAGCCTTCTGGAAGTCCTGTTCCCAGGTTGTCAATTAGAATGGAATGTGCCAGGAAAAAACCCCAGAAGTGTATGTCACATTACTTCTTGTTCGCTCTTTTAATTTGTTTAAATCGGGGTAATGATTAGAATACTGTTGGTCCTATATGTACAGAATCTGGTTCATTTGTACGTTTTATATATATATATATATATATATTCTTGTACAGATCCTCTTCCCATGTAAATTATTGCAGAGTGTTCTGGTGACCTCCCTTGCTATATGGTCGGTCTGTTTGATATATATATTTAATACGTATTTGTACACATATGGTGACACTAATCTTAATTTATCCATTCCCCCCACCTTTCATTTTACATCAGCTTAGTTTGTTTTCTAAGTCTCTGAGTGTCTTTCTTTGTGGAAATATGTTCATTTGTGTCAGCTGTTAGATAACGCCTATAGGTGATGTCATACGGTATGCCTTTTGCTTTCCGACTTAACTCATGTTCTGTGATGATCTCTAGGCTCATCTCGGGTGCCTCAAAGAGCAGTGTTTCCTTGTTTTCCATGGCTAATAGTCCACTGTGTCCACGGACCAGCTCTTCTTATCCATTCTTCTGTTGATGGACATTTGGGTTGCTTCGGTGTCTTGGCTACTGTGAAAACTCGTGGAGTGCAGCTCTTGCAGCCTGTCTTCTCAGGTGAGAGGCTCGGCTGTGGGTGTTCTGGATGGAAGGGTGGCTCAATTTTTAATTGAAAACGCAGCTCCTTTCTGTTCTCATTATTGGCTGTTACAACTAGACATGTCCTCCACAGACAGAGGGAACAGAGTTCTCTAAAACCCCTTCAGCATTTATTGTTTGTAGTCTTTTGGCTGACGGTAGTTAACTTGGGTGAGCTGAAAGCTTTTTGTAGGTTAGAGGAGTCTGATGATTCCTGATGTTGAGCTTTTCTCCATTTTCCTTTTTTTGATAAAGAGTGAGTAAAACTTACCTCTATCATACTATCTCTTTGACACATTTGCCTGCTTTGAATTTTTTTGGCCACGGCCGAGCTCAGGACATTTTTTTTTTTTTTGAGGGCAGGTGTCTTTTAGAGGCCTGAGTCCTTATGAATGTTAAGTGACCCATAGCTATGCGTTTGAAGCCGCTCTTGCGGGAAACGGCCACAAGGCGGCAGCATTTCTCCATTTCCAACTCTGGGTTTTCCTGCAACAGAGGCTTCCTGGAAATTGTGTTAGTAGGCTGCAAATGAGAGTGCAGTGTGTCAGGGCAAACCCCCAAGAGCTTATAACTCCTTACTTATTGTGTGTTTTTTAAAATTTAATTGTTATCTAGTATCACAGCCAATTGGATAAAAATGTGGTGTGTGTTCTAGGTGTACTGCATCTGGTTCATCATATGTATGTATCAATCTATTCATCTTTGGATCCTTTCCCGTGTAGGTTATTACAGAGTGTTGAGTCGACCTCTCCTGGTATTCCTTAGGTATTTTGTGATTATATATTTCATATGTATCAGTACATGTCTGTAAACCCCCATATCCAAATTCATACATTCCTTACACCTTTCCACTTGGTTAAGCATAGTTGGTTTTCTGCATCTATGCACGGCCTTCTCTTGGAAATGACTTCATGGGTATCAATGTTGAAGTAACAGCTATAAGTGATGTCATAGGATATTTCTATTTCGGTTTCTTTCGTACTTCCTTTTGGGTGGGTATCTCTAGATCCTTCTACGGTGGTGCCAGCGGCACTGTTGCATGCTTTTCCGTGGCTCATGTTCCATTGTGCACATGGGCCCCCTTCTTCTTGGTGCATTGTTCTGTTGATGGACATTTGGGTTTCTTCCAAGTCTTGGCGATGGTACATGTTGCTGCAGTGCAGGACGGCCAGCCTGTGTCTTTTTGATTTTGGTCTACTCGGGAGATAGGCCCATCAGTTAGCTCAATTTTTACCTTTCAACGCACCTCCACGGTGTTCTCACTACTAGCTGTTCCCAGGTTACGTCCCAGCGGCAGCTAGAGGGCACAGAGTTCTCTAAAACACCTTGAGCATTTATTCTTTGTAGACTCTGTGGCTGATGATCATTCTGACGACGGTGGGTGAACGTTTTTGTCGACTGGATTTGCATGGCTTTATTAATTCCTGATGTTGAGCATTTTTCCATGCCCTTTTATTTATCACAAGAGAAAGAAAGAAAGAGATGACAAAATGTGCGCAAAATATGCCTCTTGAAATTGTCGTTTTGAAGTGTGCACGTCTTTTGAGTTTTTTTCCTCGATGTACGACCCAAGAATTGTTTTTGAGGGCAGGTGTCATTTATAGGCCTGCAATGATTTTGAATATCAAGTGACCATTAGCACTGGGTTTAAAGCTGCTGTTTTGAGAAACGGCCACAAGGCGGCAGCAGGTCTCCTTTACCAAACCTGGTTACTCGGGCAACAGAGCCTCCGTGGAAGTCGTATTCTCGGTTGTCAATTAGAATGGACTGTGCCAGGAAAAAGCCCCTTAAGTTTGTGTCTCACGACTGACCTGTTCGTTTTTTAATTCAATGTTTATTTTTTCTCACAGCAAGTTTGATTACAATGTTTTGCTTGTTGTAGGTGTGAAAGATGTGGCTCTTTTACACATAAACACGTATCTAGTCTTCTTTGGATCCTTTTCCCATGTAGCTTATGACACAATGTTGAGTACTCTTCTCTTGGTATTCCGTAGGCCTTTGGTGATTTTGTATTTCACCTGTGTTTGTATCTCACTCTTAAACCCAATTTCCTAATGTACACAATTCTCACACCTGTCCATGGGTGAACCATAAATCTGTTTATTGCATCTGTGATTGCCTTTCTCTGTGGAAATATCTTCAGTGATATCAATTTTCAGGGAACACCTATAAGTGATATCGTAGGCTATGTATCTTTCGCTCTGTGACTTACTGCAAGGTGCGTGATGAACTCTAGCCTCACCGATGGTGCTGTTGATGGCATTGTTTCCTTTTGTTCCTTGGCTAATATTCCATCTGCTCAGGTCCCTGTTCTTCTTTGTCCACTCATCTGTTGATGGACTTTCTGCTTGCTTCCATGTCCTGGCTATTGTAATACTCCTGCAATGCAGATTTGCCTGCCTGTGTCTTTCCACTTCTGTCTTCGTTCTTAGGTTATAGGCCCAGGAGTGGGCCTGCTGGATCATATCGTAACTCAGTGTTTACCTTGTAAAGGCACCTCCATTCTGTTCCCATTAGTGCCTCTTACCAGGTGAAGTCCTGTGGCGAGCATTGCCCTCTGAGGAAGGCGCCACTGAGACCCTCCTAAGCCTCAGGGCCCGACTGTACTCTCCTTGGTATGCATCCTGGACTTTATGGTATGAACATACAAAAGGAGATGGTCTTTGGCCAAATCGCTCCAGGGACCTGCTCAGTTACTGGGAGTCCCTGGTTGTTCCCTAAAGCTAGGAAAAGCAACCCTGGAGGGGAAATTGGTGCCTTTGAGGGAGAAGCCGAGCAGCCAACCAACCAGCTGATGCTGATAAGGTGTGACTAAGCCGAGAAGCCAACCAACCAGCTGATGCCGATAAGGCGTGACGAAGCAAATTCCCTGCTTTAGGGGTATATATACGGCTATGCTTTGTTATTAAACTTGCCTTGCAAGCGTCAGTTGCTTGTGCCCTTCTGATCCCATACCTTGGTGCGTTCAGTTCCCTACCCCCTCTCGTCGGTTGTTGCTACACTTTGAGGACCCGCCGCGGCTGGCGGCAAAGTCCCACTTAACCTAGAGGGTATGCACTTCTCCACAACCCCTTCAGCATGAATTGTTGGTAGTCTTGTTGCTGATGGTTCTTCTGACTGGTGTGAGCCGATACCTCTGTGGTTGGATTTGCATGCGTCTCATAAAGCCTTGAAATTGAGCTTTCAGGGATGCCCTTTTTTTCTTCAAACTGTGTGTGTAGCTTACCTCATCACATTCTTTTCTTGAACTATGTGCCGCCTTTTGAAATATTTTGGCCACTACCTCCCTCAAGACATTTTGAGGGCAGGTTTCATTGACAGCCCTCCAGGACTTGTGCACACGAAGTGACCATTAGCACGGGTTTTCAAGCTGCTGTTGCACGTAACGGCCACAGGGCTGCAGCATTTCTGCGTTTCCCACTCTGGTAACTAGTGAAACAGGCCTTCCTGCCAGTGGTGTTCCTTGGTTATCAATGACGGTGGGATGTGTCTGGAGAAACCCCCCAAAGCTGATGTCTCCTTACTTATATCTGTTTTTAAAATGGAATTTCTACTTTTCACTGGAGTACTCTTCCATTGTGTCCATGGACCACTGCTCCTTTCTGCATTCCTCTGTGGCTGGGCATTTTCATTGCTTCCAAGTGTTGGCTATGGTAAACATTGCTGGATTGCAGGATTGCCAGCCCGTGTCTTTTTGATTCTCATCCTCTCAGGTGATAGACCCAGCAGTGGCTATGCTTGATTGAACGGTCGCTCAATGTTGACCCTTTCCAGGCAACTCCACTGTGTTTTCCTTAGGGGCTCTTACCACGTCCCTCTTAGAACCGAGGGTACGCATTTCTTCACCACCCCGTCAGCATTTCTTGTTTGCAGAAGTTTTGCTGCTGGCCATGCTGAGTCGTGTGACATGATAGGTTTTTGTAACGTGTATTTTCGTGTCTAATAATTCCTAAGGTTCAGCATTTTTCCACGCCTTTTTTTATTCTGTTAAACAAAAACAGAAAAAAAAACCCCGTGAGTACAATAAACCTCTCGAAATTGTCTTCTTGGAAGGTTGCCCTCTTTGGACTTTTTTGGTCGATTTTCGACCCCAGGATTTTGTTTTGGAGGGCAGGTGTCATTTACAAGCCTGCAATGGGTGTGAATATTGAGTGACCATTAGCACTGACTTTAAAGCTGCTGCTGTGGGAAACGGCCACAAGGCGTCAGCATTGCTACATTCCCACATCTGGTTACTAGGGCAGCAGAGCCTTCTGGAAGTCCTGTTCCCAGGTTGTCAATTAGAATGGAATGTGCCAGGAAAAAACCCCAGAAGTGTATGTCACATTACTTCTTGTTCGCTCTTTTAATTTGTTTAAATCGGGGTAATGATTAGAATACTGTTGGTCCTATATGTACAGAATCTGGTTCATTTGTACGTTTTATATATATATATATATATATTCTTGTACAGATCCTCTTCCCATGTAAATTATTGCAGAGTGTTCTGGTGACCTCCCTTGCTATATGGTCGGTCTGTTTGATATATATATTTAATACGTATTTGTACACATATGGTGACACTAATCTTAATTTATCCATTCCCCCCACCTTTCATTTTACATCAGCTTAGTTTGTTTTCTAAGTCTCTGAGTGTCTTTCTTTGTGGAAATATGTTCATTTGTGTCAGCTGTTAGATAACGCCTATAGGTGATGTCATACGGTATGCCTTTTGCTTTCCGACTTAACTCATGTTCTGTGATGATCTCTAGGCTCATCTCGGGTGCCTCAAAGAGCAGTGTTTCCTTGTTTTCCATGGCTAATAGTCCACTGTGTCCACGGACCAGCTCTTCTTATCCATTCTTCTGTTGATGGACATTTGGGTTGCTTCGGTGTCTTGGCTACTGTGAAAACTCGTGGAGTGCAGCTCTTGCAGCCTGTCTTCTCAGGTGAGAGGCTCGGCTGTGGGTGTTCTGGATGGAAGGGTGGCTCAATTTTTAATTGAAAACGCAGCTCCTTTCTGTTCTCATTATTGGCTGTTACAACTAGACATGTCCTCCACAGACAGAGGGAACAGAGTTCTCTAAAACCCCTTCAGCATTTATTGTTTGTAGTCTTTTGGCTGACAGTAGTTAACTTGGGTGAGCTGAAAGCTTTTTGTAGGTTAGAGGAGTCTGATGATTCCTGATGTTGAGCTTTTCTCCATTTTCCTTTTTTTGATAAAGAGTGAGTAAAACTTACCTCTATCATACTATCTCTTTGACACATTTGCCTGCTTTGAATTTTTTTGGCCACGGCCGAGCTCAGGACATTTTTTTTTTTTGAGGGCAGGTGTCTTTTAGAGGCCTGAGTCCTTATGAATGTTAAGTGACCCATAGCTATGCGTTTGAAGCCGCTCTTGCGGGAAACGGCCACAAGGCGGCAGCATTTCTCCATTTCCAACTCTGGGTTTTCCTGCAACAGAGGCTTCCTGGAAATTGTGTTAGTAGGCTGCAAATGAGAGTGCAGTGTGTCAGGGCAAACCCCCAAGAGCTTATAACTCCTTACTTCTTGTGTGTTTTTTAAAATTTAATTGTTATCTAGTATCACAGCCAATTGGATAAAAATGTGGTGTGTGTTCTAGGTGTACTGCATCTGGTTCATCATATGTATGTATCAATCTATTCATCTTTGGATCCTTTCCCGTGTAGGTTATTACAGAGTGTTGAGTCGACCTCTCCTGGTATTCCTTAGGTATTTTGTGATTATATATTTCATATGTATCAGTACATGTCTGTAAACCCCCATATCCAAATTCATACATTCCTTACACCTTTCCACTTGGTTAAGCATAGTTGGTTTTCTGCATCTATGCACGGCCTTCTCTTGGAAATGACTTCATGGGTATCAATGTTGAAGTAACAGCTATAAGTGATGTCATAGGATATTTCTATTTCGGTTTCTTTCGTACTTCCTTTTGGGTGGGTATCTCTAGATCCTTCTACGGTGGTGCCAGCGGCACTGTTGCATGCTTTTCCGTGGCTCATGTTCCATTGTGCACATGGGCCCCCTTCTTCTTGGTGCATTGTTCTGTTGATGGACATTTGGGTTTCTTCCAAGTCTTGGCGATGGTACATGTTGCTGCAGTGCAGGACGGCCAGCCTGTGTCTTTTTGATTTTGGTCTACTCGGGAGATAGGCCCATCAGTTAGCTCAATTTTTACCTTTCAACGCACCTCCACGGTGTTCTCACTACTAGCTGTTCCCAGGTTACGTCCCAGCGGCAGCTAGAGGGCACAGAGTTCTCTAAAACACCTTGAGCATTTATTCTTTGTAGACTCTGTGGCTGATGATCATTCTGACGACGGTGGGTGAACGTTTTTGTCGACTGGATTTGCATGGCTTTATTAATTCCTGATGTTGAGCATTTTTCCATGCCCTTTTATTTATCACAAGAGAAAGAAAGAAAGAGATGACAAAATGTGCGCAAAATATGCCTCTTGAAATTGTCGTTTTGAAGTGTGCACGTCTTTTGAGTTTTTTTCCTCGATGTACGACCCAAGAATTGTTTTTGAGGGCAGGTGTCATTTATAGGCCTGCAATGATTTTGAATATCAAGTGACCATTAGCACTGGGTTTAAAGCTGCTGTTTTGAGAAACGGCCACAAGGCGGCAGCAGGTCTCCTTTACCAAACCTGGTTACTCGGGCAACAGAGCCTCCGTGGAAGTCGTATTCTCGGTTGTCAATTAGAATGGACTGTGCCAGGAAAAAGCCCCTTAAGTTTGTGTCTCACGACTGACCTGTTCGTTTTTTAATTCAATGTTTATTTTTTCTCACAGCAAGTTTGATTACAATGTTTTGCTTGTTGTAGGTGTGAAAGATGTGGCTCTTTTACACATAAACACGTATCTAGTCTTCTTTGGATCCTTTTCCCATGTAGCTTATGACACAATGTTGAGTACTCTTCTCTTGGTATTCCGTAGGCCTTTGGTGATTTTGTATTTCACCTGTGTTTGTATCTCGCTCTTAAACCCAATTTCCTAATGTACACAATTCTCACACCTGTCCATGGGTGAACCATAAATCTGTTTATTGCATCTGTGATTGCCTTTCTCTGTGGAAATATCTTCAGTGATATCAATTTTCAGGGAACACCTATAAGTGATATCGTAGGCTATGTATCTTTCGCTCTGTGACTTACTGCAAGGTGCGTGATGAACTCTAGCCTCACCGATGGTGCTGTTGATGGCATTGTTTCCTTTTGTTCCTTGGCTAATATTCCATCTGCTCAGGTCCCTGTTCTTCTTTGTCCACTCATCTGTTGATGGACTTTCTGCTTGCTTCCATGTCCTGGCTATTGTAATACTCCTGCAATGCAGATTTGCCTGCCTGTGTCTTTCCACTTCTGTCTTCGTTCTTAGGTTATAGGCCCAGGAGTGGGCCTGCTGGATCATATCGTAACTCAGTGTTTACCTTGTAAAGGCACCTCCATTCTGTTCCCATTAGTGCCTCTTACCAGGTGAAGTCCTGTGGCGAGCATTGCCCTCTGAGGAAGGCGCCACTGAGACCCTCCTAAGCCTCAGGGCCCGACTGTACTCTCCTTGGTATGCATCCTGGACTTTATGGTATGAACATACAAAAGGAGATGGTCTTTGGCCAAATCGCTCCAGGGACCTGCTCAGTTACTGGGAGTCCCTGGTTGTTCCCTAAAGCTAGGAAAAGCAACCCTGGAGGGGAAATTGGTGCCTTTGAGGGAGAAGCCGAGCAGCCAACCAACCAGCTGATGCTGATAAGGTGTGACTAAGCCGAGAAGCCAACCAACCAGCTGATGCCGATAAGGCGTGACGAAGCAAATTCCCTGCTTTAGGGGTATATATACGGCTATGCTTTGTTATTAAACTTGCCTTGCAAGCGTCAGTTGCTTGTGCCCTTCTGATCCCATACCTTGGTGCGTTCAGTTCCCTACCCCCTCTCGTCGGTTGTTGCTACACTTTGAGGACCCGCCGCGGCTGGCGGCAAAGTCCCACTTAACCTAGAGGGTATGCACTTCTCCACAACCCCTTCAGCATGAATTGTTGGTAGTCTTGTTGCTGATGGTTCTTCTGACTGGTGTGAGCCGATACCTCTGTGGTTGGATTTGCATGCGTCTCATAAAGCCTTGAAATTGAGCTTTCAGGGATGCCCTTTTTTTCTTCAAACTGTGTGTGTAGCTTACCTCATCACATTCTTTTCTTGAACTATGTGCCGCCTTTTGAAATATTTTGGCCACTACCTCCCTCAAGACATTTTGAGGGCAGGTTTCATTGACAGCCCTCCAGGACTTGTGCACACGAAGTGACCATTAGCACGGGTTTTCAAGCTGCTGTTGCACGTAACGGCCACAGGGCTGCAGCATTTCTGCGTTTCCCACTCTGGTAACTAGTGAAACAGGCCTTCCTGCCAGTGGTGTTCCTTGGTTATCAATGACGGTGGGATGTGTCTGGAGAAACCCCCCAAAGCTGATGTCTCCTTACTTATATCTGTTTTTAAAATGGAATTTCTACTTTTCACTGGAGTACTCTTCCATTGTGTCCATGGACCACTGCTCCTTTCTGCATTCCTCTGTGGCTGGGCATTTTCATTGCTTCCAAGTGTTGGCTATGGTAAACATTGCTGGATTGCAGGATTGCCAGCCCGTGTCTTTTTGATTCTCATCCTCTCAGGTGATAGACCCAGCAGTGGCTATGCTTGATTGAACGGTCGCTCAATGTTGACCCTTTCCAGGCAACTCCACTGTGTTTTCCTTAGGGGCTCTTACCACGTCCCTCTTAGAACCGAGGGTACGCATTTCTTCACCACCCCGTCAGCATTTCTTGTTTGCAGAAGTTTTGCTGCTGGCCATGCTGAGTCGTGTGACATGATAGGTTTTTGTAACGTGTATTTTCGTGTCTAATAATTCCTAAGGTTCAGCATTTTTCCACGCCTTTTTTTATTCTGTTAAACAAAAACAGAAAAAAAAACCCCGTGAGTACAATAAACCTCTCGAAATTGTCTTCTTGGAAGGTTGCCCTCTTTGGACTTTTTTGGTCGATTTTCGACCCCAGGATTTTGTTTTGGAGGGCAGGTGTCATTTACAAGCCTGCAATGGGTGTGAATATTGAGTGACCATTAGCACTGACTTTAAAGCTGCTGCTGTGGGAAACGGCCACAAGGCGTCAGCATTGCTACATTCCCACATCTGGTTACTAGGGCAGCAGAGCCTTCTGGAAGTCCTGTTCCCAGGTTGTCAATTAGAATGGAATGTGCCAGGAAAAAACCCCAGAAGTGTATGTCACATTACTTCTTGTTCGCTCTTTTAATTTGTTTAAATCGGGGTAATGATTAGAATACTGTTGGTCCTATATGTACAGAATCTGGTTCATTTGTACGTTTTATATATATATATATATATATTCTTGTACAGATCCTCTTCCCATGTAAATTATTGCAGAGTGTTCTGGTGACCTCCCTTGCTATATGGTCGGTCTGTTTGATATATATATTTAATACGTATTTGTACACATATGGTGACACTAATCTTAATTTATCCATTCCCCCCACCTTTCATTTTACATCAGCTTAGTTTGTTTTCTAAGTCTCTGAGTGTCTTTCTTTGTGGAAATATGTTCATTTGTGTCAGCTGTTAGATAACGCCTATAGGTGATGTCATACGGTATGCCTTTTGCTTTCCGACTTAACTCATGTTCTGTGATGATCTCTAGGCTCATCTCGGGTGCCTCAAAGAGCAGTGTTTCCTTGTTTTCCATGGCTAATAGTCCACTGTGTCCACGGACCAGCTCTTCTTATCCATTCTTCTGTTGATGGACATTTGGGTTGCTTCGGTGTCTTGGCTACTGTGAAAACTCGTGGAGTGCAGCTCTTGCAGCCTGTCTTCTCAGGTGAGAGGCTCGGCTGTGGGTGTTCTGGATGGAAGGGTGGCTCAATTTTTAATTGAAAACGCAGCTCCTTTCTGTTCTCATTATTGGCTGTTACAACTAGACATGTCCTCCACAGACAGAGGGAACAGAGTTCTCTAAAACCCCTTCAGCATTTATTGTTTGTAGTCTTTTGGCTGACAGTAGTTAACTTGGGTGAGCTGAAAGCTTTTTGTAGGTTAGAGGAGTCTGATGATTCCTGATGTTGAGCTTTTCTCCATTTTCCTTTTTTTGATAAAGAGTGAGTAAAACTTACCTCTATCATACTATCTCTTTGACACATTTGCCTGCTTTGAATTTTTTTGGCCACGGCCGAGCTCAGGACATTTTTTTTTTTTTTGAGGGCAGGTGTCTTTTAGAGGCCTGAGTCCTTATGAATGTTAAGTGACCCATAGCTATGCGTTTGAAGCCGCTCTTGCGGGAAACGGCCACAAGGCGGCAGCATTTCTCCATTTCCAACTCTGGGTTTTCCTGCAACAGAGGCTTCCTGGAAATTGTGTTAGTAGGCTGCAAATGAGAGTGCAGTGTGTCAGGGCAAACCCCCAAGAGCTTATATCTCCTTACTTCTTGTGTGTTTTTTAAAATTTAATTGTTATCTAGTATCACAGCCAATTGGATAAAAATGTGGTGTGTGTTCTAGGTGTACTGCATCTGGTTCATCATATGTATGTATCAATCTATTCATCTTTGGATCCTTTCCCGTGTAGGTTATTACAGAGTGTTGAGTCGACCTCTCCTGGTATTCCTTAGGTATTTTGTGATTATATATTTCATATGTATCAGTACATGTCTGTAAACCCCCATATCCAAATTCATACATTCCTTACACCTTTCCACTTGGTTAAGCATAGTTGGTTTTCTGCATCTATGCACGGCCTTCTCTTGGAAATGACTTCATGGGTATCAATGTTGAAGTAACAGCTATAAGTGATGTCATAGGATATTTCTATTTCGGTTTCTTTCGTACTTCCTTTTGGGTGGGTATCTCTAGATCCTTCTACGGTGGTGCCAGCGGCACTGTTGCATGCTTTTCCGTGGCTCATGTTCCATTGTGCACATGGGCCCCCTTCTTCTTGGTGCATTGTTCTGTTGATGGACATTTGGGTTTCTTCCAAGTCTTGGCGATGGTACATGTTGCTGCAGTGCAGGACGGCCAGCCTGTGTCTTTTTGATTTTGGTCTACTCGGGAGATAGGCCCATCAGTTAGCTCAATTTTTACCTTTCAACGCACCTCCACGGTGTTCTCACTACTAGCTGTTCCCAGGTTACGTCCCAGCGGCAGCTAGAGGGCACAGAGTTCTCTAAAACACCTTGAGCATTTATTCTTTGTAGACTCTGTGGCTGATGATCATTCTGACGACGGTGGGTGAACGTTTTTGTCGACTGGATTTGCATGGCTTTATTAATTCCTGATGTTGAGCATTTTTCCATGCCCTTTTATTTATCACAAGAGAAAGAAAGAAAGAGAAGACAAAATGTGCGCAAAATATGCCTCTTGAAATTGTCGTTTTGAAGTGTGCACGTCTTTTGAGTTTTTTTCCTCGATGTACGACCCAAGAATTGTTTTTGAGGGCAGGTGTCATTTATAGGCCTGCAATGATTTTGAATATCAAGTGACCATTAGCACTGGGTTTAAAGCTGCTGTTTTGAGAAACGGCCACAAGGCGGCAGCAGGTCTCCTTTACCAAACCTGGTTACTCGGGCAACAGAGCCTCCGTGGAAGTCGTATTCTCGGTTGTCAATTAGAATGGACTGTGCCAGGAAAAAGCCCCTTAAGTTTGTGTCTCACGACTGACCTGTTCGTTTTTTAATTCAATGTTTATTTTTTCTCACAGCAAGTTTGATTACAATGTTTTGCTTGTTGTAGGTGTGAAAGATGTGGCTCTTTTACACATAAACACGTATCTAGTCTTCTTTGGATCCTTTTCCCATGTAGCTTATGACACAATGTTGAGTACTCTTCTCTTGGTATTCCGTAGGCCTTTGGTGATTTTGTATTTCACCTGTGTTTGTATCTCGCTCTTAAACCCAATTTCCTAATGTACACAATTCTCACACCTGTCCATGGGTGAACCATAAATCTGTTTATTGCATCTGTGATTGCCTTTCTCTGTGGAAATATCTTCAGTGATATCAATTTTCAGGGAACACCTATAAGTGATATCGTAGGCTATGTATCTTTCGCTCTGTGACTTACTGCAAGGTGCGTGATGAACTCTAGCCTCACCGATGGTGCTGTTGATGGCATTGTTTCCTTTTGTTCCTTGGCTAATATTCCATCTGCTCAGGTCCCTGTTCTTCTTTGTCCACTCATCTGTTGATGGACTTTCTGCTTGCTTCCATGTCCTGGCTATTGTAATACTCCTGCAATGCAGATTTGCCTGCCTGTGTCTTTCCACTTCTGTCTTCGTTCTTAGGTTATAGGCCCAGGAGTGGGCCTGCTGGATCATATCGTAACTCAGTGTTTACCTTGTAAAGGCACCTCCATTCTGTTCCCATTAGTGCCTCTTACCAGGTGAAGTCCTGTGGCGAGCATTGCCCTCTGAGGAAGGCGCCACTGAGACCCTCCTAAGCCTCAGGGCCCGACTGTACTCTCCTTGGTATGCATCCTGGACTTTATGGTATGAACATACAAAAGGAGATGGTCTTTGGCCAAATCGCTCCAGGGACCTGCTCAGTTACTGGGAGTCCCTGGTTGTTCCCTAAAGCTAGGAAAAGCAACCCTGGAGGGGAAATTGGTGCCTTTGAGGGAGAAGCCGAGCAGCCAACCAACCAGCTGATGCTGATAAGGTGTGACTAAGCCGAGAAGCCAACCAACCAGCTGATGCCGATAAGGCGTGACGAAGCAAATTCCCTGCTTTAGGGGTATATATACGGCTATGCTTTGTTATTAAACTTGCCTTGCAAGCGTCAGTTGCTTGTGCCCTTCTGATCCCATACCTTGGTGCGTTCAGTTCCCTACCCCCTCTCGTCGGTTGTTGCTACACTTTGAGGACCCGCCGCGGCTGGCGGCAAAGTCCCACTTAACCTAGAGGGTATGCACTTCTCCACAACCCCTTCAGCATGAATTGTTGGTAGTCTTGTTGCTGATGGTTCTTCTGACTGGTGTGAGCCGATACCTCTGTGGTTGGATTTGCATGCGTCTCATAAAGCCTTGAAATTGAGCTTTCAGGGATGCCCTTTTTTTCTTCAAACTGTGTGTGTAGCTTACCTCATCACATTCTTTTCTTGAACTATGTGCCGCCTTTTGAAATATTTTGGCCACTACCTCCCTCAAGACATTTTGAGGGCAGGTTTCATTGACAGCCCTCCAGGACTTGTGCACACGAAGTGACCATTAGCACGGGTTTTCAAGCTGCTGTTGCACGTAACGGCCACAGGGCTGCAGCATTTCTGCGTTTCCCACTCTGGTAACTAGTGAAACAGGCCTTCCTGCCAGTGGTGTTCCTTGGTTATCAATGACGGTGGGATGTGTCTGGAGAAACCCCCCAAAGCTGATGTCTCCTTACTTATATCTGTTTTTAAAATGGAATTTCTACTTTTCACTGGAGTACTCTTCCATTGTGTCCATGGACCACTGCTCCTTTCTGCATTCCTCTGTGGCTGGGCATTTTCATTGCTTCCAAGTGTTGGCTATGGTAAACATTGCTGGATTGCAGGATTGCCAGCCCGTGTCTTTTTGATTCTCATCCTCTCAGGTGATAGACCCAGCAGTGGCTATGCTTGATTGAACGGTCGCTCAATGTTGACCCTTTCCAGGCAACTCCACTGTGTTTTCCTTAGGGGCTCTTACCACGTCCCTCTTAGAACCGAGGGTACGCATTTCTTCACCACCCCGTCAGCATTTCTTGTTTGCAGAAGTTTTGCTGCTGGCCATGCTGAGTCGTGTGACATGATAGGTTTTTGTAACGTGTATTTTCGTGTCTAATAATTCCTAAGGTTCAGCATTTTTCCACGCCTTTTTTTATTCTGTTAAACAAAAACAGAAAAAAAAACCCCGTGAGTACAATAAACCTCTCGAAATTGTCTTCTTGGAAGGTTGCCCTCTTTGGACTTTTTTGGTCGATTTTCGACCCCAGGATTTTGTTTTGGAGGGCAGGTGTCATTTACAAGCCTGCAATGGGTGTGAATATTGAGTGACCATTAGCACTGACTTTAAAGCTGCTGCTGTGGGAAACGGCCACAAGGCGTCAGCATTGCTACATTCCCACATCTGGTTACTAGGGCAGCAGAGCCTTCTGGAAGTCCTGTTCCCAGGTTGTCAATTAGAATGGAATGTGCCAGGAAAAAACCCCAGAAGTGTATGTCACATTACTTCTTGTTCGCTCTTTTAATTTGTTTAAATCGGGGTAATGATTAGAATACTGTTGGTCCTATATGTACAGAATCTGGTTCATTTGTACGTTTTATATATATATATATATATATTCTTGTACAGATCCTCTTCCCATGTAAATTATTGCAGAGTGTTCTGGTGACCTCCCTTGCTATATGGTCGGTCTGTTTGATATATATATTTAATACGTATTTGTACACATATGGTGACACTAATCTTAATTTATCCATTCCCCCCACCTTTCATTTTACATCAGCTTAGTTTGTTTTCTAAGTCTCTGAGTGTCTTTCTTTGTGGAAATATGTTCATTTGTGTCAGCTGTTAGATAACGCCTATAGGTGATGTCATACGGTATGCCTTTTGCTTTCCGACTTAACTCATGTTCTGTGATGATCTCTAGGCTCATCTCGGGTGCCTCAAAGAGCAGTGTTTCCTTGTTTTCCATGGCTAATAGTCCACTGTGTCCACGGACCAGCTCTTCTTATCCATTCTTCTGTTGATGGACATTTGGGTTGCTTCGGTGTCTTGGCTACTGTGAAAACTCGTGGAGTGCAGCTCTTGCAGCCTGTCTTCTCAGGTGAGAGGCTCGGCTGTGGGTGTTCTGGATGGAAGGGTGGCTCAATTTTTAATTGAAAACGCAGCTCCTTTCTGTTCTCATTATTGGCTGTTACAACTAGACATGTCCTCCACAGACAGAGGGAACAGAGTTCTCTAAAACCCCTTCAGCATTTATTGTTTGTAGTCTTTTGGCTGACAGTAGTTAACTTGGGTGAGCTGAAAGCTTTTTGTAGGTTAGAGGAGTCTGATGATTCCTGATGTTGAGCTTTTCTCCATTTTCCTTTTTTTGATAAAGAGTGAGTAAAACTTACCTCTATCATACTATCTCTTTGACACATTTGCCTGCTTTGAATTTTTTTGGCCACGGCCGAGCTCAGGACATTTTTTTTTTTTGAGGGCAGGTGTCTTTTAGAGGCCTGAGTCCTTATGAATGTTAAGTGACCCATAGCTATGCGTTTGAAGCCGCTCTTGCGGGAAACGGCCACAAGGCGGCAGCATTTCTCCATTTCCAACTCTGGGTTTTCCTGCAACAGAGGCTTCCTGGAAATTGTGTTAGTAGGCTGCAAATGAGAGTGCAGTGTGTCAGGGCAAACCCCCAAGAGCTTATAACTCCTTACTTCTTGTGTGTTTTTTAAAATTTAATTGTTATCTAGTATCACAGCCAATTGGATAAAAATGTGGTGTGTGTTCTAGGTGTACTGCATCTGGTTCATCATATGTATGTATCAATCTATTCATCTTTGGATCCTTTCCCGTGTAGGTTATTACAGAGTGTTGAGTCGACCTCTCCTGGTATTCCTTAGGTATTTTGTGATTATATATTTCATATGTATCAGTACATGTCTGTAAACCCCCATATCCAAATTCATACATTCCTTACACCTTTCCACTTGGTTAAGCATAGTTGGTTTTCTGCATCTATGCACGGCCTTCTCTTGGAAATGACTTCATGGGTATCAATGTTGAAGTAACAGCTATAAGTGATGTCATAGGATATTTCTATTTCGGTTTCTTTCGTACTTCCTTTTGGGTGGGTATCTCTAGATCCTTCTACGGTGGTGCCAGCGGCACTGTTGCATGCTTTTCCGTGGCTCATGTTCCATTGTGCACATGGGCCCCCTTCTTCTTGGTGCATTGTTCTGTTGATGGACATTTGGGTTTCTTCCAAGTCTTGGCGATGGTACATGTTGCTGCAGTGCAGGACGGCCAGCCTGTGTCTTTTTGATTTTGGTCTACTCGGGAGATAGGCCCATCAGTTAGCTCAATTTTTACCTTTCAACGCACCTCCACGGTGTTCTCACTACTAGCTGTTCCCAGGTTACGTCCCAGCGGCAGCTAGAGGGCACAGAGTTCTCTAAAACACCTTGAGCATTTATTCTTTGTAGACTCTGTGGCTGATGATCATTCTGACGACGGTGGGTGAACGTTTTTGTCGACTGGATTTGCATGGCTTTATTAATTCCTGATGTTGAGCATTTTTCCATGCCCTTTTATTTATCACAAGAGAAAGAAAGAAAGAGATGACAAAATGTGCGCAAAATATGCCTCTTGAAATTGTCGTTTTGAAGTGTGCACGTCTTTTGAGTTTTTTTCCTCGATGTACGACCCAAGAATTGTTTTTGAGGGCAGGTGTCATTTATAGGCCTGCAATGATTTTGAATATCAAGTGACCATTAGCACTGGGTTTAAAGCTGCTGTTTTGAGAAACGGCCACAAGGCGGCAGCAGGTCTCCTTTACCAAACCTGGTTACTCGGGCAACAGAGCCTCCGTGGAAGTCGTATTCTCGGTTGTCAATTAGAATGGACTGTGCCAGGAAAAAGCCCCTTAAGTTTGTGTCTCACGACTGACCTGTTCGTTTTTTAATTCAATGTTTATTTTTTCTCACAGCAAGTTTGATTACAATGTTTTGCTTGTTGTAGGTGTGAAAGATGTGGCTCTTTTACACATAAACACGTATCTAGTCTTCTTTGGATCCTTTTCCCATGTAGCTTATGACACAATGTTGAGTACTCTTCTCTTGGTATTCCGTAGGCCTTTGGTGATTTTGTATTTCACCTGTGTTTGTATCTCGCTCTTAAACCCAATTTCCTAATGTACACAATTCTCACACCTGTCCATGGGTGAACCATAAATCTGTTTATTGCATCTGTGATTGCCTTTCTCTGTGGAAATATCTTCAGTGATATCAATTTTCAGGGAACACCTATAAGTGATATCGTAGGCTATGTATCTTTCGCTCTGTGACTTACTGCAAGGTGCGTGATGAACTCTAGCCTCACCGATGGTGCTGTTGATGGCATTGTTTCCTTTTGTTCCTTGGCTAATATTCCATCTGCTCAGGTCCCTGTTCTTCTTTGTCCACTCATCTGTTGATGGACTTTCTGCTTGCTTCCATGTCCTGGCTATTGTAATACTCCTGCAATGCAGATTTGCCTGCCTGTGTCTTTCCACTTCTGTCTTCTTTCTTAGGTTATAGGCCCAGGAGTGGGCCTGCTGGATCATATCGTAACTCAGTGTTTACCTTGTAAAGGCACCTCCATTCTGTTCCCATTAGTGCCTCTTACCAGGTGAAGTCCTGTGGCGAGCATTGCCCTCTGAGGAAGGCGCCACTGAGACCCTCCTAAGCCTCAGGGCCCGACTGTACTCTCCTTGGTATGCATCCTGGACTTTATGGTATGAACATACAAAAGGAGATGGTCTTTGGCCAAATCGCTCCAGGGACCTGCTCAGTTACTGGGAGTCCCTGGTTGTTCCCTAAAGCTAGGAAAAGCAACCCTGGAGGGGAAATTGGTGCCTTTGAGGGAGAAGCCGAGCAGCCAACCAACCAGCTGATGCTGATAAGGTGTGACTAAGCCGAGAAGCCAACCAACCAGCTGATGCCGATAAGGCGTGACGAAGCAAATTCCCTGCTTTAGGGGTATATATACGGCTATGTTTGTTATTAAACTTGCCTTGCAAGCGTCAGTTGCTTGTGCCCTTCTGATCCCATACCTTGGTGCGTTCAGTTCCCTACCCCCTCTCGTCGGTTGTTGCTACACTTTGAGGACCCGCCGCGGCTGGCGGCAAAGTCCCACTTAACCTAGAGGGTATGCACTTCTCCACAACCCCTTCAGCATGAATTGTTGGTAGTCTTGTTGCTGATGGTTCTTCTGACTGGTGTGAGCCGATACCTCTGTGGTTGGATTTGCATGCGTCTCATAAAGCCTTGAAATTGAGCTTTCAGGGATGCCCTTTTTTTCTTCAAACTGTGTGTGTAGCTTACCTCATCACATTCTTTTCTTGAACTATGTGCCGCCTTTTGAAATATTTTGGCCACTACCTCCCTCAAGACATTTTGAGGGCAGGTTTCATTGACAGCCCTCCAGGACTTGTGCACACGAAGTGACCATTAGCACGGGTTTTCAAGCTGCCGTTGCAGGTAACGGCCACAGGGCTGCAGCATTTCTGCGTTTCCCACTCTGGTAACTAGTGAAACAGGCCTTCCTGCCAGTGGTGTTCCTTGGTTATCAATGACGGTGGGATGTGTCTGGAGACACCCCCCAAAGCTGATGTCTCCTTACTTATATCTGTTTTTAAAATGGAATTTCTACTTTTCACTGGAGTACTCTTCCATTGTGTCCATGGGCCACTGCTCCTTTCTGCATTCCTCTGTGGCTGGGCATTTTCATTGCTTCCAAGTGTTGGCTATGGTAAACATTGCTGGATTGCAGGATTGCCAGCCCGTGTCTTTTTGATTCTCATCCTCTCAGGTGATAGACCCAGCAGTGGCTATGCTTGATTGAACGGTCGCTCAATGTTGACCCTTTCCAGGCAACTCCACTGTGTTTTCCTTAGGGGCTCTTACCACGTCCCACTTAGAACCGAGGGTACGCATTTCTTCACCACCCCGTCAGCATTTCTTGTTTGCAGAAGTTTTGCTGCTGGCCATGCTGAGTCGTGTGACATGATAGGTTTTTGTAACGTGTATTTTCGTGTCTAATAATTCCTAAGGTTCAGCATTTTTCCACGCCTTTTTTTATTCTGTTAAACAAAAACAGAAAAAAAAACCCCGTGAGTACAATAAACCTCTCGAAATTGTCTTCTTGGAAGGTTGCCCTCTTTGGACTTTTTTGGTCGATTTTCGACCCCAGGATTTTGTTTTGGAGGGCAGGTGTCATTTACAAGCCTGCAATGGGTGTGAATATTGAGTGACCATTAGCACTGACTTTAAAGCTGCTGCTGTGGGAAACGGCCACAAGGCGTCAGCATTGCTACATTCCCACATCTGGTTACTAGGGCAGCAGAGCCTTCTGGAAGTCCTGTTCCCAGGTTGTCAATTAGAATGGAATGTGCCAGGAAAAAACACCAGAAGTGTATGTCACATTACTTCTTGTTCGCTCTTTTAATTTGTTTAAATCGGGGTAATGATTAGAATACTGTTGGTCCTATATGTACAGAATCTGGTTCATTTGTACGTTTTATATATATATATATTCTTGTACAGATCCTCTTCACATGTAAATTATTGCAGAGTGTTCTGGTGACCTCCCTTGCTATATGGTCGGTCTGTTTGATATATATATTTAATACGTATTTGTACACATATGGTGACACTAATCTTAATTTATCCATTCCCCCCACCTTTCATTTTACATCAGCTTAGTTTGCTTTCTAAGTCTCTGAGTGTCTTTCTTTGTGGAAATATGTTCATTTGTGTCAGCTGTTAGATAACGCCTATAGGTGATGTCATACGGTATGCCTTTTGCTTTCCGACTTAACTCATGTTCTGTGATGATCTCTAGGCTCATCTCGGGTGCCTCAAAGAGCAGTGTTTCCTTGTTTTCCATGGCTAATAGTCCACTGTGTCCACGGACCAGCTCTTCTTATCCATTCTTCTGTTGATGGACATTTGGGTTGCTTCGGTGTCTTGGCTACTGTGAAAACTCGTGGAGTGCAGCTCTTGCAGCCTGTCTTCTCAGGTGAGAGGCTCGGCTGTGGGTGTTCTGGATGGAAGGGTGGCTCAATTTTTAATTGAAAACGCAGCTCCTTTCTGTTCTCATTATTGGCTGTTACAACTAGACATGTCCTCCACAGACAGAGGGAACAGAGTTCTCTAAAACCCCTTCAGCATTTATTGTTTGTAGTCTTTTGGCTGACAGTAGTTAACTTGGGTGAGCTGAAAGCTTTTTGTAGGTTAGAGGAGTCTGATGATTCCTGATGTTGAGCTTTTCTCCATTTTCCTTTTTTTGATAAAGAGTGAGTAAAACTTACCTCTATCATACTATCTCTTTGACACATTTGCCTGCTTTGAATTTTTTTGGCCACGGCCGAGCTCAGGACATTTTTTTTTTTTGAGGGCAGGTGTCTTTTAGAGGCCTGAGTCCTTATGAATGTTAAGTGACCCATAGCTATGCGTTTGAAGCCGCTCTTGCGGGAAACGGCCACAAGGCGGCAGCATTTCTCCATTTCCAACTCTGGGTTTTCCTGCAACAGAGGCTTCCTGGAAATTGTGTTAGTAGGCTGCAAATGAGAGTGCAGTGTGTCAGGGCAAACCCCCAAGAGCTTATAACTCCTTACTTCTTGTGTGTTTTTTAAAATTTAATTGTTATCTAGTATCACAGCCAATTGGATAAAAATGTGGTGTGTGTTCTAGGTGTACTGCATCTGGTTCATCATATGTATGTATCAATCTATTCATCTTTGGATCCTTTCCCGTGTAGGTTATTACAGAGTGTTGAGTCGACCTCTCCTGGTATTCCTTAGGTATTTTGTGATTATATATTTCATATGTATCAGTACATGTCTGTAAACCCCCATATCCAAATTCATACATTCCTTACACCTTTCCACTTGGTTAAGCATAGTTGGTTTTCTGCATCTATGCACGGCCTTCTCTTGGAAATGACTTCATGGGTATCAATGTTGAAGTAACAGCTATAAGTGATGTCATAGGATATTTCTATTTCGGTTTCTTTCGTACTTCCTTTTGGGTGGGTATCTCTAGATCCTTCTACGGTGGTGCCAGCGGCACTGTTGCATGCTTTTCCGTGGCTCATGTTCCATTGTGCACATGGGCCCCCTTCTTCTTGGTGCATTGTTCTGTTGATGGACATTTGGGTTTCTTCCAAGTCTTGGCGATGGTACATGTTGCTGCAGTGCAGGACGGCCAGCCTGTGTCTTTTTGATTTTGGTCTACTCGGGAGATAGGCCCATCAGTTAGCTCAATTTTTACCTTTCAACGCACCTCCACGGTGTTCTCACTACTAGCTGTTCCCAGGTTACGTCCCAGCGGCAGCTAGAGGGCACAGAGTTCTCTAAAACACCTTGAGCATTTATTCTTTGTAGACTCTGTGGCTGATGATCATTCTGACGACGGTGGGTGAACGTTTTTGTCGACTGGATTTGCATGGCTTTATTAATTCCTGATGTTGAGCATTTTTCCATGCCCTTTTATTTATCACAAGAGAAAGAAAGAAAGAGATGACAAAATGTGCGCAAAATATGCCTCTTGAAATTGTCGTTTTGAAGTGTGCACGTCTTTTGAGTTTTTTTCCTCGATGTACGACCCAAGAATTGTTTTTGAGGGCAGGTGTCATTTATAGGCCTGCAATGATTTTGAATATCAAGTGACCATTAGCACTGGGTTTAAAGCTGCTGTTTTGAGAAACGGCCACAAGGCGGCAGCAGGTCTCCTTTACCAAACCTGGTTACTCGGGCAACAGAGCCTCCGTGGAAGTCGTATTCTCGGTTGTCAATTAGAATGGACTGTGCCAGGAAAAAGCCCCTTAAGTTTGTGTCTCACGACTGACCTGTTCGTTTTTTAATTCAATGTTTATTTTTTCTCACAGCAAGTTTGATTACAATGTTTTGCTTGTTGTAGGTGTGAAAGATGTGGCTCTTTTACACATAAACACGTATCTAGTCTTCTTTGGATCCTTTTCCCATGTAGCTTATGACACAATGTTGAGTACTCTTCTCTTGGTATTCCGTAGGCCTTTGGTGATTTTGTATTTCACCTGTGTTTGTATCTCGCTCTTAAACCCAATTTCCTAATGTACACAATTCTCACACCTGTCCATGGGTGAACCATAAATCTGTTTATTGCATCTGTGATTGCCTTTCTCTGTGGAAATATCTTCAGTGATATCAATTTTCAGGGAACACCTATAAGTGATATCGTAGGCTATGTATCTTTCGCTCTGTGACTTACTGCAAGGTGCGTGATGAACTCTAGCCTCACCGATGGTGCTGTTGATGGCATTGTTTCCTTTTGTTCCTTGGCTAATATTCCATCTGCTCAGGTCCCTGTTCTTCTTTGTCCACTCATCTGTTGATGGACTTTCTGCTTGCTTCCATGTCCTGGCTATTGTAATACTCCTGCAATGCAGATTTGCCTGCCTGTGTCTTTCCACTTCTGTCTTCTTTCTTAGGTTATAGGCCCAGGAGTGGGCCTGCTGGATCATATCGTAACTCAGTGTTTACCTTGTAAAGGCACCTCCATTCTGTTCCCATTAGTGCCTCTTACCAGGTGAAGTCCTGTGGCGAGCATTGCCCTCTGAGGAAGGCGCCACTGAGACCCTCCTAAGCCTCAGGGCCCGACTGTACTCTCCTTGGTATGCATCCTGGACTTTATGGTATGAACATACAAAAGGAGATGGTCTTTGGCCAAATCGCTCCAGGGACCTGCTCAGTTACTGGGAGTCCCTGGTTGTTCCCTAAAGCTAGGAAAAGCAACCCTGGAGGGGAAATTGGTGCCTTTGAGGGAGAAGCCGAGCAGCCAACCAACCAGCTGATGCTGATAAGGTGTGACTAAGCCGAGAAGCCAACCAACCAGCTGATGCCGATAAGGCGTGACGAAGCAAATTCCCTGCTTTAGGGGTATATATACGGCTATGTTTGTTATTAAACTTGCCTTGCAAGCGTCAGTTGCTTGTGCCCTTCTGATCCCATACCTTGGTGCGTTCAGTTCCCTACCCCCTCTCGTCGGTTGTTGCTACACTTTGAGGACCCGCCGCGGCTGGCGGCAAAGTCCCACTTAACCTAGAGGGTATGCACTTCTCCACAACCCCTTCAGCATGAATTGTTGGTAGTCTTGTTGCTGATGGTTCTTCTGACTGGTGTGAGCCGATACCTCTGTGGTTGGATTTGCATGCGTCTCATAAAGCCTTGAAATTGAGCTTTCAGGGATGCCCTTTTTTTCTTCAAACTGTGTGTGTAGCTTACCTCATCACATTCTTTTCTTGAACTATGTGCCGCCTTTTGAAATATTTTGGCCACTACCTCCCTCAAGACATTTTGAGGGCAGGTTTCATTGACAGCCCTCCAGGACTTGTGCACACGAAGTGACCATTAGCACGGGTTTTCAAGCTGCCGTTGCAGGTAACGGCCACAGGGCTGCAGCATTTCTGCGTTTCCCACTCTGGTAACTAGTGAAACAGGCCTTCCTGCCAGTGGTGTTCCTTGGTTATCAATGACGGTGGGATGTGTCTGGAGACACCCCCCAAAGCTGATGTCTCCTTACTTATATCTGTTTTTAAAATGGAATTTCTACTTTTCACTGGAGTACTCTTCCATTGTGTCCATGGGCCACTGCTCCTTTCTGCATTCCTCTGTGGCTGGGCATTTTCATTGCTTCCAAGTGTTGGCTATGGTAAACATTGCTGGATTGCAGGATTGCCAGCCCGTGTCTTTTTGATTCTCATCCTCTCAGGTGATAGACCCAGCAGTGGCTATGCTTGATTGAACGGTCGCTCAATGTTGACCCTTTCCAGGCAACTCCACTGTGTTTTCCTTAGGGGCTCTTACCACGACCCACTTAGAACCGAGGGTACGCATTTCTTCACCACCCCGTCAGCATTTCTTGTTTGCAGAAGTTTTGCTGCTGGCCATGCTGAGTCGTGTGACATGATAGGTTTTTGTAACGTGTATTTTCGTGTCTAATAATTCCTAAGGTTCAGCATTTTTCCACGCCTTTTTTTATTCTGTTAAACAAAAACAGAAAAAAAAACCCCGTGAGTACAATAAACCTCTCGAAATTGTCTTCTTGGAAGGTTGCCCTCTTTGGACTTTTTTGGTCGATTTTCGACCCCAGGATTTTGTTTTGGAGGGCAGGTGTCATTTACAAGCCTGCAATGGGTGTGAATATTGAGTGACCATTAGCACTGACTTTAAAGCTGCTGCTGTGGGAAACGGCCACAAGGCGTCAGCATTGCTACATTCCCACATCTGGTTACTAGGGCAGCAGAGCCTTCTGGAAGTCCTGTTCCCAGGTTGTCAATTAGAATGGAATGTGCCAGGAAAAAACCCCAGAAGTGTATGTCACATTACTTCTTGTTCGCTCTTTTAATTTGTTTAAATCGGGGTAATGATTAGAATACTGTTGGTCCTATATGTACAGAATCTGGTTCATTTGTACGTTTTATATATATATATATTCTTGTACAGATCCTCTTCACATGTAAATTATTGCAGAGTGTTCTGGTGACCTCCCTTGCTATATGGTCGGTCTGTTTGATATATATATTTAATACGTATTTGTACACATATGGTGACACTAATCTTAATTTATCCATTCCCCCCACCTTTCATTTTACATCAGCTTAGTTTGCTTTCTAAGTCTCTGAGTGTCTTTCTTTGTGGAAATATGTTCATTTGTGTCAGCTGTTAGATAACGCCTATAGGTGATGTCATACGGTATGCCTTTTGCTTTCCGACTTAACTCATGTTCTGTGATGATCTCTAGGCTCATCTCGGGTGCCTCAAAGAGCAGTGTTTCCTTGTTTTCCATGGCTAATAGTCCACTGTGTCCACGGACCAGCTCTTCTTATCCATTCTTCTGTTGATGGACATTTGGGTTGCTTCGGTGTCTTGGCTACTGTGAAAACTCGTGGAGTGCAGCTCTTGCAGCCTGTCTTCTCAGGTGAGAGGCTCGGCTGTGGGTGTTCTGGATGGAAGGGTGGCTCAATTTTTAATTGAAAACGCAGCTCCTTTCTGTTCTCATTATTGGCTGTTACAACTAGACATGTCCTCCACAGACAGAGGGAACAGAGTTCTCTAAAACCCCTTCAGCATTTATTGTTTGTAGTCTTTTGGCTGACAGTAGTTAACTTGGGTGAGCTGAAAGCTTTTTGTAGGTTAGAGGAGTCTGATGATTCCTGATGTTGAGCTTTTCTCCATTTTCCTTTTTTTGATAAAGAGTGAGTAAAACTTACCTCTATCATACTATCTCTTTGACACATTTGCCTGCTTTGAATTTTTTTGGCCACGGCCGAGCTCAGGACATTTTTTTTTTTTGAGGGCAGGTGTCTTTTAGAGGCCTGAGTCCTTATGAATGTTAAGTGACCCATAGCTATGCGTTTGAAGCCGCTCTTGCGGGAAACGGCCACAAGGCGGCAGCATTTCTCCATTTCCAACTCTGGGTTTTCCTGCAACAGAGGCTTCCTGGAAATTGTGTTAGTAGGCTGCAAATGAGAGTGCAGTGTGTCAGGGCAAACCCCCAAGAGCTTATAACTCCTTACTTCTTGTGTGTTTTTTAAAATTTAATTGTTATCTAGTATCACAGCCAATTGGATAAAAATGTGGTGTGTGTTCTAGGTGTACTGCATCTGGTTCATCATATGTATGTATCAATCTATTCATCTTTGGATCCTTTCCCGTGTAGGTTATTACAGAGTGTTGAGTCGACCTCTCCTGGTATTCCTTAGGTATTTTGTGATTATATATTTCATATGTATCAGTACATGTCTGTAAACCCCCATATCCAAATTCATACATTCCTTACACCTTTCCACTTGGTTAAGCATAGTTGGTTTTCTGCATCTATGCACGGCCTTCTCTTGGAAATGACTTCATGGGTATCAATGTTGAAGTAACAGCTATAAGTGATGTCATAGGATATTTCTATTTCGGTTTCTTTCGTACTTCCTTTTGGGTGGGTATCTCTAGATCCTTCTACGGTGGTGCCAGCGGCACTGTTGCATGCTTTTCCGTGGCTCATGTTCCATTGTGCACATGGGCCCCCTTCTTCTTGGTGCATTGTTCTGTTGATGGACATTTGGGTTTCTTCCAAGTCTTGGCGATGGTACATGTTGCTGCAGTGCAGGACGGCCAGCCTGTGTCTTTTTGATTTTGGTCTACTCGGGAGATAGGCCCATCAGTTAGCTCAATTTTTACCTTTCAACGCACCTCCACGGTGTTCTCACTACTAGCTGTTCCCAGGTTACGTCCCAGCGGCAGCTAGAGGGCACAGAGTTCTCTAAAACACCTTGAGCATTTATTCTTTGTAGACTCTGTGGCTGATGATCATTCTGACGACGGTGGGTGAACGTTTTTGTCGACTGGATTTGCATGGCTTTATTAATTCCTGATGTTGAGCATTTTTCCATGCCCTTTTATTTATCACAAGAGAAAGAAAGAAAGAGATGACAAAATGTGCGCAAAATATGCCTCTTGAAATTGTCGTTTTGAAGTGTGCACGTCTTTTGAGTTTTTTTCCTCGATGTACGACCCAAGAATTGTTTTTGAGGGCAGGTGTCATTTATAGGCCTGCAATGATTTTGAATATCAAGTGACCATTAGCACTGGGTTTAAAGCTGCTGTTTTGAGAAACGGCCACAAGGCGGCAGCAGGTCTCCTTTACCAAACCTGGTTACTCGGGCAACAGAGCCTCCGTGGAAGTCGTATTCTCGGTTGTCAATTAGAATGGACTGTGCCAGGAAAAAGCCCCTTAAGTTTGTGTCTCACGACTGACCTGTTCGTTTTTTAATTCAATGTTTATTTTTTCTCACAGCAAGTTTGATTACAATGTTTTGCTTGTTGTAGGTGTGAAAGATGTGGCTCTTTTACACATAAACACGTATCTAGTCTTCTTTGGATCCTTTTCCCATGTAGCTTATGACACAATGTTGAGTACTCTTCTCTTGGTATTCCGTAGGCCTTTGGTGATTTTGTATTTCACCTGTGTTTGTATCTCGCTCTTAAACCCAATTTCCTAATGTACACAATTCTCACACCTGTCCATGGGTGAACCATAAATCTGTTTATTGCATCTGTGATTGCCTTTCTCTGTGGAAATATCTTCAGTGATATCAATTTTCAGGGAACACCTATAAGTGATATCGTAGGCTATGTATCTTTCGCTCTGTGACTTACTGCAAGGTGCGTGATGAACTCTAGCCTCACCGATGGTGCTGTTGATGGCATTGTTTCCTTTTGTTCCTTGGCTAATATTCCATCTGCTCAGGTCCCTGTTCTTCTTTGTCCACTCATCTGTTGATGGACTTTCTGCTTGCTTCCATGTCCTGGCTATTGTAATACTCCTGCAATGCAGATTTGCCTGCCTGTGTCTTTCCACTTCTGTCTTCTTTCTTAGGTTATAGGCCCAGGAGTGGGCCTGCTGGATCATATCGTAACTCAGTGTTTACCTTGTAAAGGCACCTCCATTCTGTTCCCATTAGTGCCTCTTACCAGGTGAAGTCCTGTGGCGAGCATTGCCCTCTGAGGAAGGCGCCACTGAGACCCTCCTAAGCCTCAGGGCCCGACTGTACTCTCCTTGGTATGCATCCTGGACTTTATGGTATGAACATACAAAAGGAGATGGTCTTTGGCCAAATCGCTCCAGGGACCTGCTCAGTTACTGGGAGTCCCTGGTTGTTCCCTAAAGCTAGGAAAAGCAACCCTGGAGGGGAAATTGGTGCCTTTGAGGGAGAAGCCGAGCAGCCAACCAACCAGCTGATGCTGATAAGGTGTGACTAAGCCGAGAAGCCAACCAACCAGCTGATGCCGATAAGGCGTGACGAAGCAAATTCCCTGCTTTAGGGGTATATATACGGCTATGTTTGTTATTAAACTTGCCTTGCAAGCGTCAGTTGCTTGTGCCCTTCTGATCCCATACCTTGGTGCGTTCAGTTCCCTACCCCCTCTCGTCGGTTGTTGCTACACTTTGAGGACCCGCCGCGGCTGGCGGCAAAGTCCCACTTAACCTAGAGGGTATGCACTTCTCCACAACCCCTTCAGCATGAATTGTTGGTAGTCTTGTTGCTGATGGTTCTTCTGACTGGTGTGAGCCGATACCTCTGTGGTTGGATTTGCATGCGTCTCATAAAGCCTTGAAATTGAGCTTTCAGGGATGCCCTTTTTTTCTTCAAACTGTGTGTGTAGCTTACCTCATCACATTCTTTTCTTGAACTATGTGCCGCCTTTTGAAATAGTTTGGCCACTACCTCCCTCAAGACATTTTGAGGGCAGGTTTCATTGACAGCCCTCCAGGACTTGTGCACACGAAGTGACCATTAGCACGGGTTTTCAAGCTGCCGTTGCAGGTAACGGCCACAGGGCTGCAGCATTTCTGCGTTTCCCACTCTGGTAACTAGTGAAACAGGCCTTCCTGCCAGTGGTGTTCCTTGGTTATCAATGACGGTGGGATGTGTCTGGAGACACCCCCCAAAGCTGATGTCTCCTTACTTATATCTGTTTTTAAAATGGAATTTCTACTTTTCACTGGAGTACTCTTCCATTGTGTCCATGGGCCACTGCTCCTTTCTGCATTCCTCTGTGGCTGGGCATTTTCATTGCTTCCAAGTGTTGGCTATGGTAAACATTGCTGGATTGCAGGATTGCCAGCCCGTGTCTTTTTGATTCTCATCCTCTCAGGTGATAGACCCAGCAGTGGCTATGCTTGATTGAACGGTCGCTCAATGTTGACCCTTTCCAGGCAACTCCACTGTGTTTTCCTTAGGGGCTCTTACCACGTCCCACTTAGAACCGAGGGTACGCATTTCTTCACCACCCCGTCAGCATTTCTTGTTTGCAGAAGTTTTGCTGCTGGCCATGCTGAGTCGTGTGACATGATAGGTTTTTGTAACGTGTATTTTCGTGTCTAATAATTCCTAAGGTTCAGCATTTTTCCACGCCTTTTTTTATTCTGTTAAACAAAAACAGAAAAAAAAACCCCGTGAGTACAATAAACCTCTCGAAATTGTCTTCTTGGAAGGTTGCCCTCTTTGGACTTTTTTGGTCGATTTTCGACCCCAGGATTTTGTTTTGGAGGGCAGGTGTCATTTACAAGCCTGCAATGGGTGTGAATATTGAGTGACCATTAGCACTGACTTTAAAGCTGCTGCTGTGGGAAACGGCCACAAGGCGTCAGCATTGCTACATTCCCACATCTGGTTACTAGGGCAGCAGAGCCTTCTGGAAGTCCTGTTCCCAGGTTGTCAATTAGAATGGAATGTGCCAGGAAAAAACACCAGAAGTGTATGTCACATTACTTCTTGTTCGCTCTTTTAATTTGTTTAAATCGGGGTAATGATTAGAATACTGTTGGTCCTATATGTACAGAATCTGGTTCATTTGTACGTTTTATATATATATATATTCTTGTACAGATCCTCTTCCCATGTAAATTATTGCAGAGTGTTCTGGTGACCTCCCTTGCTATATGGTCGGTCTGTTTGATATATATATTTAATACGTATTTGTACACATATGGTGACACTAATCTTAATTTATCCATTCCCCCCACCTTTCATTTTACATCAGCTTAGTTTGCTTTCTAAGTCTCTGAGTGTCTTTCTTTGTGGAAATATGTTCATTTGTGTCAGCTGTTAGATAACGCCTATAGGTGATGTCATACGGTATGCCTTTTGCTTTCCGACTTAACTCATGTTCTGTGATGATCTCTAGGCTCATCTCGGGTGCCTCAAAGAGCAGTGTTTCCTTGTTTTCCATGGCTAATAGTCCACTGTGTCCACGGACCAGCTCTTCTTATCCATTCTTCTGTTGATGGACATTTGGGTTGCTTCGGTGTCTTGGCTACTGTGAAAACTCGTGGAGTGCAGCTCTTGCAGCCTGTCTTCTCAGGTGAGAGGCTCGGCTGTGGGTGTTCTGGATGGAAGGGTGGCTCAATTTTTAATTGAAAACGCAGCTCCTTTCTGTTCTCATTATTGGCTGTTACAACTAGACATGTCCTCCACAGACAGAGGGAACAGAGTTCTCTAAAACCCCTTCAGCATTTATTGTTTGTAGTCTTTTGGCTGACAGTAGTTAACTTGGGTGAGCTGAAAGCTTTTTGTAGGTTAGAGGAGTCTGATGATTCCTGATGTTGAGCTTTTCTCCATTTTCCTTTTTTTGATAAAGAGTGAGTAAAACTTACCTCTATCATACTATCTCTTTGACACATTTGCCTGCTTTGAATTTTTTTGGCCACGGCCGAGCTCAGGACATTTTTTTTTTTGAGGGCAGGTGTCTTTTAGAGGCCTGAGTCCTTATGAATGTTAAGTGACCCATAGCTATGCGTTTGAAGCCGCTCTTGCGGGAAACGGCCACAAGGCGGCAGCATTTCTCCATTTCCAACTCTGGGTTTTCCTGAAACAGAGGCTTCCTGGAAATTGTGTTAGTAGGCTGCAAATGAGAGTGCAGTGTGTCAGGGCAAACCCCCAAGAGCTTATATCTCCTTACTTCTTGTGTGTTTTTTAAAATTTAATTGTTATCTAGTATCACAGCCAATTGGATAAAAATGTGGTGTGTGTTCTAGGTGTACTGCATCTGGTTCATCATATGTATGTATCAATCTATTCATCTTTGGATCCTTTCCCGTGTAGGTTATTACAGAGTGTTGAGTCGACCTCTCCTGGTATTCCTTAGGTATTTTGTGATTATATATTTCATATGTATCAGTACATGTCTGTAAACCCCCATATCCAAATTCATACATTCCTTACACCTTTCCACTTGGTTAAGCATAGTTGGTTTTCTGCATCTATGCACGGCCTTCTCTTGGAAATGACTTCATGGGTATCAATGTTGAAGTAACAGCTATAAGTGATGTCATAGGATATTTCTATTTCGGTTTCTTTCGTACTTCCTTTTGGGTGGGTATCTCTAGATCCTTCTACGGTGGTGCCAGCGGCACTGTTGCATGCTTTTCCGTGGCTCATGTTCCATTGTGCACATGGGCCCCCTTCTTCTTGGTGCATTGTTCTGTTGATGGACATTTGGGTTTCTTCCAAGTCTTGGCGATGGTACATGTTGCTGCAGTGCAGGACGGCCAGCCTGTGTCTTTTTGATTTTGGTCTACTCGGGAGATAGGCCCATCAGTTAGCTCAATTTTTACCTTTCAACGCACCTCCACGGTGTTCTCACTACTAGCTGTTCCCAGGTTACGTCCCAGCGGCAGCTAGAGGGCACAGAGTTCTCTAAAACACCTTGAGCATTTATTCTTTGTAGACTCTGTGGCTGATGATCATTCTGACGACGGTGGGTGAACGTTTTTGTCGACTGGATTTGCATGGCTTTATTAATTCCTGATGTTGAGCATTTTTCCATGCCCTTTTATTTATCACAAGAGAAAGAAAGAAAGAGATGACAAAATGTGCGCAAAATATGCCTCTTGAAATTGTCGTTTTGAAGTGTGCACGTCTTTTGAGTTTTTTTCCTCGATGTACGACCCAAGAATTGTTTTTGAGGGCAGGTGTCATTTATAGGCCTGCAATGATTTTGAATATCAAGTGACCATTAGCACTGGGTTTAAAGCTGCTGTTTTGAGAAACGGCCACAAGGCGGCAGCAGGTCTCCTTTACCAAACCTGGTTACTCGGGCAACAGAGCCTCCGTGGAAGTCGTATTCTCGGTTGTCAATTAGAATGGACTGTGCCAGGAAAAAGCCCCTTAAGTTTGTGTCTCACGACTGACCTGTTCGTTTTTTAATTCAATGTTTATTTTTTCTCACAGCAAGTTTGATTACAATGTTTTGCTTGTTGTAGGTGTGAAAGATGTGGCTCTTTTACACATAAACACGTATCTAGTCTTCTTTGGATCCTTTTCCCATGTAGCTTATGACACAATGTTGAGTACTCTTCTCTTGGTATTCCGTAGGCCTTTGGTGATTTTGTATTTCACCTGTGTTTGTATCTCGCTCTTAAACCCAATTTCCTAATGTACACAATTCTCACACCTGTCCATGGGTGAACCATAAATCTGTTTATTGCATCTGTGATTGCCTTTCTCTGTGGAAATATCTTCAGTGATATCAATTTTCAGGGAACACCTATAAGTGATATCGTAGGCTATGTATCTTTCGCTCTGTGACTTACTGCAAGGTGCGTGATGAACTCTAGCCTCACCGATGGTGCTGTTGATGGCATTGTTTCCTTTTGTTCCTTGGCTAATATTCCATCTGCTCAGGTCCCTGTTCTTCTTTGTCCACTCATCTGTTGATGGACTTTCTGCTTGCTTCCATGTCCTGGCTATTGTAATACTCCTGCAATGCAGATTTGCCTGCCTGTGTCTTTCCACTTCTGTCTTCTTTCTTAGGTTATAGGCCCAGGAGTGGGCCTGCTGGATCATATCGTAACTCAGTGTTTACCTTGTAAAGGCACCTCCATTCTGTTCCCATTAGTGCCTCTTACCAGGTGAAGTCCTGTGGCGAGCATTGCCCTCTGAGGAAGGCGCCACTGAGACCCTCCTAAGCCTCAGGGCCCGACTGTACTCTCCTTGGTATGCATCCTGGACTTTATGGTATGAACATACAAAAGGAGATGGTCTTTGGCCAAATCGCTCCAGGGACCTGCTCAGTTACTGGGAGTCCCTGGTTGTTCCCTAAAGCTAGGAAAAGCAACCCTGGAGGGGAAATTGGTGCCTTTGAGGGAGAAGCCGAGCAGCCAACCAACCAGCTGATGCTGATAAGGTGTGACTAAGCCGAGAAGCCAACCAACCAGCTGATGCCGATAAGGCGTGACGAAGCAAATTCCCTGCTTTAGGGGTATATATACGGCTATGTTTGTTATTAAACTTGCCTTGCAAGCGTCAGTTGCTTGTGCCCTTCTGATCCCATACCTTGGTGCGTTCAGTTCCCTACCCCCTCTCGTCGGTTGTTGCTACACTTTGAGGACCCGCCGCGGCTGGCGGCAAAGTCCCACTTAACCTAGAGGGTATGCACTTCTCCACAACCCCTTCAGCATGAATTGTTGGTAGTCTTGTTGCTGATGGTTCTTCTGACTGGTGTGAGCCGATACCTCTGTGGTTGGATTTGCATGCGTCTCATAAAGCCTTGAAATTGAGCTTTCAGGGATGCCCTTTTTTTCTTCAAACTGTGTGTGTAGCTTACCTCATCACATTCTTTTCTTGAACTATGTGCCGCCTTTTGAAATATTTTGGCCACTACCTCCCTCAAGACATTTTGAGGGCAGGTTTCATTGACAGCCCTCCAGGACTTGTGCACACGAAGTGACCATTAGCACGGGTTTTCAAGCTGCCGTTGCAGGTAACGGCCACAGGGCTGCAGCATTTCTGCGTTTCCCACTCTGGTAACTAGTGAAACAGGCCTTCCTGCCAGTGGTGTTCCTTGGTTATCAATGACGGTGGGATGTGTCTGGAGACACCCCCCAAAGCTGATGTCTCCTTACTTATATCTGTTTTTAAAATGGAATTTCTACTTTTCACTGGAGTACTCTTCCATTGTGTCCATGGGCCACTGCTCCTTTCTGCATTCCTCTGTGGCTGGGCATTTTCATTGCTTCCAAGTGTTGGCTATGGTAAACATTGCTGGATTGCAGGATTGCCAGCCCGTGTCTTTTTGATTCTCATCCTCTCAGGTGATAGACCCAGCAGTGGCTATGCTTGATTGAACGGTCGCTCAATGTTGACCCTTTCCAGGCAACTCCACTGTGTTTTCCTTAGGGGCTCTTACCACGACCCACTTAGAACCGAGGGTACGCATTTCTTCACCACCCCGTCAGCATTTCTTGTTTGCAGAAGTTTTGCTGCTGGCCATGCTGAGTCGTGTGACATGATAGGTTTTTGTAACGTGTATTTTCGTGTCTAATAATTCCTAAGGTTCAGCATTTTTCCACGCCTTTTTTTATTCTGTTAAACAAAAACAGAAAAAAAAACCCCGTGAGTACAATAAACCTCTCGAAATTGTCTTCTTGGAAGGTTGCCCTCTTTGGACTTTTTTGGTCGATTTTCGACCCCAGGATTTTGTTTTGGAGGGCAGGTGTCATTTACAAGCCTGCAATGGGTGTGAATATTGAGTGACCATTAGCACTGACTTTAAAGCTGCTGCTGTGGGAAACGGCCACAAGGCGTCAGCATTGCTACATTCCCACATCTGGTTACTAGGGCAGCAGAGCCTTCTGGAAGTCCTGTTCCCAGGTTGTCAATTAGAATGGAATGTGCCAGGAAAAAACCCCAGAAGTGTATGTCACATTACTTCTTGTTCGCTCTTTTAATTTGTTTAAATCGGGGTAATGATTAGAATACTGTTGGTCCTATATGTACAGAATCTGGTTCATTTGTACGTTTTATATATATATATATTCTTGTACAGATCCTCTTCACATGTAAATTATTGCAGAGTGTTCTGGTGACCTCCCTTGCTATATGGTCGGTCTGTTTGATATATATATTTAATACGTATTTGTACACATATGGTGACACTAATCTTAATTTATCCATTCCCCCCACCTTTCATTTTACATCAGCTTAGTTTGCTTTCTAAGTCTCTGAGTGTCTTTCTTTGTGGAAATATGTTCATTTGTGTCAGCTGTTAGATAACGCCTATAGGTGATGTCATACGGTATGCCTTTTGCTTTCCGACTTAACTCATGTTCTGTGATGATCTCTAGGCTCATCTCGGGTGCCTCAAAGAGCAGTGTTTCCTTGTTTTCCATGGCTAATAGTCCACTGTGTCCACGGACCAGCTCTTCTTATCCATTCTTCTGTTGATGGACATTTGGGTTGCTTCGGTGTCTTGGCTACTGTGAAAACTCGTGGAGTGCAGCTCTTGCAGCCTGTCTTCTCAGGTGAGAGGCTCGGCTGTGGGTGTTCTGGATGGAAGGGTGGCTCAATTTTTAATTGAAAACGCAGCTCCTTTCTGTTCTCATTATTGGCTGTTACAACTAGACATGTCCTCCACAGACAGAGGGAACAGAGTTCTCTAAAACCCCTTCAGCATTTATTGTTTGTAGTCTTTTGGCTGACAGTAGTTAACTTGGGTGAGCTGAAAGCTTTTTGTAGGTTAGAGGAGTCTGATGATTCCTGATGTTGAGCTTTTCTCCATTTTCCTTTTTTTGATAAAGAGTGAGTAAAACTTACCTCTATCATACTATCTCTTTGACACATTTGCCTGCTTTGAATTTTTTTGGCCACGGCCGAGCTCAGGACATTTTTTTTTTTTGAGGGCAGGTGTCTTTTAGAGGCCTGAGTCCTTATGAATGTTAAGTGACCCATAGCTATGCGTTTGAAGCCGCTCTTGCGGGAAACGGCCACAAGGCGGCAGCATTTCTCCATTTCCAACTCTGGGTTTTCCTGCAACAGAGGCTTCCTGGAAATTGTGTTAGTAGGCTGCAAATGAGAGTGCAGTGTGTCAGGGCAAACCCCCAAGAGCTTATAACTCCTTACTTCTTGTGTGTTTTTTAAAATTTAATTGTTATCTAGTATCACAGCCAATTGGATAAAAATGTGGTGTGTGTTCTAGGTGTACTGCATCTGGTTCATCATATGTATGTATCAATCTATTCATCTTTGGATCCTTTCCCGTGTAGGTTATTACAGAGTGTTGAGTCGACCTCTCCTGGTATTCCTTAGGTATTTTGTGATTATATATTTCATATGTATCAGTACATGTCTGTAAACCCCCATATCCAAATTCATACATTCCTTACACCTTTCCACTTGGTTAAGCATAGTTGGTTTTCTGCATCTATGCACGGCCTTCTCTTGGAAATGACTTCATGGGTATCAATGTTGAAGTAACAGCTATAAGTGATGTCATAGGATATTTCTATTTCGGTTTCTTTCGTACTTCCTTTTGGGTGGGTATCTCTAGATCCTTCTACGGTGGTGCCAGCGGCACTGTTGCATGCTTTTCCGTGGCTCATGTTCCATTGTGCACATGGGCCCCCTTCTTCTTGGTGCATTGTTCTGTTGATGGACATTTGGGTTTCTTCCAAGTCTTGGCGATGGTACATGTTGCTGCAGTGCAGGACGGCCAGCCTGTGTCTTTTTGATTTTGGTCTACTCGGGAGATAGGCCCATCAGTTAGCTCAATTTTTACCTTTCAACGCACCTCCACGGTGTTCTCACTACTAGCTGTTCCCAGGTTACGTCCCAGCGGCAGCTAGAGGGCACAGAGTTCTCTAAAACACCTTGAGCATTTATTCTTTGTAGACTCTGTGGCTGATGATCATTCTGACGACGGTGGGTGAACGTTTTTGTCGACTGGATTTGCATGGCTTTATTAATTCCTGATGTTGAGCATTTTTCCATGCCCTTTTATTTATCACAAGAGAAAGAAAGAAAGAGATGACAAAATGTGCGCAAAATATGCCTCTTGAAATTGTCGTTTTGAAGTGTGCACGTCTTTTGAGTTTTTTTCCTCGATGTACGACCCAAGAATTGTTTTTGAGGGCAGGTGTCATTTATAGGCCTGCAATGATTTTGAATATCAAGTGACCATTAGCACTGGGTTTAAAGCTGCTGTTTTGAGAAACGGCCACAAGGCGGCAGCAGGTCTCCTTTACCAAACCTGGTTACTCGGGCAACAGAGCCTCCGTGGAAGTCGTATTCTCGGTTGTCAATTAGAATGGACTGTGCCAGGAAAAAGCCCCTTAAGTTTGTGTCTCACGACTGACCTGTTCGTTTTTTAATTCAATGTTTATTTTTTCTCACAGCAAGTTTGATTACAATGTTTTGCTTGTTGTAGGTGTGAAAGATGTGGCTCTTTTACACATAAACACGTATCTAGTCTTCTTTGGATCCTTTTCCCATGTAGCTTATGACACAATGTTGAGTACTCTTCTCTTGGTATTCCGTAGGCCTTTGGTGATTTTGTATTTCACCTGTGTTTGTATCTCGCTCTTAAACCCAATTTCCTAATGTACACAATTCTCACACCTGTCCATGGGTGAACCATAAATCTGTTTATTGCATCTGTGATTGCCTTTCTCTGTGGAAATATCTTCAGTGATATCAATTTTCAGGGAACACCTATAAGTGATATCGTAGGCTATGTATCTTTCGCTCTGTGACTTACTGCAAGGTGCGTGATGAACTCTAGCCTCACCGATGGTGCTGTTGATGGCATTGTTTCCTTTTGTTCCTTGGCTAATATTCCATCTGCTCAGGTCCCTGTTCTTCTTTGTCCACTCATCTGTTGATGGACTTTCTGCTTGCTTCCATGTCCTGGCTATTGTAATACTCCTGCAATGCAGATTTGCCTGCCTGTGTCTTTCCACTTCTGTCTTCTTTCTTAGGTTATAGGCCCAGGAGTGGGCCTGCTGGATCATATCGTAACTCAGTGTTTACCTTGTAAAGGCACCTCCATTCTGTTCCCATTAGTGCCTCTTACCAGGTGAAGTCCTGTGGCGAGCATTGCCCTCTGAGGAAGGCGCCACTGAGACCCTCCTAAGCCTCAGGGCCCGACTGTACTCTCCTTGGTATGCATCCTGGACTTTATGGTATGAACATACAAAAGGAGATGGTCTTTGGCCAAATCGCTCCAGGGACCTGCTCAGTTACTGGGAGTCCCTGGTTGTTCCCTAAAGCTAGGAAAAGCAACCCTGGAGGGGAAATTGGTGCCTTTGAGGGAGAAGCCGAGCAGCCAACCAACCAGCTGATGCTGATAAGGTGTGACTAAGCCGAGAAGCCAACCAACCAGCTGATGCCGATAAGGCGTGACGAAGCAAATTCCCTGCTTTAGGGGTATATATACGGCTATGTTTGTTATTAAACTTGCCTTGCAAGCGTCAGTTGCTTGTGCCCTTCTGATCCCATACCTTGGTGCGTTCAGTTCCCTACCCCCTCTCGTCGGTTGTTGCTACACTTTGAGGACCCGCCGCGGCTGGCGGCAAAGTCCCACTTAACCTAGAGGGTATGCACTTCTCCACAACCCCTTCAGCATGAATTGTTGGTAGTCTTGTTGCTGATGGTTCTTCTGACTGGTGTGAGCCGATACCTCTGTGGTTGGATTTGCATGCGTCTCATAAAGCCTTGAAATTGAGCTTTCAGGGATGCCCTTTTTTTCTTCAAACTGTGTGTGTAGCTTACCTCATCACATTCTTTTCTTGAACTATGTGCCGCCTTTTGAAATATTTTGGCCACTACCTCCCTCAAGACATTTTGAGGGCAGGTTTCATTGACAGCCCTCCAGGACTTGTGCACACGAAGTGACCATTAGCACGGGTTTTCAAGCTGCCGTTGCAGGTAACGGCCACAGGGCTGCAGCATTTCTGCGTTTCCCACTCTGGTAACTAGTGAAACAGGCCTTCCTGCCAGTGGTGTTCCTTGGTTATCAATGACGGTGGGATGTGTCTGGAGACACCCCCCAAAGCTGATGTCTCCTTACTTATATCTGTTTTTAAAATGGAATTTCTACTTTTCACTGGAGTACTCTTCCATTGTGTCCATGGGCCACTGCTCCTTTCTGCATTCCTCTGTGGCTGGGCATTTTCATTGCTTCCAAGTGTTGGCTATGGTAAACATTGCTGGATTGCAGGATTGCCAGCCCGTGTCTTTTTGATTCTCATCCTCTCAGGTGATAGACCCAGCAGTGGCTATGCTTGATTGAACGGTCGCTCAATGTTGACCCTTTCCAGGCAACTCCACTGTGTTTTCCTTAGGGGCTCTTACCACGTCCCACTTAGAACCGAGGGTACGCATTTCTTCACCACCCCGTCAGCATTTCTTGTTTGCAGAAGTTTTGCTGCTGGCCATGCTGAGTCGTGTGACATGATAGGTTTTTGTAACGTGTATTTTCGTGTCTAATAATTCCTAAGGTTCAGCATTTTTCCACGCCTTTTTTTATTCTGTTAAACAAAAACAGAAAAAAAAACCCCGTGAGTACAATAAACCTCTCGAAATTGTCTTCTTGGAAGGTTGCCCTCTTTGGACTTTTTTGGTCGATTTTCGACCCCAGGATTTTGTTTTGGAGGGCAGGTGTCATTTACAAGCCTGCAATGGGTGTGAATATTGAGTGACCATTAGCACTGACTTTAAAGCTGCTGCTGTGGGAAACGGCCACAAGGCGTCAGCATTGCTACATTCCCACATCTGGTTACTAGGGCAGCAGAGCCTTCTGGAAGTCCTGTTCCCAGGTTGTCAATTAGAATGGAATGTGCCAGGAAAAAACACCAGAAGTGTATGTCACATTACTTCTTGTTCGCTCTTTTAATTTGTTTAAATCGGGGTAATGATTAGAATACTGTTGGTCCTATATGTACAGAATCTGGTTCATTTGTACGTTTTATATATATATATATTCTTGTACAGATCCTCTTCACATGTAAATTATTGCAGAGTGTTCTGGTGACCTCCCTTGCTATATGGTCGGTCTGTTTGATATATATATTTAATACGTATTTGTACACATATGGTGACACTAATCTTAATTTATCCATTCCCCCCACCTTTCATTTTACATCAGCTTAGTTTGCTTTCTAAGTCTCTGAGTGTCTTTCTTTGTGGAAATATGTTCATTTGTGTCAGCTGTTAGATAACGCCTATAGGTGATGTCATACGGTATGCCTTTTGCTTTCCGACTTAACTCATGTTCTGTGATGATCTCTAGGCTCATCTCGGGTGCCTCAAAGAGCAGTGTTTCCTTGTTTTCCATGGCTAATAGTCCACTGTGTCCACGGACCAGCTCTTCTTATCCATTCTTCTGTTGATGGACATTTGGGTTGCTTCGGTGTCTTGGCTACTGTGAAAACTCGTGGAGTGCAGCTCTTGCAGCCTGTCTTCTCAGGTGAGAGGCTCGGCTGTGGGTGTTCTGGATGGAAGGGTGGCTCAATTTTTAATTGAAAACGCAGCTCCTTTCTGTTCTCATTATTGGCTGTTACAACTAGACATGTCCTCCACAGACAGAGGGAACAGAGTTCTCTAAAACCCCTTCAGCATTTATTGTTTGTAGTCTTTTGGCTGACAGTAGTTAACTTGGGTGAGCTGAAAGCTTTTTGTAGGTTAGAGGAGTCTGATGATTCCTGATGTTGAGCTTTTCTCCATTTTCCTTTTTTTGATAAAGAGTGAGTAAAACTTACCTCTATCATACTATCTCTTTGACACATTTGCCTGCTTTGAATTTTTTTGGCCACGGCCGAGCTCAGGACATTTTTTTTTTTGAGGGCAGGTGTCTTTTAGAGGCCTGAGTCCTTATGAATGTTAAGTGACCCATAGCTATGCGTTTGAAGCCGCTCTTGCGGGAAACGGCCACAAGGCGGCAGCATTTCTCCATTTCCAACTCTGGGTTTTCCTGAAACAGAGGCTTCCTGGAAATTGTGTTAGTAGGCTGCAAATGAGAGTGCAGTGTGTCAGGGCAAACCCCCAAGAGCTTATATCTCCTTACTTCTTGTGTGTTTTTTAAAATTTAATTGTTATCTAGTATCACAGCCAATTGGATAAAAATGTGGTGTGTGTTCTAGGTGTACTGCATCTGGTTCATCATATGTATGTATCAATCTATTCATCTTTGGATCCTTTCCCGTGTAGGTTATTACAGAGTGTTGAGTCGACCTCTCCTGGTATTCCTTAGGTATTTTGTGATTATATATTTCATATGTATCAGTACATGTCTGTAAACCCCCATATCCAAATTCATACATTCCTTACACCTTTCCACTTGGTTAAGCATAGTTGGTTTTCTGCATCTATGCACGGCCTTCTCTTGGAAATGACTTCATGGGTATCAATGTTGAAGTAACAGCTATAAGTGATGTCATAGGATATTTCTATTTCGGTTTCTTTCGTACTTCCTTTTGGGTGGGTATCTCTAGATCCTTCTACGGTGGTGCCAGCGGCACTGTTGCATGCTTTTCCGTGGCTCATGTTCCATTGTGCACATGGGCCCCCTTCTTCTTGGTGCATTGTTCTGTTGATGGACATTTGGGTTTCTTCCAAGTCTTGGCGATGGTACATGTTGCTGCAGTGCAGGACGGCCAGCCTGTGTCTTTTTGATTTTGGTCTACTCGGGAGATAGGCCCATCAGTTAGCTCAATTTTTACCTTTCAACGCACCTCCACGGTGTTCTCACTACTAGCTGTTCCCAGGTTACGTCCCAGCGGCAGCTAGAGGGCACAGAGTTCTCTAAAACACCTTGAGCATTTATTCTTTGTAGACTCTGTGGCTGATGATCATTCTGACGACGGTGGGTGAACGTTTTTGTCGACTGGATTTGCATGGCTTTATTAATTCCTGATGTTGAGCATTTTTCCATGCCCTTTTATTTATCACAAGAGAAAGAAAGAAAGAGATGACAAAATGTGCGCAAAATATGCCTCTTGAAATTGTCGTTTTGAAGTGTGCACGTCTTTTGAGTTTTTTTCCTCGATGTACGACCCAAGAATTGTTTTTGAGGGCAGGTGTCATTTATAGGCCTGCAATGATTTTGAATATCAAGTGACCATTAGCACTGGGTTTAAAGCTGCTGTTTTGAGAAACGGCCACAAGGCGGCAGCAGGTCTCCTTTACCAAACCTGGTTACTCGGGCAACAGAGCCTCCGTGGAAGTCGTATTCTCGGTTGTCAATTAGAATGGACTGTGCCAGGAAAAAGCCCCTTAAGTTTGTGTCTCACGACTGACCTGTTCGTTTTTTAATTCAATGTTTATTTTTTCTCACAGCAAGTTTGATTACAATGTTTTGCTTGTTGTAGGTGTGAAAGATGTGGCTCTTTTACACATAAACACGTATCTAGTCTTCTTTGGATCCTTTTCCCATGTAGCTTATGACACAATGTTGAGTACTCTTCTCTTGGTATTCCGTAGGCCTTTGGTGATTTTGTATTTCACCTGTGTTTGTATCTCGCTCTTAAACCCAATTTCCTAATGTACACAATTCTCACACCTGTCCATGGGTGAACCATAAATCTGTTTATTGCATCTGTGATTGCCTTTCTCTGTGGAAATATCTTCAGTGATATCAATTTTCAGGGAACACCTATAAGTGATATCGTAGGCTATGTATCTTTCGCTCTGTGACTTACTGCAAGGTGCGTGATGAACTCTAGCCTCACCGATGGTGCTGTTGATGGCATTGTTTCCTTTTGTTCCTTGGCTAATATTCCATCTGCTCAGGTCCCTGTTCTTCTTTGTCCACTCATCTGTTGATGGACTTTCTGCTTGCTTCCATGTCCTGGCTATTGTAATACTCCTGCAATGCAGATTTGCCTGCCTGTATCTTTCCACTTCTGTCTTCTTTCTTAGGTTATAGGCCCAGGAGTGGGCCTGCTGGATCATATCGTAACTCAGTGTTTACCTTGTAAAGGCACCTCCATTCTGTTCCCATTAGTGCCTCTTACCAGGTGAAGTCCTGTGGCGAGCATTGCCCTCTGAGGAAGGCGCCACTGAGACCCTCCTAAGCCTCAGGGCCCGACTGTACTCTCCTTGGTATGCATCCTGGACTTTATGGTATGAACATACAAAAGGAGATGGTCTTTGGCCAAATCGCTCCAGGGACCTGCTCAGTTACTGGGAGTCCCTGGTTGTTCCCTAAAGCTAGGAAAAGCAACCCTGGAGGGGAAATTGGTGCCTTTGAGGGAGAAGCCGAGCAGCCAACCAACCAGCTGATGCTGATAAGGTGTGACTAAGCCGAGAAGCCAACCAACCAGCTGATGCCGATAAGGCGTGACGAAGCAAATTCCCTGCTTTAGGGGTATATATACGGCTATGCTTTGTTATTAAACTTGCCTTGCAAGCGTCAGTTGCTTGTGCCCTTCTGATCCCATACCTTGGTGCGTTCAGTTCCCTACCCCCTCTCGTCGGTTGTTGCTACACTTTGAGGACCCGCCGCGGCTGGCGGCAAAGTCCCACTTAACCTAGAGGGTATGCACTTCTCCACAACCCCTTCAGCATGAATTGTTGGTAGTCTTGTTGCTGATGGTTCTTCTGACTGGTGTGAGCCGATACCTCTGTGGTTGGATTTGCATGCGTCTCATAAAGCCTTGAAATTGAGCTTTCAGGGATGCCCTTTTTTTCTTCAAACTGTGTGTGTAGCTTACCTCATCACATTCTTTTCTTGAACTATGTGCCGCCTTTTGAAATATTTTGGCCACTACCTCCCTCAAGACATTTTGAGGGCAGGTTTCATTGACAGCCCTCCAGGACTTGTGCACACGAAGTGACCATTAGCACGGGTTTTCAAGCTGCCGTTGCAGGTAACGGCCACAGGGCTGCAGCATTTCTGCGTTTCCCACTCTGGTAACTAGTGAAACAGGCCTTCCTGCCAGTGGTGTTCCTTGGTTATCAATGACGGTGGGATGTGTCTGGAGAAACCCCCCAAAGCTGATGTCTCCTTACTTATATCTGTTTTTAAAATGGAATTTCTACTTTTCACTGGAGTACTCTTCCATTGTGTCCATGGGCCACTGCTCCTTTCTGCATTCCTCTGTGGCTGGGCATTTTCATTGCTTCCAAGTGTTGGCTATGGTAAACATTGCTGGATTGCAGGATTGCCAGCCCGTGTCTTTTTGATTCTCATCCTCTCAGGTGATAGACCCAGCAGTGGCTATGCTTGATTGAACGGTCGCTCAATGTTGACCCTTTCCAGGCAACTCCACTGTGTTTTCCTTAGGGGCTCTTACCACGACCCACTTAGAACCGAGGGTACGCATTTCTTCACCACCCCGTCAGCATTTCTTGTTTGCAGAAGTTTTGCTGCTGGCCATGCTGAGTCGTGTGACATGATAGGTTTTTGTAACGTGTATTTTCGTGTCTAATAATTCCTAAGGTTCAGCATTTTTCCACGCCTTTTTTTATTCTGTTAAACAAAAACAGAAAAAAAAACCCGTGAGTACAATAAACCTCTCGAAATTGTCTTCTTGGAAGGTTGCCCTCTTTGGACTTTTTTGGTCGATTTTCGACCCCAGGATTTTGTTTTGGAGGGCAGGTGTCATTTACAAGCCTGCAATGGGTGTGAATATTGAGTGACCATTAGCACTGACTTTAAAGCTGCTGCTGTGGGAAACGGCCACAAGGCGTCAGCATTGCTACATTCCCACATCTGGTTACTAGGGCAGCAGAGCCTTCTGGAAGTCCTGTTCCCAGGTTGTCAATTAGAATGGAATGTGCCAGGAAAAAACCCCAGAAGTGTATGTCACATTACTTCTTGTTCGCTCTTTTAATTTGTTTAAATCGGGGTAATGATTAGAATACTGTTGGTCCTATATGTACAGAATCTGGTTCATTTGTACGTTTTATATATATATATATTCTTGTACAGATCCTCTTCACATGTAAATTATTGCAGAGTGTTCTGGTGACCTCCCTTGCTATATGGTCGGTCTGTTTGATATATATATTTAATACGTATTTGTACACATATGGTGACACTAATCTTAATTTATCCATTCCCCCCACCTTTCATTTTACATCAGCTTAGTTTGCTTTCTAAGTCTCTGAGTGTCTTTCTTTGTGGAAATATGTTCATTTGTGTCAGCTGTTAGATAACGCCTATAGGTGATGTCATACGGTATGCCTTTTGCTTTCCGACTTAACTCATGTTCTGTGATGATCTCTAGGCTCATCTCGGGTGCCTCAAAGAGCAGTGTTTCCTTGTTTTCCATGGCTAATAGTCCACTGTGTCCACGGACCAGCTCTTCTTATCCATTCTTCTGTTGATGGACATTTGGGTTGCTTCGGTGTCTTGGCTACTGTGAAAACTCGTGGAGTGCAGCTCTTGCAGCCTGTCTTCTCAGGTGAGAGGCTCGGCTGTGGGTGTTCTGGATGGAAGGGTGGCTCAATTTTTAATTGAAAACGCAGCTCCTTTCTGTTCTCATTATTGGCTGTTACAACTAGACATGTCCTCCACAGACAGAGGGAACAGAGTTCTCTAAAACCCCTTCAGCATTTATTGTTTGTAGTCTTTTGGCTGACAGTAGTTAACTTGGGTGAGCTGAAAGCTTTTTGTAGGTTAGAGGAGTCTGATGATTCCTGATGTTGAGCTTTTCTCCATTTTCCTTTTTTTGATAAAGAGTGAGTAAAACTTACCTCTATCATACTATCTCTTTGACACATTTGCCTGCTTTGAATTTTTTTGGCCACGGCCGAGCTCAGGACATTTTTTTTTTTTGAGGGCAGGTGTCTTTTAGAGGCCTGAGTCCTTATGAATGTTAAGTGACCCATAGCTATGCGTTTGAAGCCGCTCTTGCGGGAAACGGCCACAAGGCGGCAGCATTTCTCCATTTCCAACTCTGGGTTTTCCTGCAACAGAGGCTTCCTGGAAATTGTGTTAGTAGGCTGCAAATGAGAGTGCAGTGTGTCAGGGCAAACCCCCAAGAGCTTATATCTCCTTACTTCTTGTGTGTTTTTTAAAATTTAATTGTTATCTAGTATCACAGCCAATTGGATAAAAATGTGGTGTGTGTTCTAGGTGTACTGCATCTGGTTCATCATATGTATGTATCAATCTATTCATCTTTGGATCCTTTCCCGTGTAGGTTATTACAGAGTGTTGAGTCGACCTCTCCTGGTATTCCTTAGGTATTTTGTGATTATATATTTCATATGTATCAGTACATGTCTGTAAACCCCCATATCCAAATTCATACATTCCTTACACCTTTCCACTTGGTTAAGCATAGTTGGTTTTCTGCATCTATGCACGGCCTTCTCTTGGAAATGACTTCATGGGTATCAATGTTGAAGTAACAGCTATAAGTGATGTCATAGGATATTTCTATTTCGGTTTCTTTCGTACTTCCTTTTGGGTGGGTATCTCTAGATCCTTCTACGGTGGTGCCAGCGGCACTGTTGCATGCTTTTCCGTGGCTCATGTTCCATTGTGCACATGGGCCCCCTTCTTCTTGGTGCATTGTTCTGTTGATGGACATTTGGGTTTCTTCCAAGTCTTGGCGATGGTACATGTTGCTGCAGTGCAGGACGGCCAGCCTGTGTCTTTTTGATTTTGGTCTACTCGGGAGATAGGCCCATCAGTTAGCTCAATTTTTACCTTTCAACGCACCTCCACGGTGTTCTCACTACTAGCTGTTCCCAGGTTACGTCCCAGCGGCAGCTAGAGGGCACAGAGTTCTCTAAAACACCTTGAGCATTTATTCTTTGTAGACTCTGTGGCTGATGATCATTCTGACGACGGTGGGTGAACGTTTTTGTCGACTGGATTTGCATGGCTTTATTAATTCCTGATGTTGAGCATTTTTCCATGCCCTTTTATTTATCACAAGAGAAAGAAAGAAAGAGAAGACAAAATGTGCGCAAAATATGCCTCTTGAAATTGTCGTTTTGAAGTGTGCACGTCTTTTGAGTTTTTTTCCTCGATGTACGACCCAAGAATTGTTTTTGAGGGCAGGTGTCATTTATAGGCCTGCAATGATTTTGAATATCAAGTGACCATTAGCACTGGGTTTAAAGCTGCTGTTTTGAGAAACGGCCACAAGGCGGCAGCAGGTCTCCTTTACCAAACCTGGTTACTCGGGCAACAGAGCCTCCGTGGAAGTCGTATTCTCGGTTGTCAATTAGAATGGACTGTGCCAGGAAAAAGCCCCTTAAGTTTGTGTCTCACGACTGACCTGTTCGTTTTTTAATTCAATGTTTATTTTTTCTCACAGCAAGTTTGATTACAATGTTTTGCTTGTTGTAGGTGTGAAAGATGTGGCTCTTTTACACATAAACACGTATCTAGTCTTCTTTGGATCCTTTTCCCATGTAGCTTATGACACAATGTTGAGTACTCTTCTCTTGGTATTCCGTAGGCCTTTGGTGATTTTGTATTTCACCTGTGTTTGTATCTCGCTCTTAAACCCAATTTCCTAATGTACACAATTCTCACACCTGTCCATGGGTGAACCATAAATCTGTTTATTGCATCTGTGATTGCCTTTCTCTGTGGAAATATCTTCAGTGATATCAATTTTCAGGGAACACCTATAAGTGATATCGTAGGCTATGTATCTTTCGCTCTGTGACTTACTGCAAGGTGCGTGATGAACTCTAGCCTCACCGATGGTGCTGTTGATGGCATTGTTTCCTTTTGTTCCTTGGCTAATATTCCATCTGCTCAGGTCCCTGTTCTTCTTTGTCCACTCATCTGTTGATGGACTTTCTGCTTGCTTCCATGTCCTGGCTATTGTAATACTCCTGCAATGCAGATTTGCCTGCCTGTGTCTTTCCACTTCTGTCTTCTTTCTTAGGTTATAGGCCCAGGAGTGGGCCTGCTGGATCATATCGTAACTCAGTGTTTACCTTGTAAAGGCACCTCCATTCTGTTCCCATTAGTGCCTCTTACCAGGTGAAGTCCTGTGGTGAGCATTGCCCTCTGAGGAAGGCGCCACTGAGACCCTCCTAAGCCTCAGGGCCCGACTGTACTCTCCTTGGTATGCATCCTGGACTTTATGGTATGAACATACAAAAGGAGATGGTCTTTGGCCAAATCGCTCCAGGGACCTGCTCAGTTACTGGGAGTCCCTGGTTGTTCCCTAAAGCTAGGAAAAGCAACCCTGGAGGGGAAATTGGTGCCTTTGAGGGAGAAGCCGAGCAGCCAACCAACCAGCTGATGCTGATAAGGTGTGACTAAGCCGAGAAGCCAACCAACCAGCTGATGCCGATAAGGCGTGACGAAGCAAATTCCCTGCTTTAGGGGTATATATACGGCTATGCTTTGTTATTAAACTTGCCTTGCAAGCGTCAGTTGCTTGTGCCCTTCTGATCCCATACCTTGGTGCGTTCAGTTCCCTACCCCCTCTCGTCGGTTGTTGCTACACTTTGAGGACCCGCCGCGGCTGGCGGCAAAGTCCCACTTAACCTAGAGGGTATGCACTTCTCCACAACCCCTTCAGCATGAATTGTTGGTAGTCTTGTTGCTGATGGTTCTTCTGACTGGTGTGAGCCGATACCTCTGTGGTTGGATTTGCATGCGTCTCATAAAGCCTTGAAATTGAGCTTTCAGGGATGCCCTTTTTTTCTTCAAACTGTGTGTGTAGCTTACCTCATCACATTCTTTTCTTGAACTATGTGCCGCCTTTTGAAATATTTTGGCCACTACCTCCCTCAAGACATTTTGAGGGCAGGTTTCATTGACAGCCCTCCAGGACTTGTGCACACGAAGTGACCATTAGCACGGGTTTTCAAGCTGCCGTTGCAGGTAACGGCCACAGGGCTGCAGCATTTCTGCGTTTCCCACTCTGGTAACTAGTGAAACAGGCCTTCCTGCCAGTGGTGTTCCTTGGTTATCAATGACGGTGGGATGTGTCTGGAGAAACCCCCCAAAGCTGATGTCTCCTTACTTATATCTGTTTTTAAAATGGAATTTCTACTTTTCACTGGAGTACTCTTCCATTGTGTCCATGGGCCACTGCTCCTTTCTGCATTCCTCTGTGGCTGGGCATTTTCATTGCTTCCAAGTGTTGGCTATGGTAAACATTGCTGGATTGCAGGATTGCCAGCCCGTGTCTTTTTGATTCTCATCCTCTCAGGTGATAGACCCAGCAGTGGCTATGCTTGATTGAACGGTCGCTCAATGTTGACCCTTTCCAGGCAACTCCACTGTGTTTTCCTTAGGGGCTCTTACCACGACCCACTTAGAACCGAGGGTACGCATTTCTTCACCACCCCGTCAGCATTTCTTGTTTGCAGAAGTTTTGCTGCTGGCCATGCTGAGTCGTGTGACATGATAGGTTTTTGTAACGTGTATTTTCGTGTCTAATAATTCCTAAGGTTCAACATTTTTCCACGCCTTTTTTTATTCTGTTAAACAAAAACAGAAAAAAAAAACCCGTGAGTACAATAAACCTCTCGAAATTGTCTTCTTGGAAGGTTGCCCTCTTTGGACTTTTTTGGTCGATTTTCGACCCCAGGATTTTGTTTTGGAGGGCAGGTGTCATTTACAAGCCTGCAATGGGTGTGAATATTGAGTGACCATTAGCACTGACTTTAAAGCTGCTGCTGTGGGAAACGGCCACAAGGCGTCAGCATTGCTACATTCCCACATCTGGTTACTAGGGCAGCAGAGCCTTCTGGAAGTCCTGTTCCCAGGTTGTCAATTAGAATGGAATGTGCCAGGAAAAAACCCCAGAAGTGTATGTCACATTACTTCTTGTTCGCTCTTTTAATTTGTTTAAATCGGGGTAATGATTAGAATACTGTTGGTCCTATATGTACAGAATCTGGTTCATTTGTACGTTTTATATATATATATATTCTTGTACAGATCCTCTTCACATGTAAATTATTGCAGAGTGTTCTGGTGACCTCCCTTGCTATATGGTCGGTCTGTTTGATATATATATTTAATACGTATTTGTACACATATGGTGACACTAATCTTAATTTATCCATTCCCCCCACCTTTCATTTTACATCAGCTTAGTTTGCTTTCTAAGTCTCTGAGTGTCTTTCTTTGTGGAAATATGTTCATTTGTGTCAGCTGTTAGATAACGCCTATAGGTGATGTCATACGGTATGCCTTTTGCTTTCCGACTTAACTCATGTTCTGTGATGATCTCTAGGCTCATCTCGGGTGCCTCAAAGAGCAGTGTTTCCTTGTTTTCCATGGCTAATAGTCCACTGTGTCCACGGACCAGCTCTTCTTATCCATTCTTCTGTTGATGGACATTTGGGTTGCTTCGGTGTCTTGGCTACTGTGAAAACTCGTGGAGTGCAGCTCTTGCAGCCTGTCTTCTCAGGTGAGAGGCTCGGCTGTGGGTGTTCTGGATGGAAGGGTGGCTCAATTTTTAATTGAAAACGCAGCTCCTTTCTGTTCTCATTATTGGCTGTTACAACTAGACATGTCCTCCACAGACAGAGGGAACAGAGTTCTCTAAAACCCCTTCAGCATTTATTGTTTGTAGTCTTTTGGCTGACAGTAGTTAACTTGGGTGAGCTGAAAGCTTTTTGTAGGTTAGAGGAGTCTGATGATTCCTGATGTTGAGCTTTTCTCCATTTTCCTTTTTTTGATAAAGAGTGAGTAAAACTTACCTCTATCATACTATCTCTTTGACACATTTGCCTGCTTTGAATTTTTTTGGCCACGGCCGAGCTCAGGACATTTTTTTTTTTTGAGGGCAGGTGTCTTTTAGAGGCCTGAGTCCTTATGAATGTTAAGTGACCCATAGCTATGCGTTTGAAGCCGCTCTTGCGGGAAACGGCCACAAGGCGGCAGCATTTCTCCATTTCCAACTCTGGGTTTTCCTGCAACAGAGGCTTCCTGGAAATTGTGTTAGTAGGCTGCAAATGAGAGTGCAGTGTGTCAGGGCAAACCCCCAAGAGCTTATATCTCCTTACTTCTTGTGTGTTTTTTAAAATTTAATTGTTATCTAGTATCACAGCCAATTGGATAAAAATGTGGTGTGTGTTCTAGGTGTACTGCATCTGGTTCATCATATGTATGTATCAATCTATTCATCTTTGGATCCTTTCCCGTGTAGGTTATTACAGAGTGTTGAGTCGACCTCTCCTGGTATTCCTTAGGTATTTTGTGATTATATATTTCATATGTATCAGTACATGTCTGTAAACCCCCATATCCAAATTCATACATTCCTTACACCTTTCCACTTGGTTAAGCATAGTTGGTTTTCTGCATCTATGCACGGCCTTCTCTTGGAAATGACTTCATGGGTATCAATGTTGAAGTAACAGCTATAAGTGATGTCATAGGATATTTCTATTTCGGTTTCTTTCGTACTTCCTTTTGGGTGGGTATCTCTAGATCCTTCTACGGTGGTGCCAGCGGCACTGTTGCATGCTTTTCCGTGGCTCATGTTCCATTGTGCACATGGGCCCCCTTCTTCTTGGTGCATTGTTCTGTTGATGGACATTTGGGTTTCTTCCAAGTCTTGGCGATGGTACATGTTGCTGCAGTGCAGGACGGCCAGCCTGTGTCTTTTTGATTTTGGTCTACTCGGGAGATAGGCCCATCAGTTAGCTCAATTTTTACCTTTCAACGCACCTCCACGGTGTTCTCACTACTAGCTGTTCCCAGGTTACGTCCCAGCGGCAGCTAGAGGGCACAGAGTTCTCTAAAACACCTTGAGCATTTATTCTTTGTAGACTCTGTGGCTGATGATCATTCTGACGACGGTGGGTGAACGTTTTTGTCGACTGGATTTGCATGGCTTTATTAATTCCTGATGTTGAGCATTTTTCCATGCCCTTTTATTTATCACAAGAGAAAGAAAGAAAGAGAAGACAAAATGTGCGCAAAATATGCCTCTTGAAATTGTCGTTTTGAAGTGTGCACGTCTTTTGAGTTTTTTTCCTCGATGTACGACCCAAGAATTGTTTTTGAGGGCAGGTGTCATTTATAGGCCTGCAATGATTTTGAATATCAAGTGACCATTAGCACTGGGTTTAAAGCTGCTGTTTTGAGAAACGGCCACAAGGCGGCAGCAGGTCTCCTTTACCAAACCTGGTTACTCGGGCAACAGAGCCTCCGTGGAAGTCGTATTCTCGGTTGTCAATTAGAATGGACTGTGCCAGGAAAAAGCCCCTTAAGTTTGTGTCTCACGACTGACCTGTTCGTTTTTTAATTCAATGTTTATTTTTTCTCACAGCAAGTTTGATTACAATGTTTTGCTTGTTGTAGGTGTGAAAGATGTGGCTCTTTTACACATAAACACGTATCTAGTCTTCTTTGGATCCTTTTCCCATGTAGCTTATGACACAATGTTGAGTACTCTTCTCTTGGTATTCCGTAGGCCTTTGGTGATTTTGTATTTCACCTGTGTTTGTATCTCGCTCTTAAACCCAATTTCCTAATGTACACAATTCTCACACCTGTCCATGGGTGAACCATAAATCTGTTTATTGCATCTGTGATTGCCTTTCTCTGTGGAAATATCTTCAGTGATATCAATTTTCAGGGAACACCTATAAGTGATATCGTAGGCTATGTATCTTTCGCTCTGTGACTTACTGCAAGGTGCGTGATGAACTCTAGCCTCACCGATGGTGCTGTTGATGGCATTGTTTCCTTTTGTTCCTTGGCTAATATTCCATCTGCTCAGGTCCCTGTTCTTCTTTGTCCACTCATCTGTTGATGGACTTTCTGCTTGCTTCCATGTCCTGGCTATTGTAATACTCCGGCAATGCAGATTTGCCTGCCTGTGTCTTTCCACTTCTGTCTTCTTTCTTAGGTTATAGGCCCAGGAGTGGGCCTGCTGGATCATATCGTAACTCAGTGTTTACCTTGTAAAGGCACCTCCATTCTGTTCCCATTAGTGCCTCTTACCAGGTGAAGTCCTGTGGCGAGCATTGCCCTCTGAGGAAGGCGCCACTGAGACCCTCCTAAGCCTCAGGGCCCGACTGTACTCTCCTTGGTATGCATCCTGGACTTTATGGTATGAACATACAAAAGGAGATGGTCTTTGGCCAAATCGCTCCAGGGACCTGCTCAGTTACTGGGAGTCCCTGGTTGTTCCCTAAAGCTAGGAAAAGCAACCCTGGAGGGGAAATTGGTGCCTTTGAGGGAGAAGCCGAGCAGCCAACCAACCAGCTGATGCTGATAAGGTGTGACTAAGCCGAGAAGCCAACCAACCAGCTGATGCCGATAAGGCGTGACGAAGCAAATTCCCTGCTTTAGGGGTATATATACGGCTATGCTTTGTTATTAAACTTGCCTTGCAAGCGTCAGTTGCTTGTGCCCTTCTGATCCCATACCTTGGTGCGTTCAGTTCCCTACCCCCTCTCGTCGGTTGTTGCTACACTTTGAGGACCCGCCGCGGCTGGCGGCAAAGTCCCACTTAACCTAGAGGGTATGCACTTCTCCACAACCCCTTCAGCATGAATTGTTGGTAGTCTTGTTGCTGATGGTTCTTCTGACTGGTGTGAGCCGATACCTCTGTGGTTGGATTTGCATGCGTCTCATAAAGCCTTGAAATTGAGCTTTCAGGGATGCCCTTTTTTTCTTCAAACTGTGTGTGTAGCTTACCTCATCACATTCTTTTCTTGAACTATGTGCCGCCTTTTGAAATAGTTTGGCCACTACCTCCCTCAAGACATTTTGAGGGCAGGTTTCATTGACAGCCCTCCAGGACTTGTGCACACGAAGTGACCATTAGCACGGGTTTTCAAGCTGCCGTTGCAGGTAACGGCCACAGGGCTGCAGCATTTCTGCGTTTCCCACTCTGGTAACTAGTGAAACAGGCCTTCCTGCCAGTGGTGTTCCTTGGTTATCAATGACGGTGGGATGTGTCTGGAGAAACCCCCCAAAGCTGATGTCTCCTTACTTATATCTGTTTTTAAAATGGAATTTCTACTTTTCACTGGAGTACTCTTCCATTGTGTCCATGGGCCACTGCTCCTTTCTGCATTCCTCTGTGGCTGGGCATTTTCATTGCTTCCAAGTGTTGGCTATGGTAAACATTGCTGGATTGCAGGATTGCCAGCCCGTGTCTTTTTGATTCTCATCCTCTCAGGTGATAGACCCAGCAGTGGCTATGCTTGATTGAACGGTCGCTCAATGTTGACCCTTTCCAGGCAACTCCACTGTGTTTTCCTTAGGGGCTCTTACCACGACCCACTTAGAACCGAGGGTACGCATTTCTTCACCACCCCGTCAGCATTTCTTGTTTGCAGAAGTTTTGCTGCTGGCCATGCTGAGTCGTGTGACATGATAGGTTTTTGTAACGTGTATTTTCGTGTCTAATAATTCCTAAGGTTCAGCATTTTTCCACGCCTTTTTTTATTCTGTTAAACAAAAACAGAAAAAAAAACCCCGTGAGTACAATAAACCTCTCGAAATTGTCTTCTTGGAAGGTTGCCCTCTTTGGACTTTTTTGGTCGATTTTCGACCCCAGGATTTTGTTTTGGAGGGCAGGTGTCATTTACAAGCCTGCAATGGGTGTGAATATTGAGTGACCATTAGCACTGACTTTAAAGCTGCTGCTGTGGGAAACGGCCACAAGGCGTCAGCATTGCTACATTCCCACATCTGGTTACTAGGGCAGCAGAGCGTTCTGGAAGTCCTGTTCCCAGGTTGTCAATTAGAATGGAATGTGCCAGGAAAAAACCCCAGAAGTGTATGTCACATTACTTCTTGTTCGCTCTTTTAATTTGTTTAAATCGGGGTAATGATTAGAATACTGTTGGTCCTATATGTACAGAATCTGGTTCATTTGTACGTTTTATATATATATATATTCTTGTACAGATCCTCTTCCCATGTAAATTATTGCAGAGTGTTCTGGTGACCTCCCTTGCTATATGGTCGGTCTGTTTGATATATATATTTAATACGTATTTGTACACATATGGTGACACTAATCTTAATTTATCCATTCCCCCCACCTTTCATTTTACATCAGCTTAGTTTGCTTTCTAAGTCTCTGAGTGTCTTTCTTTGTGGAAATATGTTCATTTGTGTCAGCTGTTAGATAACGCCTATAGGTGATGTCATACGGTATGCCTTTTGCTTTCCGACTTAACTCATGTTCTGTGATGATCTCTAGGCTCATCTCGGGTGCCTCAAAGAGCAGTGTTTCCTTGTTTTCCATGGCTAATAGTCCACTGTGTCCACGGACCAGCTCTTCTTATCCATTCTTCTGTTGATGGACATTTGGGTTGCTTCGGTGTCTTGGCTACTGTGAAAACTCGTGGAGTGCAGCTCTTGCAGCCTGTCTTCTCAGGTGAGAGGCTCGGCTGTGGGTGTTCTGGATGGAAGGGTGGCTCAATTTTTAATTGAAAACGCAGCTCCTTTCTGTTCTCATTATTGGCTGTTACAACTAGACATGTCCTCCACAGACAGAGGGAACAGAGTTCTCTAAAACCCCTTCAGCATTTATTGTTTGTAGTCTTTTGGCTGACAGTAGTTAACTTGGGTGAGCTGAAAGCTTTTTGTAGGTTAGAGGAGTCTGATGATTCCTGATGTTGAGCTTTTCTCCATTTTCCTTTTTTTGATAAAGAGTGAGTAAAACTTACCTCTATCATACTATCTCTTTGACACATTTGCCTGCTTTGAATTTTTTTGGCCACGGCCGAGCTCAGGACATTTTTTTTTTTGAGGGCAGGTGTCTTTTAGAGGCCTGAGTCCTTATGAATGTTAAGTGACCCATAGCTATGCGTTTGAAGCCGCTCTTGCGGGAAACGGCCACAAGGCGGCAGCATTTCTCCATTTCCAACTCTGGGTTTTCCTGAAACAGAGGCTTCCTGGAAATTGTGTTAGTAGGCTGCAAATGAGAGTGCAGTGTGTCAGGGCAAACCCCCAAGAGCTTATATCTCCTTACTTCTTGTGTGTTTTTTAAAATTTAATTGTTATCTAGTATCACAGCCAATTGGATAAAAATGTGGTGTGTGTTCTAGGTGTACTGCATCTGGTTCATCATATGTATGTATCAATCTATTCATCTTTGGATCCTTTCCCGTGTAGGTTATTACAGAGTGTTGAGTCGACCTCTCCTGGTATTCCTTAGGTATTTTGTGATTATATATTTCATATGTATCAGTACATGTCTGTAAACCCCCATATCCAAATTCATACATTCCTTACACCTTTCCACTTGGTTAAGCATAGTTGGTTTTCTGCATCTATGCACGGCCTTCTCTTGGAAATGACTTCATGGGTATCAATGTTGAAGTAACAGCTATAAGTGATGTCATAGGATATTTCTATTTCGGTTTCTTTCGTACTTCCTTTTGGGTGGGTATCTCTAGATCCTTCTACGGTGGTGCCAGCGGCACTGTTGCATGCTTTTCCGTGGCTCATGTTCCATTGTGCACATGGGCCCCCTTCTTCTTGGTGCATTGTTCTGTTGATGGACATTTGGGTTTCTTCCAAGTCTTGGCGATGGTACATGTTGCTGCAGTGCAGGACGGCCAGCCTGTGTCTTTTTGATTTTGGTCTACTCGGGAGATAGGCCCATCAGTTAGCTCAATTTTTACCTTTCAACGCACCTCCACGGTGTTCTCACTACTAGCTGTTCCCAGGTTACGTCCCAGCGGCAGCTAGAGGGCACAGAGTTCTCTAAAACACCTTGAGCATTTATTCTTTGTAGACTCTGTGGCTGATGATCATTCTGACGACGGTGGGTGAACGTTTTTGTCGACTGGATTTGCATGGCTTTATTAATTCCTGATGTTGAGCATTTTTCCATGCCCTTTTATTTATCACAAGAGAAAGAAAGAAAGAGATGACAAAATGTGCGCAAAATATGCCTCTTGAAATTGTCGTTTTGAAGTGTGCACGTCTTTTGAGTTTTTTTCCTCGATGTACGACCCAAGAATTGTTTTTGAGGGCAGGTGTCATTTATAGGCCTGCAATGATTTTGAATATCAAGTGACCATTAGCACTGGGTTTAAAGCTGCTGTTTTGAGAAACGGCCACAAGGCGGCAGCAGGTCTCCTTTACCAAACCTGGTTACTCGGGCAACAGAGCCTCCGTGGAAGTCGTATTCTCGGTTGTCAATTAGAATGGACTGTGCCAGGAAAAAGCCCCTTAAGTTTGTGTCTCACGACTGACCTGTTCGTTTTTTAATTCAATGTTTATTTTTTCTCACAGCAAGTTTGATTACAATGTTTTGCTTGTTGTAGGTGTGAAAGATGTGGCTCTTTTACACATAAACACGTATCTAGTCTTCTTTGGATCCTTTTCCCATGTAGCTTATGACACAATGTTGAGTACTCTTCTCTTGGTATTCCGTAGGCCTTTGGTGATTTTGTATTTCACCTGTGTTTGTATCTCGCTCTTAAACCCAATTTCCTAATGTACACAATTCTCACACCTGTCCATGGGTGAACCATAAATCTGTTTATTGCATCTGTGATTGCCTTTCTCTGTGGAAATATCTTCAGTGATATCAATTTTCAGGGAACACCTATAAGTGATATCGTAGGCTATGTATCTTTCGCTCTGTGACTTACTGCAAGGTGCGTGATGAACTCTAGCCTCACCGATGGTGCTGTTGATGGCATTGTTTCCTTTTGTTCCTTGGCTAATATTCCATCTGCTCAGGTCCCTGTTCTTCTTTGTCCACTCATCTGTTGATGGACTTTCTGCTTGCTTCCATGTCCTGGCTATTGTAATACTCCTGCAATGCAGATTTGCCTGCCTGTGTCTTTCCACTTCTGTCTTCTTTCTTAGGTTATAGGCCCAGGAGTGGGCCTGCTGGATCATATCGTAACTCAGTGTTTACCTTGTAAAGGCACCTCCATTCTGTTCCCATTAGTGCCTCTTACCAGGTGAAGTCCTGTGGCGAGCATTGCCCTCTGAGGAAGGCGCCACTGAGACCCTCCTAAGCCTCAGGGCCCGACTGTACTCTCCTTGGTATGCATCCTGGACTTTATGGTATGAACATACAAAAGGAGATGGTCTTTGGCCAAATCGCTCCAGGGACCTGCTCAGTTACTGGGAGTCCCTGGTTGTTCCCTAAAGCTAGGAAAAGCAACCCTGGAGGGGAAATTGGTGCCTTTGAGGGAGAAGCCGAGCAGCCAACCAACCAGCTGATGCTGATAAGGTGTGACTAAGCCGAGAAGCCAACCAACCAGCTGATGCCGATAAGGCGTGACGAAGCAAATTCCCTGCTTTAGGGGTATATATACGGCTATGTTTGTTATTAAACTTGCCTTGCAAGCGTCAGTTGCTTGTGCCCTTCTGATCCCATACCTTGGTGCGTTCAGTTCCCTACCCCCTCTCGTCGGTTGTTGCTACACTTTGAGGACCCGCCGCGGCTGGCGGCAAAGTCCCACTTAACCTAGAGGGTATGCACTTCTCCACAACCCCTTCAGCATGAATTGTTGGTAGTCTTGTTGCTGATGGTTCTTCTGACTGGTGTGAGCCGATACCTCTGTGGTTGGATTTGCATGCGTCTCATAAAGCCTTGAAATTGAGCTTTCAGGGATGCCCTTTTTTTCTTCAAACTGTGTGTGTAGCTTACCTCATCACATTCTTTTCTTGAACTATGTGCCGCCTTTTGAAATAGTTTGGCCACTACCTCCCTCAAGACATTTTGAGGGCAGGTTTCATTGACAGCCCTCCAGGACTTGTGCACACGAAGTGACCATTAGCACGGGTTTTCAAGCTGCCGTTGCAGGTAACGGCCACAGGGCTGCAGCATTTCTGCGTTTCCCACTCTGGTAACTAGTGAAACAGGCCTTCCTGCCAGTGGTGTTCCTTGGTTATCAATGACGGTGGGATGTGTCTGGAGACACCCCCCAAAGCTGATGTCTCCTTACTTATATCTGTTTTTAAAATGGAATTTCTACTTTTCACTGGAGTACTCTTCCATTGTGTCCATGGGCCACTGCTCCTTTCTGCATTCCTCTGTGGCTGGGCATTTTCATTGCTTCCAAGTGTTGGCTATGGTAAACATTGCTGGATTGCAGGATTGCCAGCCCGTGTCTTTTTGATTCTCATCCTCTCAGGTGATAGACCCAGCAGTGGCTATGCTTGATTGAACGGTCGCTCAATGTTGACCCTTTCCAGGCAACTCCACTGTGTTTTCCTTAGGGGCTCTTACCACGTCCCACTTAGAACCGAGGGTACGCATTTCTTCACCACCCCGTCAGCATTTCTTGTTTGCAGAAGTTTTGCTGCTGGCCATGCTGAGTCGTGTGACATGATAGGTTTTTGTAACGTGTATTTTCGTGTCTAATAATTCCTAAGGTTCAGCATTTTTCCACGCCTTTTTTTATTCTGTTAAACAAAAACAGAAAAAAAAACCCCGTGAGTACAATAAACCTCTCGAAATTGTCTTCTTGGAAGGTTGCCCTCTTTGGACTTTTTTGGTCGATTTTCGACCCCAGGATTTTGTTTTGGAGGGCAGGTGTCATTTACAAGCCTGCAATGGGTGTGAATATTGAGTGACCATTAGCACTGACTTTAAAGCTGCTGCTGTGGGAAACGGCCACAAGGCGTCAGCATTGCTACATTCCCACATCTGGTTACTAGGGCAGCAGAGCCTTCTGGAAGTCCTGTTCCCAGGTTGTCAATTAGAATGGAATGTGCCAGGAAAAAACACCAGAAGTGTATGTCACATTACTTCTTGTTCGCTCTTTTAATTTGTTTAAATCGGGGTAATGATTAGAATACTGTTGGTCCTATATGTACAGAATCTGGTTCATTTGTACGTTTTATATATATATATATTCTTGTACAGATCCTCTTCACATGTAAATTATTGCAGAGTGTTCTGGTGACCTCCCTTGCTATATGGTCGGTCTGTTTGATATATATATTTAATACGTATTTGTACACATATGGTGACACTAATCTTAATTTATCCATTCCCCCCACCTTTCATTTTACATCAGCTTAGTTTGCTTTCTAAGTCTCTGAGTGTCTTTCTTTGTGGAAATATGTTCATTTGTGTCAGCTGTTAGATAACGCCTATAGGTGATGTCATACGGTATGCCTTTTGCTTTCCGACTTAACTCATGTTCTGTGATGATCTCTAGGCTCATCTCGGGTGCCTCAAAGAGCAGTGTTTCCTTGTTTTCCATGGCTAATAGTCCACTGTGTCCACGGACCAGCTCTTCTTATCCATTCTTCTGTTGATGGACATTTGGGTTGCTTCGGTGTCTTGGCTACTGTGAAAACTCGTGGAGTGCAGCTCTTGCAGCCTGTCTTCTCAGGTGAGAGGCTCGGCTGTGGGTGTTCTGGATGGAAGGGTGGCTCAATTTTTAATTGAAAACGCAGCTCCTTTCTGTTCTCATTATTGGCTGTTACAACTAGACATGTCCTCCACAGACAGAGGGAACAGAGTTCTCTAAAACCCCTTCAGCATTTATTGTTTGTAGTCTTTTGGCTGACAGTAGTTAACTTGGGTGAGCTGAAAGCTTTTTGTAGGTTAGAGGAGTCTGATGATTCCTGATGTTGAGCTTTTCTCCATTTTCCTTTTTTTGATAAAGAGTGAGTAAAACTTACCTCTATCATACTATCTCTTTGACACATTTGCCTGCTTTGAATTTTTTTGGCCACGGCCGAGCTCAGGACATTTTTTTTTTTGAGGGCAGGTGTCTTTTAGAGGCCTGAGTCCTTATGAATGTTAAGTGACCCATAGCTATGCGTTTGAAGCCGCTCTTGCGGGAAACGGCCACAAGGCGGCAGCATTTCTCCATTTCCAACTCTGGGTTTTCCTGAAACAGAGGCTTCCTGGAAATTGTGTTAGTAGGCTGCAAATGAGAGTGCAGTGTGTCAGGGCAAACCCCCAAGAGCTTATATCTCCTTACTTCTTGTGTGTTTTTTAAAATTTAATTGTTATCTAGTATCACAGCCAATTGGATAAAAATGTGGTGTGTGTTCTAGGTGTACTGCATCTGGTTCATCATATGTATGTATCAATCTATTCATCTTTGGATCCTTTCCCGTGTAGGTTATTACAGAGTGTTGAGTCGACCTCTCCTGGTATTCCTTAGGTATTTTGTGATTATATATTTCATATGTATCAGTACATGTCTGTAAACCCCCATATCCAAATTCATACATTCCTTACACCTTTCCACTTGGTTAAGCATAGTTGGTTTTCTGCATCTATGCACGGCCTTCTCTTGGAAATGACTTCATGGGTATCAATGTTGAAGTAACAGCTATAAGTGATGTCATAGGATATTTCTATTTCGGTTTCTTTCGTACTTCCTTTTGGGTGGGTATCTCTAGATCCTTCTACGGTGGTGCCAGCGGCACTGTTGCATGCTTTTCCGTGGCTCATGTTCCATTGTGCACATGGGCCCCCTTCTTCTTGGTGCATTGTTCTGTTGATGGACATTTGGGTTTCTTCCAAGTCTTGGCGATGGTACATGTTGCTGCAGTGCAGGACGGCCAGCCTGTGTCTTTTTGATTTTGGTCTACTCGGGAGATAGGCCCATCAGTTAGCTCAATTTTTACCTTTCAACGCACCTCCACGGTGTTCTCACTACTAGCTGTTCCCAGGTTACGTCCCAGCGGCAGCTAGAGGGCACAGAGTTCTCTAAAACACCTTGAGCATTTATTCTTTGTAGACTCTGTGGCTGATGATCATTCTGACGACGGTGGGTGAACGTTTTTGTCGACTGGATTTGCATGGCTTTATTAATTCCTGATGTTGAGCATTTTTCCATGCCCTTTTATTTATCACAAGAGAAAGAAAGAAAGAGATGACAAAATGTGCGCAAAATATGCCTCTTGAAATTGTCGTTTTGAAGTGTGCACGTCTTTTGAGTTTTTTTCCTCGATGTACGACCCAAGAATTGTTTTTGAGGGCAGGTGTCATTTATAGGCCTGCAATGATTTTGAATATCAAGTGACCATTAGCACTGGGTTTAAAGCTGCTGTTTTGAGAAACGGCCACAAGGCGGCAGCAGGTCTCCTTTACCAAACCTGGTTACTCGGGCAACAGAGCCTCCGTGGAAGTCGTATTCTCGGTTGTCAATTAGAATGGACTGTGCCAGGAAAAAGCCCCTTAAGTTTGTGTCTCACGACTGACCTGTTCGTTTTTTAATTCAATGTTTATTTTTTCTCACAGCAAGTTTGATTACAATGTTTTGCTTGTTGTAGGTGTGAAAGATGTGGCTCTTTTACACATAAACACGTATCTAGTCTTCTTTGGATCCTTTTCCCATGTAGCTTATGACACAATGTTGAGTACTCTTCTCTTGGTATTCCGTAGGCCTTTGGTGATTTTGTATTTCACCTGTGTTTGTATCTCGCTCTTAAACCCAATTTCCTAATGTACACAATTCTCACACCTGTCCATGGGTGAACCATAAATCTGTTTATTGCATCTGTGATTGCCTTTCTCTGTGGAAATATCTTCAGTGATATCAATTTTCAGGGAACACCTATAAGTGATATCGTAGGCTATGTATCTTTCGCTCTGTGACTTACTGCAAGGTGCGTGATGAACTCTAGCCTCACCGATGGTGCTGTTGATGGCATTGTTTCCTTTTGTTCCTTGGCTAATATTCCATCTGCTCAGGTCCCTGTTCTTCTTTGTCCACTCATCTGTTGATGGACTTTCTGCTTGCTTCCATGTCCTGGCTATTGTAATACTCCTGCAATGCAGATTTGCCTGCCTGTGTCTTTCCACTTCTGTCTTCTTTCTTAGGTTATAGGCCCAGGAGTGGGCCTGCTGGATCATATCGTAACTCAGTGTTTACCTTGTAAAGGCACCTCCATTCTGTTCCCATTAGTGCCTCTTACCAGGTGAAGTCCTGTGGCGAGCATTGCCCTCTGAGGAAGGCGCCACTGAGACCCTCCTAAGCCTCAGGGCCCGACTGTACTCTCCTTGGTATGCATCCTGGACTTTATGGTATGAACATACAAAAGGAGATGGTCTTTGGCCAAATCGCTCCAGGGACCTGCTCAGTTACTGGGAGTCCCTGGTTGTTCCCTAAAGCTAGGAAAAGCAACCCTGGAGGGGAAATTGGTGCCTTTGAGGGAGAAGCCGAGCAGCCAACCAACCAGCTGATGCTGATAAGGTGTGACTAAGCCGAGAAGCCAACCAACCAGCTGATGCCGATAAGGCGTGACGAAGCAAATTCCCTGCTTTAGGGGTATATATACGGCTATGTTTGTTATTAAACTTGCCTTGCAAGCGTCAGTTGCTTGTGCCCTTCTGATCCCATACCTTGGTGCGTTCAGTTCCCTACCCCCTCTCGTCGGTTGTTGCTACACTTTGAGGACCCGCCGCGGCTGGCGGCAAAGTCCCACTTAACCTAGAGGGTATGCACTTCTCCACAACCCCTTCAGCATGAATTGTTGGTAGTCTTGTTGCTGATGGTTCTTCTGACTGGTGTGAGCCGATACCTCTGTGGTTGGATTTGCATGCGTCTCATAAAGCCTTGAAATTGAGCTTTCAGGGATGCCCTTTTTTTCTTCAAACTGTGTGTGTAGCTTACCTCATCACATTCTTTTCTTGAACTATGTGCCGCCTTTTGAAATATTTTGGCCACTACCTCCCTCAAGACATTTTGAGGGCAGGTTTCATTGACAGCCCTCCAGGACTTGTGCACACGAAGTGACCATTAGCACGGGTTTTCAAGCTGCCGTTGCAGGTAACGGCCACAGGGCTGCAGCATTTCTGCGTTTCCCACTCTGGTAACTAGTGAAACAGGCCTTCCTGCCAGTGGTGTTCCTTGGTTATCAATGACGGTGGGATGTGTCTGGAGACACCCCCCAAAGCTGATGTCTCCTTACTTATATCTGTTTTTAAAATGGAATTTCTACTTTTCACTGGAGTACTCTTCCATTGTGTCCATGGGCCACTGCTCCTTTCTGCATTCCTCTGTGGCTGGGCATTTTCATTGCTTCCAAGTGTTGGCTATGGTAAACATTGCTGGATTGCAGGATTGCCAGCCCGTGTCTTTTTGATTCTCATCCTCTCAGGTGATAGACCCAGCAGTGGCTATGCTTGATTGAACGGTCGCTCAATGTTGACCCTTTCCAGGCAACTCCACTGTGTTTTCCTTAGGGGCTCTTACCACGACCCACTTAGAACCGAGGGTACGCATTTCTTCACCACCCCGTCAGCATTTCTTGTTTGCAGAAGTTTTGCTGCTGGCCATGCTGAGTCGTGTGACATGATAGGTTTTTGTAACGTGTATTTTCGTGTCTAATAATTCCTAAGGTTCAGCATTTTTCCACGCCTTTTTTTATTCTGTTAAACAAAAACAGAAAAAAAAACCCCGTGAGTACAATAAACCTCTCGAAATTGTCTTCTTGGAAGGTTGCCCTCTTTGGACTTTTTTGGTCGATTTTCGACCCCAGGATTTTGTTTTGGAGGGCAGGTGTCATTTACAAGCCTGCAATGGGTGTGAATATTGAGTGACCATTAGCACTGACTTTAAAGCTGCTGCTGTGGGAAACGGCCACAAGGCGTCAGCATTGCTACATTCCCACATCTGGTTACTAGGGCAGCAGAGCCTTCTGGAAGTCCTGTTCCCAGGTTGTCAATTAGAATGGAATGTGCCAGGAAAAAACCCCAGAAGTGTATGTCACATTACTTCTTGTTCGCTCTTTTAATTTGTTTAAATCGGGGTAATGATTAGAATACTGTTGGTCCTATATGTACAGAATCTGGTTCATTTGTACGTTTTATATATATATATATTCTTGTACAGATCCTCTTCACATGTAAATTATTGCAGAGTGTTCTGGTGACCTCCCTTGCTATATGGTCGGTCTGTTTGATATATATATTTAATACGTATTTGTACACATATGGTGACACTAATCTTAATTTATCCATTCCCCCCACCTTTCATTTTACATCAGCTTAGTTTGCTTTCTAAGTCTCTGAGTGTCTTTCTTTGTGGAAATATGTTCATTTGTGTCAGCTGTTAGATAACGCCTATAGGTGATGTCATACGGTATGCCTTTTGCTTTCCGACTTAACTCATGTTCTGTGATGATCTCTAGGCTCATCTCGGGTGCCTCAAAGAGCAGTGTTTCCTTGTTTTCCATGGCTAATAGTCCACTGTGTCCACGGACCAGCTCTTCTTATCCATTCTTCTGTTGATGGACATTTGGGTTGCTTCGGTGTCTTGGCTACTGTGAAAACTCGTGGAGTGCAGCTCTTGCAGCCTGTCTTCTCAGGTGAGAGGCTCGGCTGTGGGTGTTCTGGATGGAAGGGTGGCTCAATTTTTAATTGAAAACGCAGCTCCTTTCTGTTCTCATTATTGGCTGTTACAACTAGACATGTCCTCCACAGACAGAGGGAACAGAGTTCTCTAAAACCCCTTCAGCATTTATTGTTTGTAGTCTTTTGGCTGACAGTAGTTAACTTGGGTGAGCTGAAAGCTTTTTGTAGGTTAGAGGAGTCTGATGATTCCTGATGTTGAGCTTTTCTCCATTTTCCTTTTTTTGATAAAGAGTGAGTAAAACTTACCTCTATCATACTATCTCTTTGACACATTTGCCTGCTTTGAATTTTTTTGGCCACGGCCGAGCTCAGGACATTTTTTTTTTTTGAGGGCAGGTGTCTTTTAGAGGCCTGAGTCCTTATGAATGTTAAGTGACCCATAGCTATGCGTTTGAAGCCGCTCTTGCGGGAAACGGCCACAAGGCGGCAGCATTTCTCCATTTCCAACTCTGGGTTTTCCTGCAACAGAGGCTTCCTGGAAATTGTGTTAGTAGGTTGCAAATGAGAGTGCAGTGTGTCAGGGCAAACCCCCAAGAGCTTATAACTCCTTACTTCTTGTGTGTTTTTTAAAATTTAATTGTTATCTAGTATCACAGCCAATTGGATAAAAATGTGGTGTGTGTTCTAGGTGTACTGCATCTGGTTCATCATATGTATGTATCAATCTATTCATCTTTGGATCCTTTCCCGTGTAGGTTATTACAGAGTGTTGAGTCGACCTCTCCTGGTATTCCTTAGGTATTTTGTGATTATATATTTCATATGTATCAGTACATGTCTGTAAACCCCCATATCCAAATTCATACATTCCTTACACCTTTCCACTTGGTTAAGCATAGTTGGTTTTCTGCATCTATGCACGGCCTTCTCTTGGAAATGACTTCATGGGTATCAATGTTGAAGTAACAGCTATAAGTGATGTCATAGGATATTTCTATTTCGGTTTCTTTCGTACTTCCTTTTGGGTGGGTATCTCTAGATCCTTCTACGGTGGTGCCAGCGGCACTGTTGCATGCTTTTCCGTGGCTCATGTTCCATTGTGCACATGGGCCCCCTTCTTCTTGGTGCATTGTTCTGTTGATGGACATTTGGGTTTCTTCCAAGTCTTGGCGATGGTACATGTTGCTGCAGTGCAGGACGGCCAGCCTGTGTCTTTTTGATTTTGGTCTACTCGGGAGATAGGCCCATCAGTTAGCTCAATTTTTACCTTTCAACGCACCTCCACGGTGTTCTCACTACTAGCTGTTCCCAGGTTACGTCCCAGCGGCAGCTAGAGGGCACAGAGTTCTCTAAAACACCTTGAGCATTTATTCTTTGTAGACTCTGTGGCTGATGATCATTCTGACGACGGTGGGTGAACGTTTTTGTCGACTGGATTTGCATGGCTTTATTAATTCCTGATGTTGAGCATTTTTCCATGCCCTTTTATTTATCACAAGAGAAAGAAAGAAAGAGATGACAAAATGTGCGCAAAATATGCCTCTTGAAATTGTCGTTTTGAAGTGTGCACGTCTTTTGAGTTTTTTTCCTCGATGTACGACCCAAGAATTGTTTTTGAGGGCAGGTGTCATTTATAGGCCTGCAATGATTTTGAATATCAAGTGACCATTAGCACTGGGTTTAAAGCTGCTGTTTTGAGAAACGGCCACAAGGCGGCAGCAGGTCTCCTTTACCAAACCTGGTTACTCGGGCAACAGAGCCTCCGTGGAAGTCGTATTCTCGGTTGTCAATTAGAATGGACTGTGCCAGGAAAAAGCCCCTTAAGTTTGTGTCTCACGACTGACCTGTTCGTTTTTTAATTCAATGTTTATTTTTTCTCACAGCAAGTTTGATTACAATGTTTTGCTTGTTGTAGGTGTGAAAGATGTGGCTCTTTTACACATAAACACGTATCTAGTCTTCTTTGGATCCTTTTCCCATGTAGCTTATGACACAATGTTGAGTACTCTTCTCTTGGTATTCCGTAGGCCTTTGGTGATTTTGTATTTCACCTGTGTTTGTATCTCGCTCTTAAACCCAATTTCCTAATGTACACAATTCTCACACCTGTCCATGGGTGAACCATAAATCTGTTTATTGCATCTGTGATTGCCTTTCTCTGTGGAAATATCTTCAGTGATATCAATTTTCAGGGAACACCTATAAGTGATATCGTAGGCTATGTATCTTTCGCTCTGTGACTTACTGCAAGGTGCGTGATGAACTCTAGCCTCACCGATGGTGCTGTTGATGGCATTGTTTCCTTTTGTTCCTTGGCTAATATTCCATCTGCTCAGGTCCCTGTTCTTCTTTGTCCACTCATCTGTTGATGGACTTTCTGCTTGCTTCCATGTCCTGGCTATTGTAATACTCCTGCAATGCAGATTTGCCTGCCTGTGTCTTTCCACTTCTGTCTTCTTTCTTAGGTTATAGGCCCAGGAGTGGGCCTGCTGGATCATATCGTAACTCAGTGTTTACCTTGTAAAGGCACCTCCATTCTGTTCCCATTAGTGCCTCTTACCAGGTGAAGTCCTGTGGCGAGCATTGCCCTCTGAGGAAGGCGCCACTGAGACCCTCCTAAGCCTCAGGGCCCGACTGTACTCTCCTTGGTATGCATCCTGGACTTTATGGTATGAACATACAAAAGGAGATGGTCTTTGGCCAAATCGCTCCAGGGACCTGCTCAGTTACTGGGAGTCCCTGGTTGTTCCCTAAAGCTAGGAAAAGCAACCCTGGAGGGGAAATTGGTGCCTTTGAGGGAGAAGCCGAGCAGCCAACCAACCAGCTGATGCTGATAAGGTGTGACTAAGCCGAGAAGCCAACCAACCAGCTGATGCCGATAAGGCGTGACGAAGCAAATTCCCTGCTTTAGGGGTATATATACGGCTATGTTTGTTATTAAACTTGCCTTGCAAGCGTCAGTTGCTTGTGCCCTTCTGATCCCATACCTTGGTGCGTTCAGTTCCCTACCCCCTCTCGTCGGTTGTTGCTACACTTTGAGGACCCGCCGCGGCTGGCGGCAAAGTCCCACTTAACCTAGAGGGTATGCACTTCTCCACAACCCCTTCAGCATGAATTGTTGGTAGTCTTGTTGCTGATGGTTCTTCTGACTGGTGTGAGCCGATACCTCTGTGGTTGGATTTGCATGCGTCTCATAAAGCCTTGAAATTGAGCTTTCAGGGATGCCCTTTTTTTCTTCAAACTGTGTGTGTAGCTTACCTCATCACATTCTTTTCTTGAACTATGTGCCGCCTTTTGAAATATTTTGGCCACTACCTCCCTCAAGACATTTTGAGGGCAGGTTTCATTGACAGCCCTCCAGGACTTGTGCACACGAAGTGACCATTAGCACGGGTTTTCAAGCTGCCGTTGCAGGTAACGGCCACAGGGCTGCAGCATTTCTGCGTTTCCCACTCTGGTAACTAGTGAAACAGGCCTTCCTGCCAGTGGTGTTCCTTGGTTATCAATGACGGTGGGATGTGTCTGGAGACACCCCCCAAAGCTGATGTCTCCTTACTTATATCTGTTTTTAAAATGGAATTTCTACTTTTCACTGGAGTACTCTTCCATTGTGTCCATGGGCCACTGCTCCTTTCTGCATTCCTCTGTGGCTGGGCATTTTCATTGCTTCCAAGTGTTGGCTATGGTAAACATTGCTGGATTGCAGGATTGCCAGCCCGTGTCTTTTTGATTCTCATCCTCTCAGGTGATAGACCCAGCAGTGGCTATGCTTGATTGAACGGTCGCTCAATGTTGACCCTTTCCAGGCAACTCCACTGTGTTTTCCTTAGGGGCTCTTACCACGTCCCACTTAGAACCGAGGGTACGCATTTCTTCACCACCCCGTCAGCATTTCTTGTTTGCAGAAGTTTTGCTGCTGGCCATGCTGAGTCGTGTGACATGATAGGTTTTTGTAACGTGTATTTTCGTGTCTAATAATTCCTAAGGTTCAGCATTTTTCCACGCCTTTTTTTATTCTGTTAAACAAAAACAGAAAAAAAAACCCCGTGAGTACAATAAACCTCTCGAAATTGTCTTCTTGGAAGGTTGCCCTCTTTGGACTTTTTTGGTCGATTTTCGACCCCAGGATTTTGTTTTGGAGGGCAGGTGTCATTTACAAGCCTGCAATGGGTGTGAATATTGAGTGACCATTAGCACTGACTTTAAAGCTGCTGCTGTGGGAAACGGCCACAAGGCGTCAGCATTGCTACATTCCCACATCTGGTTACTAGGGCAGCAGAGCCTTCTGGAAGTCCTGTTCCCAGGTTGTCAATTAGAATGGAATGTGCCAGGAAAAAACACCAGAAGTGTATGTCACATTACTTCTTGTTCGCTCTTTTAATTTGTTTAAATCGGGGTAATGATTAGAATACTGTTGGTCCTATATGTACAGAATCTGGTTCATTTGTACGTTTTATATATATATATATTCTTGTACAGATCCTCTTCACATGTAAATTATTGCAGAGTGTTCTGGTGACCTCCCTTGCTATATGGTCGGTCTGTTTGATATATATATTTAATACGTATTTGTACACATATGGTGACACTAATCTTAATTTATCCATTCCCCCCACCTTTCATTTTACATCAGCTTAGTTTGCTTTCTAAGTCTCTGAGTGTCTTTCTTTGTGGAAATATGTTCATTTGTGTCAGCTGTTAGATAACGCCTATAGGTGATGTCATACGGTATGCCTTTTGCTTTCCGACTTAACTCATGTTCTGTGATGATCTCTAGGCTCATCTCGGGTGCCTCAAAGAGCAGTGTTTCCTTGTTTTCCATGGCTAATAGTCCACTGTGTCCACGGACCAGCTCTTCTTATCCATTCTTCTGTTGATGGACATTTGGGTTGCTTCGGTGTCTTGGCTACTGTGAAAACTCGTGGAGTGCAGCTCTTGCAGCCTGTCTTCTCAGGTGAGAGGCTCGGCTGTGGGTGTTCTGGATGGAAGGGTGGCTCAATTTTTAATTGAAAACGCAGCTCCTTTCTGTTCTCATTATTGGCTGTTACAACTAGACATGTCCTCCACAGACAGAGGGAACAGAGTTCTCTAAAACCCCTTCAGCATTTATTGTTTGTAGTCTTTTGGCTGACAGTAGTTAACTTGGGTGAGCTGAAAGCTTTTTGTAGGTTAGAGGAGTCTGATGATTCCTGATGTTGAGCTTTTCTCCATTTTCCTTTTTTTGATAAAGAGTGAGTAAAACTTACCTCTATCATACTATCTCTTTGACACATTTGCCTGCTTTGAATTTTTTTGGCCACGGCCGAGCTCAGGACATTTTTTTTTTTGAGGGCAGGTGTCTTTTAGAGGCCTGAGTCCTTATGAATGTTAAGTGACCCATAGCTATGCGTTTGAAGCCGCTCTTGCGGGAAACGGCCACAAGGCGGCAGCATTTCTCCATTTCCAACTCTGGGTTTTCCTGAAACAGAGGCTTCCTGGAAATTGTGTTAGTAGGCTGCAAATGAGAGTGCAGTGTGTCAGGGCAAACCCCCAAGAGCTTATATCTCCTTACTTCTTGTGTGTTTTTTAAAATTTAATTGTTATCTAGTATCACAGCCAATTGGATAAAAATGTGGTGTGTGTTCTAGGTGTACTGCATCTGGTTCATCATATGTATGTATCAATCTATTCATCTTTGGATCCTTTCCCGTGTAGGTTATTACAGAGTGTTGAGTCGACCTCTCCTGGTATTCCTTAGGTATTTTGTGATTATATATTTCATATGTATCAGTACATGTCTGTAAACCCCCATATCCAAATTCATACATTCCTTACACCTTTCCACTTGGTTAAGCATAGTTGGTTTTCTGCATCTATGCACGGCCTTCTCTTGGAAATGACTTCATGGGTATCAATGTTGAAGTAACAGCTATAAGTGATGTCATAGGATATTTCTATTTCGGTTTCTTTCGTACTTCCTTTTGGGTGGGTATCTCTAGATCCTTCTACGGTGGTGCCAGCGGCACTGTTGCATGCTTTTCCGTGGCTCATGTTCCATTGTGCACATGGGCCCCCTTCTTCTTGGTGCATTGTTCTGTTGATGGACATTTGGGTTTCTTCCAAGTCTTGGCGATGGTACATGTTGCTGCAGTGCAGGACGGCCAGCCTGTGTCTTTTTGATTTTGGTCTACTCGGGAGATAGGCCCATCAGTTAGCTCAATTTTTACCTTTCAACGCACCTCCACGGTGTTCTCACTACTAGCTGTTCCCAGGTTACGTCCCAGCGGCAGCTAGAGGGCACAGAGTTCTCTAAAACACCTTGAGCATTTATTCTTTGTAGACTCTGTGGCTGATGATCATTCTGACGACGGTGGGTGAACGTTTTTGTCGACTGGATTTGCATGGCTTTATTAATTCCTGATGTTGAGCATTTTTCCATGCCCTTTTATTTATCACAAGAGAAAGAAAGAAAGAGAAGACAAAATGTGCGCAAAATATGCCTCTTGAAATTGTCGTTTTGAAGTGTGCACGTCTTTTGAGTTTTTTTCCTCGATGTACGACCCAAGAATTGTTTTTGAGGGCAGGTGTCATTTATAGGCCTGCAATGATTTTGAATATCAAGTGACCATTAGCACTGGGTTTAAAGCTGCTGTTTTGAGAAACGGCCACAAGGCGGCAGCAGGTCTCCTTTACCAAACCTGGTTACTCGGGCAACAGAGCCTCCGTGGAAGTCGTATTCTCGGTTGTCAATTAGAATGGACTGTGCCAGGAAAAAGCCCCTTAAGTTTGTGTCTCACGACTGACCTGTTCGTTTTTTAATTCAATGTTTATTTTTTCTCACAGCAAGTTTGATTACAATGTTTTGCTTGTTGTAGGTGTGAAAGATGTGGCTCTTTTACACATAAACACGTATCTAGTCTTCTTTGGATCCTTTTCCCATGTAGCTTATGACACAATGTTGAGTACTCTTCTCTTGGTATTCCGTAGGCCTTTGGTGATTTTGTATTTCACCTGTGTTTGTATCTCGCTCTTAAACCCAATTTCCTAATGTACACAATTCTCACACCTGTCCATGGGTGAACCATAAATCTGTTTATTGCATCTGTGATTGCCTTTCTCTGTGGAAATATCTTCAGTGATATCAATTTTCAGGGAACACCTATAAGTGATATCGTAGGCTATGTATCTTTCGCTCTGTGACTTACTGCAAGGTGCGTGATGAACTCTAGCCTCACCGATGGTGCTGTTGATGGCATTGTTTCCTTTTGTTCCTTGGCTAATATTCCATCTGTTCAGGTCCCTGTTCTTCTTTGTCCACTCATCTGTTGATGGACTTTCTGCTTGCTTCCATGTCCTGGCTATTGTAATACTCCTGCAATGCAGATTTGCCTGCCTGTATCTTTCCACTTCTGTCTTCTTTCTTAGGTTATAGGCCCAGGAGTGGGCCTGCTGGATCATATCGTAACTCAGTGTTTACCTTGTAAAGGCACCTCCATTCTGTTCCCATTAGTGCCTCTTACCAGGTGAAGTCCTGTGGCGAGCATTGCCCTCTGAGGAAGGCGCCACTGAGACCCTCCTAAGCCTCAGGGCCCGACTGTACTCTCCTTGGTATGCATCCTGGACTTTATGGTATGAACATACAAAAGGAGATGGTCTTTGGCCAAATCGCTCCAGGGACCTGCTCAGTTACTGGGAGTCCCTGGTTGTTCCCTAAAGCTAGGAAAAGCAACCCTGGAGGGGAAATTGGTGCCTTTGAGGGAGAAGCCGAGCAGCCAACCAACCAGCTGATGCTGATAAGGTGTGACTAAGCCGAGAAGCCAACCAACCAGCTGATGCCGATAAGGCGTGACGAAGCAAATTCCCTGCTTTAGGGGTATATATACGGCTATGCTTTGTTATTAAACTTGCCTTGCAAGCGTCAGTTGCTTGTGCCCTTCTGATCCCATACCTTGGTGCGTTCAGTTCCCTACCCCCTCTCGTCGGTTGTTGCTACACTTTGAGGACCCGCCGCGGCTGGCGGCAAAGTCCCACTTAACCTAGAGGGTATGCACTTCTCCACAACCCCTTCAGCATGAATTGTTGGTAGTCTTGTTGCTGATGGTTCTTCTGACTGGTGTGAGCCGATACCTCTGTGGTTGGATTTGCATGCGTCTCATAAAGCCTTGAAATTGAGCTTTCAGGGATGCCCTTTTTTTCTTCAAACTGTGTGTGTAGCTTACCTCATCACATTCTTTTCTTGAACTATGTGCCGCCTTTTGAAATATTTTGGCCACTACCTCCCTCAAGACATTTTGAGGGCAGGTTTCATTGACAGCCCTCCAGGACTTGTGCACACGAAGTGACCATTAGCACGGGTTTTCAAGCTGCCGTTGCAGGTAACGGCCACAGGGCTGCAGCATTTCTGCGTTTCCCACTCTGGTAACTAGTGAAACAGGCCTTCCTGCCAGTGGTGTTCCTTGGTTATCAATGACGGTGGGATGTGTCTGGAGAAACCCCCCAAAGCTGATGTCTCCTTACTTATATCTGTTTTTAAAATGGAATTTCTACTTTTCACTGGAGTACTCTTCCATTGTGTCCATGGGCCACTGCTCCTTTCTGCATTCCTCTGTGGCTGGGCATTTTCATTGCTTCCAAGTGTTGGCTATGGTAAACATTGCTGGATTGCAGGATTGCCAGCCCGTGTCTTTTTGATTCTCATCCTCTCAGGTGATAGACCCAGCAGTGGCTATGCTTGATTGAACGGTCGCTCAATGTTGACCCTTTCCAGGCAACTCCACTGTGTTTTCCTTAGGGGCTCTTACCACGACCCACTTAGAACCGAGGGTACGCATTTCTTCACCACCCCGTCAGCATTTCTTGTTTGCAGAAGTTTTGCTGCTGGCCATGCTGAGTCGTGTGACATGATAGGTTTTTGTAACGTGTATTTTCGTGTCTAATAATTCCTAAGGTTCAGCATTTTTCCACGCCTTTTTTTATTCTGTTAAACAAAAACAGAAAAAAAAACCCGTGAGTACAATAAACCTCTCGAAATTGTCTTCTTGGAAGGTTGCCCTCTTTGGACTTTTTTGGTCGATTTTCGACCCCAGGATTTTGTTTTGGAGGGCAGGTGTCATTTACAAGCCTGCAATGGGTGTGAATATTGAGTGACCATTAGCACTGACTTTAAAGCTGCTGCTGTGGGAAACGGCCACAAGGCGTCAGCATTGCTACATTCCCACATCTGGTTACTAGGGCAGCAGAGCCTTCTGGAAGTCCTGTTCCCAGGTTGTCAATTAGAATGGAATGTGCCAGGAAAAAACCCCAGAAGTGTATGTCACATTACTTCTTGTTCGCTCTTTTAATTTGTTTAAATCGGGGTAATGATTAGAATACTGTTGGTCCTATATGTACAGAATCTGGTTCATTTGTACGTTTTATATATATATATATTCTTGTACAGATCCTCTTCACATGTAAATTATTGCAGAGTGTTCTGGTGACCTCCCTTGCTATATGGTCGGTCTGTTTGATATATATATTTAATACGTATTTGTACACATATGGTGACACTAATCTTAATTTATCCATTCCCCCCACCTTTCATTTTACATCAGCTTAGTTTGCTTTCTAAGTCTCTGAGTGTCTTTCTTTGTGGAAATATGTTCATTTGTGTCAGCTGTTAGATAACGCCTATAGGTGATGTCATACGGTATGCCTTTTGCTTTCCGACTTAACTCATGTTCTGTGATGATCTCTAGGCTCATCTCGGGTGCCTCAAAGAGCAGTGTTTCCTTGTTTTCCATGGCTAATAGTCCACTGTGTCCACGGACCAGCTCTTCTTATCCATTCTTCTGTTGATGGACATTTGGGTTGCTTCGGTGTCTTGGCTACTGTGAAAACTCGTGGAGTGCAGCTCTTGCAGCCTGTCTTCTCAGGTGAGAGGCTCGGCTGTGGGTGTTCTGGATGGAAGGGTGGCTCAATTTTTAATTGAAAACGCAGCTCCTTTCTGTTCTCATTATTGGCTGTTACAACTAGACATGTCCTCCACAGACAGAGGGAACAGAGTTCTCTAAAACCCCTTCAGCATTTATTGTTTGTAGTCTTTTGGCTGACAGTAGTTAACTTGGGTGAGCTGAAAGCTTTTTGTAGGTTAGAGGAGTCTGATGATTCCTGATGTTGAGCTTTTCTCCATTTTCCTTTTTTTGATAAAGAGTGAGTAAAACTTACCTCTATCATACTATCTCTTTGACACATTTGCCTGCTTTGAATTTTTTTGGCCACGGCCGAGCTCAGGACATTTTTTTTTTTTGAGGGCAGGTGTCTTTTAGAGGCCTGAGTCCTTATGAATGTTAAGTGACCCATAGCTATGCGTTTGAAGCCGCTCTTGCGGGAAACGGCCACAAGGCGGCAGCATTTCTCCATTTCCAACTCTGGGTTTTCCTGCAACAGAGGCTTCCTGGAAATTGTGTTAGTAGGCTGCAAATGAGAGTGCAGTGTGTCAGGGCAAACCCCCAAGAGCTTATATCTCCTTACTTCTTGTGTGTTTTTTAAAATTTAATTGTTATCTAGTATCACAGCCAATTGGATAAAAATGTGGTGTGTGTTCTAGGTGTACTGCATCTGGTTCATCATATGTATGTATCAATCTATTCATCTTTGGATCCTTTCCCGTGTAGGTTATTACAGAGTGTTGAGTCGACCTCTCCTGGTATTCCTTAGGTATTTTGTGATTATATATTTCATATGTATCAGTACATGTCTGTAAACCCCCATATCCAAATTCATACATTCCTTACACCTTTCCACTTGGTTAAGCATAGTTGGTTTTCTGCATCTATGCACGGCCTTCTCTTGGAAATGACTTCATGGGTATCAATGTTGAAGTAACAGCTATAAGTGATGTCATAGGATATTTCTATTTCGGTTTCTTTCGTACTTCCTTTTGGGTGGGTATCTCTAGATCCTTCTACGGTGGTGCCAGCGGCACTGTTGCATGCTTTTCCGTGGCTCATGTTCCATTGTGCACATGGGCCCCCTTCTTCTTGGTGCATTGTTCTGTTGATGGACATTTGGGTTTCTTCCAAGTCTTGGCGATGGTACATGTTGCTGCAGTGCAGGACGGCCAGCCTGTGTCTTTTTGATTTTGGTCTACTCGGGAGATAGGCCCATCAGTTAGCTCAATTTTTACCTTTCAACGCACCTCCACGGTGTTCTCACTACTAGCTGTTCCCAGGTTACGTCCCAGCGGCAGCTAGAGGGCACAGAGTTCTCTAAAACACCTTGAGCATTTATTCTTTGTAGACTCTGTGGCTGATGATCATTCTGACGACGGTGGGTGAACGTTTTTGTCGACTGGATTTGCATGGCTTTATTAATTCCTGATGTTGAGCATTTTTCCATGCCCTTTTATTTATCACAAGAGAAAGAAAGAAAGAGAAGACAAAATGTGCGCAAAATATGCCTCTTGAAATTGTCGTTTTGAAGTGTGCACGTCTTTTGAGTTTTTTTCCTCGATGTACGACCCAAGAATTGTTTTTGAGGGCAGGTGTCATTTATAGGCCTGCAATGATTTTGAATATCAAGTGACCATTAGCACTGGGTTTAAAGCTGCTGTTTTGAGAAACGGCCACAAGGCGGCAGCAGGTCTCCTTTACCAAACCTGGTTACTCGGGCAACAGAGCCTCCGTGGAAGTCGTATTCTCGGTTGTCAATTAGAATGGACTGTGCCAGGAAAAAGCCCCTTAAGTTTGTGTCTCACGACTGACCTGTTCGTTTTTTAATTCAATGTTTATTTTTTCTCACAGCAAGTTTGATTACAATGTTTTGCTTGTTGTAGGTGTGAAAGATGTGGCTCTTTTACACATAAACACGTATCTAGTCTTCTTTGGATCCTTTTCCCATGTAGCTTATGACACAATGTTGAGTACTCTTCTCTTGGTATTCCGTAGGCCTTTGGTGATTTTGTATTTCACCTGTGTTTGTATCTCGCTCTTAAACCCAATTTCCTAATGTACACAATTCTCACACCTGTCCATGGGTGAACCATAAATCTGTTTATTGCATCTGTGATTGCCTTTCTCTGTGGAAATATCTTCAGTGATATCAATTTTCAGGGAACACCTATAAGTGATATCGTAGGCTATGTATCTTTCGCTCTGTGACTTACTGCAAGGTGCGTGATGAACTCTAGCCTCACCGATGGTGCTGTTGATGGCATTGTTTCCTTTTGTTCCTTGGCTAATATTCCATCTGCTCAGGTCCCTGTTCTTCTTTGTCCACTCATCTGTTGATGGACTTTCTGCTTGCTTCCATGTCCTGGCTATTGTAATACTCCTGCAATGCAGATTTGCCTGCCTGTGTCTTTCCACTTCTGTCTTCTTTCTTAGGTTATAGGCCCAGGAGTGGGCCTGCTGGATCATATCGTAACTCAGTGTTTACCTTGTAAAGGCACCTCCATTCTGTTCCCATTAGTGCCTCTTACCAGGTGAAGTCCTGTGGTGAGCATTGCCCTCTGAGGAAGGCGCCACTGAGACCCTCCTAAGCCTCAGGGCCCGACTGTACTCTCCTTGGTATGCATCCTGGACTTTATGGTATGAACATACAAAAGGAGATGGTCTTTGGCCAAATCGCTCCAGGGACCTGCTCAGTTACTGGGAGTCCCTGGTTGTTCCCTAAAGCTAGGAAAAGCAACCCTGGAGGGGAAATTGGTGCCTTTGAGGGAGAAGCCGAGCAGCCAACCAACCAGCTGATGCTGATAAGGTGTGACTAAGCCGAGAAGCCAACCAACCAGCTGATGCCGATAAGGCGTGACGAAGCAAATTCCCTGCTTTAGGGGTATATATACGGCTATGCTTTGTTATTAAACTTGCCTTGCAAGCGTCAGTTGCTTGTGCCCTTCTGATCCCATACCTTGGTGCGTTCAGTTCCCTACCCCCTCTCGTCGGTTGTTGCTACACTTTGAGGACCCGCCGCGGCTGGCGGCAAAGTCCCACTTAACCTAGAGGGTATGCACTTCTCCACAACCCCTTCAGCATGAATTGTTGGTAGTCTTGTTGCTGATGGTTCTTCTGACTGGTGTGAGCCGATACCTCTGTGGTTGGATTTGCATGCGTCTCATAAAGCCTTGAAATTGAGCTTTCAGGGATGCCCTTTTTTTCTTCAAACTGTGTGTGTAGCTTACCTCATCACATTCTTTTCTTGAACTATGTGCCGCCTTTTGAAATATTTTGGCCACTACCTCCCTCAAGACATTTTGAGGGCAGGTTTCATTGACAGCCCTCCAGGACTTGTGCACACGAAGTGACCATTAGCACGGGTTTTCAAGCTGCCGTTGCAGGTAACGGCCACAGGGCTGCAGCATTTCTGCGTTTCCCACTCTGGTAACTAGTGAAACAGGCCTTCCTGCCAGTGGTGTTCCTTGGTTATCAATGACGGTGGGATGTGTCTGGAGAAACCCCCCAAAGCTGATGTCTCCTTACTTATATCTGTTTTTAAAATGGAATTTCTACTTTTCACTGGAGTACTCTTCCATTGTGTCCATGGGCCACTGCTCCTTTCTGCATTCCTCTGTGGCTGGGCATTTTCATTGCTTCCAAGTGTTGGCTATGGTAAACATTGCTGGATTGCAGGATTGCCAGCCCGTGTCTTTTTGATTCTCATCCTCTCAGGTGATAGACCCAGCAGTGGCTATGCTTGATTGAACGGTCGCTCAATGTTGACCCTTTCCAGGCAACTCCACTGTGTTTTCCTTAGGGGCTCTTACCACGACCCACTTAGAACCGAGGGTACGCATTTCTTCACCACCCCGTCAGCATTTCTTGTTTGCAGAAGTTTTGCTGCTGGCCATGCTGAGTCGTGTGACATGATAGGTTTTTGTAACGTGTATTTTCGTGTCTAAAAATTCCTAAGGTTCAACATTTTTCCACGCCTTTTTTTATTCTGTTAAACAAAAACAGAAAAAAAAAACCCGTGAGTACAATAAACCTCTCGAAATTGTCTTCTTGGAAGGTTGCCCTCTTTGGACTTTTTTGGTCGATTTTCGACCCCAGGATTTTGTTTTGGAGGGCAGGTGTCATTTACAAGCCTGCAATGGGTGTGAATATTGAGTGACCATTAGCACTGACTTTAAAGCTGCTGCTGTGGGAAACGGCCACAAGGCGTCAGCATTGCTACATTCCCACATCTGGTTACTAGGGCAGCAGAGCCTTCTGGAAGTCCTGTTCCCAGGTTGTCAATTAGAATGGAATGTGCCAGGAAAAAACCCCAGAAGTGTATGTCACATTACTTCTTGTTCGCTCTTTTAATTTGTTTAAATCGGGGTAATGATTAGAATACTGTTGGTCCTATATGTACAGAATCTGGTTCATTTGTACGTTTTATATATATATATATTCTTGTACAGATCCTCTTCCCATGTAAATTATTGCAGAGTGTTCTGGTGACCTCCCTTGCTATATGGTCGGTCTGTTTGATATATATATTTAATACGTATTTGTACACATATGGTGACACTAATCTTAATTTATCCATTCCCCCCACCTTTCATTTTACATCAGCTTAGTTTGCTTTCTAAGTCTCTGAGTGTCTTTCTTTGTGGAAATATGTTCATTTGTGTCAGCTGTTAGATAACGCCTATAGGTGATGTCATACGGTATGCCTTTTGCTTTCCGACTTAACTCATGTTCTGTGATGATCTCTAGGCTCATCTCGGGTGCCTCAAAGAGCAGTGTTTCCTTGTTTTCCATGGCTAATAGTCCACTGTGTCCACGGACCAGCTCTTCTTATCCATTCTTCTGTTGATGGACATTTGGGTTGCTTCGGTGTCTTGGCTACTGTGAAAACTCGTGGAGTGCAGCTCTTGCAGCCTGTCTTCTCAGGTGAGAGGCTCGGCTGTGGGTGTTCTGGATGGAAGGGTGGCTCAATTTTTAATTGAAAACGCAGCTCCTTTCTGTTCTCATTATTGGCTGTTACAACTAGACATGTCCTCCACAGACAGAGGGAACAGAGTTCTCTAAAACCCCTTCAGCATTTATTGTTTGTAGTCTTTTGGCTGACAGTAGTTAACTTGGGTGAGCTGAAAGCTTTTTGTAGGTTAGAGGAGTCTGATGATTCCTGATGTTGAGCTTTTCTCCATTTTCCTTTTTTTGATAAAGAGTGAGTAAAACTTACCTCTATCATACTATCTCTTTGACACATTTGCCTGCTTTGAATTTTTTTGGCCACGGCCGAGCTCAGGACATTTTTTTTTTTTGAGGGCAGGTGTCTTTTAGAGGCCTGAGTCCTTATGAATGTTAAGTGACCCATAGCTATGCGTTTGAAGCCGCTCTTGCGGGAAACGGCCACAAGGCGGCAGCATTTCTCCATTTCCAACTCTGGGTTTTCCTGCAACAGAGGCTTCCTGGAAATTGTGTTAGTAGGCTGCAAATGAGAGTGCAGTGTGTCAGGGCAAACCCCCAAGAGCTTATATCTCCTTACTTCTTGTGTGTTTTTTAAAATTTAATTGTTATCTAGTATCACAGCCAATTGGATAAAAATGTGGTGTGTGTTCTAGGTGTACTGCATCTGGTTCATCATATGTATGTATCAATCTATTCATCTTTGGATCCTTTCCCGTGTAGGTTATTACAGAGTGTTGAGTCGACCTCTCCTGGTATTCCTTAGGTATTTTGTGATTATATATTTCATATGTATCAGTACATGTCTGTAAACCCCCATATCCAAATTCATACATTCCTTACACCTTTCCACTTGGTTAAGCATAGTTGGTTTTCTGCATCTATGCACGGCCTTCTCTTGGAAATGACTTCATGGGTATCAATGTTGAAGTCACAGCTATAAGTGATGTCATAGGATATTTCTATTTCGGTTTCTTTCGTACTTCCTTTTGGGTGGGTATCTCTAGATCCTTCTACGGTGGTGCCAGCGGCACTGTTGCATGCTTTTCCGTGGCTCATGTTCCATTGTGCACATGGGCCCCCTTCTTCTTGGTGCATTGTTCTGTTGATGGACATTTGGGTTTCTTCCAAGTCTTGGCGATGGTACATGTTGCTGCAGTGCAGGACGGCCAGCCTGTGTCTTTTTGATTTTGGTCTACTCGGGAGATAGGCCCATCAGTTAGCTCAATTTTTACCTTTCAACGCACCTCCACGGTGTTCTCACTACTAGCTGTTCCCAGGTTACGTCCCAGCGGCAGCTAGAGGGCACAGAGTTCTCTAAAACACCTTGAGCATTTATTCTTTGTAGACTCTGTGGCTGATGATCATTCTGACGACGGTGGGTGAACGTTTTTGTCGACTGGATTTGCATGGCTTTATTAATTCCTGATGTTGAGCATTTTTCCATGCCCTTTTATTTATCACAAGAGAAAGAAAGAAAGAGAAGACAAAATGTGCGCAAAATATGCCTCTTGAAATTGTCGTTTTGAAGTGTGCACGTCTTTTGAGTTTTTTTCCTCGATGTACGACCCAAGAATTGTTTTTGAGGGCAGGTGTCATTTATAGGCCTGCAATGATTTTGAATATCAAGTGACCATTAGCACTGGGTTTAAAGCTGCTGTTTTGAGAAACGGCCACAAGGCGGCAGCAGGTCTCCTTTACCAAACCTGGTTACTCGGGCAACAGAGCCTCCGTGGAAGTCGTATTCTCGGTTGTCAATTAGAATGGACTGTGCCAGGAAAAAGCCCCTTAAGTTTGTGTCTCACGACTGACCTGTTCGTTTTTTAATTCAATGTTTATTTTTTCTCACAGCAAGTTTGATTACAATGTTTTGCTTGTTGTAGGTGTGAAAGATGTGGCTCTTTTACACATAAACACGTATCTAGTCTTCTTTGGATCCTTTTCCCATGTAGCTTATGACACAATGTTGAGTACTCTTCTCTTGGTATTCCGTAGGCCTTTGGTGATTTTGTATTTCACCTGTGTTTGTATCTCGCTCTTAAACCCAATTTCCTAATGTACACAATTCTCACACCTGTCCATGGGTGAACCATAAATCTGTTTATTGCATCTGTGATTGCCTTTCTCTGTGGAAATATCTTCAGTGATATCAATTTTCAGGGAACACCTATAAGTGATATCGTAGGCTATGTATCTTTCGCTCTGTGACTTACTGCAAGGTGCGTGATGAACTCTAGCCTCACCGATGGTGCTGTTGATGGCATTGTTTCCTTTTGTTCCTTGGCTAATATTCCATCTGCTCAGGTCCCTGTTCTTCTTTGTCCACTCATCTGTTGATGGACTTTCTGCTTGCTTCCATGTCCTGGCTATTGTAATACTCCGGCAATGCAGATTTGCCTGCCTGTGTCTTTCCACTTCTGTCTTCTTTCTTAGGTTATAGGCCCAGGAGTGGGCCTGCTGGATCATATCGTAACTCAGTGTTTACCTTGTAAAGGCACCTCCATTCTGTTCCCATTAGTGCCTCTTACCAGGTGAAGTCCTGTGGCGAGCATTGCCCTCTGAGGAAGGCGCCACTGAGACCCTCCTAAGCCTCAGGGCCCGACTGTACTCTCCTTGGTATGCATCCTGGACTTTATGGTATGAACATACAAAAGGAGATGGTCTTTGGCCAAATCGCTCCAGGGACCTGCTCAGTTACTGGGAGTCCCTGGTTGTTCCCTAAAGCTAGGAAAAGCAACCCTGGAGGGGAAATTGGTGCCTTTGAGGGAGAAGCCGAGCAGCCAACCAACCAGCTGATGCTGATAAGGTGTGACTAAGCCGAGAAGCCAACCAACCAGCTGATGCCGATAAGGCGTGACGAAGCAAATTCCCTGCTTTAGGGGTATATATACGGCTATGCTTTGTTATTAAACTTGCCTTGCAAGCGTCAGTTGCTTGTGCCCTTCTGATCCCATACCTTGGTGCGTTCAGTTCCCTACCCCCTCTCGTCGGTTGTTGCTACACTTTGAGGACCCGCCGCGGCTGGCGGCAAAGTCCCACTTAACCTAGAGGGTATGCACTTCTCCACAACCCCTTCAGCATGAATTGTTGGTAGTCTTGTTGCTGATGGTTCTTCTGACTGGTGTGAGCCGATACCTCTGTGGTTGGATTTGCATGCGTCTCATAAAGCCTTGAAATTGAGCTTTCAGGGATGCCCTTTTTTTCTTCAAACTGTGTGTGTAGCTTACCTCATCACATTCTTTTCTTGAACTATGTGCCGCCTTTTGAAATATTTTGGCCACTACCTCCCTCAAGACATTTTGAGGGCAGGTTTCATTGACAGCCCTCCAGGACTTGTGCACACGAAGTGACCATTAGCACGGGTTTTCAAGCTGCCGTTGCAGGTAACGGCCACAGGGCTGCAGCATTTCTGCGTTTTCCACTCTGGTAACTAGTGAAACAGGCCTTCCTGCCAGTGGTGTTCCTTGGTTATCAATGACGGTGGGATGTGTCTGGAGAAACCCCCCAAAGCTGATGTCTCCTTACTTATATCTGTTTTTAAAATGGAATTTCTACTTTTCACTGGAGTACTCTTCCATTGTGTCCATGGGCCACTGCTCCTTTCTGCATTCCTCTGTGGCTGGGCATTTTCATTGCTTCCAAGTGTTGGCTATGGTAAACATTGCTGGATTGCAGGATTGCCAGCCCGTGTCTTTTTGATTCTCATCCTCTCAGGTGATAGACCCAGCAGTGGCTATGCTTGATTGAACGGTCGCTCAATGTTGACCCTTTCCAGGCAACTCCACTGTGTTTTCCTTAGGGGCTCTTACCACGACCCACTTAGAACCGAGGGTACGCATTTCTTCACCACCCCGTCAGCATTTCTTGTTTGCAGAAGTTTTGCTGCTGGCCATGCTGAGTCGTGTGACATGATAGGTTTTTGTAACGTGTATTTTCGTGTCTAATAATTCCTAAGGTTCAGCATTTTTCCACGCCTTTTTTTATTCTGTTAAACAAAAACAGAAAAAAAAACCCCGTGAGTACAATAAACCTCTCGAAATTGTCTTCTTGGAAGGTTGCCCTCTTTGGACTTTTTTGGTCGATTTTCGACCCCAGGATTTTGTTTTGGAGGGCAGGTGTCATTTACAAGCCTGCAATGGGTGTGAATATTGAGTGACCATTAGCACTGACTTTAAAGCTGCTGCTGTGGGAAACGGCCACAAGGCGTCAGCATTGCTACATTCCCACATCTGGTTACTAGGGCAGCAGAGCCTTCTGGAAGTCCTGTTCCCAGGTTGTCAATTAGAATGGAATGTGCCAGGAAAAAACCCCAGAAGTGTATGTCACATTACTTCTTGTTCGCTCTTTTAATTTGTTTAAATCGGGGTAATGATTAGAATACTGTTGGTCCTATATGTACAGAATCTGGTTCATTTGTACGTTTTATATATATATATATATATATATTCTTGTACAGATCCTCTTCCCATGTAAATTATTGCAGAGTGTTCTGGTGACCTCCCTTGCTATATGGTCGGTCTGTTTGATATATATATTTAATACGTATTTGTACACATATGGTGACACTAATCTTAATTTATCCATTCCCCCCACCTTTCATTTTACATCAGCTTAGTTTGCTTTCTAAGTCTCTGAGTGTCTTTCTTTGTGGAAATATGTTCATTTGTGTCAGCTGTTAGATAACGCCTATAGGTGATGTCATACGGTATGCCTTTTGCTTTCCGACTTAACTCATGTTCTGTGATGATCTCTAGGCTCATCTCGGGTGCCTCAAAGAGCAGTGTTTCCTTGTTTTCCATGGCTAATAGTCCACTGTGTCCACGGACCAGCTCTTCTTATCCATTCTTCTGTTGATGGACATTTGGGTTGCTTCGGTGTCTTGGCTACTGTGAAAACTCGTGGAGTGCAGCTCTTGCAGCCTGTCTTCTCAGGTGAGAGGCTCGGCTGTGGGTGTTCTGGATGGAAGGGTGGCTCAATTTTTAATTGAAAACGCAGCTCCTTTCTGTTCTCATTATTGGCTGTTACAACTAGACATGTCCTCCACAGACAGAGGGAACAGAGTTCTCTAAAACCCCTTCAGCATTTATTGTTTGTAGTCTTTTGGCTGACAGTAGTTAACTTGGGTGAGCTGAAAGCTTTTTGTAGGTTAGAGGAGTCTGATGATTCCTGATGTTGAGCTTTTCTCCATTTTCCTTTTTTTGATAAAGAGTGAGTAAAACTTACCTCTATCATACTATCTCTTTGACACATTTGCCTGCTTTGAATTTTTTTGGCCACGGCCGAGCTCAGGACATTTTTTTTTTTGAGGGCAGGTGTCTTTTAGAGGCCTGAGTCCTTATGAATGTTAAGTGACCCATAGCTATGCGTTTGAAGCCGCTCTTGCGGGAAACGGCCACAAGGCGGCAGCATTTCTCCATTTCCAACTCTGGGTTTTCCTGCAACAGAGGCTTCCTGGAAATTGTGTTAGTAGGCTGCAAATGAGAGTGCAGTGTGTCAGGGCAAACCCCCAAGAGCTTATATCTCCTTACTTCTTGTGTGTTTTTTAAAATTTAATTGTTATCTAGTATCACAGCCAATTGGATAAAAATGTGGTGTGTGTTCTAGGTGTACTGCATCTGGTTCATCATATGTATGTATCAATCTATTCATCTTTGGATCCTTTCCCGTGTAGGTTATTACAGAGTGTTGAGTCGACCTCTCCTGGTATTCCTTAGGTATTTTGTGATTATATATTTCATATGTATCAGTACATGTCTGTAAACCCCCATATCCAAATTCATACATTCCTTACACCTTTCCACTTGGTTAAGCATAGTTGGTTTTCTGCATCTATGCACGGCCTTCTCTTGGAAATGACTTCATGGGTATCAATGTTGAAGTAACAGCTATAAGTGATGTCATAGGATATTTCTATTTCGGTTTCTTTCGTACTTCCTTTTGGGTGGGTATCTCTAGATCCTTCTACGGTGGTGCCAGCGGCACTGTTGCATGCTTTTCCGTGGCTCATGTTCCATTGTGCACATGGGCCCCCTTCTTCTTGGTGCATTGTTCTGTTGATGGACATTTGGGTTTCTTCCAAGTCTTGGCGATGGTACATGTTGCTGCAGTGCAGGACGGCCAGCCTGTGTCTTTTTGATTTTGGTCTACTCGGGAGATAGGCCCATCAGTTAGCTCAATTTTTACCTTTCAACGCACCTCCACGGTGTTCTCACTACTAGCTGTTCCCAGGTTACGTCCCAGCGGCAGCTAGAGGGCACAGAGTTCTCTAAAACACCTTGAGCATTTATTCTTTGTAGACTCTGTGGCTGATGATCATTCTGACGACGGTGGGTGAACGTTTTTGTCGACTGGATTTGCATGGCTTTATTAATTCCTGATGTTGAGCATTTTTCCATGCCCTTTTATTTATCACAAGAGAAAGAAAGAAAGAGAAGACAAAATGTGCGCAAAATATGCCTCTTGAAATTGTCGTTTTGAAGTGTGCACGTCATTTGAGTTTTTTTCCTCGATGTACGACCCAAGAATTGTTTTTGAGGGCAGGTGTCATTTATAGGCCTGCAATGATTTTGAATATCAAGTGACCATTAGCACTGGGTTTAAAGCTGCTGTTTTGAGAAACGGCCACAAGGCGGCAGCAGGTCTCCTTTACCAAACCTGGTTACTCGGGCAACAGAGCCTCCGTGGAAGTCGTATTCTCGGTTGTCAATTAGAATGGACTGTGCCAGGAAAAAGCCCCTTAAGTTTGTGTCTCACGACTGACCTGTTCGTTTTTTAATTCAATGTTTATTTTTTCTCACAGCAAGTTTGATTACAATGTTTTGCTTGTTGTAGGTGTGAAAGATGTGGCTCTTTTACACATAAACACGTATCTAGTCTTCTTTGGATCCTTTTCCCATGTAGCTTATGACACAATGTTGAGTACTCTTCTCTTGGTATTCCGTAGGCCTTTGGTGATTTTGTATTTCACCTGTGTTTGTATCTCGCTCTTAAACCCAATTTCCTAATGTACACAATTCTCACACCTGTCCATGGGTGAACCATAAATCTGTTTATTGCATCTGTGATTGCCTTTCTCTGTGGAAATATCTTCAGTGATATCAATTTTCAGGGAACACCTATAAGTGATATCGTAGGCTATGTATCTTTCGCTCTGTGACTTACTGCAAGGTGCGTGATGAACTCTAGCCTCACCGATGGTGCTGTTGATGGCATTGTTTCCTTTTGTTCCTTGGCTAATATTCCATCTGCTCAGGTCCCTGTTCTTCTTTGTCCACTCATCTGTTGATGGACTTTCTGCTTGCTTCCATGTCCTGGCTATTGTAATACTCCTGCAATGCAGATTTGCCTGCCTGTGTCTTTCCACTTCTGTCTTCTTTCTTAGGTTATAGGCCCAGGAGTGGGCCTGCTGGATCATATCGTAACTCAGTGTTTACCTTGTAAAGGCACCTCCATTCTGTTCCCATTAGTGCCTCTTACCAGGTGAAGTCCTGTGGCGAGCATTGCCCTCTGAGGAAGGCGCCACTGAGACCCTCCTAAGCCTCAGGGCCCGACTGTACTCTCCTTGGTATGCATCCTGGACTTTATGGTATGAACATACAAAAGGAGATGGTCTTTGGCCAAATCGCTCCAGGGACCTGCTCAGTTACTGGGAGTCCCTGGTTGTTCCCTAAAGCTAGGAAAAGCAACCCTGGAGGGGAAATTGGTGCCTTTGAGGGAGAAGCCGAGCAGCCAACCAACCAGCTGATGCTGATAAGGTGTGACTAAGCCGAGAAGCCAACCAACCAGCTGATGCCGATAAGGCGTGACGAAGCAAATTCCCTGCTTTAGGGGTATATATACGGCTATGCTTTGTTATTAAACTTGCCTTGCAAGCGTCAGTTGCTTGTGCCCTTCTGATCCCATACCTTGGTGCGTTCAGTTCCCTACCCCCTCTCGTCGGTTGTTGCTACACTTTGAGGACCCGCCGCGGCTGGCGGCAAAGTCCCACTTAACCTAGAGGGTATGCACTTCTCCACAACCCCTTCAGCATGAATTGTTGGTAGTCTTGTTGCTGATGGTTCTTCTGACTGGTGTGAGCCGATACCTCTGTGGTTGGATTTGCATGCGTCTCATAAAGCCTTGAAATTGAGCTTTCAGGGATGCCCTTTTTTTCTTCAAACTGTGTGTGTAGCTTACCTCATCACATTCTTTTCTTGAACTATGTGCCGCCTTTTGAAATATTTTGGCCACTACCTCCCTCAAGACATTTTGAGGGCAGGTTTCATTGACAGCCCTCCAGGACTTGTGCACACGAAGTGACCATTAGCACGGGTTTTCAAGCTGCCGTTGCAGGTAACGGCCACAGGGCTGCAGCATTTCTGCGTTTCCCACTCTGGTAACTAGTGAAACAGGCCTTCCTGCCAGTGGTGTTCCTTGGTTATCAATGACGGTGGGATGTGTCTGGAGAAACCCCCCAAAGCTGATGTCTCCTTACTTATATCTGTTTTTAAAATGGAATTTCTACTTTTCACTGGAGTACTCTTCCATTGTGTCCATGGGCCACTGCTCCTTTCTGCATTCCTCTGTGGCTGGGCATTTTCATTGCTTCCAAGTGTTGGCTATGGTAAACATTGCTGGATTGCAGGATTGCCAGCCCGTGTCTTTTTGATTCTCATCCTCTCAGGTGATAGACCCAGCAGTGGCTATGCTTGATTGAACGGTCGCTCAATGTTGACCCTTTCCAGGCAACTCCACTGTGTTTTCCTTAGGGGCTCTTACCACGACCCACTTAGAACCGAGGGTACGCATTTCTTCACCACCCCGTCAGCATTTCTTGTTTGCAGAAGTTTTGCTGCTGGCCATGCTGAGTCGTGTGACATGATAGGTTTTTGTAACGTGTATTTTCGTGTCTAATAATTCCTAAGGTTCAGCATTTTTCCACGCCTTTTTTTATTCTGTTAAACAAAAACAGAAAAAAAAACCCCGTGAGTACAATAAACCTCTCGAAATTGTCTTCTTGGAAGGTTGCCCTCTTTGGACTTTTTTGGTCGATTTTCGACCCCAGGATTTTGTTTTGGAGGGCAGGTGTCATTTACAAGCCTGCAATGGGTGTGAATATTGAGTGACCATTAGCACTGACTTTAAAGCTGCTGCTGTGGGAAACGGCCACAAGGCGTCAGCATTGCTACATTCCCACATCTGGTTACTAGGGCAGCAGAGCCTTCTGGAAGTCCTGTTCCCAGGTTGTCAATTAGAATGGAATGTGCCAGGAAAAAACCCCAGAAGTGTATGTCACATTACTTCTTGTTCGCTCTTTTAATTTGTTTAAATCGGGGTAATGATTAGAATACTGTTGGTCCTATATGTACAGAATCTGGTTCATTTGTACGTTTTATATATATATATATTCTTGTACAGATCCTCTTCCCATGTAAATTATTGCAGAGTGTTCTGGTGACCTCCCTTGCTATATGGTCGGTCTGTTTGATATATATATTTAATACGTATTTGTACACATATGGTGACACTAATCTTAATTTATCCATTCCCCCCACCTTTCATTTTACATCAGCTTAGTTTGCTTTCTAAGTCTCTGAGTGTCTTTCTTTGTGGAAATATGTTCATTTGTGTCAGCTGTTAGATAACGCCTATAGGTGATGTCATACGGTATGCCTTTTGCTTTCCGACTTAACTCATGTTCTGTGATGATCTCTAGGCTCATCTCGGGTGCCTCAAAGAGCAGTGTTTCCTTGTTTTCCATGGCTAATAGTCCACTGTGTCCACGGACCAGCTCTTCTTATCCATTCTTCTGTTGATGGACATTTGGGTTGCTTCGGTGTCTTGGCTACTGTGAAAACTCGTGGAGTGCAGCTCTTGCAGCCTGTCTTCTCAGGTGAGAGGCTCGGCTGTGGGTGTTCTGGATGGAAGGGTGGCTCAATTTTTAATTGAAAACGCAGCTCCTTTCTGTTCTCATTATTGGCTGTTACAACTAGACATGTCCTCCACAGACAGAGGGAACAGAGTTCTCTAAAACCCCTTCAGCATTTATTGTTTGTAGTCTTTTGGCTGACAGTAGTTAACTTGGGTGAGCTGAAAGCTTTTTGTAGGTTAGAGGAGTCTGATGATTCCTGATGTTGAGCTTTTCTCCATTTTCCTTTTTTTGATAAAGAGTGAGTAAAACTTACCTCTATCATACTATCTCTTTGACACATTTGCCTGCTTTGAATTTTTTTGGCCACGGCCGAGCTCAGGACATTTTTTTTTTTTGAGGGCAGGTGTCTTTTAGAGGCCTGAGTCCTTATGAATGTTAAGTGACCCATAGCTATGCGTTTGAAGCCGCTCTTGCGGGAAACGGCCACAAGGCGGCAGCATTTCTCCATTTCCAACTCTGGGTTTTCCTGCAACAGAGGCTTCCTGGAAATTGTGTTAGTAGGCTGCAAATGAGAGTGCAGTGTGTCAGGGCAAACCCCCAAGAGCTTATATCTCCTTACTTCTTGTGTGTTTTTTAAAATTTAATTGTTATCTAGTATCACAGCCAATTGGATAAAAATGTGGTGTGTGTTCTAGGTGTACTGCATCTGGTTCATCATATGTATGTATCAATCTATTCATCTTTGGATCCTTTCCCGTGTAGGTTATTACAGAGTGTTGAGTCGACCTCTCCTGGTATTCCTTAGGTATTTTGTGATTATATATTTCATATGTATCAGTACATGTCTGTAAACCCCCATATCCAAATTCATACATTCCTTACACCTTTCCACTTGGTTAAGCATAGTTGGTTTTCTGCATCTATGCACGGCCTTCTCTTGGAAATGACTTCATGGGTATCAATGTTGAAGTCACAGCTATAAGTGATGTCATAGGATATTTCTATTTCGGTTTCTTTCGTACTTCCTTTTGGGTGGGTATCTCTAGATCCTTCTACGGTGGTGCCAGCGGCACTGTTGCATGCTTTTCCGTGGCTCATGTTCCATTGTGCACATGGGCCCCCTTCTTCTTGGTGCATTGTTCTGTTGATGGACATTTGGGTTTCTTCCAAGTCTTGGCGATGGTACATGTTGCTGCAGTGCAGGACGGCCAGCCTGTGTCTTTTTGATTTTGGTCTACTCGGGAGATAGGCCCATCAGTTAGCTCAATTTTTACCTTTCAACGCACCTCCACGGTGTTCTCACTACTAGCTGTTCCCAGGTTACGTCCCAGCGGCAGCTAGAGGGCACAGAGTTCTCTAAAACACCTTGAGCATTTATTCTTTGTAGACTCTGTGGCTGATGATCATTCTGACGACGGTGGGTGAACGTTTTTGTCGACTGGATTTGCATGGCTTTATTAATTCCTGATGTTGAGCATTTTTCCATGCCCTTTTATTTATCACAAGAGAAAGAAAGAAAGAGAAGACAAAATGTGCGCAAAATATGCCTCTTGAAATTGTCGTTTTGAAGTGTGCACGTCTTTTGAGTTTTTTTCCTCGATGTACGACCCAAGAATTGTTTTTGAGGGCAGGTGTCATTTATAGGCCTGCAATGATTTTGAATATCAAGTGACCATTAGCACTGGGTTTAAAGCTGCTGTTTTGAGAAACGGCCACAAGGCGGCAGCAGGTCTCCTTTACCAAACCTGGTTACTCGGGCAACAGAGCCTCCGTGGAAGTCGTATTCTCGGTTGTCAATTAGAATGGACTGTGCCAGGAAAAAGCCCCTTAAGTTTGTGTCTCACGACTGACCTGTTCGTTTTTTAATTCAATGTTTATTTTTTCTCACAGCAAGTTTGATTACAATGTTTTGCTTGTTGTAGGTGTGAAAGATGTGGCTCTTTTACACATAAACACGTATCTAGTCTTCTTTGGATCCTTTTCCCATGTAGCTTATGACACAATGTTGAGTACTCTTCTCTTGGTATTCCGTAGGCCTTTGGTGATTTTGTATTTCACCTGTGTTTGTATCTCGCTCTTAAACCCAATTTCCTAATGTACACAATTCTCACACCTGTCCATGGGTGAACCATAAATCTGTTTATTGCATCTGTGATTGCCTTTCTCTGTGGAAATATCTTCAGTGATATCAATTTTCAGGGAACACCTATAAGTGATATCGTAGGCTATGTATCTTTCGCTCTGTGACTTACTGCAAGGTGCGTGATGAACTCTAGCCTCACCGATGGTGCTGTTGATGGCATTGTTTCCTTTTGTTCCTTGGCTAATATTCCATCTGCTCAGGTCCCTGTTCTTCTTTGTCCACTCATCTGTTGATGGACTTTCTGCTTGCTTCCATGTCCTGGCTATTGTAATACTCCTGCAATGCAGATTTGCCTGCCTGTGTCTTTCCACTTCTGTCTTCTTTCTTAGGTTATAGGCCCAGGAGTGGGCCTGCTGGATCATATCGTAACTCAGTGTTTACCTTGTAAAGGCACCTCCATTCTGTTCCCATTAGTGCCTCTTACCAGGTGAAGTCCTGTGGCGAGCATTGCCCTCTGAGGAAGGCGCCACTGAGACCCTCCTAAGCCTCAGGGCCCGACTGTACTCTCCTTGGTATGCATCCTGGACTTTATGGTATGAACATACAAAAGGAGATGGTCTTTGGCCAAATCGCTCCAGGGACCTGCTCAGTTACTGGGAGTCCCTGGTTGTTCCCTAAAGCTAGGAAAAGCAACCCTGGAGGGGAAATTGGTGCCTTTGAGGGAGAAGCCGAGCAGCCAACCAACCAGCTGATGCTGATAAAGTGTGACTAAGCCGAGAAGCCAACCAACCAGCTGATGCCGATAAGGCGTGACGAAGCAAATTCCCTGCTTTAGGGGTATATATACGGCTATGCTTTGTTATTAAACTTGCCTTGCAAGCGTCAGTTGCTTGTGCCCTTCTGATCCCATACCTTGGTGCGTTCAGTTCCCTACCCCCTCTCGTCGGTTGTTGCTACACTTTGAGGACCCGCCGCGGCTGGCGGCAAAGTCCCACTTAACCTAGAGGGTATGCACTTCTCCACAACCCCTTCAGCATGAATTGTTGGTAGTCTTGTTGCTGATGGTTCTTCTGACTGGTGTGAGCCGATACCTCTGTGGTTGGATTTGCATGCGTCTCATAAAGCCTTGAAATTGAGCTTTCAGGGATGCCCTTTTTTTCTTCAAACTGTGTGTGTAGCTTACCTCATCACATTCTTTTCTTGAACTATGTGCCGCCTTTTGAAATATTTTGGCCACTACCTCCCTCAAGACATTTTGAGGGCAGGTTTCATTGACAGCCCTCCAGGACTTGTGCACACGAAGTGACCATTAGCACGGGTTTTCAAGCTGCCGTTGCAGGTAACGGCCACAGGGCTGCAGCATTTCTGCGTTTCCCACTCTGGTAACTAGTGAAACAGGCCTTCCTGCCAGTGGTGTTCCTTGGTTATCAATGACGGTGGGATGTGTCTGGAGAAACCCCCCAAAGCTGATGTCTCCTTACTTATATCTGTTTTTAAAATGGAATTTCTACTTTTCACTGGAGTACTCTTCCATTGTGTCCATGGGCCACTGCTCCTTTCTGCATTCCTCTGTGGCTGGGCATTTTCATTGCTTCCAAGTGTTGGCTATGGTAAACATTGCTGGATTGCAGGATTGCCAGCCCGTGTCTTTTTGATTCTCATCCTCTCAGGTGATAGACCCAGCAGTGGCTATGCTTGATTGAACGGTCGCTCAATGTTGACCCTTTCCAGGCAACTCCACTGTGTTTTCCTTAGGGGCTCTTACCACGACCCACTTAGAACCGAGGGTACGCATTTCTTCACCACCCCGTCAGCATTTCTTGTTTGCAGAAGTTTTGCTGCTGGCCATGCTGAGTCGTGTGACATGATAGGTTTTTGTAACGTGTATTTTCGTGTCTAATAATTCCTAAGGTTCAGCATTTTTCCACGCCTTTTTTTATTCTGTTAAACAAAAACAGAAAAAAAAAACCCGTGAGTACAATAAACCTCTCGAAATTGTCTTCTTGGAAGGTTGCCCTCTTTGGACTTTTTTGGTCGATTTTCGACCCCAGGATTTTGTTTTGGAGGGCAGGTGTCATTTACAAGCCTGCAATGGGTGTGAATATTGAGTGACCATTAGCACTGACTTTAAAGCTGCTGCTGTGGGAAACGGCCACAAGGCGTCAGCATTGCTACATTCCCACATCTGGTTACTAGGGCAGCAGAGCCTTCTGGAAGTCCTGTTCCCAGGTTGTCAATTAGAATGGAATGTGCCAGGAAAAAACCCCAGAAGTGTATGTCACATTACTTCTTGTTCGCTCTTTTAATTTGTTTAAATCGGGGTAATGATTAGAATACTGTTGGTCCTATATGTACAGAATCTGGTTCATTTGTACGTTTTATATATATATATATTCTTGTACAGATCCTCTTCACATGTAAATTATTGCAGAGTGTTCTGGTGACCTCCCTTGCTATATGGTCGGTCTGTTTGATATATATATTTAATACGTATTTGTACACATATGGTGACACTAATCTTAATTTATCCATTCGCCCCACCTTTCATTTTACATCAGCTTAGTTTGCTTTCTAAGTCTCTGAGTGTCTTTCTTTGTGGAAATATGTTCATTTGTGTCAGCTGTTAGATAACGCCTATAGGTGATGTCATACGGTATGCCTTTTGCTTTCCGACTTAACTCATGTTCTGTGATGATCTCTAGGCTCATCTCGGGTGCCTCAAAGAGCAGTGTTTCCTTGTTTTCCATGGCTAATAGTCCACTGTGTCCACGGACCAGCTCTTCTTATCCATTCTTCTGTTGATGGACATTTGGGTTGCTTCGGTGTCTTGGCTACTGTGAAAACTCGTGGAGTGCAGCTCTTGCAGCCTGTCTTCTCAGGTGAGAGGCTCGGCTGTGGGTGTTCTGGATGGAAGGGTGGCTCAATTTTTAATTGAAAACGCAGCTCCTTTCTGTTCTCATTATTGGCTGTTACAACTAGACATGTCCTCCACAGACAGAGGGAACAGAGTTCTCTAAAACCCCTTCAGCATTTATTGTTTGTAGTCTTTTGGCTGACAGTAGTTAACTTGGGTGAGCTGAAAGCTTTTTGTAGGTTAGAGGAGTCTGATGATTCCTGATGTTGAGCTTTTCTCCATTTTCCTTTTTTTGATAAAGAGTGAGTAAAACTTACCTCTATCATACTATCTCTTTGACACATTTGCCTGCTTTGAATTTTTTTGGCCACGGCCGAGCTCAGGACATTTTTTTTTTTGAGGGCAGGTGTCTTTTAGAGGCCTGAGTCCTTATGAATGTTAAGTGACCCATAGCTATGCGTTTGAAGCCGCTCTTGCGGGAAACGGCCACAAGGCGGCAGCATTTCTCCATTTCCAACTCTGGGTTTTCCTGCAACAGAGGCTTCCTGGAAATTGTGTTAGTAGGCTGCAAATGAGAGTGCAGTGTGTCAGGGCAAACCCCCAAGAGCTTATATCTCCTTACTTCTTGTGTGTTTTTTAAAATTTAATTGTTATCTAGTATCACAGCCAATTGGATAAAAATGTGGTGTGTGTTCTAGGTGTACTGCATCTGGTTCATCATATGTATGTATCAATCTATTCATCTTTGGATCCTTTCCCGTGTAGGTTATTACAGAGTGTTGAGTCGACCTCTCCTGGTATTCCTTAGGTATTTTGTGATTATATATTTCATATGTATCAGTACATGTCTGTAAACCCCCATATCCAAATTCATACATTCCTTACACCTTTCCACTTGGTTAAGCATAGTTGGTTTTCTGCATCTATGCACGGCCTTCTCTTGGAAATGACTTCATGGGTATCAATGTTGAAGTAACAGCTATAAGTGATGTCATAGGATATTTCTATTTCGGTTTCTTTCGTACTTCCTTTTGGGTGGGTATCTCTAGATCCTTCTACGGTGGTGCCAGCGGCACTGTTGCATGCTTTTCCGTGGCTCATGTTCCATTGTGCACATGGGCCCCCTTCTTCTTGGTGCATTGTTCTGTTGATGGACATTTGGGTTTCTTCCAAGTCTTGGCGATGGTACATGTTGCTGCAGTGCAGGACGGCCAGCCTGTGTCTTTTTGATTTTGGTCTACTCGGGAGATAGGCCCATCAGTTAGCTCAATTTTTACCTTTCAACGCACCTCCACGGTGTTCTCACTACTAGCTGTTCCCAGGTTACGTCCCAGCGGCAGCTAGAGGGCACAGAGTTCTCTAAAACACCTTGAGCATTTATTCTTTGTAGACTCTGTGGCTGATGATCATTCTGACGACGGTGGGTGAACGTTTTTGTCGACTGGATTTGCATGGCTTTATTAATTCCTGATGTTGAGCATTTTTCCATGCCCTTTTATTTATCACAAGAGAAAGAAAGAAAGAGAAGACAAAATGTGCGCAAAATATGCCTCTTGAAATTGTCGTTTTGAAGTGTGCACGTCTTTTGAGTTTTTTTCCTCGATGTACGACCCAAGAATTGTTTTTGAGGGCAGGTGTCATTTATAGGCCTGCAATGATTTTGAATATCAAGTGACCATTAGCACTGGGTTTAAAGCTGCTGTTTTGAGAAACGGCCACAAGGCGGCAGCAGGTCTCCTTTACCAAACCTGGTTACTCGGGCAACAGAGCCTCCGTGGAAGTCGTATTCTCGGTTGTCAATTAGAATGGACTGTGCCAGGAAAAAGCCCCTTAAGTTTGTGTCTCACGACTGACCTGTTCGTTTTTTAATTCAATGTTTATTTTTTCTCACAGCAAGTTTGATTACAATGTTTTGCTTGTTGTAGGTGTGAAAGATGTGGCTCTTTTACACATAAACACGTATCTAGTCTTCTTTGGATCCTTTTCCCATGTAGCTTATGACACAATGTTGAGTACTCTTCTCTTGGTATTCCGTAGGCCTTTGGTGATTTTGTATTTCACCTGTGTTTGTATCTCGCTCTTAAACCCAATTTCCTAATGTACACAATTCTCACACCTGTCCATGGGTGAACCATAAATCTGTTTATTGCATCTGTGATTGCCTTTCTCTGTGGAAATATCTTCAGTGATATCAATTTTCAGGGAACACCTATAAGTGATATCGTAGGCTATGTATCTTTCGCTCTGTGACTTACTGCAAGGTGCGTGATGAACTCTAGCCTCACCGATGGTGCTGTTGATGGCATTGTTTCCTTTTGTTCCTTGGCTAATATTCCATCTGCTCAGGTCCCTGTTCTTCTTTGTCCACTCATCTGTTGATGGACTTTCTGCTTGCTTCCATGTCCTGGCTATTGTAATACTCCTGCAATGCAGATTTGCCTGCCTGTGTCTTTCCACTTCTGTCTTCTTTCTTAGGTTATAGGCCCAGGAGTGGGCCTGCTGGATCATATCGTAACTCAGTGTTTACCTTGTAAAGGCACCTCCATTCTGTTCCCATTAGTGCCTCTTACCAGGTGAAGTCCTGTGGCGAGCATTGCCCTCTGAGGAAGGCGCCACTGAGACCCTCCTAAGCCTCAGGGCCCGACTGTACTCTCCTTGGTATGCATCCTGGACTTTATGGTATGAACATACAAAAGGAGATGGTCTTTGGCCAAATCGCTCCAGGGACCTGCTCAGTTACTGGGAGTCCCTGGTTGTTCCCTAAAGCTAGGAAAAGCAACCCTGGAGGGGAAATTGGTGCCTTTGAGGGAGAAGCCGAGCAGCCAACCAACCAGCTGATGCTGATAAGGTGTGACTAAGCCGAGAAGCCAACCAACCAGCTGATGCCGATAAGGCGTGACGAAGCAAATTCCCTGCTTTAGGGGTATATATACGGCTATGCTTTGTTATTAAACTTGCCTTGCAAGCGTCAGTTGCTTGTGCCCTTCTGATCCCATACCTTGGTGCGTTCAGTTCCCTACCCCCTCTCGTCGGTTGTTGCTACACTTTGAGGACCCGCCGCGGCTGGCGGCAAAGTCCCACTTAACCTAGAGGGTATGCACTTCTCCACAACCCCTTCAGCATGAATTGTTGGTAGTCTTGTTGCTGATGGTTCTTCTGACTGGTGTGAGCCGATACCTCTGTGGTTGGATTTGCATGCGTCTCATAAAGCCTTGAAATTGAGCTTTCAGGGATGCCCTTTTTTTCTTCAAACTGTGTGTGTAGCTTACCTCATCACATTCTTTTCTTGAACTATGTGCCGCCTTTTGAAATATTTTGGCCACTACCTCCCTCAAGACATTTTGAGGGCAGGTTTCATTGACAGCCCTCCAGGACTTGTGCACACGAAGTGACCATTAGCACGGGTTTTCAAGCTGCCGTTGCAGGTAACGGCCACAGGGCTGCAGCATTTCTGCGTTTCCCACTCTGGTAACTAGTGAAACAGGCCTTCCTGCCAGTGGTGTTCCTTGGTTATCAATGACGGTGGGATGTGTCTGGAGAAACCCCCCAAAGCTGATGTCTCCTTACTTATATCTGTTTTTAAAATGGAATTTCTACTTTTCACTGGAGTACTCTTCCATTGTGTCCATGGGCCACTGCTCCTTTCTGCATTCCTCTGTGGCTGGGCATTTTCATTGCTTCCAAGTGTTGGCTATGGTAAACATTGCTGGATTGCAGGATTGCCAGCCCGTGTCTTTTTGATTCTCATCCTCTCAGGTGATAGACCCAGCAGTGGCTATGCTTGATTGAACGGTCGCTCAATGTTGACCCTTTCCAGGCAACTCCACTGTGTTTTCCTTAGGGGCTCTTACCACGACCCACTTAGAACCGAGGGTACGCATTTCTTCACCACCCCGTCAGCATTTCTTGTTTGCAGAAGTTTTGCTGCTGGCCATGCTGAGTCGTGTGACATGATAGGTTTTTGTAACGTGTATTTTCGTGTCTAATAATTCCTAAGGTTCAGCATTTTTCCACGCCTTTTTTTATTCTGTTAAACAAAAACAGAAAAAAAAACCCCGTGAGTACAATAAACCTCTCGAAATTGTCTTCTTGGAAGGTTGCCCTCTTTGGACTTTTTTGGTCGATTTTCGACCCCAGGATTTTGTTTTGGAGGGCAGGTGTCATTTACAAGCCTGCAATGGGTGTGAATATTGAGTGACCATTAGCACTGACTTTAAAGCTGCTGCTGTGGGAAACGGCCACAAGGCGTCAGCATTGCTACATTCCCACATCTGGTTACTAGGGCAGCAGAGCCTTCTGGAAGTCCTGTTCCCAGGTTGTCAATTAGAATGGAATGTGCCAGGAAAAAACCCCAGAAGTGTATGTCACATTACTTCTTGTTCGCTCTTTTAATTTGTTTAAATCGGGGTAATGATTAGAATACTGTTGGTCCTATATGTACAGAATCTGGTTCATTTGTACGTTTTATATATATATATATTCTTGTACAGATCCTCTTCCCATGTAAATTATTGCAGAGTGTTCTGGTGACCTCCCTTGCTATATGGTCGGTCTGTTTGATATATATATTTAATACGTATTTGTACACATATGGTGACACTAATCTTAATTTATCCATTCCCCCCACCTTTCATTTTACATCAGCTTAGTTTGCTTTCTAAGTCTCTGAGTGTCTTTCTTTGTGGAAATATGTTCATTTGTGTCAGCTGTTAGATAACGCCTATAGGTGATGTCATACGGTATGCCTTTTGCTTTCCGACTTAACTCATGTTCTGTGATGATCTCTAGGCTCATCTCGGGTGCCTCAAAGAGCAGTGTTTCCTTGTTTTCCATGGCTAATAGTCCACTGTGTCCACGGACCAGCTCTTCTTATCCATTCTTCTGTTGATGGACATTTGGGTTGCTTCGGTGTCTTGGCTACTGTGAAAACTCGTGGAGTGCAGCTCTTGCAGCCTGTCTTCTCAGGTGAGAGGCTCGGCTGTGGGTGTTCTGGATGGAAGGGTGGCTCAATTTTTAATTGAAAACGCAGCTCCTTTCTGTTCTCATTATTGGCTGTTACAACTAGACATGTCCTCCACAGACAGAGGGAACAGAGTTCTCTAAAACCCCTTCAGCATTTATTGTTTGTAGTCTTTTGGCTGACAGTAGTTAACTTGGGTGAGCTGAAAGCTTTTTGTAGGTTAGAGGAGTCTGATGATTCCTGATGTTGAGCTTTTCTCCATTTTCCTTTTTTTGATAAAGAGTGAGTAAAACTTACCTCTATCATACTATCTCTTTGACACATTTGCCTGCTTTGAATTTTTTTGGCCACGGCCGAGCTCAGGACATTTTTTTTTTTTGAGGGCAGGTGTCTTTTAGAGGCCTGAGTCCTTATGAATGTTAAGTGACCCATAGCTATGCGTTTGAAGCCGCTCTTGCGGGAAACGGCCACAAGGCGGCAGCATTTCTCCATTTCCAACTCTGGGTTTTCCTGCAACAGAGGCTTCCTGGAAATTGTGTTAGTAGGCTGCAAATGAGAGTGCAGTGTGTCAGGGCAAACCCCCAAGAGCTTATATCTCCTTACTTCTTGTGTGTTTTTTAAAATTTAATTGTTATCTAGTATCACAGCCAATTGGATAAAAATGTGGTGTGTGTTCTAGGTGTACTGCATCTGGTTCATCATATGTATGTATCAATCTATTCATCTTTGGATCCTTTCCCGTGTAGGTTATTACAGAGTGTTGAGTCGACCTCTCCTGGTATTCCTTAGGTATTTTGTGATTATATATTTCATATGTATCAGTACATGTCTGTAAACCCCCATATCCAAATTCATACATTCCTTACACCTTTCCACTTGGTTAAGCATAGTTGGTTTTCTGCATCTATGCACGGCCTTCTCTTGGAAATGACTTCATGGGTATCAATGTTGAAGTAACAGCTATAAGTGATGTCATAGGATATTTCTATTTCGGTTTCTTTCGTACTTCCTTTTGGGTGGGTATCTCTAGATCCTTCTACGGTGGTGCCAGCGGCACTGTTGCATGCTTTTCCGTGGCTCATGTTCCATTGTGCACATGGGCCCCCTTCTTCTTGGTGCATTGTTCTGTTGATGGACATTTGGGTTTCTTCCAAGTCTTGGCGATGGTACATGTTGCTGCAGTGCAGGACGGCCAGCCTGTGTCTTTTTGATTTTGGTCTACTCGGGAGATAGGCCCATCAGTTAGCTCAATTTTTACCTTTCAACGCACCTCCACGGTGTTCTCACTACTAGCTGTTCCCAGGTTACGTCCCAGCGGCAGCTAGAGGGCACAGAGTTCTCTAAAACACCTTGAGCATTTATTCTTTGTAGACTCTGTGGCTGATGATCATTCTGACGACGGTGGGTGAACGTTTTTGTCGACTGGATTTGCATGGCTTTATTAATTCCTGATGTTGAGCATTTTTCCATGCCCTTTTATTTATCACAAGAGAAAGAAAGAAAGAGAAGACAAAATGTGCGCAAAATATGCCTCTTGAAATTGTCGTTTTGAAGTGTGCACGTCTTTTGAGTTTTTTTCCTCGATGTACGACCCAAGAATTGTTTTTGAGGGCAGGTGTCATTTATAGGCCTGCAATGATTTTGAATATCAAGTGACCATTAGCACTGGGTTTAAAGCTGCTGTTTTGAGAAACGGCCACAAGGCGGCAGCAGGTCTCCTTTACCAAACCTGGTTACTCGGGCAACAGAGCCTCCGTGGAAGTCGTATTCTCGGTTGTCAATTAGAATGGACTGTGCCAGGAAAAAGCCCCTTAAGTTTGTGTCTCACGACTGACCTGTTCGTTTTTTAATTCAATGTTTATTTTTTCTCACAGCAAGTTTGATTACAATGTTTTGCTTGTTGTAGGTGTGAAAGATGTGGCTCTTTTACACATAAACACGTATCTAGTCTTCTTTGGATCCTTTTCCCATGTAGCTTATGACACAATGTTGAGTACTCTTCTCTTGGTATTCCGTAGGCCTTTGGTGATTTTGTATTTCACCTGTGTTTGTATCTCGCTCTTAAACCCAATTTCCTAATGTACACAATTCTCACACCTGTCCATGGGTGAACCATAAATCTGTTTATTGCATCTGTGATTGCCTTTCTCTGTGGAAATATCTTCAGTGATATCAATTTTCAGGGAACACCTATAAGTGATATCGTAGGCTATGTATCTTTCGCTCTGTGACTTACTGCAAGGTGCGTGATGAACTCTAGCCTCACCGATGGTGCTGTTGATGGCATTGTTTCCTTTTGTTCCTTGGCTAATATTCCATCTGCTCAGGTCCCTGTTCTTCTTTGTCCACTCATCTGTTGATGGACTTTCTGCTTGCTTCCATGTCCTGGCTATTGTAATACTCCTGCAATGCAGATTTGCCTGCCTGTGTCTTTCCACTTCTGTCTTCTTTCTTAGGTTATAGGCCCAGGAGTGGGCCTGCTGGATCATATCGTAACTCAGTGTTTACCTTGTAAAGGCACCTCCATTCTGTTCCCATTAGTGCCTCTTACCAGGTGAAGTCCTGTGGCGAGCATTGCCCTCTGAGGAAGGCGCCACTGAGACCCTCCTAAGCCTCAGGGCCCGACTGTACTCTCCTTGGTATGCATCCTGGACTTTATGGTATGAACATACAAAAGGAGATGGTCTTTGGCCAAATCGCTCCAGGGACCTGCTCAGTTACTGGGAGTCCCTGGTTGTTCCCTAAAGCTAGGAAAAGCAACCCTGGAGGGGAAATTGGTGCCTTTGAGGGAGAAGCCGAGCAGCCAACCAACCAGCTGATGCTGATAAGGTGTGACTAAGCCGAGAAGCCAACCAACCAGCTGATGCCGATAAGGCGTGACGAAGCAAATTCCCTGCTTTAGGGGTATATATACGGCTATGCTTTGTTATTAAACTTGCCTTGCAAGCGTCAGTTGCTTGTGCCCTTCTGATCCCATACCTTGGTGCGTTCAGTTCCCTACCCCCTCTCGTCGGTTGTTGCTACACTTTGAGGACCCGCCGCGGCTGGCGGCAAAGTCCCACTTAACCTAGAGGGTATGCACTTCTCCACAACCCCTTCAGCATGAATTGTTGGTAGTCTTGTTGCTGATGGTTCTTCTGACTGGTGTGAGCCGATACCTCTGTGGTTGGATTTGCATGCGTCTCATAAAGCCTTGAAATTGAGCTTTCAGGGATGCCCTTTTTTTCTTCAAACTGTGTGTGTAGCTTACCTCATCACATTCTTTTCTTGAACTATGTGCCGCCTTTTGAAATATTTTGGCCACTACCTCCCTCAAGACATTTTGAGGGCAGGTTTCATTGACAGCCCTCCAGGACTTGTGCACACGAAGTGACCATTAGCACGGGTTTTCAAGCTGCCGTTGCAGGTAACGGCCACAGGGCTGCAGCATTTCTGCGTTTCCCACTCTGGTAACTAGTGAAACAGGCCTTCCTGCCAGTGGTGTTCCTTGGTTATCAATGACGGTGGGATGTGTCTGGAGAAACCCCCCAAAGCTGATGTCTCCTTACTTATATCTGTTTTTAAAATGGAATTTCTACTTTTCACTGGAGTACTCTTCCATTGTGTCCATGGGCCACTGCTCCTTTCTGCATTCCTCTGTGGCTGGGCATTTTCATTGCTTCCAAGTGTTGGCTATGGTAAACATTGCTGGATTGCAGGATTGCCAGCCCGTGTCTTTTTGATTCTCATCCTCTCAGGTGATAGACCCAGCAGTGGCTATGCTTGATTGAACGGTCGCTCAATGTTGACCCTTTCCAGGCAACTCCACTGTGTTTTCCTTAGGGGCTCTTACCACGACCCACTTAGAACCGAGGGTACGCATTTCTTCACCACCCCGTCAGCATTTCTTGTTTGCAGAAGTTTTGCTGCTGGCCATGCTGAGTCGTGTGACATGATAGGTTTTTGTAACGTGTATTTTCGTGTCTAATAATTCCTAAGGTTCAGCATTTTTCCACGCCTTTTTTTATTCTGTTAAACAAAAACAGAAAAAAAAACCCCGTGAGTACAATAAACCTCTCGAAATTGTCTTCTTGGAAGGTTGCCCTCTTTGGACTTTTTTGGTCGATTTTCGACCCCAGGATTTTGTTTTGGAGGGCAGGTGTCATTTACAAGCCTGCAATGGGTGTGAATATTGAGTGACCATTAGCACTGACTTTAAAGCTGCTGCTGTGGGAAACGGCCACAAGGCGTCAGCATTGCTACATTCCCACATCTGGTTACTAGGGCAGCAGAGCCTTCTGGAAGTCCTGTTCCCAGGTTGTCAATTAGAATGGAATGTGCCAGGAAAAAACCCCAGAAGTGTATGTCACATTACTTCTTGTTCGCTCTTTTAATTTGTTTAAATCGGGGTAATGATTAGAATACTGTTGGTCCTATATGTACAGAATCTGGTTCATTTGTACGTTTTATATATATATATATTCTTGTACAGATCCTCTTCCCATGTAAATTATTGCAGAGTGTTCTGGTGACCTCCCTTGCTATATGGTCGGTCTGTTTGATATATATATTTAATACGTATTTGTACACATATGGTGACACTAATCTTAATTTATCCATTCCCCCCACCTTTCATTTTACATCAGCTTAGTTTGCTTTCTAAGTCTCTGAGTGTCTTTCTTTGTGGAAATATGTTCATTTGTGTCAGCTGTTAGATAACGCCTATAGGTGATGTCATACGGTATGCCTTTTGCTTTCCGACTTAACTCATGTTCTGTGATGATCTCTAGGCTCATCTCGGGTGCCTCAAAGAGCAGTGTTTCCTTGTTTTCCATGGCTAATAGTCCACTGTGTCCACGGACCAGCTCTTCTTATCCATTCTTCTGTTGATGGACATTTGGGTTGCTTCGGTGTCTTGGCTACTGTGAAAACTCGTGGAGTGCAGCTCTTGCAGCCTGTCTTCTCAGGTGAGAGGCTCGGCTGTGGGTGTTCTGGATGGAAGGGTGGCTCAATTTTTAATTGAAAACGCAGCTCCTTTCTGTTCTCATTATTGGTTGTTACAACTAGACATGTCCTCCACAGACAGAGGGAACAGAGTTCTCTAAAACCCCTTCAGCATTTATTGTTTGTAGTCTTTTGGCTGACAGTAGTTAACTTGGGTGAGCTGAAAGCTTTTTGTAGGTTAGAGGAGTCTGATGATTCCTGATGTTGAGCTTTTCTCCATTTTCCTTTTTTTGATAAAGAGTGAGTAAAACTTACCTCTATCATACTATCTCTTTGACACATTTGCCTGCTTTGAATTTTTTTGGCCACGGCCGAGCTCAGGACATTTTTTTTTTTGAGGGCAGGTGTCTTTTAGAGGCCTGAGTCCTTATGAATGTTAAGTGACCCATAGCTATGCGTTTGAAGCCGCTCTTGCGGGAAACGGCCACAAGGCGGCAGCATTTCTCCATTTCCAACTCTGGGTTTTCCTGCAACAGAGGCTTCCTGGAAATTGTGTTAGTAGGCTGCAAATGAGAGTGCAGTGTGTCAGGGCAAACCCCCAAGAGCTTATATCTCCTTACTTCTTGTGTGTTTTTTAAAATTTAATTGTTATCTAGTATCACAGCCAATTGGATAAAAATGTGGTGTGTGTTCTAGGTGTACTGCATCTGGTTCATCATATGTATGTATCAATCTATTCATCTTTGGATCCTTTCCCGTGTAGGTTATTACAGAGTGTTGAGTCGACCTCTCCTGGTATTCCTTAGGTATTTTGTGATTATATATTTCATATGTATCAGTACATGTCTGTAAACCCCCATATCCAAATTCATACATTCCTTACACCTTTCCACTTGGTTAAGCATAGTTGGTTTTCTGCATCTATGCACGGCCTTCTCGTGGAAATGACTTCATGGGTATCAATGTTGAAGTAACAGCTATAAGTGATGTCATAGGATATTTCTATTTCGGTTTCTTTCGTACTTCCTTTTGGGTGGGTATCTCTAGATCCTTCTACGGTGGTGCCAGCGGCACTGTTGCATGCTTTTCCGTGGCTCATGTTCCATTGTGCACATGGGCCCCCTTCTTCTTGGTGCATTGTTCTGTTGATGGACATTTGGGTTTCTTCCAAGTCTTGGCGATGGTACATGTTGCTGCAGTGCAGGACGGCCAGCCTGTGTCTTTTTGATTTTGGTCTACTCGGGAGATAGGCCCATCAGTTAGCTCAATTTTTACCTTTCAACGCACCTCCACGGTGTTCTCACTACTAGCTGTTCCCAGGTTACGTCCCAGCGGCAGCTAGAGGGCACAGAGTTCTCTAAAACACCTTGAGCATTTATTCTTTGTAGACTCTGTGGCTGATGATCATTCTGACGACGGTGGGTGAACGTTTTTGTCGACTGGATTTGCATGGCTTTATTAATTCCTGATGTTGAGCATTTTTCCATGCCCTTTTATTTATCACAAGAGAAAGAAAGAAAGAGAAGACAAAATGTGCGCAAAATATGCCTCTTGAAATTGTCGTTTTGAAGTGTGCACGTCTTTTGAGTTTTTTTCCTCGATGTACGACCCAAGAATTGTTTTTGACGGCAGGTGTCATTTATAGGCCTGCAATGATTTTGAATATCAAGTGACCATTAGCACTGGGTTTAAAGCTGCTGTTTTGAGAAACGGCCACAAGGCGGCAGCAGGTCTCCTTTACCAAACCTGGTTACTCGGGCAACAGAGCCTCCGTGGAAGTCGTATTCTTGGTTGTCAATTAGAATGGACTGTGCCAGGAAAAAGCCCCTTAAGTTTGTGTCTCACGACTGACCTGTTCGTTTTTTAATTCAATGTTTATTTTTTCTCACAGCAAGTTTGATTACAATGTTTTGCTTGTTGTAGGTGTGAAAGATGTGGCTCTTTTACACATAAACACGTATCTAGTCTTCTTTGGATCCTTTTCCCATGTAGCTTATGACACAATGTTGAGTACTCTTCTCTTGGTATTCCGTAGGCCTTTGGTGATTTTGTATTTCACCTGTGTTTGTATCTCGCTCTTAAACCCAATTTCCTAATGTACACAATTCTCACACCTGTCCATGGGTGAACCATAAATCTGTTTATTGCATCTGTGATTGCCTTTCTCTGTGGAAATATCTTCAGTGATATCAATTTTCAGGGAACACCTATAAGTGATATCGTAGGCTATGTATCTTTCGCTCTGTGACTTACTGCAAGGTGCGTGATGAACTCTAGCCTCACCGATGGTGCTGTTGATGGCATTGTTTCCTTTTGTTCCTTGGCTAATATTCCATCTGCTCAGGTCCCTGTTCTTCTTTGTCCACTCATCTGTTGATGGACTTTCTGCTTGCTTCCATGTCCTGGCTATTGTAATACTCCTGCAATGCAGATTTGCCTGCCTGTGTCTTTCCACTTCTGTCTTCTTTCTTAGGTTATAGGCCCAGGAGTGGGCCTGCTGGATCATATCGTAACTCAGTGTTTACCTTGTAAAGGCACCTCCATTCTGTTCCCATTAGTGCCTCTTACCAGGTGAAGTCCTGTGGCGAGCATTGCCCTCTGAGGAAGGCGCCACTGAGACCCTCCTAAGCCTCAGGGCCCGACTGTACTCTCCTTGGTATGCATCCTGGACTTTATGGTATGAACATACAAAAGGAGATGGTCTTTGGCCAAATCGCTCCAGGGACCTGCTCAGTTACTGGGAGTCCCTGGTTGTTCCCTAAAGCTAGGAAAAGCAACCCTGGAGGGGAAATTGGTGCCTTTGAGGGAGAAGCCGAGCAGCCAACCAACCAGCTGATGCTGATAAGGTGTGACTAAGCCGAGAAGCCAACCAACCAGCTGATGCCGATAAGGCGTGACGAAGCAAATTCCCTGCTTTAGGGGTATATATACGGCTATGCTTTGTTATTAAACTTGCCTTGCAAGCGTCAGTTGCTTGTGCCCTTCTGATCCCATACCTTGGTGCGTTCAGTTCCCTACCCCCTCTCGTCGGTTGTTGCTACACTTTGAGGACCCGCCGCGGCTGGCGGCAAAGTCCCACTTAACCTAGAGGGTATGCACTTCTCCACAACCCCTTCAGCATGAATTGTTGGTAGTCTTGTTGCTGATGGTTCTTCTGACTGGTGTGAGCCGATACCTCTGTGGTTGGATTTGCATGCGTCTCATAAAGCCTTGAAATTGAGCTTTCAGGGATGCCCTTTTTTTCTTCAAACTGTGTGTGTAGCTTACCTCATCACATTCTTTTCTTGAACTATGTGCCGCCTTTTGAAATATTTTGGCCACTACCTCCCTCAAGACATTTTGAGGGCAGGTTTCATTGACAGCCCTCCAGGACTTGTGCACACGAAGTGACCATTAGCACGGGTTTTCAAGCTGCCGTTGCAGGTAACGGCCACAGGGCTGCAGCATTTCTGCGTTTCCCACTCTGGTAACTAGTGAAACAGGCCTTCCTGCCAGTGGTGTTCCTTGGTTATCAATGACGGTGGGATGTGTCTGGAGAAACCCCCCAAAGCTGATGTCTCCTTACTTATATCTGTTTTTAAAATGGAATTTCTACTTTTCACTGGAGTACTCTTCCATTGTGTCCATGGGCCACTGCTCCTTTCTGCATTCCTCTGTGGCTGGGCATTTTCATTGCTTCCAAGTGTTGGCTATGGTAAACATTGCTGGATTGCAGGATTGCCAGCCCGTGTCTTTTTGATTCTCATCCTCTCAGGTGATAGACCCAGCAGTGGCTATGCTTGATTGAACGGTCGCTCAATGTTGACCCTTTCCAGGCAACTCCACTGTGTTTTCCTTAGGGGCTCTTACCACGACCCACTTAGAACCGAGGGTACGCATTTCTTCACCACCCCGTCAGCATTTCTTGTTTGCAGAAGTTTTGCTGCTGGCCATGCTGAGTCGTGTGACATGATAGGTTTTTGTAACGTGTATTTTCGTGTCTAATAATTCCTAAGGTTCAGCATTTTTCCACGCCTTTTTTTATTCTGTTAAACAAAAACAGAAAAAAAAACCCCGTGAGTACAATAAACCTCTCGAAATTGTCTTCTTGGAAGGTTGCCCTCTTTGGACTTTTTTGGTCGATTTTCGACCCCAGGATTTTGTTTTGGAGGGCAGGTGTCATTTACAAGCCTGCAATGGGTGTGAATATTGAGTGACCATTAGCACTGACTTTAAAGCTGCTGCTGTGGGAAACGGCCACAAGGCGTCAGCATTGCTACATTCCCACATCTGGTTACTAGGGCAGCAGAGCGTTCTGGAAGTCCTGTTCCCAGGTTGTCAATTAGAATGGAATGTGCCAGGAAAAAACCCCAGAAGTGTATGTCACATTACTTCTTGTTCGCTCTTTTAATTTGTTTAAATCGGGGTAATGATTAGAATACTGTTGGTCCTATATGTACAGAATCTGGTTCATTTGTACGTTTTATATATATATATATTCTTGTACAGATCCTCTTCCCATGTAAATTATTGCAGAGTGTTCTGGTGACCTCCCTTGCTATATGGTCGGTCTGTTTGATATATATATTTAATACGTATTTGTACACATATGGTGACACTAATCTTAATTTATCCATTCCCCCCACCTTTCATTTTACATCAGCTTAGTTTGCTTTCTAAGTCTCTGAGTGTCTTTCTTTGTGGAAATATGTTCATTTGTGTCAGCTGTTAGATAACGCCTATAGGTGATGTCATACGGTATGCCTTTTGCTTTCCGACTTAACTCATGTTCTGTGATGATCTCTAGGCTCATCTCGGGTGCCTCAAAGAGCAGTGTTTCCTTGTTTTCCATGGCTAATAGTCCACTGTGTCCACGGACCAGCTCTTCTTATCCATTCTTCTGTTGATGGACATTTGGGTTGCTTCGGTGTCTTGGCTACTGTGAAAACTCGTGGAGTGCAGCTCTTGCAGCCTGTCTTCTCAGGTGAGAGGCTCGGCTGTGGGTGTTCTGGATGGAAGGGTGGCTCAATTTTTAATTGAAAACGCAGCTCCTTTCTGTTCTCATTATTGGCTGTTACAACTAGACATGTCCTCCACAGACAGAGGGAACAGAGTTCTCTAAAACCCCTTCAGCATTTATTGTTTGTAGTCTTTTGGCTGACAGTAGTTAACTTGGGTGAGCTGAAAGCTTTTTGTAGGTTAGAGGAGTCTGATGATTCCTGATGTTGAGCTTTTCTCCATTTTCCTTTTTTTGATAAAGAGTGAGTAAAACTTACCTCTATCATACTATCTCTTTGACACATTTGCCTGCTTTGAATTTTTTTGGCCACGGCCGAGCTCAGGACATTTTTTTTTTTGAGGGCAGGTGTCTTTTAGAGGCCTGAGTCCTTATGAATGTTAAGTGACCCATAGCTATGCGTTTGAAGCCGCTCTTGCGGGAAACGGCCACAAGGCGGCAGCATTTCTCCATTTCCAACTCTGGGTTTTCCTGCAACAGAGGCTTCCTGGAAATTGTGTTAGTAGGCTGCAAATGAGAGTGCAGTGTGTCAGGGCAAACCCCCAAGAGCTTATATCTCCTTACTTCTTGTGTGTTTTTTAAAATTTAATTGTTATCTAGTATCACAGCCAATTGGATAAAAATGTGGTGTGTGTTCTAGGTGTACTGCATCTGGTTCATCATATGTATGTATCAATCTATTCATCTTTGGATCCTTTCCCGTGTAGGTTATTACAGAGTGTTGAGTCGACCTCTCCTGGTATTCCTTAGGTATTTTGTGATTATATATTTCATATGTATCAGTACATGTCTGTAAACCCCCATATCCAAATTCATACATTCCTTACACCTTTCCACTTGGTTAAGCATAGTTGGTTTTCTGCATCTATGCACGGCCTTCTCTTGGAAATGACTTCATGGGTATCAATGTTGAAGTAACAGCTATAAGTGATGTCATAGGATATTTCTATTTCGGTTTCTTTCGTACTTCCTTTTGGGTGGGTATCTCTAGATCCTTCTACGGTGGTGCCAGCGGCACTGTTGCATGCTTTTCCGTGGCTCATGTTCCATTGTGCACATGGGCCCCCTTCTTCTTGGTGCATTGTTCTGTTGATGGACATTTGGGTTTCTTCCAAGTCTTGGCGATGGTACATGTTGCTGCAGTGCAGGACGGCCAGCCTGTGTCTTTTTGATTTTGGTCTACTCGGGAGATAGGCCCATCAGTTAGCTCAATTTTTACCTTTCAACGCACCTCCACGGTGTTCTCACTACTAGCTGTTCCCAGGTTACGTCCCAGCGGCAGCTAGAGGGCACAGAGTTCTCTAAAACACCTTGAGCATTTATTCTTTGTAGACTCTGTGGCTGATGATCATTCTGACGACGGTGGGTGAACGTTTTTGTCGACTGGATTTGCATGGCTTTATTAATTCCTGATGTTGAGCATTTTTCCATGCCCTTTTATTTATCACAAGAGAAAGAAAGAAAGAGAAGACAAAATGTGCGCAAAATATGCCTCTTGAAATTGTCGTTTTGAAGTGTGCACGTCTTTTGAGTTTTTTTCCTCGATGTACGACCCAAGAATTGTTTTTGACGGCAGGTGTCATTTATAGGCCTGCAATGATTTTGAATATCAAGTGACCATTAGCACTGGGTTTAAAGCTGCTGTTTTGAGAAACGGCCACAAGGCGGCAGCAGGTCTCCTTTACCAAACCTGGTTACTCGGGCAACAGAGCCTCCGTGGAAGTCGTATTCTCGGTTGTCAATTAGAATGGACTGTGCCAGGAAAAAGCCCCTTAAGTTTGTGTCTCACGACTGACCTGTTCGTTTTTTAATTCAATGTTTATTTTTTCTCACAGCAAGTTTGATTACAATGTTTTGCTTGTTGTAGGTGTGAAAGATGTGGCTCTTTTACACATAAACACGTATCTAGTCTTCTTTGGATCCTTTTCCCATGTAGCTTATGACACAATGTTGAGTACTCTTCTCTTGGTATTCCGTAGGCCTTTGGTGATTTTGTATTTCACCTGTGTTTGTATCTCGCTCTTAAACCCAATTTCCTAATGTACACAATTCTCACACCTGTCCATGGGTGAACCATAAATCTGTTTATTGCATCTGTGATTGCCTTTCTCTGTGGAAATATCTTCAGTGATATCAATTTTCAGGGAACACCTATAAGTGATATCGTAGGCTATGTATCTTTCGCTCTGTGACTTACTGCAAGGTGCGTGATGAACTCTAGCCTCACCGATGGTGCTGTTGATGGCATTGTTTCCTTTTGTTCCTTGGCTAATATTCCATCTGCTCAGGTCCCTGTTCTTCTTTGTCCACTCATCTGTTGATGGACTTTCTGCTTGCTTCCATGTCCTGGCTATTGTAATACTCCTGCAATGCAGATTTGCCTGCCTGTGTCTTTCCACTTCTGTCTTCTTTCTTAGGTTATAGGCCCAGGAGTGGGCCTGCTGGATCATATCGTAACTCAGTGTTTACCTTGTAAAGGCACCTCCATTCTGTTCCCATTAGTGCCTCTTACCAGGTGAAGTCCTGTGGCGAGCATTGCCCTCTGAGGAAGGCGCCACTGAGACCCTCCTAAGCCTCAGGGCCCGACTGTACTCTCCTTGGTATGCATCCTGGACTTTATGGTATGAACATACAAAAGGAGATGGTCTTTGGCCAAATCGCTCCAGGGACCTGCTCAGTTACTGGGAGTCCCTGGTTGTTCCCTAAAGCTAGGAAAAGCAACCCTGGAGGGGAAATTGGTGCCTTTGAGGGAGAAGCCGAGCAGCCAACCAACCAGCTGATGCTGATAAGGTGTGACTAAGCCGAGAAGCCAACCAACCAGCTGATGCCGATAAGGCGTGACGAAGCAAATTCCCTGCTTTAGGGGTATATATACGGCTATGCTTTGTTATTAAACTTGCCTTGCAAGCGTCAGTTGCTTGTGCCCTTCTGATCCCATACCTTGGTGCGTTCAGTTCCCTACCCCCTCTCGTCGGTTGTTGCTACACTTTGAGGACCCGCCGCGGCTGGCGGCAAAGTCCCACTTAACCTAGAGGGTATGCACTTCTCCACAACCCCTTCAGCATGAATTGTTGGTAGTCTTGTTGCTGATGGTTCTTCTGACTGGTGTGAGCCGATACCTCTGTGGTTGGATTTGCATGCGTCTCATAAAGCCTTGAAATTGAGCTTTCAGGGATGCCCTTTTTTTCTTCAAACTGTGTGTGTAGCTTACCTCATCACATTCTTTTCTTGAACTATGTGCCGCCTTTTGAAATAGTTTGGCCACTACCTCCCTCAAGACATTTTGAGGGCAGGTTTCATTGACAGCCCTCCAGGACTTGTGCACACGAAGTGACCATTAGCACGGGTTTTCAAGCTGCCGTTGCAGGTAACGGCCACAGGGCTGCAGCATTTCTGCGTTGCCCACTCTGGTAACTAGTGAAACAGGCCTTCCTGCCAGTGGTGTTCCTTGGTTATCAATGACGGTGGGATGTGTCTGGAGAAACCCCCCAAAGCTGATGTCTCCTTACTTATATCTGTTTTTAAAATGGAATTTCTACTTTTCACTGGAGTACTCTTCCATTGTGTCCATGGGCCACTGCTCCTTTCTGCATTCCTCTGTGGCTGGGCATTTTCATTGCTTCCAAGTGTTGGCTATGGTAAACATTGCTGGATTGCAGGATTGCCAGCCCGTGTCTTTTTGATTCTCATCCTCTCAGGTGATAGACCCAGCAGTGGCTATGCTTGATTGAACGGTCGCTCAATGTTGACCCTTTCCAGGCAACTCCACTGTGTTTTCCTTAGGGGCTCTTACCACGACCCACTTAGAACCGAGGGTACGCATTTCTTCACCACCCCGTCAGCATTTCTTGTTTGCAGAAGTTTTGCTGCTGGCCATGCTGAGTCGTGTGACATGATAGGTTTTTGTAACGTGTATTTTCGTGTCTAATAATTCCTAAGGTTCAGCATTTTTCCACGCCTTTTTTTATTCTGTTAAACAAAAACAGAAAAAAAAACCCCGTGAGTACAATAAACCTCTCGAAATTGTCTTCTTGGAAGGTTGCCCTCTTTGGACTTTTTTGGTCGATTTTCGACCCCAGGATTTTGTTTTGGAGGGCAGGTGTCATTTACAAGCCTGCAATGGGTGTGAATATTGAGTGACCATTAGCACTGACTTTAAAGCTGCTGCTGTGGGAAACGGCCACAAGGCGTCAGCATTGCTACATTCCCACATCTGGTTACTAGGGCAGCAGAGCCTTCTGGAAGTCCTGTTCCCAGGTTGTCAATTAGAATGGAATGTGCCAGGAAAAAACCCCAGAAGTGTATGTCACATTACTTCTTGTTCGCTCTTTTAATTTGTTTAAATCGGGGTAATGATTAGAATACTGTTGGTCCTATATGTACAGAATCTGGTTCATTTGTACGTTTTATATATATATATATTCTTGTACAGATCCTCTTCACATGTAAATTATTGCAGAGTGTTCTGGTGACCTCCCTTGCTATATGGTCGGTCTGTTTGATATATATATTTAATACGTATTTGTACACATATGGTGACACTAATCTTAATTTATCCATTCCCCCCACCTTTCATTTTACATCAGCTTAGTTTGTTTTCTAAGTCTCTGAGTGTCTTTCTTTGTGGAAATATGTTCATTTGTGTCAGCTGTTAGATAACGCCTATAGGTGATGTCATACGGTATGCCTTTTGCTTTCCGACTTAACTCATGTTCTGTGATGATCTCTAGGCTCATCTCGGGTGCCTCAAAGAGCAGTGTTTCCTTGTTTTCCATGGCTAATAGTCCACTGTGTCCACGGACCAGCTCTTCTTATCCATTCTTCTGTTGATGGACCTTTGGGTTGCTTCGGTGTCTTGGCTACTGTGAAAACTCGTGGAGTGCAGCTCTTGCAGCCTGTCTTCTCAGGTGAGAGGCTCGGCTGTGGGTGTTCTGGATGGAAGGGTGGCTCAATTTTTAATTGAAAATGCAGCTCCTTTCTGTTCTCATTATTGGCTGTTACAACTAGACATGTCCTCCACAGACAGAGGGAACAGAGTTCTCTAAAACCCCTTCAGCATTTATTGTTTGTAGTCTTTTGGCTGACAGTAGTTAACTTGGGTGAGCTGAAAGCTTTTTGTAGGTTAGAGGAGTCTGATGATTCCTGATGTTGAGCTTTTCTCCATTTTCCTTTTTTTGATAAAGAGTGAGTAAAACTTACCTCTATCATACTATCTCTTTGACACATTTGCCTGCTTTGAATTTTTTTGGCCACGGCCGAGCTCAGGACATTTTTTTTTTTGAGGGCAGGTGTCTTTTAGAGGCCTGAGTCCTTATGAATGTTAAGTGACCCATAGCTATGCGTTTGAAGCCGCTCTTGCGGGAAACGGCCACAAGGCGGCAGCATTTCTCCATTTCCAACTCTGGGTTTTCCTGCAACAGAGGCTTCCTGGAAATTGTGTTAGTAGGCTGCAAATGAGAGTGCAGTGTGTCAGGGCAAACCCCCAAGAGCTTATATCTCCTTACTTCTTGTGTGTTTTTTAAAATTTAATTGTTATCTAGTATCACAGCCAATTGGATAAAAATGTGGTGTGTGTTCTAGGTGTACTGCATCTGGTTCATCATATGTATGTATCAATCTATTCATCTTTGGATCCGTTCCCGTGTAGGTTATTACAGAGTGTTGAGTCGACCTCTCCTGGTATTCCTTAGGTATTTTGTGATTATATATTTCATATGTATCAGTACATGTCTGTAAACCCCCATATCCAAATTCATACATTCCTTACACCTTTCCACTTGGTTAAGCATAGTTGGTTTTCTGCATCTATGCACGGCCTTCTCGTGGAAATGACTTCATGGGTATCAATGTTGAAGTAACAGCTATAAGTGATGTCACAGGATATTTCTATTTCGGTTTCTTTCGTACTTCCTTTTGGGTGGGTATCTCTAGATCCTTCTACGGTGGTGCCAGCGGCACTGTTGCATGCTTTTCCGTGGCTCATGTTCCATTGTGCACATGGGCCCCCTTCTTCTTGGTGCATTGTTCTGTTGATGGACATTTGGGTTTCTTCCAAGTCTTGGCGATGGTACATGTTGCTGCAGTGCAGGACGGCCAGCCTGTGTCTTTTTGATTTTGGTCTACTCGGGAGATAGGCCCATCAGTTAGCTCAATTTTTACCTTTCAACGCACCTCCACGGTGTTCTCACTACTAGCTGTTCCCAGGTTACGTCCCAGCGGCAGCTAGAGGGCACAGAGTTCTCTAAAACACCTTGAGCATTTATTCTTTGTAGACTCTGTGGCTGATGATCATTCTGACGACGGTGGGTGAACGTTTTTGTCGACTGGATTTGTATGGCTTTATTAATTCCTGATGTTGAGCATTTTTCCATGCCCTTTTATTTATCACAAGAGAAAGAAAGAAAGAGAAGACAAAATGTGCGCAAAATATGCCTCTTGAAATTGTCGTTTTGAAGTGTGCACGTCTTTTGAGTTTTTTTCCTCGATGTACGACCCAAGAATTGTTTTTGAGGGCAGGTGTCATTTATAGGCCTGCAATGATTTTGAATATCAAGTGACCATTAGCACTGGGTTTAAAGCTGCTGTTTTGAGAAACGGCCACAAGGCGGCAGCAGGTCTCCTTTACCAAACCTGGTTACTCGGGCAACAGAGCCTCCGTGGAAGTCGTATTCTCGGTTGTCAATTAGAATGGACTGTGCCAGGAAAAAGCCCCTTAAGTTTGTGTCTCACGACTGACCTGTTCGTTTTTTAATTCAATGTTTATTTTTTCTCACAGCAAGTTTGATTACAATGTTTTGCTTGTTGTAGGTGTGAAAGATGTGGCTCTTTTACACATAAACACGTATCTAGTCTTCTTTGGATCCTTTTCCCATGTAGCTTATGACACAATGTTGAGTACTCTTCTCTTGGTATTCCGTAGGCCTTTGGTGATTTTGTATTTCACCTGTGTTTGTATCTCGCTCTTAAACCCAATTTCCTAATGTACACAATTCTCACACCTGTCCATGGGTGAACCATAAATCTGTTTATTGCATCTGTGATTGCCTTTCTCTGTGGAAATATCTTCAGTGATATCAATTTTCAGGGAACACCTATAAGTGATATCGTAGGCTATGTATCTTTCGCTCTGTGACTTACTGCAAGGTGCGTGATGAACTCTAGCCTCACCGATGGTGCTGTTGATGGCATTGTTTCCTTTTGTTCCTTGGCTAATATTCCATCTGTTCAGGTCCCTGTTCTTCTTTGTCCACTCATCTGTTGACGGACTTTCTGCTTGCTTCCATGTCCTGGCTATTGTAATACTCCTGCAATGCAGATTTGCCTGCCTGTGTCTTTCCACTTCTGTCTTCTTTCTTAGGTTATAGGCCCAGGAGTGGGCCTGCTGGATCATATCGTAACTCAGTGTTTACCTTGTAAAGGCACCTCCATTCTGTTCCCATTAGTGCCTCTTACCAGGTGAAGTCCTGTGGCGAGCATTGCCCTCTGAGGAAGGCGCCACTGAGACCCTCCTAAGCCTCAGGGCCCGACTGTACTCTCCTTGGTATGCATCCTGGACTTTATGGTATGAACATACAAAAGGAGATGGTCTTTGGCCAAATCGCTCCAGGGACCTGCTCAGTTACTGGGAGTCCCTGGTTGTTCCCTAAAGCTAGGAAAAGCAACCCTGGAGGGGAAATTGGTGCCTTTGAGGGAGAAGCCGAGCAGCCAACCAACCAGCTGATGCTGATAAGGTGTGACTAAGCCGAGAAGCCAACCAACCAGCTGATGCCGATAAGGCGTGACGAAGCAAATTCCCTGCTTTAGGGGTATATATACGGCTATGCTTTGTTATTAAACTTGCCTTGCAAGCGTCAGTTGCTTGTGCCCTTCTGATCCCATACCTTGGTGCGTTCAGTTCCCTACCCCCTCTCGTCGGTTGTTGCTACACTTTGAGGACCCGCCGCGGCTGGCGGCAAAGTCCCACTTAACCTAGAGGGTATGCACTTCTCCACAACCCCTTCAGCATGAATTGTTGGTAGTCTTGTTGCTGATGGTTCTTCTGACTGGTGTGAGCCGATACCTCTGTGGTTGGATTTGCATGCGTCTCATAAAGCCTTGAAATTGAGCTTTCAGGGATGCCCTTTTTTTCTTCAAACTGTGTGTGTAGCTTACCTCATCACATTCTTTTCTTGAACTATGTGCCGCCTTTTGAAATATTTTGGCCACTACCTCCCTCAAGACATTTTGAGGGCAGGTTTCATTGACAGCCCTCCAGGACTTGTGCACACGAAGTGACCATTAGCACGGGTTTTCAAGCTGCCGTTGCAGGTAACGGCCACAGGGCTGCAGCATTTCTGCGTTTCCCACTCTGGTAACTAGTGAAACAGGCCTTCCTGCCAGTGGTGTTCCTTGGTTATCAATGACGGTGGGATGTGTCTGGAGAAACCCCCCAAAGCTGATGTCTCCTTACTTATATCTGTTTTTAAAATGGAATTTCTACTTTTCACTGGAGTACTCTTCCATTGTGTCCATGGGCCACTGCTCCTTTCTGCATTCCTCTGTGGCTGGGCATTTTCATTGCTTCCAAGTGTTGGCTATGGTAAACATTGCTGGATTGCAGGATTGCCAGCCCGTGTCTTTTTGATTCTCATCCTCTCAGGTGATAGACCCAGCAGTGGCTATGCTTGATTGAACGGTCGCTCAATGTTGACCCTTTCCAGGCAACTCCACTGTGTTTTCCTTAGGGGCTCTTACCACGACCCACTTAGAACCGAGGGTACGCATTTCTTCACCACCCCGTCAGCATTTCTTGTTTGCAGAAGTTTTGCTGCTGGCCATGCTGAGTCGTGTGACATGATAGGTTTTTGTAACGTGTAGTTTCGTGTCTAATAATTCCTAAGGTTCAGCATTTTTCCACGCCTTTTTTTATTCTGTTAAACAAAAACAGAAAAAAAAACCCCGTGAGTACAATAAACCTCTCGAAATTGTCTTCTTGGAAGGTTGCCCTCTTTGGACTTTTTTGGTCGATTTTCGACCCCAGGATTTTGTTTTGGAGGGCAGGTGTCATTTACAAGCCTGCAATGGGTGTGAATATTGAGTGACCATTAGCACTGACTTTAAAGCTGCTGCTGTGGGAAACGGCCACAAGGCGTCAGCATTGCTACATTCCCACATCTGGTTACTAGGGCAGCAGAGCCTTCTGGAAGTCCTGTTCCCAGGTTGTCAATTAGAATGGAATGTGCCAGGAAAAAACCCCAGAAGTGTATGTCACATTACTTCTTGTTCGCTCTTTTAATTTGTTTAAATCGGGGTAATGATTAGAATACTGTTGGTCCTATATGTACAGAATCTGGTTCATTTGTACGTTTTATATATATATATATTCTTGTACAGATCCTCTTCACATGTAAATTATTGCAGAGTGTTCTGGTGACCTCCCTTGCTATATGGTCGGTCTGTTTGATATATATATTTAATACGTATTTGTACACATATGGTGACACTAATCTTAATTTATCCATTCCCCCCACCTTTCATTTTACATCAGCTTAGTTTGTTTTCTAAGTCTCTGAGTGTCTTTCTTTGTGGAAATATGTTCATTTGTGTCAGCTGTTAGATAACGCCTATAGGTGATGTCATACGGTATGCCTTTTGCTTTCCGACTTAACTCATGTTCTGTGATGATCTCTAGGCTCATCTCGGGTGCCTCAAAGAGCAGTGTTTCCTTGTTTTCCATGGCTAATAGTCCACTGTGTCCACGGACCAGCTCTTCTTATCCATTCTTCTGTTGATGGACCTTTGGGTTGCTTCGGTGTCTTGGCTACTGTGAAAACTCGTGGAGTGCAGCTCTTGCAGCCTGTCTTCTCAGGTGAGAGGCTCGGCTGTGGGTGTTCTGGATGGAAGGGTGGCTCAATTTTTAATTGAAAATGCAGCTCCTTTCTGTTCTCATTATTGGCTGTTACAACTAGACATGTCCTCCACAGACAGAGGGAACAGAGTTCTCTAAAACCCCTTCAGCATTTATTGTTTGTAGTCTTTTGGCTGACAGTAGTTAACTTGGGTGAGCTGAAAGCTTTTTGTAGGTTAGAGGAGTCTGATGATTCCTGATGTTGAGCTTTTCTCCATTTTCCTTTTTTTGATAAAGAGTGAGTAAAACTTACCTCTATCATACTATCTCTTTGACACATTTGCCTGCTTTGAATTTTTTTGGCCACGGCCGAGCTCAGGACATTTTTTTTTTTGAGGGCAGGTGTCTTTTAGAGGCCTGAGTCCTTATGAATGTTAAGTGACCCATAGCTATGCGTTTGAAGCCGCTCTTGCGGGAAACGGCCACAAGGCGGCAGCATTTCTCCATTTCCAACTCTGGGTTTTCCTGCAACAGAGGCTTCCTGGAAATTGTGTTTGTAGGCTGCAAATGAGAGTGCAGTGTGTCAGGGCAAACCCCCAAGAGCTTATATCTCCTTACTTCTTGTGTGTTTTTTAAAATTTAATTGTTATCTAGTATCACAGCCAATTGGATAAAAATGTGGTGTGTGTTCTAGGTGTACTGCATCTGGTTCATCATATGTATGTATCAATCTATTCATCTTTGGATCCTTTCCCGTGTAGGTTATTACAGAGTGTTGAGTCGACCTCTCCTGGTATTCCTTAGGTATTTTGTGATTATATATTTCATATGTATCAGTACATGTCTGTAAACCCCCATATCCAAATTCATACATTCCTTACACCTTTCCACTTGGTTAAGCATAGTTGGTTTTCTGCATCTATGCACGGCCTTCTCGTGGAAATGACTTCATGGGTATCAATGTTGAAGTAACAGCTATAAGTGATGTCACAGGATATTTCTATTTCGGTTTCTTTCGTACTTCCTTTTGGGTGGGTATCTCTAGATCCTTCTACGGTGGTGCCAGCGGCACTGTTGCATGCTTTTCCGTGGCTCATGTTCCATTGTGCACATGGGCCCCCTTCTTCTTGGTGCATTGTTCTGTTGATGGACATTTGGGTTTCTTCCAAGTCTTGGCGATGGTACATGTTGCTGCAGTGCAGGACGGCCAGCCTGTGTCTTTTTGATTTTGGTCTACTCGGGAGATAGGCCCATCAGTTAGCTCAATTTTTACCTTTCAACGCACCTCCACGGTGTTCTCACTACTAGCTGTTCCCAGGTTACGTCCCAGCGGCAGCTAGAGGGCACAGAGTTCTCTAAAACACCTTGAGCATTTATTCTTTGTAGACTCTGTGGCTGATGATCATTCTGACGACGGTGGGTGAACGTTTTTGTCGACTGGATTTGCATGGCTTTATTAATTCCTGATGTTGAGCATTTTTCCATGCCCTTTTATTTATCACAAGAGAAAGAAAGAAAGAGAAGACAAAATGTGCGCAAAATATGCCTCTTGAAATTGTCGTTTTGAAGTGTGCACGTCTTTTGAGTTTTTTTCCTCGATGTACGACCCAAGAATTGTTTTTGACGGCAGGTGTCATTTATAGGCCTGCAATGATTTTGAATATCAAGTGACCATTAGCACTGGGTTTAAAGCTGCTGTTTTGAGAAACGGCCACAAGGCGGCAGCAGGTCTCCTTTACCAAACCTGGTTACTCGGGCAACAGAGCCTCCGTGGAAGTCGTATTCTCGGTTGTCAATTAGAATGGACTGTGCCAGGAAAAAGCCCCTTAAGTTTGTGTCTCACGACTGACCTGTTCGTTTTTTAATTCAATGTTTATTTTTTCTCACAGCAAGTTTGATTACAATGTTTTGCTTGTTGTAGGTGTGAAAGATGTGGCTCTTTTACACATAAACACGTATCTAGTCTTCTTTGGATCCTTTTCCCATGTAGCTTATGACACAATGTTGAGTACTCTTCTCTTGGTATTCCGTAGGCCTTTGGTGATTTTGTATTTCACCTGTGTTTGTATCTCGCTCTTAAACCCAATTTCCTAATGTACACAATTCTCACACCTGTCCATGGGTGAACCATAAATCTGTTTATTGCATCTGTGATTGCCTTTCTCTGTGGAAATATCTTCAGTGATATCAATTTTCAGGGAACACCTATAAGTGATATCGTAGGCTATGTATCTTTCGCTCTGTGACTTACTGCAAGGTGCGTGATGAACTCTAGCCTCACCGATGGTGCTGTTGATGGCATTGTTTCCTTTTGTTCCTTGGCTAATATTCCATCTGCTCAGGTCCCTGTTCTTCTTTGTCCACTCATCTGTTGATGGACTTTCTGCTTGCTTCCATGTCCTGGCTATTGTAATACTCCTGCAATGCAGATTTGCCTGCCTGTGTCTTTCCACTTCTGTCTTCTTTCTTAGGTTATAGGCCCAGGAGTGGGCCTGCTGGATCATATCGTAACTCAGTGTTTACCTTGTAAAGGCACCTCCATTCTGTTCCCATTAGTGCCTCTTACCAGGTGAAGTCCTGTGGCGAGCATTGCCCTCTGAGGAAGGCGCCACTGAGACCCTCCTAAGCCTCAGGGCCCGACTGTACTCTCCTTGGTATGCATCCTGGACTTTATGGTATGAACATACAAAAGGAGATGGTCTTTGGCCAAATCGCTCCAGGGACCTGCTCAGTTACTGGGAGTCCCTGGTTGTTCCCTAAAGCTAGGAAAAGCAACCCTGGAGGGGAAATTGGTGCCTTTGAGGGAGAAGCCGAGCAGCCAACCAACCAGCTGATGCTGATAAGGTGTGACTAAGCCGAGAAGCCAACCAACCAGCTGATGCCGATAAGGCGTGACGAAGCAAATTCCCTGCTTTAGGGGTATATATACGGCTATGCTTTGTTATTAAACTTGCCTTGCAAGCGTCAGTTGCTTGTGCCCTTCTGATCCCATACCTTGGTGCGTTCAGTTCCCTACCCCCTCTCGTCGGTTGTTGCTACACTTTGAGGACCCGCCGCGGCTGGCGGCAAAGTCCCACTTAACCTAGAGGGTATGCACTTCTCCACAACCCCTTCAGCATGAATTGTTGGTAGTCTTGTTGCTGATGGTTCTTCTGACTGGTGTGAGCCGATACCTCTGTGGTTGGATTTGCATGCGTCTCATAAAGCCTTGAAATTGAGCTTTCAGGGATGCCCTTTTTTTCTTCAAACTGTGTGTGTAGCTTACCTCATCACATTCTTTTCTTGAACTATGTGCCGCCTTTTGAAATAGTTTGGCCACTACCTCCCTCAAGACATTTTGAGGGCAGGTTTCATTGACAGCCCTCCAGGACTTGTGCACACGAAGTGACCATTAGCACGGGTTTTCAAGCTGCCGTTGCAGGTAACGGCCACAGGGCTGCAGCATTTCTGCGTTGCCCACTCTGGTAACTAGTGAAACAGGCCTTCCTGCCAGTGGTGTTCCTTGGTTATCAATGACGGTGGGATGTGTCTGGAGAAACCCCCCAAAGCTGATGTCTCCTTACTTATATCTGTTTTTAAAATGGAATTTCTACTTTTCACTGGAGTACTCTTCCATTGTGTCCATGGGCCACTGCTCCTTTCTGCATTCCTCTGTGGCTGGGCATTTTCATTGCTTCCAAGTGTTGGCTATGGTAAACATTGCTGGATTGCAGGATTGCCAGCCCGTGTCTTTTTGATTCTCATCCTCTCAGGTGATAGACCCAGCAGTGGCTATGCTTGATTGAACGGTCGCTCAATGTTGACCCTTTCCAGGCAACTCCACTGTGTTTTCCTTAGGGGCTCTTACCACGACCCACTTAGAACCGAGGGTACGCATTTCTTCACCACCCCGTCAGCATTTCTTGTTTGCAGAAGTTTTGCTGCTGGCCATGCTGAGTCGTGTGACATGATAGGTTTTTGTAACGTGTATTTTCGTGTCTAATAATTCCTAAGGTTCAGCATTTTTCCACGCCTTTTTTTATTCTGTTAAACAAAAACAGAAAAAAAAACCCCGTGAGTACAATAAACCTCTCGAAATTGTCTTCTTGGAAGGTTGCCCTCTTTGGACTTTTTTGGTCGATTTTCGACCCCAGGATTTTGTTTTGGAGGGCAGGTGTCATTTACAAGCCTGCAATGGGTGTGAATATTGAGTGACCATTAGCACTGACTTTAAAGCTGCTGCTGTGGGAAACGGCCACAAGGCGTCAGCATTGCTACATTCCCACATCTGGTTACTAGGGCAGCAGAGCCTTCTGGAAGTCCTGTTCCCAGGTTGTCAATTAGAATGGAATGTGCCAGGAAAAAACCCCAGAAGTGTATGTCACATTACTTCTTGTTCGCTCTTTTAATTTGTTTAAATCGGGGTAATGATTAGAATACTGTTGGTCCTATATGTACAGAATCTGGTTCATTTGTACGTTTTATATATATATATATTCTTGTACAGATCCTCTTCACATGTAAATTATTGCAGAGTGTTCTGGTGACCTCCCTTGCTATATGGTCGGTCTGTTTGATATATATATTTAATACGTATTTGTACACATATGGTGACACTAATCTTAATTTATCCATTCCCCCCACCTTTCATTTTACATCAGCTTAGTTTGTTTTCTAAGTCTCTGAGTGTCTTTCTTTGTGGAAATATGTTCATTTGTGTCAGCTGTTAGATAACGCCTATAGGTGATGTCATACGGTATGCCTTTTGCTTTCCGACTTAACTCATGTTCTGTGATGATCTCTAGGCTCATCTCGGGTGCCTCAAAGAGCAGTGTTTCCTTGTTTTCCATGGCTAATAGTCCACTGTGTCCACGGACCAGCTCTTCTTATCCATTCTTCTGTTGATGGACCTTTGGGTTGCTTCGGTGTCTTGGCTACTGTGAAAACTCGTGGAGTGCAGCTCTTGCAGCCTGTCTTCTCAGGTGAGAGGCTCGGCTGTGGGTGTTCTGGATGGAAGGGTGGCTCAATTTTTAATTGAAAATGCAGCTCCTTTCTGTTCTCATTATTGGCTGTTACAACTAGACATGTCCTCCACAGACAGAGGGAACAGAGTTCTCTAAAACCCCTTCAGCATTTATTGTTTGTAGTCTTTTGGCTGACAGTAGTTAACTTGGGTGAGCTGAAAGCTTTTTGTAGGTTAGAGGAGTCTGATGATTCCTGATGTTGAGCTTTTCTCCATTTTCCTTTTTTTGATAAAGAGTGAGTAAAACTTACCTCTATCATACTATCTCTTTGACACATTTGCCTGCTTTGAATTTTTTTGGCCACGGCCGAGCTCAGGACATTTTTTTTTTTGAGGGCAGGTGTCTTTTAGAGGCCTGAGTCCTTATGAATGTTAAGTGACCCATAGCTATGCGTTTGAAGCCGCTCTTGCGGGAAACGGCCACAAGGCGGCAGCATTTCTCCATTTCCAACTCTGGGTTTTCCTGCAACAGAGGCTTCCTGGAAATTGTGTTAGTAGGCTGCAAATGAGAGTGCAGTGTGTCAGGGCAAACCCCCAAGAGCTTATATCTCCTTACTTCTTGTGTGTTTTTTAAAATTTAATTGTTATCTAGTATCACAGCCAATTGGATAAAAATGTGGTGTGTGTTCTAGGTGTACTGCATCTGGTTCATCATATGTATGTATCAATCTATTCATCTTTGGATCCGTTCCCGTGTAGGTTATTACAGAGTGTTGAGTCGACCTCTCCTGGTATTCCTTAGGTATTTTGTGATTATATATTTCATATGTATCAGTACATGTCTGTAAACCCCCATATCCAAATTCATACATTCCTTACACCTTTCCACTTGGTTAAGCATAGTTGGTTTTCTGCATCTATGCACGGCCTTCTCGTGGAAATGACTTCATGGGTATCAATGTTGAAGTAACAGCTATAAGTGATGTCACAGGATATTTCTATTTCGGTTTCTTTCGTACTTCCTTTTGGGTGGGTATCTCTAGATCCTTCTACGGTGGTGCCAGCGGCACTGTTGCATGCTTTTCCGTGGCTCATGTTCCATTGTGCACATGGGCCCCCTTCTTCTTGGTGCATTGTTCTGTTGATGGACATTTGGGTTTCTTCCAAGTCTTGGCGATGGTACATGTTGCTGCAGTGCAGGACGGCCAGCCTGTGTCTTTTTGATTTTGGTCTACTCGGGAGATAGGCCCATCAGTTAGCTCAATTTTTACCTTTCAACGCACCTCCACGGTGTTCTCACTACTAGCTGTTCCCAGGTTACGTCCCAGCGGCAGCTAGAGGGCACAGAGTTCTCTAAAACACCTTGAGCATTTATTCTTTGTAGACTCTGTGGCTGATGATCATTCTGACGACGGTGGGTGAACGTTTTTGTCGACTGGATTTGTATGGCTTTATTAATTCCTGATGTTGAGCATTTTTCCATGCCCTTTTATTTATCACAAGAGAAAGAAAGAAAGAGAAGACAAAATGTGCGCAAAATATGCCTCTTGAAATTGTCGTTTTGAAGTGTGCACGTCTTTTGAGTTTTTTTCCTCGATGTACGACCCAAGAATTGTTTTTGAGGGCAGGTGTCATTTATAGGCCTGCAATGATTTTGAATATCAAGTGACCATTAGCACTGGGTTTAAAGCTGCTGTTTTGAGAAACGGCCACAAGGCGGCAGCAGGTCTCCTTTACCAAACCTGGTTACTCGGGCAACAGAGCCTCCGTGGAAGTCGTATTCTCGGTTGTCAATTAGAATGGACTGTGCCAGGAAAAAGCCCCTTAAGTTTGTGTCTCACGACTGACCTGTTCGTTTTTTAATTCAATGTTTATTTTTTCTCACAGCAAGTTTGATTACAATGTTTTGCTTGTTGTAGGTGTGAAAGATGTGGCTCTTTTACACATAAACACGTATCTAGTCTTCTTTGGATCCTTTTCCCATGTAGCTTATGACACAATGTTGAGTACTCTTCTCTTGGTATTCCGTAGGCCTTTGGTGATTTTGTATTTCACCTGTGTTTGTATCTCGCTCTTAAACCCAATTTCCTAATGTACACAATTCTCACACCTGTCCATGGGTGAACCATAAATCTGTTTATTGCATCTGTGATTGCCTTTCTCTGTGGAAATATCTTCAGTGATATCAATTTTCAGGGAACACCTATAAGTGATATCGTAGGCTATGTATCTTTCGCTCTGTGACTTACTGCAAGGTGCGTGATGAACTCTAGCCTCACCGATGGTGCTGTTGATGGCATTGTTTCCTTTTGTTCCTTGGCTAATATTCCATCTGTTCAGGTCCCTGTTCTTCTTTGTCCACTCATCTGTTGACGGACTTTCTGCTTGCTTCCATGTCCTGGCTATTGTAATACTCCTGCAATGCAGATTTGCCTGCCTGTGTCTTTCCACTTCTGTCTTCTTTCTTAGGTTATAGGCCCAGGAGTGGGCCTGCTGGATCATATCGTAACTCAGTGTTTACCTTGTAAAGGCACCTCCATTCTGTTCCCATTAGTGCCTCTTACCAGGTGAAGTCCTGTGGCGAGCATTGCCCTCTGAGGAAGGCGCCACTGAGACCCTCCTAAGCCTCAGGGCCCGACTGTACTCTCCTTGGTATGCATCCTGGACTTTATGGTATGAACATACAAAAGGAGATGGTCTTTGGCCAAATCGCTCCAGGGACCTGCTCAGTTACTGGGAGTCCCTGGTTGTTCCCTAAAGCTAGGAAAAGCAACCCTGGAGGGGAAATTGGTGCCTTTGAGGGAGAAGCCGAGCAGCCAACCAACCAGCTGATGCTGATAAGGTGTGACTAAGCCGAGAAGCCAACCAACCAGCTGATGCCGATAAGGCGTGACGAAGCAAATTCCCTGCTTTAGGGGTATATATACGGCTATGCTTTGTTATTAAACTTGCCTTGCAAGCGTCAGTTGCTTGTGCCCTTCTGATCCCATACCTTGGTGCGTTCAGTTCCCTACCCCCTCTCGTCGGTTGTTGCTACACTTTGAGGACCCGCCGCGGCTGGCGGCAAAGTCCCACTTAACCTAGAGGGTATGCACTTCTCCACAACCCCTTCAGCATGAATTGTTGGTAGTCTTGTTGCTGATGGTTCTTCTGACTGGTGTGAGCCGATACCTCTGTGGTTGGATTTGCATGCGTCTCATAAAGCCTTGAAATTGAGCTTTCAGGGATGCCCTTTTTTTCTTCAAACTGTGTGTGTAGCTTACCTCATCACATTCTTTTCTTGAACTATGTGCCGCCTTTTGAAATATTTTGGCCACTACCTCCCTCAAGACATTTTGAGGGCAGGTTTCATTGACAGCCCTCCAGGACTTGTGCACACGAAGTGACCATTAGCACGGGTTTTCAAGCTGCCGTTGCAGGTAACGGCCACAGGGCTGCAGCATTTCTGCGTTTCCCACTCTGGTAACTAGTGAAACAGGCCTTCCTGCCAGTGGTGTTCCTTGGTTATCAATGACGGTGGGATGTGTCTGGAGAAACCCCCCAAAGCTGATGTCTCCTTACTTATATCTGTTTTTAAAATGGAATTTCTACTTTTCACTGGAGTACTCTTCCATTGTGTCCATGGGCCACTGCTCCTTTCTGCATTCCTCTGTGGCTGGGCATTTTCATTGCTTCCAAGTGTTGGCTATGGTAAACATTGCTGGATTGCAGGATTGCCAGCCCGTGTCTTTTTGATTCTCATCCTCTCAGGTGATAGACCCAGCAGTGGCTATGCTTGATTGAACGGTCGCTCAATGTTGACCCTTTCCAGGCAACTCCACTGTGTTTTCCTTAGGGGCTCTTACCACGACCCACTTAGAACCGAGGGTACGCATTTCTTCACCACCCCGTCAGCATTTCTTGTTTGCAGAAGTTTTGCTGCTGGCCATGCTGAGTCGTGTGACATGATAGGTTTTTGTAACGTGTAGTTTCGTGTCTAATAATTCCTAAGGTTCAGCATTTTTCCACGCCTTTTTTTATTCTGTTAAACAAAAACAGAAAAAAAAACCCCGTGAGTACAATAAACCTCTCGAAATTGTCTTCTTGGAAGGTTGCCCTCTTTGGACTTTTTTGGTCGATTTTCGACCCCAGGATTTTGTTTTGGAGGGCAGGTGTCATTTACAAGCCTGCAATGGGTGTGAATATTGAGTGACCATTAGCACTGACTTTAAAGCTGCTGCTGTGGGAAACGGCCACAAGGCGTCAGCATTGCTACATTCCCACATCTGGTTACTAGGGCAGCAGAGCCTTCTGGAAGTCCTGTTCCCAGGTTGTCAATTAGAATGGAATGTGCCAGGAAAAAACCCCAGAAGTGTATGTCACATTACTTCTTGTTCGCTCTTTTAATTTGTTTAAATCGGGGTAATGATTAGAATACTGTTGGTCCTATATGTACAGAATCTGGTTCATTTGTACGTTTTATATATATATATATTCTTGTACAGATCCTCTTCACATGTAAATTATTGCAGAGTGTTCTGGTGACCTCCCTTGCTATATGGTCGGTCTGTTTGATATATATATTTAATACGTATTTGTACACATATGGTGACACTAATCTTAATTTATCCATTCCCCCCACCTTTCATTTTACATCAGCTTAGTTTGTTTTCTAAGTCTCTGAGTGTCTTTCTTTGTGGAAATATGTTCATTTGTGTCAGCTGTTAGATAACGCCTATAGGTGATGTCATACGGTATGCCTTTTGCTTTCCGACTTAACTCATGTTCTGTGATGATCTCTAGGCTCATCTCGGGTGCCTCAAAGAGCAGTGTTTCCTTGTTTTCCATGGCTAATAGTCCACTGTGTCCACGGACCAGCTCTTCTTATCCATTCTTCTGTTGATGGACCTTTGGGTTGCTTCGGTGTCTTGGCTACTGTGAAAACTCGTGGAGTGCAGCTCTTGCAGCCTGTCTTCTCAGGTGAGAGGCTCGGCTGTGGGTGTTCTGGATGGAAGGGTGGCTCAATTTTTAATTGAAAATGCAGCTCCTTTCTGTTCTCATTATTGGCTGTTACAACTAGACATGTCCTCCACAGACAGAGGGAACAGAGTTCTCTAAAACCCCTTCAGCATTTATTGTTTGTAGTCTTTTGGCTGACAGTAGTTAACTTGGGTGAGCTGAAAGCTTTTTGTAGGTTAGAGGAGTCTGATGATTCCTGATGTTGAGCTTTTCTCCATTTTCCTTTTTTTGATAAAGAGTGAGTAAAACTTACCTCTATCATACTATCTCTTTGACACATTTGCCTGCTTTGAATTTTTTTGGCCACGGCCGAGCTCAGGACATTTTTTTTTTTGAGGGCAGGTGTCTTTTAGAGGCCTGAGTCCTTATGAATGTTAAGTGACCCATAGCTATGCGTTTGAAGCCGCTCTTGCGGGAAACGGCCACAAGGCGGCAGCATTTCTCCATTTCCAACTCTGGGTTTTCCTGCAACAGAGGCTTCCTGGAAATTGTGTTTGTAGGCTGCAAATGAGAGTGCAGTGTGTCAGGGCAAACCCCCAAGAGCTTATATCTCCTTACTTCTTGTGTGTTTTTTAAAATTTAATTGTTATCTAGTATCACAGCCAATTGGATAAAAATGTGGTGTGTGTTCTAGGTGTACTGCATCTGGTTCATCATATGTATGTATCAATCTATTCATCTTTGGATCCTTTCCCGTGTAGGTTATTACAGAGTGTTGAGTCGACCTCTCCTGGTATTCCTTAGGTATTTTGTGATTATATATTTCATATGTATCAGTACATGTCTGTAAACCCCCATATCCAAATTCATACATTCCTTACACCTTTCCACTTGGTTAAGCATAGTTGGTTTTCTGCATCTATGCACGGCCTTCTCGTGGAAATGACTTCATGGGTATCAATGTTGAAGTAACAGCTATAAGTGATGTCACAGGATATTTCTATTTCGGTTTCTTTCGTACTTCCTTTTGGGTGGGTATCTCTAGATCCTTCTACGGTGGTGCCAGCGGCACTGTTGCATGCTTTTCCGTGGCTCATGTTCCATTGTGCACATGGGCCCCCTTCTTCTTGGTGCATTGTTCTGTTGATGGACATTTGGGTTTCTTCCAAGTCTTGGCGATGGTACATGTTGCTGCAGTGCAGGACGGCCAGCCTGTGTCTTTTTGATTTTGGTCTACTCGGGAGATAGGCCCATCAGTTAGCTCAATTTTTACCTTTCAACGCACCTCCACGGTGTTCTCACTACTAGCTGTTCCCAGGTTACGTCCCAGCGGCAGCTAGAGGGCACAGAGTTCTCTAAAACACCTTGAGCATTTATTCTTTGTAGACTCTGTGGCTGATGATCATTCTGACGACGGTGGGTGAACGTTTTTGTCGACTGGATTTGCATGGCTTTATTAATTCCTGATGTTGAGCATTTTTCCATGCCCTTTTATTTATCACAAGAGAAAGAAAGAAAGAGAAGACAAAATGTGCGCAAAATATGCCTCTTGAAATTGTCGTTTTGAAGTGTGCACGTCTTTTGAGTTTTTTTCCTCGATGTACGACCCAAGAATTGTTTTTGAGGGCAGGTGTCATTTATAGGCCTGCAATGATTTTGAATATCAAGTGACCATTAGCACTGGGTTTAAAGCTGCTGTTTTGAGAAACGGCCACAAGGCGGCAGCAGGTCTCCTTTACCAAACCTGGTTACTCGGGCAACAGAGCCTCCGTGGAAGTCGTATTCTCGGTTGTCAATTAGAATGGACTGTGCCAGGAAAAAGCCCCTTAAGTTTGTGTCTCACGACTGACCTGTTCGTTTTTTAATTCAATGTTTATTTTTTCTCACAGCAAGTTTGATTACAATGTTTTGCTTGTTGTAGGTGTGAAAGATGTGGCTCTTTTACACATAAACACGTATCTAGTCTTCTTTGGATCCTTTTCCCATGTAGCTTATGACACAATGTTGAGTACTCTTCTCTTGGTATTCCGTAGGCCTTTGGTGATTTTGTATTTCACCTGTGTTTGTATCTCGCTCTTAAACCCAATTTCCTAATGTACACAATTCTCACACCTGTCCATGGGTGAACCATAAATCTGTTTATTGCATCTGTGATTGCCTTTCTCTGTGGAAATATCTTCAGTGATATCAATTTTCAGGGAACACCTATAAGTGATATCGTAGGCTATGTATCTTTCGCTCTGTGACTTACTGCAAGGTGCGTGATGAACTCTAGCCTCACCGATGGTGCTGTTGATGGCATTGTTTCCTTTTGTTCCTTGGCTAATATTCCATCTGTTCAGGTCCCTGTTCTTCTTTGTCCACTCATCTGTTGACGGACTTTCTGCTTGCTTCCATGTCCTGGCTATTGTAATACTCCTGCAATGCAGATTTGCCTGCCTGTGTCTTTCCACTTCTGTCTTCTTTCTTAGGTTATAGGCCCAGGAGTGGGCCTGCTGGATCATATCGTAACTCAGTGTTTACCTTGTAAAGGCACCTCCATTCTGTTCCCATTAGTGCCTCTTACCAGGTGAAGTCCTGTGGCGAGCATTGCCCTCTGAGGAAGGCGCCACTGAGACCCTCCTAAGCCTCAGGGCCCGACTGTACTCTCCTTGGTATGCATCCTGGACTTTATGGTATGAACATACAAAAGGAGATGGTCTTTGGCCAAATCGCTCCAGGGACCTGCTCAGTTACTGGGAGTCCCTGGTTGTTCCCTAAAGCTAGGAAAAGCAACCCTGGAGGGGAAATTGGTGCCTTTGAGGGAGAAGCCGAGCAGCCAACCAACCAGCTGATGCTGATAAGGTGTGACTAAGCCGAGAAGCCAACCAACCAGCTGATGCCGATAAGGCGTGACGAAGCAAATTCCCTGCTTTAGGGGTATATATACGGCTATGCTTTGTTATTAAACTTGCCTTGCAAGCGTCAGTTGCTTGTGCCCTTCTGATCCCATACCTTGGTGCGTTCAGTTCCCTACCCCCTCTCGTCGGTTGTTGCTACACTTTGAGGACCCGCCGCGGCTGGCGGCAAAGTCCCACTTAACCTAGAGGGTATGCACTTCTCCACAACCCCTTCAGCATGAATTGTTGGTAGTCTTGTTGCTGATGGTTCTTCTGACTGGTGTGAGCCGATACCTCTGTGGTTGGATTTGCATGCGTCTCATAAAGCCTTGAAATTGAGCTTTCAGGGATGCCCTTTTTTTCTTCAAACTGTGTGTGTAGCTTACCTCATCACATTCTTTTCTTGAACTATGTGCCGCCTTTTGAAATAGTTTGGCCACTACCTCCCTCAAGACATTTTGAGGGCAGGTTTCATTGACAGCCCTCCAGGACTTGTGCACACGAAGTGACCATTAGCACGGGTTTTCAAGCTGCCGTTGCAGGTAACGGCCACAGGGCTGCAGCATTTCTGCGTTTCCCACTCTGGTAACTAGTGAAACAGGCCTTCCTGCCAGTGGTGTTCCTTGGTTATCAATGACGGTGGGATGTGTCTGGAGAAACCCCCCAAAGCTGATGTCTCCTTACTTATATCTGTTTTTAAAATGGAATTTCTACTTTTCACTGGAGTACTCTTCCATTGTGTCCATGGGCCACTGCTCCTTTCTGCATTCCTCTGTGGCTGGGCATTTTCATTGCTTCCAAGTGTTGGCTATGGTAAACATTGCTGGATTGCAGGATTGCCAGCCCGTGTCTTTTTGATTCTCATCCTCTCAGGTGATAGACCCAGCAGTGGCTATGCTTGATTGAACGGTCGCTCAATGTTGACCCTTTCCAGGCAACTCCACTGTGTTTTCCTTAGGGGCTCTTACCACGACCCACTTAGAACCGAGGGTACGCATTTCTTCACCACCCCGTCAGCATTTCTTGTTTGCAGAAGTTTTGCTGCTGGCCATGCTGAGTCGTGTGACATGATAGGTTTTTGTAACGTGTAGTTTCGTGTCTAATAATTCCTAAGGTTCAGCATTTTTCCACGCCTTTTTTTATTCTGTTAAACAAAAACAGAAAAAAAAACCCCGTGAGTACAATAAACCTCTCGAAATTGTCTTCTTGGAAGGTTGCCCTCTTTGGACTTTTTTGGTCGATTTTCGACCCCAGGATTTTGTTTTGGAGGGCAGGTGTCATTTACAAGCCTGCAATGGGTGTGAATATTGAGTGACCATTAGCACTGACTTTAAAGCTGCTGCTGTGGGAAACGGCCACAAGGCGTCAGCATTGCTACATTCCCACATCTGGTTACTAGGGCAGCAGAGCCTTCTGGAAGTCCTGTTCCCAGGTTGTCAATTAGAATGGAATGTGCCAGGAAAAAACCCCAGAAGTGTATGTCACATTACTTCTTGTTCGCTCTTTTAATTTGTTTAAATCGGGGTAATGATTAGAATACTGTTGGTCCTATATGTACAGAATCTGGTTCATTTGTACGTTTTATATATATATATATTCTTGTACAGATCCTCTTCACATGTAAATTATTGCAGAGTGTTCTGGTGACCTCCCTTGCTATATGGTCGGTCTGTTTGATATATATATTTAATACGTATTTGTACACATATGGTGACACTAATCTTAATTTATCCATTCCCCCCACCTTTCATTTTACATCAGCTTAGTTTGTTTTCTAAGTCTCTGAGTGTCTTTCTTTGTGGAAATATGTTCATTTGTGTCAGCTGTTAGATAACGCCTATAGGTGATGTCATACGGTATGCCTTTTGCTTTCCGACTTAACTCATGTTCTGTGATGATCTCTAGGCTCATCTCGGGTGCCTCAAAGAGCAGTGTTTCCTTGTTTTCCATGGCTAATAGTCCACTGTGTCCACGGACCAGCTCTTCTTATCCATTCTTCTGTTGATGGACCTTTGGGTTGCTTCGGTGTCTTGGCTACTGTGAAAACTCGTGGAGTGCAGCTCTTGCAGCCTGTCTTCTCAGGTGAGAGGCTCGGCTGTGGGTGTTCTGGATGGAAGGGTGGCTCAATTTTTAATTGAAAATGCAGCTCCTTTCTGTTCTCATTATTGGCTGTTACAACTAGACATGTCCTCCACAGACAGAGGGAACAGAGTTCTCTAAAACCCCTTCAGCATTTATTGTTTGTAGTCTTTTGGCTGACAGTAGTTAACTTGGGTGAGCTGAAAGCTTTTTGTAGGTTAGAGGAGTCTGATGATTCCTGATGTTGAGCTTTTCTCCATTTTCCTTTTTTTGATAAAGAGTGAGTAAAACTTACCTCTATCATACTATCTCTTTGACACATTTGCCTGCTTTGAATTTTTTTGGCCACGGCCGAGCTCAGGACATTTTTTTTTTTGAGGGCAGGTGTCTTTTAGAGGCCTGAGTCCTTATGAATGTTAAGTGACCCATAGCTATGCGTTTGAAGCCGCTCTTGCGGGAAACGGCCACAAGGCGGCAGCATTTCTCCATTTCCAACTCTGGGTTTTCCTGCAACAGAGGCTTCCTGGAAATTGTGTTTGTAGGCTGCAAATGAGAGTGCAGTGTGTCAGGGCAAACCCCCAAGAGCTTATATCTCCTTACTTCTTGTGTGTTTTTTAAAATTTAATTGTTATCTAGTATCACAGCCAATTGGATAAAAATGTGGTGTGTGTTCTAGGTGTACTGCATCTGGTTCATCATATGTATGTATCAATCTATTCATCTTTGGATCCTTTCCCGTGTAGGTTATTACAGAGTGTTGAGTCGACCTCTCCTGGTATTCCTTAGGTATTTTGTGATTATATATTTCATATGTATCAGTACATGTCTGTAAACCCCCATATCCAAATTCATACATTCCTTACACCTTTCCACTTGGTTAAGCATAGTTGGTTTTCTGCATCTATGCACGGCCTTCTCGTGGAAATGACTTCATGGGTATCAATGTTGAAGTAACAGCTATAAGTGATGTCACAGGATATTTCTATTTCGGTTTCTTTCGTACTTCCTTTTGGGTGGGTATCTCTAGATCCTTCTACGGTGGTGCCAGCGGCACTGTTGCATGCTTTTCCGTGGCTCATGTTCCATTGTGCACATGGGCCCCCTTCTTCTTGGTGCATTGTTCTGTTGATGGACATTTGGGTTTCTTCCAAGTCTTGGCGATGGTACATGTTGCTGCAGTGCAGGACGGCCAGCCTGTGTCTTTTTGATTTTGGTCTACTCGGGAGATAGGCCCATCAGTTAGCTCAATTTTTACCTTTCAACGCACCTCCACGGTGTTCTCACTACTAGCTGTTCCCAGGTTACGTCCCAGCGGCAGCTAGAGGGCACAGAGTTCTCTAAAACACCTTGAGCATTTATTCTTTGTAGACTCTGTGGCTGATGATCATTCTGACGACGGTGGGTGAACGTTTTTGTCGACTGGATTTGCATGGCTTTATTAATTCCTGATGTTGAGCATTTTTCCATGCCCTTTTATTTATCACAAGAGAAAGAAAGAAAGAGAAGACAAAATGTGCGCAAAATATGCCTCTTGAAATTGTCGTTTTGAAGTGTGCACGTCTTTTGAGTTTTTTTCCTCGATGTACGACCCAAGAATTGTTTTTGAGGGCAGGTGTCATTTATAGGCCTGCAATGATTTTGAATATCAAGTGACCATTAGCACTGGGTTTAAAGCTGCTGTTTTGAGAAACGGCCACAAGGCGGCAGCAGGTCTCCTTTACCAAACCTGGTTACTCGGGCAACAGAGCCTCCGTGGAAGTCGTATTCTCGGTTGTCAATTAGAATGGACTGTGCCAGGAAAAAGCCCCTTAAGTTTGTGTCTCACGACTGACCTGTTCGTTTTTTAATTCAATGTTTATTTTTTCTCACAGCAAGTTTGATTACAATGTTTTGCTTGTTGTAGGTGTGAAAGATGTGGCTCTTTTACACATAAACACGTATCTAGTCTTCTTTGGATCCTTTTCCCATGTAGCTTATGACACAATGTTGAGTACTCTTCTCTTGGTATTCCGTAGGCCTTTGGTGATTTTGTATTTCACCTGTGTTTGTATCTCGCTCTTAAACCCAATTTCCTAATGTACACAATTCTCACACCTGTCCATGGGTGAACCATAAATCTGTTTATTGCATCTGTGATTGCCTTTCTCTGTGGAAATATCTTCAGTGATATCAATTTTCAGGGAACACCTATAAGTGATATCGTAGGCTATGTATCTTTCGCTCTGTGACTTACTGCAAGGTGCGTGATGAACTCTAGCCTCACCGATGGTGCTGTTGATGGCATTGTTTCCTTTTGTTCCTTGGCTAATATTCCATCTGTTCAGGTCCCTGTTCTTCTTTGTCCACTCATCTGTTGATGGACTTTCTGCTTGCTTCCATGTCCTGGCTATTGTAATACTCCTGCAATGCAGATTTGCCTGCCTGTGTCTTTCCACTTCTGTCTTCGTTCTTAGGTTATAGGCCCAGGAGTGGGCCTGCTGGATCATATCGTAACTCAGTGTTTACCTTGTAAAGGCACCTCCATTCTGTTCCCATTAGTGCCTCTTACCAGGTGAAGTCCTGTGGCGAGCATTGCCCTCTGAGGAAGGCGCCACTGAGACCCTCCTAAGCCTCAGGGCCCGACTGTACTCTCCTTGGTATGCATCCTGGACTTTATGGTATGAACATACAAAAGGAGATGGTCTTTGGCCAAATCGCTCCAGGGACCTGCTCAGTTACTGGGAGTCCCTGGTTGTTCCCTAAAGCTAGGAAAAGCAACCCTGGAGGGGAAATTGGTGCCTTTGAGGGAGAAGCCGAGCAGCCAACCAACCAGCTGATGCTGATAAGGTGTGACTAAGCCGAGAAGCCAACCAACCAGCTGATGCCGATAAGGCGTGACGAAGCAAATTCCCTGCTTTAGGGGTATATATACGGCTATGCTTTGTTATTAAACTTGCCTTGCAAGCGTCAGTTGCTTGTGCCCTTCTGATCCCATACCTTGGTGCGTTCAGTTCCCTACCCCCTCTCGTCGGTTGTTGCTACACTTTGAGGACCCGCCGCGGCTGGCGGCAAAGTCCCACTTAACCTAGAGGGTATGCACTTCTCCACAACCCCTTCAGCATGAATTGTTGGTAGTCTTGTTGCTGATGGTTCTTCTGACTGGTGTGAGCCGATACCTCTGTGGTTGGATTTGCATGCGTCTCATAAAGCCTTGAAATTGAGCTTTCAGGGATGCCCTTTTTTTCTTCAAACTGTGTGTGTAGCTTACCTCATCACATTCTTTTCTTGAACTATGTGCCGCCTTTTGAAATAGTTTGGCCACTACCTCCCTCAAGACATTTTGAGGGCAGGTTTCATTGACAGCCCTCCAGGACTTGTGCACACGAAGTGACCATTAGCACGGGTTTTCAAGCTGCCGTTGCAGGTAACGGCCACAGGGCTGCAGCATTTCTGCGTTTCCCACTCTGGTAACTAGTGAAACAGGCCTTCCTGCCAGTGGTGTTCCTTGGTTATCAATGACGGTGGGATGTGTCTGGAGAAACCCCCCAAAGCTGATGTCTCCTTACTTATATCTGTTTTTAAAATGGAATTTCTACTTTTCACTGGAGTACTCTTCCATTGTGTCCATGGGCCACTGCTCCTTTCTGCATTCCTCTGTGGCTGGGCATTTTCATTGCTTCCAAGTGTTGGCTATGGTAAACATTGCTGGATTGCAGGATTGCCAGCCCGTGTCTTTTTGATTCTCATCCTCTCAGGTGATAGACCCAGCAGTGGCTATGCTTGATTGAACGGTCGCTCAATGTTGACCCTTTCCAGGCAACTCCACTGTGTTTTCCTTAGGGGCTCTTACCACGTCCCACTTAGAACCGAGGGTACGCATTTCTTCACCACCCCGTCAGCATTTCTTGTTTGCAGAAGTTTTGCTGCTGGCCATGCTGAGTCGTGTGACATGATAGGTTTTTGTAACGTGTATTTTCGTGTCTAATAATTCCTAAGGTTCAGCATTTTTCCACGCCTTTTTTTATTCTGTTAAACAAAAACAGAAAAAAAAAAACCCGTGAGTACAATAAACCTCTCGAAATTGTCTTCTTGGAAGGTTGCCCTCTTTGGACTTTTTTGGTCGATTTTCGACCCCAGGATTTTGTTTTGGAGGGCAGGTGTCATTTACAAGCCTGCAATGGGTGTGAATATTGAGTGACCATTAGCACTGACTTTAAAGCTGCTGCTGTGGGAAACGGCCACAAGGCGTCAGCATTGCTACATTCCCACATCTGGTTACTAGGGCAGCAGAGCCTTCTGGAAGTCCTGTTCCCAGGTTGTCAATTAGAATGGAATGTGCCAGGAAAAAACCCCAGAAGTGTATGTCACATTACTTCTTGTTCGCTCTTTTAATTTGTTAAAATCGGGGTAATGATTAGAATACTGTTGGTCCTATATGTACAGAATCTGGTTCATTTGTACGTTTTATATATATATATATTCTTGTACAGATCCTCTTCACATGTAAATTATTGCAGAGTGTTCTGGTGACCTCCCTTGCTATATGGTCGGTCTGTTTGATATATATATTTAATACGTATTTGTACACATATGGTGACACTAATCTTAATTTATCCATTCCCCCCACCTTTCATTTTACATCAGCTTAGTTTGTTTTCTAAGTCTCTGAGTGTCTTTCTTTGTGGAAATATGTTCATTTGTGTCAGCTGTTAGATAACGCCTATAGGTGATGTCATACGGTATGCCTTTTGCTTTCCGACTTAACTCATGTTCTGTGATGATCTCTAGGCTCATCTCGGGTGCCTCAAAGAGCAGTGTTTCCTTGTTTTCCATGGCTAATAGTCCACTGTGTCCACGGACCAGCTCTTCTTATCCATTCTTCTGTTGATGGACCTTTGGGTTGCTTCGGTGTCTTGGCTACTGTGAAAACTCGTGGAGTGCAGCTCTTGCAGCCTGTCTTCTCAGGTGAGAGGCTCGGCTGTGGGTGTTCTGGATGGAAGGGTGGCTCAATTTTTAATTGAAAATGCAGCTCCTTTCTGTTCTCATTATTGGCTGTTACAACTAGACATGTCCTCCACAGACAGAGGGAACAGAGTTCTCTAAAACCCCTTCAGCATTTATTGTTTGTAGTCTTTTGGCTGACAGTAGTTAACTTGGGTGAGCTGAAAGCTTTTTGTAGGTTAGAGGAGTCTGATGATTCCTGATGTTGAGCTTTTCTCCATTTTCCTTTTTTTGATAAAGAGTGAGTAAAACTTACCTCTATCATACTATCTCTTTGACACATTTGCCGGCTTTGAATTTTTTTGGCCACGGCCGAGCTCAGGACATTTTTTTTTTTGAGGGCAGGTGTCTTTTAGAGGCCTGAGTCCTTATGAATGTTAAGTGACCCATAGCTATGCGTTTGAAGCCGCTCTTGCGGGAAACGGCCACAAGGCGGCAGCATTTCTCCATTTCCAACTCTGGGTTTTCCTGCAACAGAGGCTTCCTGGAAATTGTGTTAGTAGGCTGCAAATGAGAGTGCAGTGTGTCAGGGCAAACCCCCAAGAGCTTATATCTCCTTACTTCTTGTGTGTTTTTTAAAATTTAATTGTTATCTAGTATCACAGCCAATTGGATAAAAATGTGGTGTGTGTTCTAGGTGTACTGCATCTGGTTCATCATATGTATGTATCAATCTATTCATCTTTGGATCCTTTCCCGTGTAGGTTATTACAGAGTGTTGAGTCGACCTCTCCTGGTATTCCTTAGGTATTTTGTGATTATATATTTCATATGTATCAGTACATGTCTGTAAACCCCCATATCCAAATTCATACATTCCTTACACCTTTCCACTTGGTTAAGCATAGTTGGTTTTCTGCATCTATGCACGGCCTTCTCTTGGAAATGACTTCATGGGTATCAATGTTGAAGTAACAGCTATAAGTGATGTCACAGGATATTTCTATTTCGGTTTCTTTCGTACTTCCTTTTGGGTGGGTATCTCTAGATCCTTCTACGGTGGTGCCAGCGGCACTGTTGCATGCTTTTCCGTGGCTCATGTTCCATTGTGCACATGGGCCCCCTTCTTCTTGGTGCATTGTTCTGTTGATGGACATTTGGGTTTCTTCCAAGTCTTGGCGATGGTACATGTTGCTGCAGTGCAGGACGGCCAGCCTGTGTCTTTTTGATTTTGGTCTACTCGGGAGATAGGCCCATCAGTTAGCTCAATTTTTACCTTTCAACGCACCTCCACGGTGTTCTCACTACTAGCTGTTCCCAGGTTACGTCCCAGCGGCAGCTAGAGGGCACAGAGTTCTCTAAAACACCTTGAGCATTTATTCTTTGTAGACTCTGTGGCTGATGATCATTCTGACGACGGTGGGTGAACGTTTTTGTCGACTGGATTTGTATGGCTTTATTAATTCCTGATGTTGAGCATTTTTCCATGCCCTTTTATTTATCACAAGAGAAAGAAAGAAAGAGAAGACAAAATGTGCGCAAAATATGCCTCTTGAAATTGTCGTTTTGAAGTGTGCACGTCTTTTGAGTTTTTTTCCTCGATGTACGACCCAAGAATTGTTTTTGAGGGCAGGTGTCATTTATAGGCCTGCAATGATTTTGAATATCAAGTGACCATTAGCACTGGGTTTAAAGCTGCTGTTTTGAGAAACGGCCACAAGGCGGCAGCAGGTCTCCTTTACCAAACCTGGTTACTCGGGCAACAGAGCCTCCGTGGAAGTCGTATTCTCGGTTGTCAATTAGAATGGACTGTGCCAGGAAAAAGCCCCTTAAGTTTGTGTCTCACGACTGACCTGTTCGTTTTTTAATTCAATGTTTATTTTTTCTCACAGCAAGTTTGATTACAATGTTTTGCTTGTTGTAGGTGTGAAAGATGTGGCTCTTTTACACATAAACACGTATCTAGTCTTCTTTGGATCCTTTTCCCATGTAGCTTATGACACAATGTTGAGTACTCTTCTCTTGGTATTCCGTAGGCCTTTGGTGATTTTGTATTTCACCTGTGTTTGTATCTCGCTCTTAAACCCAATTTCCTAATGTACACAATTCTCACACCTGTCCATGGGTGAACCATAAATCTGTTTATTGCATCTGTGATTGCCTTTCTCTGTGGAAATATCTTCAGTGATATCAATTTTCAGGGAACACCTATAAGTGATATCGTAGGCTATGTATCTTTCGCTCTGTGACTTACTGCAAGGTGCGTGATGAACTCTAGCCTCACCGATGGTGCTGTTGATGGCATTGTTTCCTTTTGTTCCTTGGCTAATATTCCATCTGTTCAGGTCCCTGTTCTTCTTTGTCCACTCATCTGTTGATGGACTTTCTGCTTGCTTCCATGTCCTGGCTATTGTAATACTCCTGCAATGCAGATTTGCCTGCCTGTGTCTTTCCACTTCTGTCTTCGTTCTTAGGTTATAGGCCCAGGAGTGGGCCTGCTGGATCATATCGTAACTCAGTGTTTACCTTGTAAAGGCACCTCCATTCTGTTCCCATTAGTGCCTCTTACCAGGTGAAGTCCTGTGGCGAGCATTGCCCTCTGAGGAAGGCGCCACTGAGACCCTCCTAAGCCTCAGGGCCCGACTGTACTCTCCTTGGTATGCATCCTGGACTTTATGGTATGAACATACAAAAGGAGATGGTCTTTGGCCAAATCGCTCCAGGGACCTGCTCAGTTACTGGGAGTCCCTGGTTGTTCCCTAAAGCTAGGAAAAGCAACCCTGGAGGGGAAATTGGTGCCTTTGAGGGAGAAGCCGAGCAGCCAACCAACCAGCTGATGCTGATAAGGTGTGACTAAGCCGAGAAGCCAACCAACCAGCTGATGCCGATAAGGCGTGACGAAGCAAATTCCCTGCTTTAGGGGTATATATACGGCTATGCTTTGTTATTAAACTTGCCTTGCAAGCGTCAGTTGCTTGTGCCCTTCTGATCCCATACCTTGGTGCGTTCAGTTCCCTACCCCCTCTCGTCGGTTGTTGCTACACTTTGAGGACCCGCCGCGGCTGGCGGCAAAGTCCCACTTAACCTAGAGGGTATGCACTTCTCCACAACCCCTTCAGCATGAATTGTTGGTAGTCTTGTTGCTGATGGTTCTTCTGACTGGTGTGAGCCGATACCTCTGTGGTTGGATTTGCATGCGTCTCATAAAGCCTTGAAATTGAGCTTTCAGGGATGCCCTTTTTTTCTTCAAACTGTGTGTGTAGCTTACCTCATCACATTCTTTTCTTGAACTATGTGCCGCCTTTTGAAATAGTTTGGCCACTACCTCCCTCAAGACATTTTGAGGGCAGGTTTCATTGACAGCCCTCCAGGACTTGTGCACACGAAGTGACCATTACAACGGGTTTTCAAGCTGCCGTTGCAGGTAACGGCCACAGGGCTGCAGCATTTCTGCGTTTCCCACTCTGGTAACTAGTGAAACAGGCCTTCCTGCCAGTGGTGTTCCTTGGTTATCAATGACGGTGGGATGTGTCTGGAGAAACCCCCCAAAGCTGATGTCTCCTTACTTATATCTGTTTTTAAAATGGAATTTCTACTTTTCACTGGAGTACTCTTCCATTGTGTCCATGGGCCACTGCTCCTTTCTGCATTCCTCTGTGGCTGGGCATTTTCATTGCTTCCAAGTGTTGGCTATGGTAAACATTGCTGGATTGCAGGATTGCCAGCCCGTGTCTTTTTGATTCTCATCCTCTCAGGTGATAGACCCAGCAGTGGCTATGCTTGATTGAACGGTCGCTCAATGTTGACCCTTTCCAGGCAACTCCACTGTGTTTTCCTTAGGGGCTCTTACCACGACCCACTTAGAACCGAGGGTACGCATTTCTTCACCACCCCGTCAGCATTTCTTGTTTGCAGAAGTTTTGCTGCTGGCCATGCTGAGTCGTGTGACATGATAGGTTTTTGTAACGTGTAGTTTCGTGTCTAATAATTCCTAAGGTTCAGCATTTTTCCACGCCTTTTTTTATTCTGTTAAACAAAAACAGAAAAAAAAACCCCGTGAGTACAATAAACCTCTCGAAATTGTCTTCTTGGAAGGTTGCCCTCTTTGGACTTTTTTGGTCGATTTTCGACCCCAGGATTTTGTTTTGGAGGGCAGGTGTCATTTACAAGCCTGCAATGGGTGTGAATATTGAGTGACCATTAGCACTGACTTTAAAGCTGCTGCTGTGGGAAACGGCCACAAGGCGTCAGCATTGCTACATTCCCACATCTGGTTACTAGGGCAGCAGAGCCTTCTGGAAGTCCTGTTCCCAGGTTGTCAATTAGAATGGAATGTGCCAGGAAAAAACCCCAGAAGTGTATGTCACATTACTTCTTGTTCGCTCTTTTAATTTGTTTAAATCGGGGAAATGATTAGAATACTGTTGGTCCTATATGTACAGAATCTGGTTCATTTGTACGTTTTATATATATATATATTCTTGTACAGATCCTCTTCACATGTAAATTATTGCAGAGTGTTCTGGTGACCTCCCTTGCTATATGGTCGGTCTGTTTGATATATATATTTAATACGTATTTGTACACATATGGTGACACTAATCTTAATTTATCCATTCCCCCCACCTTTCATTTTACATCAGCTTAGTTTGTTTTCTAAGTCTCTGAGTGTCTTTCTTTGTGGAAATATGTTCATTTGTGTCAGCTGTTAGATAACGCCTATAGGTGATGTCATACGGTATGCCTTTTGCTTTCCGACTTAACTCATGTTCTGTGATGATCTCTAGGCTCATCTCGGGTGCCTCAAAGAGCAGTGTTTCCTTGTTTTCCATGGCTAATAGTCCACTGTGTCCACGGACCAGCTCTTCTTATCCATTCTTCTGTTGATGGACCTTTGGGTTGCTTCGGTGTCTTGGCTACTGTGAAAACTCGTGGAGTGCAGCTCTTGCAGCCTGTCTTCTCAGGTGAGAGGCTCGGCTGTGGGTGTTCTGGATGGAAGGGTGGCTCAATTTTTAATTGAAAATGCAGCTCCTTTCTGTTCTCATTATTGGCTGTTACAACTAGACATGTCCTCCACAGACAGAGGGAACAGAGTTCTCTAAAACCCCTTCAGCATTTATTGTTTGTAGTCTTTTGGCTGACAGTAGTTAACTTGGGTGAGCTGAAAGCTTTTTGTAGGTTAGAGGAGTCTGATGATTCCTGATGTTGAGCTTTTCTCCATTTTCCTTTTTTTGATAAAGAGTGAGTAAAACTTACCTCTATCATACTATCTCTTTGACACATTTGCCTGCTTTGAATTTTTTTGGCCACGGCCGAGCTCAGGACATTTTTTTTTTTGAGGGCAGGTGTCTTTTAGAGGCCTGAGTCCTTATGAATGTTAAGTGACCCATAGCTATGCGTTTGAAGCCGCTCTTGCGGGAAACGGCCACAAGGCGGCAGCATTTCTCCATTTCCAACTCTGGGTTTTCCTGCAACAGAGGCTTCCTGGAAATTGTGTTAGTAGGCTGCAAATGAGAGTGCAGTGTGTCAGGGCAAACCCCCAAGAGCTTATATCTCCTTACTTCTTGTGTGTTTTTTAAAATTTAATTGTTATCTAGTATCACAGCCAATTGGATAAAAATGTGGTGTGTGTTCTAGGTGTACTGCATCTGGTTCATCATATGTATGTATCAATCTATTCATCTTTGGATCCTTTCCCGTGTAGGTTATTACAGAGTGTTGAGTCGACCTCTCCTGGTATTCCTTAGGTATTTTGTGATTATATATTTCATATGTATCAGTACATGTCTGTAAACCCCCATATCCAAATTCATACATTCCTTACACCTTTCCACTTGGTTAAGCATAGTTGGTTTTCTGCATCTATGCACGGCCTTCTCGTGGAAATGACTTCATGGGTATCAATGTTGAAGTAACAGCTATAAGTGATGTCACAGGATATTTCTATTTCGGTTTCTTTCGTACTTCCTTTTGGGTGGGTATCTCTAGATCCTTCTACGGTGGTGCCAGCGGCACTGTTGCATGCTTTTCCGTGGCTCATGTTCCATTGTGCACATGGGCCCCCTTCTTCTTGGTGCATTGTTCTGTTGATGGACATTTGGGTTTCTTCCAAGTCTTGGCGATGGTACATGTTGCTGCAGTGCAGGACGGCCAGCCTGTGTCTTTTTGATTTTGGTCTACTCGGGAGATAGGCCCATCAGTTAGCTCAATTTTTACCTTTCAACGCACCTCCACGGTGTTCTCACTACTAGCTGTTCCCAGGTTACGTCCCAGCGGCAGCTAGAGGGCACAGAGTTCTCTAAAACACCTTGAGCATTTATTCTTTGTAGACTCTGTGGCTGATGATCATTCTGACGACGGTGGGTGAACGTTTTTGTCGACTGGATTTGCATGGCTTTATTAATTCCTGATGTTGAGCATTTTTCCATGCCCTTTTATTTATCACAAGAGAAAGAAAGAAAGAGAAGACAAAATGTGCGCAAAATATGCCTCTTGAAATTGTCGTTTTGAAGTGTGCACGTCTTTTGAGTTTTTTTCCTCGATGTACGACCCAAGAATTGTTTTTGAGGGCAGGTGTCATTTATAGGCCTGCAATGATTTTGAATATCAAGTGACCATTAGCACTGGGTTTAAAGCTGCTGTTTTGAGAAACGGCCACAAGGCGGCAGCAGGTCTCCTTTACCAAACCTGGTTACTCGGGCAACAGAGCCTCCGTGGAAGTCGTATTCTCGGTTGTCAATTAGAATGGACTGTGCCAGGAAAAAGCCCCTTAAGTTTGTGTCTCACGACTGACCTGTTCGTTTTTTAATTCAATGTTTATTTTTTCTCACAGCAAGTTTGATTACAATGTTTTGCTTGTTGTAGGTGTGAAAGATGTGGCTCTTTTACACATAAACACGTATCTAGTCTTCTTTGGATCCTTTTCCCATGTAGCTTATGACACAATGTTGAGTACTCTTCTCTTGGTATTCCGTAGGCCTTTGGTGATTTTGTATTTCACCTGTGTTTGTATCTCGCTCTTAAACCCAATTTCCTAATGTACACAATTCTCACACCTGTCCATGGGTGAACCATAAATCTGTTTATTGCATCTGTGATTGCCTTTCTCTGTGGAAATATCTTCAGTGATATCAATTTTCAGGGAACACCTATAAGTGATATCGTAGGCTATGTATCTTTCGCTCTGTGACTTACTGCAAGGTGCGTGATGAACTCTAGCCTCACCGATGGTGCTGTTGATGGCATTGTTTCCTTTTGTTCCTTGGCTAATATTCCATCTGTTCAGGTCCCTGTTCTTCTTTGTCCACTCATCTGTTGATGGACTTTCTGCTTGCTTCCATGTCCTGGCTATTGTAATACTCCTGCAATGCAGATTTGCCTGCCTGTGTCTTTCCACTTCTGTCTTCTTTCTTAGGTTATAGGCCCAGGAGTGGGCCTGCTGGATCATATCGTAACTCAGTGTTTACCTTGTAAAGGCACCTCCATTCTGTTCCCATTAGTGCCTCTTACCAGGTGAAGTCCTGTGGCGAGCATTGCCCTCTGAGGAAGGCGCCACTGAGACCCTCCTAAGCCTCAGGGCCCGACTGTACTCTCCTTGGTATGCATCCTGGACTTTATGGTATGAACATACAAAAGGAGATGGTCTTTGGCCAAATCGCTCCAGGGACCTGCTCAGTTACTGGGAGTCCCTGGTTGTTCCCTAAAGCTAGGAAAAGCAACCCTGGAGGGGAAATTGGTGCCTTTGAGGGAGAAGCCGAGCAGCCAACCAACCAGCTGATGCTGATAAGGTGTGACTAAGCCGAGAAGCCAACCAACCAGCTGATGCCGATAAGGCGTGACGAAGCAAATTCCCTGCTTTAGGGGTATATATACGGCTATGCTTTGTTATTAAACTTGCCTTGCAAGCGTCAGTTGCTTGTGCCCTTCTGATCCCATACCTTGGTGCGTTCAGTTCCCTACCCCCTCTCGTCGGTTGTTGCTACACTTTGAGGACCCGCCGCGGCTGGCGGCAAAGTCCCACTTAACCTAGAGGGTATGCACTTCTCCACAACCCCTTCAGCATGAATTGTTGGTAGTCTTGTTGCTGATGGTTCTTCTGACTGGTGTGAGCCGATACCTCTGTGGTTGGATTTGCATGCGTCTCATAAAGCCTTGAAATTGAGCTTTCAGGGATGCCCTTTTTTTCTTCAAACTGTGTGTGTAGCTTACCTCATCACATTCTTTTCTTGAACTATGTGCCGCCTTTTGAAATAGTTTGGCCACTACCTCCCTCAAGACATTTTGAGGGCAGGTTTCATTGACAGCCCTCCAGGACTTGTGCACACGAAGTGACCATTAGCACGGGTTTTCAAGCTGCCGTTGCAGGTAACGGCCACAGGGCTGCAGCATTTCTGCGTTTCCCACTCTGGTAACTAGTGAAACAGGCCTTCCTGCCAGTGGTGTTCCTTGGTTATCAATGACGGTGGGATGTGTCTGGAGAAACCCCCCAAAGCTGATGTCTCCTTACTTATATCTGTTTTTAAAATGGAATTTCTACTTTTCACTGGAGTACTCTTCCATTGTGTCCATGGGCCACTGCTCCTTTCTGCATTCCTCTGTGGCTGGGCATTTTCATTGCTTCCAAGTGTTGGCTATGGTAAACATTGCTGGATTGCAGGATTGCCAGCCCGTGTCTTTTTGATTCTCATCCTCTCAGGTGATAGACCCAGCAGTGGCTATGCTTGATTGAACGGTCGCTCAATGTTGACCCTTTCCAGGCAACTCCACTGTGTTTTCCTTAGGGGCTCTTACCACGTCCCACTTAGAACCGAGGGTACGCATTTCTTCACCACCCCGTCAGCATTTCTTGTTTGCAGAAGTTTTGCTGCTGGCCATGCTGAGTCGTGTGACATGATAGGTTTTTGTAACGTGTATTTTCGTGTCTAATAATTCCTAAGGTTCAGCATTTTTCCACGCCTTTTTTTATTCTGTTAAACAAAAACAGAAAAAAAAAAACCCGTGAGTACAATAAACCTCTCGAAATTGTCTTCTTGGAAGGTTGCCCTCTTTGGACTTTTTTGGTCGATTTTCGACCCCAGGATTTTGTTTTGGAGGGCAGGTGTCATTTACAAGCCTGCAATGGGTGTGAATATTGAGTGACCATTAGCACTGACTTTAAAGCTGCTGCTGTGGGAAACGGCCACAAGGCGTCAGCATTGCTACATTCCCACATCTGGTTACTAGGGCAGCAGAGCCTTCTGGAAGTCCTGTTCCCAGGTTGTCAATTAGAATGGAATGTGCCAGGAAAAAACCCCAGAAGTGTATGTCACATTACTTCTTGTTCGCTCTTTTAATTTGTTTAAATCGGGGTAATGATTAGAATACTGGTGGTCCTATATGTACAGAATCTGGTTCATTTGTACGTTTTATATATATATATATATATATATTCTTGTACAGATCCTCTTCCCATGTAAATTATTGCAGAGTGTTCTGGTGACCTCCCTTGCTATATGGTCGGTCTGTTTGATATATATATTTAATACGTATTTGTACACATATGGTGACACTAATCTTAATTTATCCATTCCCCCCACCTTTCATTTTACATAAGCTTAGTTTGCTTTCTAAGTCTGTGAGTGTCTTTCTTTGTGGAAATATGTTCATTTGTGTCAGCTGTTAGATAACGCCTATAGGTGATGTCATACGGTATGCCTTTTGCTTTCCGACTTAACTCATGTTCTGTGATGATCTCTAGGCTCATCTCGGGTGCCTCAAAGAGCAGTGTTTCCTTGTTTTCCATGGCTAATAGTCCACTGTGTCCACGGACCAGCTCTTCTTATCCATTCATCTGTTGATGGACATTTGGGTTGCTTCGGTGTCTTGGCTACTGTGAAAACTCGTGGAGTGCAGCTCTTGCAGCCTGTCTTCTCAGGTGAGAGGCTCAGCTGTGGGTGTTCTGGATGGAAGGGTGGCTCAATTTTTAATTGAAAACGCAGCTCCTTTCTGTTCTCATTATTGGCTGTTACAACTAGACATGTCCTCCACAGACAGAGGGAACAGAGTTCTCTAAAACCCCTTCAGCATTTATTGTTTGTAGTCTTTTGGCTGACGGTAGTTAACTTGGGTGAGCTGAAAGCTTTTTGTAGGTTAGAGTTGTCTGATGATTCCTGATGTTGAGCTTTTCTCCATTTTCCTTTTTTTGATAAAGAGTGAGTAAAACTTACCTCTATCATACTATCTCTTTGACACATTTGCCTGCTTTGAATTTTTTTGGCCACGGCCGAGCTCAGGACATTTTTTTTTTTGAGGGCAGGTGTCTTTTAGAGGCCTGAGTCCTTATGAATGTTAAGTGACCCATAGCTATGCGTTTGAAGCCGCTCTTGCGGGAAACGGCCACAAGGCGGCAGCATTTCTCCATTTCCAACTCTGGGTTTTCCTGCAACAGAGGCTTCCTGGAAATTGTGTTAGTAGGCTGCAAATGAGAGTGCAGTGTGTCAGGGCAAACCCCCAAGAGCTTATATCTCCTTACTTCTTGTGTGTTTTTTAAAATTTAATTGTTATCTAGTATCACAGCCAATTGGATAAAAATGTGGTGTGTGTTCTAGGTGTACTGCATCTGGTTCATCATATGTATGTATCAATCTATTCATCTTTGGATCCTTTCCCGTGTAGGTTATTACAGAGTGTTGAGTCGACCTCTCCTGGTATTCCTTAGGTATTTTGTGATTATATATTTCATATGTATCAGTACATGTCTGTAAACCCCCATATCCAAATTCATACATTCCTTACACCTTTCCACTTGGTTAAGCATAGTTGGTTTTCTGCATCTATGCACGGCCTTCTCTTGGAAATGACTTCATGGGTATCAATGTTGAAGTAACAGCTATAAGTGATGTCACAGGATATTTCTATTTCGGTTTCTTTCGTACTTCCTTTTGGGTGGGTATCTCTAGATCCTTCTACGGTGGTGCCAGCGGCACTGTTGCATGCTTTTCCGTGGCTCATGTTCCATTGTGCACATGGGCCCCCTTCTTCTTGGTGCATTGTTCTGTTGATGGACATTTGGGTTTCTTCCAAGTCTTGGCGATGGTACATGTTGCTGCAGTGCAGGACGGCCAGCCTGTGTCTTTTTGATTTTGGTCTACTCGGGAGATAGGCCCATCAGTTAGCTCAATTTTTACCTTTCAACGCACCTCCACGGTGTTCTCACTACTAGCTGTTCCCAGGTTACGTCCCAGCGGCAGCTAGAGGGCACAGAGTTCTCTAAAACACCTTGAGCATTTATTCTTTGTAGACTCTGTGGCTGATGATCATTCTGACGACGGTGGGTGAACGTTTTTGTCGACTGGATTTGCATGGCTTTATTAATTCCTGATGTTGAGCATTTTTCCATGCCCTTTTATTTATCACAAGAGAAAGAAAGAAAGAGAAGACAAAATGTGCGCAAAATATGCCTCTTGAAATTGTCGTTTTGAAGTGTGCACGTCTTTTGAGTTTTTTTCCTCGATGTACGACCCAAGAATTGTTTTTGAGGGCAGGTGTCATTTATAGGCCTGCAATGATTTTGAATATCAAGTGACCATTAGCACTGGGTTTAAAGCTGCTGTTTTGAGAAACGGCCACAAGGCGGCAGCAGGTCTCCTTTACCAAACCTGGTTACTCGGGCAACAGAGCCTCCGTGGAAGTCGTATTCTCGGTTGTCAATTAGAATGGACTGTGCCAGGAAAAAGCCCCTTAAGTTTGTGTCTCACGACTGACCTGTTCGTTTTTTAATTCAATGTTTATTTTTTCTCACAGCAAGTTTGATTACAATGTTTTGATGTTGTAGGTGTGAAAGATGTGGCTCTTTTACACATAAACACGTATCTAGTCTTCTTTGGATCCTTTTCCCATGTAGCTTATGACACAATGTTGAGTACTCTTCTCTTGGTATTCCGTAGGCCTTTGGTGATTTTGTATTTCACCTGTGTTTGTATCTCGCTCTTAAACCCAATTTCCTAATGTACACAATTCTCACACCTGTCCATGGGTGAACCATAAATCTGTTTATTGCATCTGTGATTGCCTTTCTCTGTGGAAATATCTTCAGTGATATCAATTTTCAGGGAACACCTATAAGTGATATCGTAGGCTATGTATCTTTCGCTCTGTGACTTACTGCAAGGTGCGTGATGAACTCTAGCCTCACCGATGGTGCTGTTGATGGCATTGTTTCCTTTTGTTCCTTGGCTAATATTCCATCTGTTCAGGTCCCTGTTCTTCTTTGTCCACTCATCTGTTGATGGACTTTCTGCTTGCTTCCATGTCCTGGCTATTGTAATACTCCTGCAATGCAGATTTGCCTGCCTGTGTCTTTCCACTTCTGTCTTCTTTCTTAGGTTATAGGCCCAGGAGTGGGCCTGCTGGATCATATCGTAACTCAGTGTTTACCTTGTAAAGGCACCTCCATTCTGTTCCCATTAGTGCCTCTTACCAGGTGAAGTCCTGTGGCGAGCATTGCCCTCTGAGGAAGGCGCCACTGAGACCCTCCTAAGCCTCAGGGCCCGACTGTACTCTCCTTGGTATGCATCCTGGACTTTATGGTATGAACATACAAAAGGAGATGGTCTTTGGCCAAATCGCTCCAGGGACCTGCTCAGTTACTGGGAGTCCCTGGTTGTTCCCTAAAGCTAGGAAAAGCAACCCTGGAGGGGAAATTGGTGCCTTTGAGGGAGAAGCCGAGCAGCCAACCAACCAGCTGATGCTGATAAGGTGTGACTAAGCCGAGAAGCCAACCAACCAGCTGATGCCGATAAGGCGTGACGAAGCAAATTCCCTGCTTTAGGGGTATATATACGGCTATGCTTTGTTATTAAACTTGCCTTGCAAGCGTCAGTTGCTTGTGCCCTTCTGATCCCATACCTTGGTGCGTTCAGTTCCCTACCCCCTCTCGTCGGTTGTTGCTACACTTTGAGGACCCGCCGCGGCTGGCGGCAAAGTCCCACTTAACCTAGAGGGTATGCACTTCTCCACAACCCCTTCAGCATGAATTGTTGGTAGTCTTGTTGCTGATGGTTCTTCTGACTGGTGTGAGCCGATACCTCTGTGGTTGGATTTGCATGCGTCTCATAAAGCCTTGAAATTGAGCTTTCAGGGATGCCCTTTTTTTCTTCAAACTGTGTGTGTAGCTTACCTCATCACATTCTTTTCTTGAACTATGTGCCGCCTTTTGAAATAGTTTGGCCACTACCTCCCTCAAGACATTTTGAGGGCAGGTTTCATTGACAGCCCTCCAGGACTTGTGCACACGAAGTGACCATTAGCACGGGTTTTCAAGCTGCCGTTGCAGGTAACGGCCACAGGGCTGCAGCATTTCTGCGTTGCCCACTCTGGTAACTAGTGAAACAGGCCTTCCTGCCAGTGGTGTTCCTTGGTTATCAATGACGGTGGGATGTGTCTGGAGAAACCCCCCAAAGCTGATGTCTCCTTACTTATATCTGTTTTTAAAATGGAATTTCTACTTTTCACAGGAGTACTCTTCCATTGTGTCCATGGGCCACTGCTCCTTTCTGCATTCCTCTGTGGCTGGGCATTTTCATTGCTTCCAAGTGTTGGCTATGGTAAACATTGCTGGATTGCAGGATTGCCAGCCCGTGTCTTTTTGATTCTCATCCTCTCAGGTGATAGACCCAGCAGTGGCTATGCTTGATTGAACGGTCGCTCAATGTTGACCCTTTCCAGGCAACTCCACTGTGTTTTCCTTAGGGGCTCTTACCACGTCCCACTTAGAACCGAGGGTACGCATTTCTTCACCACCCCGTCAGCATTTCTTGTTTGCAGAAGTTTTGCTGCTGGCCATGCTGAGTCGTGTGACATGATAGGTTTTTTTAACGTGTAGTTTCGTGTCTAATAATTCCTAAGGGTCAGCATTTTTCCACGCCTTTTTTTATTCTGTTAAACAAAAACAGAAAAAAAAAACCCGTGAGTACAATAAACCTCTCGAAATTGTCTTCTTGGAAGGTTGCCCTCTTTGGACTTTTTTGGTCGATTTTCGACCCCAGGATTTTGTTTTGGAGGGCAGGTGTCATTTACAAGCCTGCAATGGGTGTGAATATTGAGTGACCATTAGCACTGACTTTAAAGCTGCTGCTGTGGGAAACGGCCACAAGGCGTCAGCATTGCTACATTCCCACATCTGGTTACTAGGGCAGCAGAGCCTTCTGGAAGTCCTGTTCCCAGGTTGTCAATTAGAATGGAATGTGCCAGGAAAAAACCCCAGAAGTGTATGTCACATTACTTCTTGTTCGCTCTTTTAATTTGTTTAAATCGGGGTAATGATTAGAATACTGTTGGTCCTATATGTACAGAATCTGGTTCATTTGTACGTTTTATATATATATATATATATATTCTTGTACAGATCCTCTTCCCATGTAAATTATTGCAGAGTGTTCTGGTGACCTCCCTTGCTATATGGTCGGTCTGTTTGATATATATATTTAATACGTATTTGTACACATATGGTGACACTAATCTTAATTTATCCATTCCCCCCACCTTTCATTTTACATCAGCTTAGTTTGCTTTCTAAGTCTGTGAGTGTCTTTCTTTGTGGAAATATGTTCATTTGTGTCAGCTGTTAGATAACGCCTATAGGTGATGTCATACGGTATGCCTTTTGCTTTCCGACTTAACTCATGTTCTGTGATGATCTCTAGGCTCATCTCGGGTGCCTCAAAGAGCAGTGTTTCCTTGTTTTCCATGGCTAATAGTCCACTGTGTCCACGGACCAGCTCTTCTTATCCATTCTTCTGTTGATGGACATTTGGGTTGCTTCGGTGTCTTGGCTACTGTGAAAACTCGTGGAGTGCAGCTCTTGCAGCCTGTCTTCTCAGGTGAGAGGCTCGGCTGTGGGTGTTCTGGATGGAAGGGTGGCTCAATTTTTAATTGAAAACGCAGCTCCTTTCTGTTCTCATTATTGGCTGTTACAACTAGACATGTCCTCCACAGACAGAGGGAACAGAGTTCTCTAAAACCCCTTCAGCATTTATTGTTTGTAGTCTTTTGGCTGACAGTAGTTAACTTGGGTGAGCTGAAAGCTTTTTGTAGGTTAGAGGAGTCTGATGATTCCTGATGTTGAGCTTTTCTCCATTTTCCTTTTTTTGATAAAGAGTGAGTAAAACTTACCTCTATCATACTATCTCTTTGACACATTTGCCTGCTTTGAATTTTTTTGGCCACGGCCGAGCTCAGGACATTTTTTTTTTTGAGGGCAGGTGTCTTTTAGAGGCCTGAGTCCTTATGAATGTTAAGTGACCCATAGCTATGCGTTTGAAGCCGCTCTTGCGGGAAACGGCCACAAGGCGGCAGCATTTCTCCATTTCCAACTCTGGGTTTTCCTGCAACAGAGGCTTCCTGGAAATTGTGTTAGTAGGCTGCAAATGAGAGTGCAGTGTGTCAGGGCAAACCCCCAAGAGCTTATATCTCCTTACTTCTTGTGTGTTTTTTAAAATTTAATTGTTATCTAGTATCACAGCCAATTGGATAAAAATGTGGTGTGTGTTCTAGGTGTACTGCATCTGGTTCATCATATGTATGTATCAATCTATTCATCTTTGGATCCTTTCCCGTGTAGGTTATTACAGAGTGTTGAGTCGACCTCTCCTGGTATTCCTTAGGTATTTTGTGATTATATATTTCATATGTATCAGTACATGTCTGTAAACCCCCATATCCAAATTCATACATTCCTTACACCTTTCCACTTGGTTAAGCATAGTTGGTTTTCTGCATCTATGCACGGCCTTCTCTTGGAAATGACTTCATGGGTATCAATGTTGAAGTAACAGCTATAAGTGATGTCATAGGATATTTCTATTTCGGTTTCTTTCGTACTTCCTTTTGGGTGGGTATCTCTAGATCCTTCTACGGTGGTGCCAGCGGCACTGTTGCATGCTTTTCCGTGGCTCATGTTCCATTGTGCACATGGGCCCCCTTCTTCTTGGTGCATTGTTCTGTTGATGGACATTTGGGTTTCTTCCAAGTCTTGGCGATGGTACATGTTGCTGCAGTGCAGGACGGCCAGCCTGTGTCTTTTTGATTTTGGTCTACTCGGGAGATAGGCCCATCAGTTAGCTCAATTTTTACCTTTCAACGCACCTCCACGGTGTTCTCACTACTAGCTGTTCCCAGGTTACGTCCCAGCGGCAGCTAGAGGGCACAGAGTTCTCTAAAACACCTTGAGCATTTATTCTTTGTAGACTCTGTGGCTGATGATCATTCTGACGACGGTGGGTGAACGTTTCTGTCGACTGGATTTGCATGGCTTTATTAATTCCTGATGTTGAGCATTTTTCCATGCCCTTTTATTTATCACAAGAGAAAGAAAGAAAGAGAAGACAAAATGTGCGCAAAATATGCCTCTTGAAATTGTCGTTTTGAAGTGTGCACGTCTTTTGAGTTTTTTTCCTCGATGTACGACCCAAGAATTGTTTTTGAGGGCAGGTGTCATTTATAGGCCTGCAATGATTTTGAATATCAAGTGACCATTAGCACTGGGTTTAAAGCTGCTGTTTTGAGAAACGGCCACAAGGCGGCAGCAGGTCTCCTTTACCAAACCTGGTTACTCGGGCAACAGAGCCTCCGTGGAAGTCGTATTCTCGGTTGTCAATTAGAATGGACTGTGCCAGGAAAAAGCCCCTTATGTTTGTGCCTCACCACTGACTTGTTCGTTTTTTAATTCAATGTTTATTGTTTCTCACAGCAAGTTTGATTACAATGTTTTGCTTGTTGTAGGTGTGAAAGATGTGGCTCTTTTACACATAAACACGTATCTAGTCTTCTTTGGATCCTTTTCCCATGTAGCTTATGACACAATGTTGAGTACTCTTCTCTTGGTATTCCGTAGGCCTTTGGTGATTTTGTATTTCACCTGTGTTTGTATCTCGCTCTTAAACCCAATTTCCTAATGTACACAATTCTCACACCTGTCCATGGGTGAACCATAAATCTGTTTATTGCATCTGTGATTGCCTTTCTCTGTGGAAATATCTTCAGTGATATCAATTTTTAGGGAACACCTATAAGTGATATCGTAGGCTATGTATCTTTCGCTCTGTGACTTACTGCAAGGTGCGTGATGAACTCTAGCCTCACCGATGGTGCTGTTGATGGCATTGTTTCCTTTTGTTCCTTGGCTAATATTCCATCTGTTCAGGTCCCTGTTCTTCTTTGTCCACTCATCTGTTGATGGACTTTCTGCTTGCTTCCATGTCCTGGCTATTGTAATACTCCTGCAATGCAGATTTGCCTGCCTGTGTCTTTCCACTTCTGTCTTCTTTCTTAGGTTATAGGCCCAGGAGTGGGCCTGCTGGATCATATCGTAACTCAGTGTTTACCTTGTAAAGGCACCTCCATTCTGTTCCCATTAGTGCCTCTTACCAGGTGAAGTCCTGTGGCGAGCATTGCCCTCTGAGGAAGGCGCCACTGAGACCCTCCTAAGCCTCAGGGCCCGACTGTACTCTCCTTGGTATGCATCCTGGACTTTATGGTATGAACATACAAAAGGAGATGGTCTTTGGCCAAATCGCTCCAGGGACCTGCTCAGTTACTGGGAGTCCCTGGTTGTTCCCTAAAGCTAGGAAAAGCAACCCTGGAGGGGAAATTGGTGCCTTTGAGGGAGAAGCCGAGCAGCCAACCAACCAGCTGATGCTGATAAGGTGTGACTAAGCCGAGAAGCCAACCAACCAGCTGATGCCGATAAGGCGTGACGAAGCAAATTCCCTGCTTTAGGGGTATATATACGGCTATGCTTTGTTATTAAACTTGCCTTGCAAGCGTCAGTTGCTTGTGCCCTTCTGATCCCATACCTTGGTGCGTTCAGTTCCCTACCCCCTCTCGTCGGTTGTTGCTACACTTTGAGGACCCGCCGCGGCTGGCGGCAAAGTCCCACTTAACCTAGAGGGTATGCACTTCTCCACAACCCCTTCAGCATGAATTGTTGGTAGTCTTGTTGCTGATGGTTCTTCTGACTGGTGTGAGCCGATACCTCTGTGGTTGGATTTGCATGCGTCTCATAAAGCCTTGAAATTGAGCTTTCAGGGATGCCCTTTTTTTCTTCAAACTGTGTGTGTAGCTTACCTCATCACATTCTTTTCTTGAACTATGTGCCGCCTTTTGAAATATTTTGGCCACTACCTCCCTCAAGACATTTTGAGGGCAGGTTTCATTGACAGCCCTCCAGGACTTGTGCACACGAAGTGACCATTAGCACGGGTTTTCAAGCTGCCGTTGCAGGTAACGGCCACAGGGCTGCAGCATTTCTGCGTTGCCCACTCTGGTAACTAGTGAAACAGGCCTTCCTGCCAGTGGTGTTCCTTGGTTATCAATGACGGTGGGATGTGTCTGGAGAAACCCCCCAAAGCTGATGTCTCCTTACTTATATCTGTTTTTAAAATGGAATTTCTACTTTTCACTGGAGTACTCTTCCATTGTGTCCATGGACCACTGCTCCTTTCTGCATTCCTCTGTGGCTGGGCATTTTCATTGCTTCCAAGTGTTGGCTATGGTAAACATTGCTGGATTGCAGGATTGCCAGCCCGTGTCTTTTTGATTCTCATCCTCTCAGGTGATAGACCCAGCAGTGGCTATGCTTGATTGAACGGTCGCTCAATGTTGACCCTTTCCAGGCAACTCCACTGTGTTTTCCTTAGGGGCTCTTACCACGTCCCACTTAGAACCGAGGGTACGCATTTCTTCACCACCCCGTCAGCATTTCTTGTTTGCAGAAGTTTTGCTGCTGGCCATGCTGAGTCGTGTGACATGATAGGTTTTTGTAACGTGTATTTTCGTGTCTAATAATTCCTAAGGTTCAGCATTTTTCCACGCCTTTTTTTATTCTGTTAAACAAAAACAGAAAAAAAAACCCCGTGAGTACAATAAACCTCTCGAAATTGTCTTCTTGGAAGGTTGCCCTCTTTGGACTTTTTTGGTCGATTTTCGACCCCAGGATTTTGTTTTGGAGGGCAGGTGTCATTTACAAGCCTGCAATGGGTGTGAATATTGAGTGACCATTAGCACTGACTTTAAAGCTGCTGCTGTGGGAAACGGCCACAAGGCGTCAGCATTGCTACATTCCCACATCTGGTTACTAGGGCAGCAGAGCCTTCTGGAAGTCCTGTTCCCAGGTTGTCAATTAGAATGGAATGTGCCAGGAAAAAACCCCAGAAGTGTATGTCACATTACTTCTTGTTCGCTCTTTTAATTTGTTTAAATCGGGGTAATGATTAGAATACTGTTGGTCCTATATGTACAGAATCTGGTTCATTTGTACGTTTTATATATATATATATATTCTTGTACAGATCCTCTTCCCATGTAAATTATTGCAGAGTGTTCTGGTGACCTCCCTTGCTATATGGTCGGTCTGTTTGATATATATATTTAATACGTATTTGTACACATATGGTGACACTAATCTTAATTTATCCATTCCCCCCACCTTTCATTTTACATCAGCTTAGTTTGCTTTCTAAGTCTGTGAGTGTCTTTCTTTGTGGAAATATGTTCATTTGTGTCAGCTGTTAGATAACGCCTATAGGTGATGTCATACGGTATGCCTTTTGCTTTCCGACTTAACTCATGTTCTGTGATGATCTCTAGGCTCATCTCGGGTGCCTCAAAGAGCAGTGTTTCCTTGTTTTCCATGGCTAATAGTCCACTGTGTCCACGGACCAGCTCTTCTTATCCATTCTTCTGTTGATGGACATTTGGGTTGCTTCGGTGTCTTGGCTACTGTGAAAACTCGTGGAGTGCAGCTCTTGCAGCCTGTCTTCTCAGGTGAGAGGCTCGGCTGTGGGTGTTCTGGATGGAAGGGTGGCTCAATTTTTAATTGAAAACGCAGCTCCTTTCTGTTCTCATTATTGGCTGTTACAACTAGACATGTCCTCCACAGACAGAGGGAACAGAGTTCTCTAAAACCCCTTCAGCATTTATTGTTTGTAGTCTTTTGGCTGACAGTAGTTAACTTGGGTGAGCTGAAAGCTTTTTGTAGGTTAGAGGAGTCTGATGATTCCTGATGTTGAGCTTTTCTCCATTTTCCTTTTTTTGATAAAGAGTGAGTAAAACTTACCTCTATCATACTATCTCTTTGACACATTTGCCTGCTTTGAATTTTTTTGGCCACGGCCGAGCTCAGGACATTTTTTTTTTTGAGGGCAGGTGTCTTTTAGAGGCCTGAGTCCTTATGAATGTTAAGTGACCCATAGCTATGCGTTTGAAGCCGCTCTTGCGGGAAACGGCCACAAGGCGGCAGCATTTCTCCATTTCCAACTCTGGGTTTTCCTGCAACAGAGGCTTCCTGGAAATTGTGTTAGTAGGCTGCAAATGAGAGTGCAGTGTGTCAGGGCAAACCCCCAAGAGCTTATATCTCCTTACTTCTTGTGTGTTTTTTAAAATTTAATTGTTATCTAGTATCACAGCCAATTGGATAAAAATGTGGTGTGTGTTCTAGGTGTACTGCATCTGGTTCATCATATGTATGTATCAATCTATTCATCTTTGGATCCTTTCCCGTGTAGGTTATTACAGAGTGTTGAGTCGACCTCTCCTGGTATTCCTTAGGTATTTTGTGATTATATATTTCATATGTATCAGTACATGTCTGTAAACCCCCATATCCAAATTCATACATTCCTTACACCTTTCCACTTGGTTAAGCATAGTTGGTTTTCTGCATCTATGCACGGCCTTCTCTTGGAAATGACTTCATGGGTATCAATGTTGAAGTAACAGCTATAAGTGATGTCATAGGATATTTCTATTTCGGTTTCTTTCGTACTTCCTTTTGGGTGGGTATCTCTAGATCCTTCTACGGTGGTGCCAGCGGCACTGTTGCATGCTTTTCCGTGGCTCATGTTCCATTGTGCACATGGGCCCCCTTCTTCTTGGTGCATTGTTCTGTTGATGGACATTTGGGTTTCTTCCAAGTCTTGGCGATGGTACATGTTGCTGCAGTGCAGGACGGCCAGCCTGTGTCTTTTTGATTTTGGTCTACTCGGGAGATAGGCCCATCAGTTAGCTCAATTTTTACCTTTCAACGCACCTCCACGGTGTTCTCACTACTAGCTGTTCCCAGGTTACGTCCCAGCGGCAGCTAGAGGGCACAGAGTTCTCTAAAACACCTTGAGCATTTATTCTTTGTAGACTCTGTGGCTGATGATCATTCTGACGACGGTGGGTGAACGTTTTTGTCGACTGGATTTGCATGGCTTTATTAATTCCTGATGTTGAGCATTTTTCCATGCCCTTTTATTTATCACAAGAGAAAGAAAGAAAGAGAAGACAAAATGTGCGCAAAATATGCCTCTTGAAATTGTCGTTTTGAAGTGTGCACGTCTTTTGAGTTTTTTTCCTCGATGTACGACCCAAGAATTGTTTTTGAGGGCAGGTGTCATTTATAGGCCTGCAATGATTTTGAATATCAAGTGACCATTAGCACTGGGTTTAAAGCTGCTGTTTTGAGAAACGGCCACAAGGCGGCAGCAGGTCTCCTTTACCAAACCTGGTTACTCGGGCAACAGAGCCTCCGTGGAAGTCGTATTCTCGGTTGTCAATTAGAATGGACTGTGCCAGGAAAAAGCCCCTTAAGTTTGTGTCTCACGACTGACCTGTTCGTTTTTTAATTCAATGTTTATTTTTTCTCACAGCAAGTTTGATTACAATGTTTTGCTTGTTGTAGGTGTGAAAGATGTGGCTCTTTTACACATAAACACGTATCTAGTCTTCTTTGGATCCTTTTCCCATGTAGCTTATGACACAATGTTGAGTACTCTTCTCTTGGTATTCCGTAGGCCTTTGGTGATTTTGTATTTCACCTGTGTTTGTATCTCGCTCTTAAACCCAATTTCCTAATGTACACAATTCTCACACCTGTCCATGGGTGAACCATAAATCTGTTTATTGCATCTGTGATTGCCTTTCTCTGTGGAAATATCTTCAGTGATATCAATTTTCAGGGAACACCTATAAGTGATATCGTAGGCTATGTATCTTTCGCTCTGTGACTTACTGCAAGGTGCGTGATGAACTCTAGCCTCACCGATGGTGCTGTTGATGGCATTGTTTCCTTTTGTTCCTTGGCTAATATTCCATCTGTTCAGGTCCCTGTTCTTCTTTGTCCACTCATCTGTTGATGGACTTTCTGCTTGCTTCCATGTCCTGGCTATTGTAATACTCCTGCAATGCAGATTTGCCTGCCTGTGTCTTTCCACTTCTGTCTTCTTTCTTAGGTTATAGGCCCAGGAGTGGGCCTGCTGGATCATATCGTAACTCAGTGTTTACCTTGTAAAGGCACCTCCATTCTGTTCCCATTAGTGCCTCTTACCAGGTGAAGTCCTGTGGCGAGCATTGCCCTCTGAGGAAGGCGCCACTGAGACCCTCCTAAGCCTCAGGGCCCGACTGTACTCTCCTTGGTATGCATCCTGGACTTTATGGTATGAACATACAAAAGGAGATGGTCTTTGGCCAAATCGCTCCAGGGACCTGCTCAGTTACTGGGAGTCCCTGGTTGTTCCCTAAAGCTAGGAAAAGCAACCCTGGAGGGGAAATTGGTGCCTTTGAGGGAGAAGCCGAGCAGCCAACCAACCAGCTGATGCTGATAAGGTGTGACTAAGCCGAGAAGCCAACCAACCAGCTGATGCCGATAAGGCGTGACGAAGCAAATTCCCTGCTTTAGGGGTATATATACGGCTATGCTTTGTTATTAAACTTGCCTTGCAAGCGTCAGTTGCTTGTGCCCTTCTGATCCCATACCTTGGTGCGTTCAGTTCCCTACCCCCTCTCGTCGGTTGTTGCTACACTTTGAGGACCCGCCGCGGCTGGCGGCAAAGTCCCACTTAACCTAGAGGGTATGCACTTCTCCACAACCCCTTCAGCATGAATTGTTGGTAGTCTTGTTGCTGATGGTTCTTCTGACTGGTGTGAGCCGATACCTCTGTGGTTGGATTTGCATGCGTCTCATAAAGCCTTGAAATTGAGCTTTCAGGGATGCCCTTTTTTTCTTCAAACTGTGTGTGTAGCTTACCTCATCACATTCTTTTCTTGAACTATGTGCCGCCTTTTCAAATATTTTGGCCACTACCTCCCTCAAGACATTTTGAGGGCAGGTTTCATTGACAGCCCTCCAGGACTTGTGCACACGAAGTGACCATTAGCACGGGTTTTCAAGCTGCCGTTGCAGGTAACGGCCACAGGGCTGCAGCATTTCTGCGTTTCCCACTCTGGTAACTAGTGAAACAGGCCTTCCTGCCAGTGGTGTTCCTTGGTTATCAATGACGGTGGGATGTGTCTGGAGAAACCCCCCAAAGCTGATGTCTCCTTACTTATATCTGTTTTTAAAATGGAATTTCTACTTTTCACTGGAGTACTCTTCCATTGTGTCCATGGGCCACTGCTCCTTTCTGCATTCCTCTGTGGCTGGGCATTTTCATTGCTTCCAAGTGTTGGCTATGGTAAACATTGCTGGATTGCAGGATTGCCAGCCCGTGTCTTTTTGATTCTCATCCTCTCAGGTGATAGACCCAGCAGTGGCTATGCTTGATTGAACGGTCGCTCAATGTTGACCCTTTCCAGGCAACTCCACTGTGTTTTCCTTAGGGGCTCTTACCACGTCCCACTTAGAACCGAGGGTACGCATTTCTTCACCACCCCGTCAGCATTTCTTGTTTGCAGAAGTTTTGCTGCTGGCCATGCTGAGTCGTGTGACATGATAGGTTTTTGTAACGTGTATTTTCGTGTCTAATAATTCCTAAGGTTCAGCATTTTTCCACGCCTTTTTTTATTCTGTTAAACAAAAACAGAAAAAAAAACCCCGTGAGTACAATAAACCTCTCGAAATTGTCTTCTTGGAAGGTTGCCCTCTTTGGACTTTTTTGGTCGATTTTCGACCCCAGGATTTTGTTTTGGAGGGCAGGTGTCATTTACAAGCCTGCAATGGGTGTGAATATTGAGTGACCATTAGCACTGACTTTAAAGCTGCTGCTGTGGGAAACGGCCACAAGGCGTCAGCATTGCTACATTCCCACATCTGGTTACTAGGGCAGCAGAGCCTTCTGGAAGTCCTGTTCCCAGGTTGTCAATTAGAATGGAATGTGCCAGGAAAAAACCCCAGAAGTGTATGTCACATTACTTCTTGTTCGCTCTTTTAATTTGTTTAAATCGGGGTAATGATTAGAATACTGTTGGTCCTATATGTACAGAATCTGGTTCATTTGTACGTTTTATATATATATATATATATATATTCTTGTACAGATCCTCTTCCCATGTAAATTATTGCAGAGTGTTCTGGTGACCTCCCTTGCTATATGGTCGGTCTGTTTGATATATATATTTAATACGTATTTGTACACATATGGTGACACTAATCTTAATTTATCCATTCCCCCCACCTTTCATTTTACATCAGCTTAGTTTGCTTTCTAAGTCTGTGAGTGTCTTTCTTTGTGGAAATATGTTCATTTGTGTCAGCTGTTAGATAACGCCTATAGGTGATGTCATACGGTATGCCTTTTGCTTTCCGACTTAACTCATGTTCTGTGATGATCTCTAGGCTCATCTCGGGTGCCTCAAAGAGCAGTGTTTCCTTGTTTTCCATGGCTAATAGTCCACTGTGTCCACGGACCAGCTCTTCTTATCCATTCATCTGTTGATGGACATTTGGGTTGCTTCGGTGTCTTGGCTACTGTGAAAACTCGTGGAGTGCAGCTCTTGCAGCCTGTCTTCTCAGGTGAGAGGCTCAGCTGTGGGTGTTCTGGATGGAAGGGTGGCTCAATTTTTAATTGAAAACGCAGCTCCTTTCTGTTCTCATTATTGGCTGTTACAACTAGACATGTCCTCCACAGACAGAGGGAACAGAGTTCTCTAAAACCCCTTCAGCATTTATTGTTTGTAGTCTTTTGGCTGACGGTAGTTAACCTGGGTGAGCTGAAAGCTTTTTGTAGGTTAGAGGAGTCTGATGATTCCTGATGTTGAGCTTTTCTCCATTTTCCTTTTTTTGATAAAGAGTGAGTAAAACTTACCTCTATCATACTATCTCTTTGACACATTTGCCTGCTTTGAATTTTTTTGGCCACGGCCGAGCTCAGGACATTTTTTTTTTTTGAGGGCAGGTGTCTTTTAGAGGCCTGAGTCCTTATGAATGTTAAGTGACCCATAGCTATGCGTTTGAAGCCGCTCTTGCGGGAAACGGCCACAAGGCGGCAGCATTTCTCCATTTCCAACTCTGGGTTTTCCTGCAACAGAGGCTTCCTGGAAATTGTGTTAGTAGGCTGCAAATGAGAGTGCAGTGTGTCAGGGCAAACCCCCAAGAGCTTATACCTCCTTACTTCTTGTGTGTTTTTTAAAATTTAATTGTTATCTAGTATCACAGCCATTTGGATAAAAATGTGGTGTGTGTTCTAGGTGTACTGCATCTGGTTCATCATATGTATGTATCAATCTATTCAACTTTGGATCCGTTCCCGTGTAGGTTATTACAGAGTGTTGAGTCGACCTCTCCTGGTATTCCTTAGGTATTTTGTGATTATATATTTCATATGTATCAGTACATGTCTGTAAACCCCCATATCCAAATTCATACATTCCTTACACCTTTCCACTTGGTTAAGCATAGTTGGTTTTCTGCATCTATGCACGGCCTTCTCTTGGAAATGACTTCATGGGTATCAATGTTGAAGTAACAGCTATAAGTGATGTCATAGGATATTTCTATTTCGGTTTCTTTCGTACTTCCTTTTGGGTGGGTATCTCTAGATCCTTCTACGGTGGTGCCAGCGGCACTGTTGCATGCTCTTCCGTGGCTCATGTTCCATTGTGCACATGGGCCCCCTTCTTCTTGGTGCATTGTTCTGTTGATGGACATTTGGGTTTCTTCCAAGTCTTGGCGATGGTACATGTTGCTGCAGTGCAGGATGGCCAGCCTGTGTCTTTTTGATTTTGGTCTACTCGGGAGATAGGCCCATCAGTGGGCCTACCCGATTACAGGTTAGCTCAATTTTTACCTTTCAGTGCACCTCCACGGTGTTCTCACTACTAGCTGTTCCCAGGTTACGTCCCAGCGGCCGCTAGAGGGCACAGAGTTCTCTAAAACACCTTGAGCATTTATTCTTTGTAGACTCTGTGGCTGATGATCATTCTGACGACGGTGGGTGAACGTTTTTGTCGACTGGATTTGCATGGCTTTATTAATTCCTGATGTTGAGCATTTTTCCATGCCCTTTTATTTATCACAAGAGAAAGAAAGAAAGAGAAGACAAAATGTGCGCAAAATATGCCTCTTGAAATTGTCGTTTTGAAGTGTGCACGTCTTTTGAGTTTTTTTCCTCGATTGACGACCCAAGAATCGTTTTTGAGGGCAGGTGTCATTTATAGGCCTGCAATGATTTTGAATATCAAGTGACCATTAGCACTGGGTTTAAAGCTGCTGTTTTGAGAAACGGCCACAAGGCGGCAGCAGGTCTCCTTTACCAAACCTGGTTACTCGGGCAACAGAGCCTCCGTGGAAGTCGTATTCTCGGTTGTCAATTAGAATGGACTGTGCCAGGAAAAAGCCCCTTATGTTTGTGCCTCACGACTGACTTGTTCGTTTTTTAATTCAATGTTTATTGTTTCTCACAGCAAGTTTGATTACAATGTTTTGCTTGTTGTAGGTGTGAAAGATGTGGCTCTTTTACACATAAACACGTATCTAGTCTTCTTTGGATCCTTTTCCCATGTAGCTTATGACACAATGTTGAGTACTCTTCTCTTGGTATTCCGTAGGCCTTTGGTGATTTTGTATTTCACGTGTGTTTGTATCTCTCTCTTAAACCCAATTTCCTAATGTACACAATTCTCACACCTGTCCATGGGTGAACCATAAATCTGTTTATTGCATCTGTGATTGCCTTTCTCTGTGGAAATATCTTCAGTGATATCAATCTTTAGGGAACACCTATAAGTGATATCGTAGGCTATGTATCTTTCGCTCTGTGACTTACTGCAAGGTGCGTGATGAACTCTAGCCTCACCGATGGTGCTGTTGATGGCATTGTTTCCTTTTGTTCCTTGGCTAATATTCCATCTGCTCAGGTCCCTGTTCTTCTTTGTCCACTCATCTGTTGATGGACTTTCTGCTTGCTTCCATGTCCTGGCTATTGTAATACTCCTGCAATGCAGATTTGCCTGCCTGTGTCTTTCCACTTCTGTCTTCTTTCTTAGGTTATAGGCCCAGGAGTGGGCCTGCTGGATCATATCGTAACTCAGTGTTTACCTTGTAAAGGTACCTCCATTCTGTTCCCATTAGTGCCTCTTACCAGGTGAAGTCCTGTGGCGAGCATTGCCCTCTGAGGAAGGCGCCACTGAGACCCTCCTAAGCCTCAGGGCCCGACTGTACTCTCCTTGGTATGCATCCTGGACTTTATGGTATGAACATACAAAAGGAGATGGTCTTTGGCCAAATCGCTCCAGGGACCTGCTCAGTTACTGGGAGTCCCTGGTTGTTCCCTAAAGCTAGGAAAAGCAACCCTGGAGGGGAAATTGGTGCCTTTGAGGGAGAAGCCGAGCAGCCAACCAACCAGCTGATGCTGATAAGGTGTGACTAAGCCGAGAAGCCAACCAACCAGCTGATGCCGATAAGGCGTGACGAAGCAAATTCCCTGCTTTAGGGGTATATATACGGCTATGCTTTGTTATTAAACTTGCCTTGCAAGCGTCAGTTGCTTGTGCCCTTCTGATCCCATACCTTGGTGCGTTCAGTTCCCTACCCCCTCTCGTCGGTTGTTGCTACACTTTGAGGACCCGCCGCGGCTGGCGGCAAAGTCCCACTTAACCTAGAGGGTATGCACTTCTCCACAACCCCTTCAGCATGAATTGTTGGTAGTCTTGTTGCTGATGGTTCTTCTGACTGGTGTGAGCCGATACCTCTGTGGTTGGATTTGCATGCGTCTCATAAAGCCTTGAAATTGAGCTTTCAGGGATGCCCTTTTTTTCTTCAAACTGTGTGTGTAGCTTACCTCATCACATTCTTTTCTTGAACTATGTGCCGCCTTTTGAAATATTTTGGCCACTACCTCCCTCAAGACATTTTGAGGGCAGGTTTCATTGACAGCCCTCCAGGGCTTGTGCACACGAAGTGACCATTAGCACGGGTTTTCAAGCTGCCGTTGCAGGTAACGGCCACAGGGCTGCAGCATTTCTGCGTTTCCCACTCTGGTAACTAGTGAAACAGGCCTTCCTGCCAGTGGTGTTCCTTGGTTATCAATGACGGTGGGATGTGTCTGGAGAAACCCCCCAAAGCTGATGTCTCCTTACTTATATCTGTTTTTAAAATGGAATTTCTACTTTTCACTGGAGTACTCTTCCATTGTGTCCATGGACCACTGCTCCTTTCTGCATTCCTCTGTGGCTGGGCATTTTCATTGCTTCCAAGTGTTGGCTATGGTAAACATTGCTGGATTGCAGGATTGCCAGCCCGTGTCTTTTTGATTCTCATCCTCTCAGGTGATAGACCCAGCAGTGGCTATGCTTGATTGAACGGTCGCTCAATGTTGACCCTTTCCAGGCAACTCCACTGTGTTTTCCTTAGGGGCTCTTACCACGTCCCACTTAGAACCGAGGGTACGCATTTCTTCACCACCCCGTCAGCATTTCTTGTTTGCAGAAGTTTTGCTGCTGGCCATGCTGAGTCGTGTGACATGATATGTTTTTGTAACGTGTATTTTCGTGTCTAATAATTCCTAAGGTTCAGCATTTTTCCACGCCTTTTTTTATTCTGTTAAACAAAAACAGAAAAAAAAACCCCGTGAGTACAATAAACCTCTCGAAATTGTCTTCTTGGAAGGTTGCCCTCTTTGGACTTTTTTGGTCGATTTTCGACCCCAGGATTTTGTTTTGGAGGGCAGGTGTCATTTACAAGCCTGCAATGGGTGTGAATATTGAGTGACCATTAGCACTGACTTTAAAGCTGCTGCTGTGGGAAACGGCCACAAGGCGTCAGCATTGCTACATTCCCACATCTGGTTACTAGGGCAGCAGAGCCTTCTGGAAGTCCTGTTCCCAGGTTGTCAATTAGAATGGAATGTGCCAGGAAAAAACCCCAGAAGTGTATGTCACATTACTTCTTGTTCGCTCTTTTAATTTGTTTAAATCGGGGTAATGATTAGAATACTGTTGGTCCTATATGTACAGAATCTGGTTCATTTGTACGTTTTATATATATATATATTCTTGTACAGATCCTCTTCCCATGTAAATTATTGCAGAGTGTTCTGGTGACCTCCCTTGCTATATGGTCGGTCTGTTTGATATATATATTTAATACGTATTTGTACACATATGGTGACACTAATCTTAATTTATCCATTCCCCCCACCTTTCATTTTACATCAGCTTAGTTTGCTTTCTAAGTCTGTGAGTGTCTTTCTTTGTGGAAATATGTTCATTTGTGTCAGCTGTTAGATAACGCCTATAGGTGATGTCATACGGTATGCCTTTTGCTTTCCGACTTAACTCATGTTCTGTGATGATCTCTAGGCTCATCTCGGGTGCCTCAAAGAGCAGTGTTTCCTTGTTTTCCATGGCTAATAGTCCACTGTGTCCACGGACCAGCTCTTCTTATCCATTCATCTGTTGATGGACATTTGGGTTGCTTCGGTGTCTTGGCTACTGTGAAAACTCGTGGAGTGCAGCTCTTGCAGCCTGTCTTCTCAGGTGAGAGGCTCGGCTGTGGGTGTTCTGGATGGAAGGGTGGCTCAATTTTTAATTGAAAACGCAGCTCCTTTCTGTTCTCATTATTGGCTGTTACAACTAGACATGTCCTCCACAGACAGAGGGAACAGAGTTCTCTAAAACCCCTTCAGCATTTATTGTTTGTAGTCTTTTGGCTGACGGTAGTTAACTTGGGTGAGCTGAAAGCTTTTTGTAGGTTAGAGGAGTCTGATGATTCCTGATGTTGAGCTTTTCTCCATTTTCCTTTTTTTGATAAAGAGTGAGTAAAACTTACCTCTATCATACTATCTCTTTGACACATTTGCCTGCTTTGAATTTTTTTGGCCACGGCCGAGCTCAGGACATTTTTTTTTTTTTTGAGGGCAGGTGTCTTTTAGAGGCCTGAGTCCTTATGAATGTTAAGTGACCCATAGCTATGCGTTTGAAGCCGCTCTTGCGGGAAAAGGCCACAAGGCGGCAGCATTTCTCCATTTCCAACTCTGGGTTTTCCTGCAACAGAGGCTTCCTGGAAATTGTGTTAGTAGGCTGCAAATGAGAGTGCAGTGTGTCAGGGCAAACCCCCAAGAGCTTATATCTCCTTACTTCTTGTGTGTTTTTTAAAATTTAATTGTTATCTAGTATCACAGCCAATTGGATAAAAATGTGGTGTGTGTTCTAGGTGTACTGCATCTGGTTCATCATATGTATGTATCAATCTATTCAACTTTGGATCCGTTCCCGTGTAGGTTATTACAGAGTGTTGAGTCGACCTCTCCTGGTATTCCTTAGGTATTTTGTGATTATATATTTCATATGTATCAGTACATGTCTGTAAACCCCCATATCCAAATTCATACATTCCTTACACCTTTCCACTTGGTTAAGCATAGTTGGTTTTCTGCATCTATGCACGGCCTTCTCTTGGAAATGACTTCATGGGTATCAATGTTGAAGTAACAGCTATATGTGATGTCATAGGATATTTCTATTTCGGTTTCTTTCGTACTTCCTTTTGGGTGGGTATCTCTAGATCCTTCTACGGTGGTGCCAGCGGCACTGTTGCATGCTCTTCCGTGGCTCATGTTCCATTGTGCACATGGGCCCCCTTCTTCTTGGTGCATTGTTCTGTTGATGGACATTTGGGTTTCTTCCAAGTCTTGGCGATGGTACATGTTGCTGCAGTGCAGGATGGCCAGCCTGTGTCTTTTTGATTTTGGTCTACTCGGGAGATAGGCCCATCAGTGGGCCTACCCGATTACAGGTTAGCTCAATTTTTACCTTTCAGTGCACCTCCACGGTGTTCTCACTACTAGCTGTTCCCAGGTTACGTCCCAGCGGCCGCTAGAGGGCACAGAGTTCTCTAAAACACCTTGAGCATTTATTCTTTGTAGACTCTGTGGCTGATGATCATTCTGACGACGGTGGGTGAACGTTTCTGTCGACTGGATTTGCATGGCTTTATTAATTCCTGATGTTGAGCATTTTTCCATGCCCTTTTATTTATCACAAGAGAAAGAAAGAAAGAGAAGACAAAATGTGCGCAAAATATGCCTCTTGAAATTGTCGTTTTGAAGTGTGCACATCTTTTGAGTTTTTTTCCTCGATTGACGACCCAAGAATCGTTTTTGAGGGCAGGTGTCATTTATAGGCCTGCAATGATTTTGAATATCAAGTGACCATTAGCACTGGGTTTAAAGCTGCTGTTTTGAGAAACGGCCACAAGGCGGCAGCAGGTCTCCTTTACCAAACCTGGTTACTCGGGCAACAGAGCCTCCGTGGAAGTCGTATTCTCGGTTGTCAATTAGAATGGACTGTGCCAGGAAAAAGCCCCTTATGTTTGTGCCTCACGACTGACTTGTTCGTTTTTTAATTCAATGTTTATTGTTTCTCACAGCAAGTTTGATTACAATGTTTTGCTTGTTGTAGGTGTGAAAGATGTGGCTCTTTTACACATAAACACGTATCTAGTCTTCTTTGGATCCTTTTCCCATGTAGCTTATGACACAATGTTGAGTACTCTTCTCTTGGTATTCCGTAGGCCTTTGGTGATTTTGTATTTCACGTGTGTTTGTATCTCTCTCTTAAACCCAATTTCCTAATGTACACAATTCTCACACCTGTCCATGGGTGAACCATAAATCTGTTTATTGCATCTGTGATTGCCTTTCTCTGTGGAAATATCTTCAGTGATATCAATTTTTAGGGAACACCTATAAGTGATATCGTAGGCTATGTATCTTTCGCTCTGTGACTTACTGCAAGGTGCGTGATGAACTCTAGCCTCACCGATGGTGCTGTTGATGGCATTGTTTCCTTTTGTTCCTTGGCTAATATTCCATCTGCTCAGGTCCCTGTTCTTCTTTGTCCACTCATCTGTTGATGGACTTTCTGCTTGCTTCCATGTCCTGGCTATTGTAATACTCCTGCAATGCAGATTTGCCTGCCTGTGTCTTTCCACTTCTGTCTTCGTTCTTAGGTTATAGGCCCAGGAGTGGGCCTGCTGGATCATATCGTAACTCAGTGTTTACCTTGTAAAGGCACCTCCATTCTGTTCCCATTAGTGCCTCTTACCAGGTGAAGTCCTGTGGCGAGCATTGCCCTCTGAGGAAGGCGCCACTGAGACCCTCCTAAGCCTCAGGGCCCGACTGTACTCTCCTTGGTATGCATCCTGGACTTTATGGTATGAACATACAAAAGGAGATGGTCTTTGGCCAAATCGCTCCAGGGACCTGCTCAGTTACTGGGAGTCCCTGGTTGTTCCCTAAAGCTAGGAAAAGCAACCCTGGAGGGGAAATTGGTGCCTTTGAGGGAGAAGCCGAGCAGCCAACCAACCAGCTGATGCTGATAAGGTGTGACTAAGCCGAGAAGCCAACCAACCAGCTGATGCCGATAAGGCGTGACGAAGCAAATTCCCTGCTTTAGGGGTATATATACGGCTATGCTTTGTTATTAAACTTGCCTTGCAAGCGTCAGTTGCTTGTGCCCTTCTGATCCCATACCTTGGTGCGTTCAGTTCCCTACCCCCTCTCGTCGGTTGTTGCTACACTTTGAGGACCCGCCGCGGCTGGCGGCAAAGTCCCACTTAACCTAGAGGGTATGCACTTCTCCACAACCCCTTCAGCATGAATTGTTGGTAGTCTTGTTGCTGATGGTTCTTCTGACTGGTGTGAGCCGATACCTCTGTGGTTGCATTTGCATGCGTCTCATAAAGCCTTGAAATTGAGCTTTCAGGGATGCCCTTTTTTTCTTCAAACTGTGTGTGTAGCTTACCTCATCACATTCTTTTCTTGAACTATGTGCCGCCTTTTGAAATATTTTGGCCACTACCTCCCTCAAGACATTTTGAGGGCAGGTTTCATTGACAGCCCTCCAGGACTTGTGCACACGAAGTGACCATTAGCACGGGTTTTCAAGCTGCCGTTGCAGGTAACGGCCACAGGGCTGCAGCATTTCTGCGTTTCCCACTCTTGTAACTAGTGAAAAAGGCCTTCCTGCCAGTGGTGTTCCTTGGTTATCAATGACGGTGGGATGTGTCTGGAGAAACCCCCCAAAGCTGATGTCTCCTTACTTATATCTGTTTTTAAAATGGAATTTCTACTTTTCACTGGAGTACTCTTCCATTGTGTCCATGGACCACTGCTCCTTTCTGCATTCCTCTGTGGCTGGGCATTTTCATTGCTTCCAAGTGTTGGCTATGGTAAACATTGCTGGATTGCAGGATTGCCAGCCCGTGTCTTTTTGATTCTCATCCTCTCAGGTGATAGACCCAGCAGTGGCTATGCTTGATTGAACGGTCGCTCAATGTTGACCCTTTCCAGGCAACTCCACTGTGTTTTCCTTAGGGGCTCTTACCACGTCCCACTTAGAACCGAGGGTACGCATTTCTTCACCACCCCGTCAGCATTTCTTGTTTGCAGAAGTTTTGCTGCTGGCCATGCTGAGTCGTGTGACATGATAGGTTTTTTTAACGTGTAGTTTCGTGTCTAATAATTCCTAAGGTTCAGCATTTTTCCACGCCTTTTTTTATTCTGTTAAACAAAAACAGAAAAAAAAAACCCGTGAGTACAATAAACCTCTCGAAATTGTCTTCTTGGAAGGTTGCCCTCTTTCGACTTTTTTGGTCGATTTTCGACCCCAGGATTTTGTTTTGGAGGGCAGGTGTCATTTACAAGCCTGCAATGGGTGTGAATATTGAGTGACCATTAGCACTGACTTTAAAGCTGCTGCTGTGGGAAACGGCCACAAGGCGTCAGCGTTGCTACATTCCCACATCTGGTTACTAGGGCAGCAGAGCCTTCTGGAAGTCCTGTTCCCAGGTTGTCAATTAGAATGGAATGTGCCAGGAAAAAACCCCAGAAGTGTATGTCACATTACTTCTTGTTCGCTCTTTTAATTTGTTTAAATCGGGGTAATGATTAGAATACTGTTGGTCCTATATGTACAGAATCTGGTTCATTTGTACGTTTTATATATATATATATATATATATATATATATATATATATATATATATATATATATATATATATTCTTGTACAGATCCTCTTCCCATGTAAATTATTGCAGAGTGTTCTGGTGACCTCCCTTGCTATATGGTCGGTCTGTTTGATATATATATTTAATACGTATTTGTACACATATGATGACACTAATCTTAATTTATCCATTCCCCCCACCTTTCATTTTACATAAGCTTAGTTTGCTTTCTAAGTCTGTGAGTGTCTTTCTTTGTGGAAATATGTTCATTTGTGTCAGCTGTTAGATAACGCCTATAGGTGATGTCATACGGTATGCCTTTTGCTTTCCGACTTAACTCATGTTCTGTGATGATCTCTAGGCTCATCTCGGGTGCCTCAAAGAGCAGTGTTTCCTTGTTTTCCATGGCTAATAGTCCACTGTGTCCACGGACCAGCTCTTCTTATCCATTCATCTGTTGATGGACATTTGGGTTGCTTCGGTGTCTTGGCTACTGTGAAAACTCGTGGAGTGCAGCTCTTGCAGCCTGTCTTCTCAGGTGAGAGGCTCGGCTGTGGGTGTTCTGGATGGAAGGGTGGCTCAATTTTTAATTGAAAACGCAGCTCCTTTCTGTTCTCATTATTGGCTGTTACAACTAGACATGTCCTCCACAGACAGAGGGAACAGAGTTCTCTAAAACCCCTTCAGCATTTATTGTTTGTAGTCTTTTGGCTGACGGTAGTTAACTTGGGTGAGCTGAAAGCTTTTTGTAGGTTAGAGGAGTCTGATGATTCCTGATGTTGAGCTTTTCTCCATTTTCCTTTTTTTGATAAAGAGTGAGTAAAACTTACCTCTATCATACTATCTCTTTGACACATTTGCCTGCTTTGAATTTTTTTGGCCACGGCCGAGCTCAGGACATTTTTTTTTTTGAGGGCAGGTGTCTTTTAGAGGCCTGAGTCCTTATGAATGTTAAGTGACCCATAGCTATGCGTTTGAAGCCGCTCTTGCGGGAAACGGCCACAAGGCGGCAGCATTTCTCCATTTCCAACTCTGGGTTTTCCTGCAACAGAGGCTTCCTGGAAATTGTGTTAGTAGGCTGCAAATGAGAGTGCAGTGTGTCAGGGCAAACCCCCAAGAGCTTATATCTCCTTACTTCTTGTGTGTTTTTTAAAATTTAATTGTTATCTAGTATCACAGCCAATTGGATAAAAATGTGGTGTGTGTTCTAGGTGTACTGCATCTGGTTCATCATATGTATGTATCAATCTATTCATCTTTGGATCCTTTCCCGTGTAGGTTATTACAGAGTGTTGAGTCGACCTCTCCTGGTATTCCTTAGGTATTTTGTGATTATATATTTCATATGTATCAGTACATGTCTGTAAACCCCCATATCCAAATTCATACATTCCTTACACCTTTCCACTTGGTTAAGCATAGTTGGTTTTCTGCATCTATGCACGGCCTTCTCTTGGAAATGACTTCATGGGTATCAATGTTGAAGTAACAGCTATAAGTGATGTCATAGGATATTTCTATTTCGGTTTCTTTCGTACTTCCTTTTGGGTGGGTATCTCTAGATCCTTCTACGGTGGTGCCAGCGGCACTGTTGCATGCTCTTCCGTGGCTCATGTTCCATTGTGCACATGGGCCCCCTTCTTCTTGGTGCATTGTTCTGTTGATGGACATTTGGGTTTCTTCCAAGTCTTGGCGATGGTACATGTTGCTGCAGTGCAGGACGGCCAGCCTGTGTCTTTTTGATTTTGGTCTACTCGGGAGATAGGCCCATCAGTTAGCTCAATTTTTACCTTTCAACGCACCTCCACGGTGTTCTCACTACTAGCTGTTCCCAGGTTACGTCCCAGCGGCCGCTAGAGGGCACAGAGTTCTCTAAAACACCTTGAGCATTTATTCTTTGTAGACTCTGTGGCTGATGATCATTCTGACGACGGTGGGTGAACGTTTCTGTCGACTGGATTTGCATGGCTTTATTAATTCCTGATGTTGAGCATTTTTCCATGCCCTTTTATTTATCACAAGAGAAAGAAAGAAAGAGAAGACAAAATGTGCGCAAAATATGCCTCTTGAAATTGTCGTTTTGAAGTGTGCACATCTTTTGAGTTTTTTTCCTCGATTGACGACCCAAGAATCGTTTTTGAGGGCAGGTGTCATTTATAGGCCTGCAATGATTTTGAATATCAAGTGACCATTAGCACTGGGTTTAAAGCTGCTGTTTTGAGAAACGGCCACAAGGCGGCAGCAGGTCTCCTTTACCAAACCTGGTTACTCGGGCAACAGAGCCTCCGTGGAAGTCGTATTCTCGGTTGTCAATTAGAATGGACTGTGCCAGGAAAAAGCCCCTTATGTTTGTGCCTCACGACTGACTTGTTCGTTTTTTAATTCAATGTTTATTGTTTCTCACAGCAAGTTTGATTACAATGTTTTGCTTGTTGTAGGTGTGAAAGATGTGGCTCTTTTACACATAAACACGTATCTAGTCTTCTTTGGATCCTTTTCCCATGTAGCTTATGACACAATGTTGAGTACTCTTCTCTTGGTATTCCGTAGGCCTTTGGTGATTTTGTATTTCACGTGTGTTTGTATCTCTCTCTTAAACCCAATTTCCTAATGTACACAATTCTCACACCTGTCCATGGGTGAACCATAAATCTGTTTATTGCATCTGTGATTGCCTTTCTCTGTGGAAATATCTTCAGTGATATCAATTTTCAGGGAACACCTATAAGTGATATCGTAGGCTATGTATCTTTCGCTCTGTGACTTACTGCAAGGTGCGTGATGAACTCTAGCCTCACCGATGGTGCTGTTGATGGCATTGTTTCCTTTTGTTCCTTGGCTAATATTCCATCTGCTCAGGTCCCTGTTCTTCTTTGTCCACTCATCTGTTGATGGACTTTCTGCTTGCTTCCATGTCCTGGCTATTGTAATACTCCTGCAATGCAGATTTGCCTGCCTGTGTCTTTCCACTTCTGTCTTCTTTCTTAGGTTATAGGCCCAGGAGTGGGCCTGCTGGATCATATCGTAACTCAGTGTTTACCTTGTAAAGGCACCTCCATTCTGTTCCCATTAGTGCCTCTTACCAGGTGAAGTCCTGTGGCGAGCATTGCCCTCTGAGGAAGGCGCCACTGAGACCCTCCTAAGCCTCAGGGCCCGACTGTACTCTCCTTGGTATGCATCCTGGACTTTATGGTATGAACATACAAAAGGAGATGGTCTTTGGCCAAATCGCTCCAGGGACCTGCTCAGTTACTGGGAGTCCCTGGTTGTTCCCTAAAGCTAGGAAAAGCAACCCTGGAGGGGAAATTGGTGCCTTTGAGGGAGAAGCCGAGCAGCCAACCAACCAGCTGATGCTGATAAGGTGTGACTAAGCCGAGAAGCCAACCAACCAGCTGATGCCGATAAGGCGTGACGAAGCAAATTCCCTGCTTTAGGGGTATATATACGGCTATGCTTTGTTATTAAACTTGCCTTGCAAGCGTCAGTTGCTTGTGCCCTTCTGATCCCATACCTTGGTGCGTTCAGTTCCCTACCCCCTCTCGTCGGTTGTTGCTACACTTTGAGGACCCGCCGCGGCTGGCGGCAAAGTCCCACTTAACCTAGAGGGTATGCACTTCTCCACAACCCCTTCAGCATGAATTGTTGGTAGTCTTGTTGCTGATGGTTCTTCTCACTGGTGTGAGCCGATACCTCTGTGGTTGGATTTGCATGCGTCTCATAAAGCCTTGAAATTGAGCTTTCAGGGATGCTCATTTTTTTCTTCAAACTGTGTGTGTAGCTTACCTCATCACATTCTTTTCTTGAACTATGTGCCGCCTTTTGAAATAGTTTGGCCACTACCTCCCTCAAGACATTTTGAGGGCAGGTTTCATTGACAGCCCTCCAGGACTTGTGCACACGAAGTGACCATTAGCACGGGTTTTCAAGCTGCCGTTGCAGGTAACGGCCACAGGGCTGCAGCATTTCTGCGTTTCCCACTCTGGTAACTAGTGAAACAGGCCTTCCTGCCAGTGGTGTTCCTTGGTTATCAATGACGGTGGGATGTGTCTGGAGAAACCCCCCAAAGCTGATGTCTCCTTACTTATATCTGTTTTTAAAATGGAATTTCTACTTTTCACTGGAGTACTCTTCCATTGTGTCCATGGACCACTGCTCCTTTCTGCATTCCTCTGTGGCTGGGCATTTTCATTGCTTCCAAGTGTTGGCTATGGTAAACATTGCTGGATTGCAGGATTGCCAGCCCGTGTCTTTTTGATTCTCATCCTCTCAGGTGATAGACCCAGCAGTGGCTATGCTTGATTGAACGGTCGCTCAATGTTGACCCTTTCCAGGCAACTCCACTGTGTTTTACTTAGGGGCTCTTACCACGTCCCTCTTAGAACCGAGGGTACGCATTTCTTCACCACCCCGTCAGCATTTCTTGTTTGCAGAAGTTTTGCTGCTGGCCATGCTGAGTCGTGTGACATGATAGGTTTTTGTAACGTGTATTTTCGTGTCTAATAATTCCTAAGGTTCAGCATTTTTCCACGCCTTTTTTTATTCTGTTAAACAAAAACAGAAAAAAAAACCCCGTGAGTACAATAAACCTCTCGAAATTGTCTTCTTGGAAGGTTGCCCTCTTTGGACTTTTTTGGTCGATTTTCGACCCCAGGATTTTGTTTTGGAGGGCAGGTGTCATTTACAAGCCTGCAATGGGTGTGAATATTGAGTGACCATTAGCACTGACTTTAAAGCTGCTGCTGTGGGAAACGGCCACAAGGCGTCAGCATTGCTACATTCCCACATCTGGTTACTAGGGCAGCAGAGCCTTCTGGAAGTCCTGTTCCCAGGTTGTCAATTAGAATGGAATGTGCCAGGAAAAAACCCCAGAAGTGTATGTCACATTACTTCTTGTTCGCTCTTTTAATTTGTTTAAATCGGGGTAATGATTAGAATACTGTTGGTCCTATATGTACAGAATCTGGTTCATTTGTACGTTTTATATATATATATATATATATATATATATATTCTTGTACAGATCCTCTTCCCATGTAAATTATTGCAGAGTGTTCTGGTGACCTCCCTTGCTATATGGTCGGTCTGTTTGATATATATATTTAATACGTATTTGTACACATATGGTGACACTAATCTTAATTTATCCATTCCCCCCACCTTTCATTTTACATCAGCTTAGTTTGCTTTCTAAGTCTGTGAGTGTCTTTCTTTGTGGAAATATGTTCATTTGTGTCAGCTGTTAGATAACGCCTATAGGTGATGTCATACGGTATGCCTTTTGCTTTCCGACTTAACTCATGTTCTGTGATGATCTCTAGGCTCATCTCGGGTGCCTCAAAGAGCAGTGTTTCCTTGTTTTCCATGGCTAATAGTCCACTGTGTCCACGGACCAGCTCTTCTTATCCATTCATCTGTTGATGGACATTTGGGTTGCTTCGGTGTCTTGGCTACTGTGAAAACTCGTGGAGTGCAGCTCTTGCAGCCTGTCTTCTCAGGTGAGAGGCTCAGCTGTGGGTGTTCTGGATGGAAGGGTGGCTCAATTTTTAATTGAAAACGCAGCTCCTTTCTGTTCTCATTATTGGCTGTTACAACTAGACATGTCCTCCACAGACAGAGGGAACAGAGTTCTCTAAAACCCCTTCAGCATTTATTGTTTGTAGTCTTTTGGCTGACGGTAGTTAACTTGGGTGAGCTGAAAGCTTTTTGTAGGTTAGAGGAGTCTGATGATTCCTGATGTTGAGCTTTTCTCCATTTTCCTTTTTTTGATAAAGAGTGAGTAAAACTTACCTCTATCATACTATCTCTTTGACACATTTGCCTGCTTTGAATTTTTTTGGCCACGGCCGAGCTCAGGACATTTTTTTTTTTTGATGGCAGGTGTCTTTTAGAGGCCTGAGTCCTTATGAATGTTAAGTGAACCATAGCTATGCGTTTGAAGCCGCTCTTGCGGGAAACGGCCACAAGGCGGCAGCATTTCTCCATTTCCAACTCTGGGTTTTCCTGCAACAGAGGCTTCCTGGAAATTGTGTTAGTAGGCTGCAAATGAGAGTGCAGTGTGTCAGGGCAAACCCCCAAGAGCTTATATCTCCTTACTTCTTGTGTGTTTTTTAAAATTTAATTGTTATCTAGTATCACAGCCAATTGGATAAAAATGTGGTGTGTGTTCTAGGTGTACTGCATCTGGTTCATCATATGTATGTATCAATCTATTCATCTTTGGATCCGTTCCCGTGTAGGTTATTACAGAGTGTTGAGTCGACCTCTCCTGGTATTCCTTAGGTATTTTGTGATTATATATTTCATATGTATCAGTACATGTCTGTAAACCCCCATATCCAAATTCATACATTCCTTACACCTTTCCACTTGGTTAAGCATAGTTGGTTTTCTGCATCTATGCACGGCCTTCTCTTGGAAATGACTTCATGGGTATCAATGTTGAAGTAACAGCTATAAGTGATGTCATAGGATATTTCTATTTCGGTTTCTTTCGTACTTCCTTTTGGGTGGGTATCTCTAGATCCTTCTACGGTGGTGCCAGCGGCACTGTTGCATGCTCTTCCGTGGCTCATGTTCCATTGTGCACATGGGCCCCCTTCTTCTTGGTGCATTGTTCTGTTGATGGACATTTGGGTTTCTTCCAAGTCTTGGCGATGGTACATGTTGCTGCAGTGCAGGACGGCCAGCCTGTGTCTTTTTGATTTTGGTCTACTCGGGAGATAGGCCCATCAGTTAGCTCAATTTTTACCTTTCAACGCACCTCCACGGTGTTCTCACTACTAGCTGTTCCCAGGTTACGTCCCAGCGGCCGCTAGAGGGCACAGAGTTCTCTAAAACACCTTGAGCATTTATTCTTTGTAGACTCTGTGGCTGATGATCATTCTGACGACGGTGGGTGAACGTTTCTGTCGACTGGATTTGCATGGCTTTATTAATTCCTGATGTTGAGCATTTTTCCATGCCCTTTTATTTATCACAAGAGAAAGAAAGAAAGAGAAGACAAAATGTGCGCAAAATATGCCTCTTGAAATTGTCGTTTTGAAGTGTGCACATCTTTTGAGTTTTTTTCCTCGATTGACGACCCAAGAATCGTTTTTGAGGGCAGGTGTCATTTATAGGCCTGCAATGATTTTGAATATCAAGTGACCATTAGCACTGGGTTTAAAGCTGCTGTTTTGAGAAACGGCCACAAGGCGGCAGCAGGTCTCCTTTACCAAACCTGGTTACTCGGGCAACAGAGCCTCCGTGGAAGTCGTATTCTCGGTTGTCAATTAGAATGGACTGTGCCAGGAAAAAGCCCCTTATGTTTGTGCCTCACGACTGACTTGTTCGTTTTTTAATTCAATGTTTATTGTTTCTCACAGCAAGTTTGATTACAATGTTTTGCTTGTTGTAGGTGTGAAAGATGTGGCTCTTTTACACATAAACACGTATCTAGTCTTCTTTGGATCCTTTTCCCATGTAGCTTATGACACAATGTTGAGTACTCTTCTCTTGGTATTCCGTAGGCCTTTGGTGATTTTGTATTTCACGTGTGTTTGTATCTCTCTCTTAAACCCAATTTCCTAATGTACACAATTCTCACACCTGTCCATGGGTGAACCATAAATCTGTTTATTGCATCTGTGATTGCCTTTCTCTGTGGAAATATCTTCAGTGATATCAATTTTCAGGGAACACCTATAAGTGATATCGTAGGCTATGTATCTTTCGCTCTGTGACTTACTGCAAGGTGCGTGATGAACTCTAGCCTCACCGATGGTGCTGTTGATGGCATTGTTTCCTTTTGTTCCTTGGCTAATATTCCATCTGCTCAGGTCCCTGTTCTTCTTTGTCCACTCATCTGTTGATGGACTTTCTGCTTGCTTCCATGTCCTGGCTATTGTAATACTCCTGCAATGCAGATTTGCCTGCCTGTGTCTTTCCACTTCTCTCTTCTTTCTTAGGTTATAGGCCCAGGAGTGGGCCTGCTGGATCATATCGTAACTCAGTGTTTACCTTGTAAAGGCACCTCCATTCTGTTCCCATTAGTGCCTCTTACCAGGTGAAGTCCTGTGGCGAGCATTGCCCTCTGAGGAAGGCGCCACTGAGACCCTCCTAAGCCTCAGGGCCCGACTGTACTCTCCTTGGTATGCATCCTGGACTTTATGGTATGAACATACAAAAGGAGATGGTCTTTGGCCAAATCGCTCCAGGGACCTGCTCAGTTACTGGGAGTCCCTGGTTGTTCCCTAAAGCTAGGAAAAGCAACCCTGGAGGGGAAATTGGTGCCTTTGAGGGAGAAGCCGAGCAGCCAACCAACCAGCTGATGCTGATAAGGTGTGACTAAGCCGAGAAGCCAACCAACCAGCTGATGCCGATAAGGCGTGACGAAGCAAATTCCCTGCTTTAGGGGTATATATACGGCTATGCTTTGTTATTAAACTTGCCTTGCAAGCGTCAGTTGCTTGTGCCCTTCTGATCCCATACCTTGGTGCGTTCAGTTCCCTACCCCCTCTCGTCGGTTGTTGCTACACTTTGAGGACCCGCCGCGGCTGGCGGCAAAGTCCCACTTAACCTAGAGGGTATGCACTTCTCCACAACCCCTTCAGCATGAATTGTTGGTAGTCTTGTTGCTGATGGTTCTTCTGACTGGTGTGAGCCGATACCTCTGTGGTTGGATTTGCATGCGTCTCATAAAGCCTTGAAATTGAGCTTTCAGGGATGCTCATTTTTTTCTTCAAACTGTGTGTGTAGCTTACCTCATCACATTCTTTTCTTGAACTATGTGCCGCCTTTTGAAATAGTTTGGCCACTACCTCCCTCAAGACATTTTGAGGGCAGGTTTCATTGACAGCCCTCCAGGACTTGTGCACACGAAGTGACCATTCGCACGGGTTTTCAAGCTGCCGTTGCAGGTAACGGCCACAGGGCTGCAGCATTTCTGCGTTTCCCACTCTGGTAACTAGTGAAACAGGCCTTCCTGCCAGTGGTGTTCCTTGGTTATCAATGACGGTGGGATGTGTCTGGAGAAACCCCCCAAAGCTGATGTCTCCTTACTTATATCTGTTTTTAAAATGGAATTTCTACTTTTCACTGGAGTACTCTTCCATTGTGTCCATGGACCACTGCTCCTTTCTGCATTCCTCTGTGGCTGGGCATTTTCATTGCTTCCAAGTGTTGGCTATGGTAAACATTGCTGGATTGCAGGATTGCCAGCCCGTGTCTTTTTGATTCTCATCCTCTCAGGTGATAGACCCAGCAGTGGCTATGCTTGATTGAACGGTCGCTCAATGTTGACCCTTTCCAGGCAACTCCACTGTGTTTTACTTAGGGGCTCTTACCACGTCCCTCTTAGAACCGAGGGTACGCATTTCTTCACCACCCCGTCAGCATTTCTTGTTTGCAGAAGTTTTGCTGCTGGCCATGCTGAGTCGTGTGACATGATAGGTTTTTGTAACGTGTATTTTCGTGTCTAATAATTCCTAAGGTTCAGCATTTTTCCACGCCTTTTTTTATTCTGTTAAACAAAAACAGAAAAAAAAACCCCGTGAGTACAATAAACCTCTCGAAATTGTCTTCTTGGAAGGTTGCCCTCTTTGGACTTTTTTGGTCGATTTTCGACCCCAGGATTTTGTTTTGGAGGGCAGGTGTCATTTACAAGCCTGCAATGGGTGTGAATATTGAGTGACCATTAGCACTGACTTTAAAGCTGCTGCTGTGGGAAACGGCCACAAGGCGTCAGCATTGCTACATTCCCACATCTGGTTACTAGGGCAGCAGAGCCTTCTGGAAGTCCTGTTCCCAGGTTGTCAATTAGAATGGAATGTGCCAGGAAAAAACCCCAGAAGTGTATGTCACATTACTTCTTGTTCGCTCTTTTAATTTGTTTAAATCGGGGTAATGATTAGAATACTGTTGGTCCTATATGTACAGAATCTGGTTCATTTGTACGTTTTATATATATATATATATATATATATATATATATATTCTTGTACAGATCCTCTTCCCATGTAAATTATTGCAGAGTGTTCTGGTGACCTCCCTTGCTATATGGTCGGTCTGTTTGATATATATATTTAATACGTATTTGTACACATATGATGACACTAATCTTAATTTATCCATTCCCCCCACCTTTCATTTTACATAAGCTTAGTTTGCTTTCTAAGTCTGTGAGTGTCTTTCTTTGTGGAAATATGTTCATTTGTGTCAGCTGTTAGATAACGCCTATAGGTGATGTCATACGGTATGCCTTTTGCTTTCCGACTTAACTCATGTTCTGTGATGATCTCTAGGCTCATCTCGGGTGCCTCAAAGAGCAGTGTTTCCTTGTTTTCCATGGCTAATAGTCCACTGTGTCCACGGACCAGCTCTTCTTATCCATTCATCTGTTGATGGACATTTGGGTTGCTTCGGTGTCTTGGCTACTGTGAAAACTCGTGGAGTGCAGCTCTTGCAGCCTGTCTTCTCAGGTGAGAGGCTCGGCTGTGGGTGTTCTGGATGGAAGGGTGGCTCAATTTTTAATTGAAAACGCAGCTCCTTTCTGTTCTCATTATTGGCTGTTACAACTAGACATGTCCTCCACAGACAGAGGGAACAGAGTTCTCTAAAACCCCTTCAGCATTTATTGTTTGTAGTCTTTTGGCTGACGGTAGTTAACTTGGGTGAGCTGAAAGCTTTTTGTAGGTTAGAGGAGTCTGATGATTCCTGATGTTGAGCTTTTCTCCATTTTCCTTTTTTTGATAAAGAGTGAGTAAAACTTACCTCTATCATACTATCTCTTTGACACATTTGCCTGCTTTGAATTTTTTTGGCCACGGCCGAGCTCAGGACATTTTTTTTTTTGAGGGCAGGTGTCTTTTAGAGGCCTGAGTCCTTATGAATGTTAAGTGACCCATAGCTATGCGTTTGAAGCCGCTCTTGCGGGAAACGGCCACAAGGCGGCAGCATTTCTCCATTTCCAACTCTGGGTTTTCCTGCAACAGAGGCTTCCTGGAAATTGTGTTAGTAGGCTGCAAATGAGAGTGCAGTGTGTCAGGGCAAACCCCCAAGAGCTTATATCTCCTTACTTCTTGTGTGTTTTTTAAAATTTAATTGTTATCTAGTATCACAGCCAATTGGATAAAAATGTGGTGTGTGTTCTAGGTGTACTGCATCTGGTTCATCATATGTATGTATCAATCTATTCATCTTTGGATCCTTTCCCGTGTAGGTTATTACAGAGTGTTGAGTCGACCTCTCCTGGTATTCCTTAGGTATTTTGTGATTATATATTTCATATGTATCAGTACATGTCTGTAAACCCCCATATCCAAATTCATACATTCCTTACACCTTTCCACTTGGTTAAGCATAGTTGGTTTTCTGCATCTATGCACGGCCTTCTCTTGGAAATGACTTCATGGGTATCAATGTTGAAGTAACAGCTATAAGTGATGTCATAGGATATTTCTATTTCGGTTTCTTTCGTACTTCCTTTTGGGTGGGTATCTCTAGATCCTTCTACGGTGGTGCCAGCGGCACTGTTGCATGCTCTTCCGTGGCTCATGTTCCATTGTGCACATGGGCCCCCTTCTTCTTGGTGCATTGTTCTGTTGATGGACATTTGGGTTTCTTCCAAGTCTTGGCGATGGTACATGTTGCTGCAGTGCAGGACGGCCAGCCTGTGTCTTTTTGATTTTGGTCTACTCGGGAGATAGGCCCATCAGTTAGCTCAATTTTTACCTTTCAACGCACCTCCACGGTGTTCTCACTACTAGCTGTTCCCAGGTTACGTCCCAGCGGCCGCTAGAGGGCACAGAGTTCTCTAAAACACCTTGAGCATTTATTCTTTGTAGACTCTGTGGCTGATGATCATTCTGACGACGGTGGGTGAACGTTTCTGTCGACTGGATTTGCATGGCTTTATTAATTCCTGATGTTGAGCATTTTTCCATGCCCTTTTATTTATCACAAGAGAAAGAAAGAAAGAGAAGACAAAATGTGCGCAAAATATGCCTCTTGAAATTGTCGTTTTGAAGTGTGCACATCTTTTGAGTTTTTTTCCTCGATTGACGACCCAAGAATCGTTTTTGAGGGCAGGTGTCATTTATAGGCCTGCAATGATTTTGAATATCAAGTGACCATTAGCACTGGGTTTAAAGCTGCTGTTTTGAGAAACGGCCACAAGGCGGCAGCAGGTCTCCTTTACCAAACCTGGTTACTCGGGCAACAGAGCCTCCGTGGAAGTCGTATTCTCGGTTGTCAATTAGAATGGACTGTGCCAGGAAAAAGCCCCTTATGTTTGTGCCTCACGACTGACTTGTTCGTTTTTTAATTCAATGTTTATTGTTTCTCACAGCAAGTTTGATTACAATGTTTTGCTTGTTGTAGGTGTGAAAGATGTGGCTCTTTTACACATAAACACGTATCTAGTCTTCTTTGGATCCTTTTCCCATGTAGCTTATGACACAATGTTGAGTACTCTTCTCTTGGTATTCCGTAGGCCTTTGGTGATTTTGTATTTCACGTGTGTTTGTATCTCTCTCTTAAACCCAATTTCCTAATGTACACAATTCTCACACCTGTCCATGGGTGAACCATAAATCTGTTTATTGCATCTGTGATTGCCTTTCTCTGTGGAAATATCTTCAGTGATATCAATTTTCAGGGAACACCTATAAGTGATATCGTAGGCTATGTATCTTTCGCTCTGTGACTTACTGCAAGGTGCGTGATGAACTCTAGCCTCACCGATGGTGCTGTTGATGGCATTGTTTCCTTTTGTTCCTTGGCTAATATTCCATCTGCTCAGGTCCCTGTTCTTCTTTGTCCACTCATCTGTTGATGGACTTTCTGCTTGCTTCCATGTCCTGGCTATTGTAATACTCCTGCAATGCAGATTTGCCTGCCTGTGTCTTTCCACTTCTGTCTTCTTTCTTAGGTTATAGGCCCAGGAGTGGGCCTGCTGGATCATATCGTAACTCAGTGTTTACCTTGTAAAGGCACCTCCATTCTGTTCCCATTAGTGCCTCTTACCAGGTGAAGTCCTGTGGCGAGCATTGCCCTCTGAGGAAGGCGCCACTGAGACCCTCCTAAGCCTCAGGGCCCGACTGTACTCTCCTTGGTATGCATCCTGGACTTTATGGTATGAACATACAAAAGGAGATGGTCTTTGGCCAAATCGCTCCAGGGACCTGCTCAGTTACTGGGAGTCCCTGGTTGTTCCCTAAAGCTAGGAAAAGCAACCCTGGAGGGGAAATTGGTGCCTTTGAGGGAGAAGCCGAGCAGCCAACCAACCAGCTGATGCTGATAAGGTGTGACTAAGCCGAGAAGCCAACCAACCAGCTGATGCCGATAAGGCGTGACGAAGCAAATTCCCTGCTTTAGGGGTATATATACGGCTATGCTTTGTTATTAAACTTGCCTTGCAAGCGTCAGTTGCTTGTGCCCTTCTGATCCCATACCTTGGTGCGTTCAGTTCCCTACCCCCTCTCGTCGGTTGTTGCTACACTTTGAGGACCCGCCGCGGCTGGCGGCAAAGTCCCACTTAACCTAGAGGGTATGCACTTCTCCACAACCCCTTCAGCATGAATTGTTGGTAGTCTTGTTGCTGATGGTTCTTCTGACTGGTGTGAGCCGATACCTCTGTGGTTGGATTTGCATGCGTCTCATAAAGCCTTGAAATTGAGCTTTCAGGGATGCTCATTTTTTTCTTCAAACTGTGTGTGTAGCTTACCTCATCACATTCTTTTCTTGAACTATGTGCCGCCTTTTGAAATAGTTTGGCCACTACCTCCCTCAAGACATTTTGAGGGCAGGTTTCATTGACAGCCCTCCAGGACTTGTGCACACGAAGTGACCATTCGCACGGGTTTTCAAGCTGCCGTTGCAGGTAACGGCCACAGGGCTGCAGCATTTCTGCGTTTCCCACTCTGGTAACTAGTGAAACAGGCCTTCCTGCCAGTGGTGTTCCTTGGTTATCAATGACGGTGGGATGTGTCTGGAGAAACCCCCCAAAGCTGATGTCTCCTTACTTATATCTGTTTTTAAAATGGAATTTCTACTTTTCACTGGAGTACTCTTCCATTGTGTCCATGGACCACTGCTCCTTTCTGCATTCCTCTGTGGCTGGGCATTTTCATTGCTTCCAAGTGTTGGCTATGGTAAACATTGCTGGATTGCAGGATTGCCAGCCCGTGTCTTTTTGATTCTCATCCTCTCAGGTGATAGACCCAGCAGTGGCTATGCTTGATTGAACGGTCGCTCAATGTTGACCCTTTCCAGGCAACTCCACTGTGTTTTACTTAGGGGCTCTTACCACGTCCCTCTTAGAACCGAGGGTACGCATTTCTTCACCACCCCGTCAGCATTTCTTGTTTGCAGAAGTTTTGCTGCTGGCCATGCTGAGTCGTGTGACATGATAGGTTTTTGTAACGTGTATTTTCGTGTCTAATAATTCCTAAGGTTCAGCATTTTTCCACGCCTTTTTTTATTCTGTTAAACAAAAACAGAAAAAAAAACCCCGTGAGTACAATAAACCTCTCGAAATTGTCTTCTTGGAAGGTTGCCCTCTTTGGACTTTTTTGGTCGATTTTCGACCCCAGGATTTTGTTTTGGAGGGCAGGTGTCATTTACAAGCCTGCAATGGGTGTGAATATTGAGTGACCATTAGCACTGACTTTAAAGCTGCTGCTGTGGGAAACGGCCACAAGGCGTCAGCATTGCTACATTCCCACATCTGGTTACTAGGGCAGCAGAGCCTTCTGGAAGTCCTGTTCCCAGGTTGTCAATTAGAATGGAATGTGCCAGGAAAAAACACCAGAAGTGTATGTCACATTACTTCTTGTTCGCTCTTTTAATTTGTTTAAATCGGGGTAATGATTAGAATACTGGTGGTCCTATATGTACAGAATCTGGTTCATTTGTACGTTTTATATATATATATATATATATATATATTCTTGTACAGATCCTCTTCCCATGTAAATTATTGCAGAGTGTTCTGGTGACCTCCCTTGCTATATGGTCGGTCTGTTTGATATATATATTTAATACGTATTTGTACACATATGGTGACACTAATCTTAATTTATCCATTCCCCCCACCTTTCATTTTACATCAGCTTAGTTTGCTTTCTAAGTCTGTGAGTGTCTTTCTTTGTGGAAATATGTTCATTTGTGTCAGCTGTTAGATAACGCCTATAGGTGATGTCATACGGTATGCCTTTTGCTTTCCGACTTAACTCATGTTCTGTGATGATCTCTAGGCTCATCTCGGGTGCCTCAAAGAGCAGTGTTTCCTTGTTTTCCATGGCTAATAGTCCACTGTGTCCACGGACCAGCTCTTCTTATCCATTCATCTGTTGATGGACATTTGGGTTGCTTCGGTGTCTTGGCTACTGTGAAAACTCGTGGAGTGCAGCTCTTGCAGCCTGTCTTCTCAGGTGAGAGGCTCAGCTGTGGGTGTTCTGGATGGAAGGGTGGCTCAATTTTTAATTGAAAACGCAGCTCCTTTCTGTTCTCATTATTGGCTGTTACAACTAGACATGTCCTCCACAGACAGAGGGAACAGAGTTCTCTAAAACCCCTTCAGCATTTATTGTTTGTAGTCTTTTGGCTGACGGTAGTTAACTTGGGTGAGCTGAAAGCTTTTTGTAGGTTAGAGGAGTCTGATGATTCCTGATGTTGAGCTTTTCTCCATTTTCCTTTTTTTGATAAAGAGTGAGTAAAACTTACCTCTATCATACTATCTCTTTGACACATTTGCCTGCTTTGAATTTTTTTGGCCACGGCCGAGCTCAGGACATTTTTTTTTTTTGATGGCAGGTGTCTTTTAGAGGCCTGAGTCCTTATGAATGTTAAGTGAACCATAGCTATGCGTTTGAAGCCGCTCTTGCGGGAAACGGCCACAAGGCGGCAGCATTTCTCCATTTCCAACTCTGGGTTTTCCTGCAACAGAGGCTTCCTGGAAATTGTGTTAGTAGGCTGCAAATGAGAGTGCAGTGTGTCAGGGCAAACCCCCAAGAGCTTATATCTCCTTACTTCTTGTGTGTTTTTTAAAATTTAATTGTTATCTAGTATCACAGCCAATTGGATAAAAATGTGGTGTGTGTTCTAGGTGTACTGCATCTGGTTCATCATATGTATGTATCAATCTATTCATCTTTGGATCCGTTCCCGTGTAGGTTATTACAGAGTGTTGAGTCGACCTCTCCTGGTATTCCTTAGGTATTTTGTGATTATATATTTCATATGTATCAGTACATGTCTGTAAACCCCCATATCCAAATTCATACATTCCTTACACCTTTCCACTTGGTTAAGCATAGTTGGTTTTCTGCATCTATGCACGGCCTTCTCTTGGAAATGACTTCATGGGTATCAATGTTGAAGTAACAGCTATAAGTGATGTCATAGGATATTTCTATTTCGGTTTCTTTCGTACTTCCTTTTGGGTGGGTATCTCTAGATCCTTCTACGGTGGTGCCAGCGGCACTGTTGCATGCTCTTCCGTGGCTCATGTTCCATTGTGCACATGGGCCCCCTTCTTCTTGGTGCATTGTTCTGTTGATGGACATTTGGGTTTCTTCCAAGTCTTGGCGATGGTACATGTTGCTGCAGTGCAGGATGGCCAGCCTGTGTCTTTTTGATTTTGGTCTACTCGGGAGATAGGCCCATCAGTGGGCCTACCCGATTACAGGTTAGCTCAATTTTTACCTTTCAGTGCACCTCCACGGTGTTCTCACTACTAGCTGTTCCCAGGTTACGTCCCAGCGGCCGCTAGAGGGCACAGAGTTCTCTAAAACACCTTGAGCATTTATTCTTTGTAGACTCTGTGGCTGATGATCATTCTGACGACGGTGGGTGAACGTTTCTGTCGACTGGATTTGCATGGCTTTATTAATTCCTGATGTTGAGCATTTTTCCATGCCCTTTTATTTATCACAAGAGAAAGAAAGAAAGAGAAGACAAAATGTGCGCAAAATATGCCTCTTGAAATTGTCGTTTTGAAGTGTGCACGTCTTTTGAGTTTTTTTCCTCGATGTACGACCCAAGAATTGTTTTTGAGGGCAGGTGTCATTTATAGGCCTGCAATGATTTTGAATATCAAGTGACCATTAGCACTGGGTTTAAAGCTGCTGTTTTGAGAAACGGCCACAAGGCGGCAGCAGGTCTCCTTTACCAAACCTGGTTACTCGGGCAACAGAGCCTCCGTGGAAGTCGTATTCTCGGTTGTCAATTAGAATGGACTGTGCCAGGAAAAAGCCCCTTATGTTTGTGCCTCACGACTGACTTGTTCGTTTTTTAATTCAATGTTTATTGTTTCTCACAGCAAGTTTGATTACAATGTTTTGCTTGTTGTAGGTGTGAAAGATGTGGCTCTTTTACACATAAACACGTATCTAGTCTTCTTTGGATCCTTTTCCCATGTAGCTTATGACACAATGTTGAGTACTCTTCTCTTGGTATTCCGTAGGCCTTTGGTGATTTTGTATTTCACGTGTGTTTGTATCTCTCTCTTAAACCCAATTTCCTAATGTACACAATTCTCACACCTGTCCATGGGTGAACCATAAATCTGTTTATTGCATCTGTGATTGCCTTTCTCTGTGGAAATATCTTCAGTGATATCAATTTTTAGGGAACACCTATAAGTGATATCGTAGGCTATGTATCTTTCGCTCTGTGACTTACTGCAAGGTGCGTGATGAACTCTAGCCTCACCGATGGTGCTGTTGATGGCATTGTTTCCTTTTGTTCCTTGGCTAATATTCCATCTGCTCAGGTCCCTGTTCTTCTTTGTCCACTCATCTGTTGATGGACTTTCTGCTTGCTTCCATGTCCTGGCTATTGTAATACTCCTGCAATGCAGATTTGCCTGCCTGTGTCTTTCCACTTCTGTCTTCTTTCTTAGGTTATAGGCCCAGGAGTGGGCCTGCTGGATCATATCGTAACTCAGTGTTTACCTTGTAAAGGCACCTCCATTCTGTTCCCATTAGTGCCTCTTACCAGGTGAAGTCCTGTGGCGAGCATTGCCCTCTGAGGAAGGCGCCACTGAGACCCTCCTAAGCCTCAGGGCCCGACTGTACTCTCCTTGGTATGCATCCTGGACTTTATGGTATGAACATACAAAAGGAGATGGTCTTTGGCCAAATCGCTCCAGGGACCTGCTCAGTTACTGGGAGTCCCTGGTTGTTCCCTAAAGCTAGGAAAAGCAACCCTGGAGGGGAAATTGGTGCCTTTGAGGGAGAAGCCGAGCAGCCAACCAACCAGCTGATGCTGATAAGGTGTGACTAAGCCGAGAAGCCAACCAACCAGCTGATGCCGATAAGGCGTGACGAAGCAAATTCCCTGCTTTAGGGGTATATATACGGCTATGCTTTGTTATTAAACTTGCCTTGCAAGCGTCAGTTGCTTGTGCCCTTCTGATCCCATACCTTGGTGCGTTCAGTTCCCTACCCCCTCTCGTCGGTTGTTGCTACACTTTGAGGACCCGCCGCGGCTGGCGGCAAAGTCCCACTTAACCTAGAGGGTATGCACTTCTCCACAACCCCTTCAGCATGAATTGTTGGTAGTCTTGTTGCTGATGGTTCTTCTGACTGGTGTGAGCCGATACCTCTGTGGTTGGATTTGCATGCGTCTCATAAAGCCTTGAAATTGAGCTTTCAGGGATGCCCTTTTTTTCTTCAAACTGTGTGTGTAGCTTACCTCATCACATTCTTTTCTTGAACTATGTGCCGCCTTTTGAAATATTTTGGCCACTACCTCCCTCAAGACATTTTGAGGGCAGGTTTCATTGACAGCCCTCCAGGACTTGTGCACACGAAGTGACCATTAGCACGGGTTTTCAAGCTGCCGTTGCAGGTAACGGCCACAGGGCTGCAGCATTTCTGCGTTTCCCACTCTGGTAACTAGTGAAACAGGCCTTCCTGCCAGTGGTGTTCCTTGGTTATCAATGACGGTGGGATGTGTCTGGAGAAACCCCCCAAAGCTGATGTCTCCTTACTTATATCTGTTTTTAAAATGGAATTTCTACTTTTCACTGGAGTACTCTTCCATTGTGTCCATGGGCCACTGCTCCTTTCTGCATTCCTCTGTGGCTGGGCATTTTCATTGCTTCCAAGTGTTGGCTATGGTAAACATTGCTGGATTGCAGGATTGCCAGCCCGTGTCTTTTTGATTCTCATCCTCTCAGGTGATAGACCCAGCAGTGGCTATGCTTGATTGAACGGTCGCTCAATGTTGACCCTTTCCAGGCAACTCCACTGTGTTTTCCTTAGGGGCTCTTACCACGTCCCACTTAGAACCGAGGGTACGCATTTCTTCACCACCCCGTCAGCATTTCTTGTTTGCAGAAGTTTTGCTGCTGGCCATGCTGAGTCGTGTGACATGATAGGTTTTTGTAACGTGTATTTTCGTGTCTAATAATTCCTAAGGTTCAGCATTTTTCCACGCCTTTTTTTATTCTGTTAAACAAAAACAGAAAAAAAAAAACCCGTGAGTACAATAAACCTCTCGAAATTGTCTTCTTGGAAGGTTGCCCTCTTTGGACTTTTTTGGTCGATTTTCGACCCCAGGATTTTGTTTTGGAGGGCAGGTGTCATTTACAAGCCTGCAATGGGTGTGAATATTGAGTGACCATTAGCACTGACTTTAAAGCTGCTGCTGTGGGAAACGGCCACAAGGCGTCAGCATTGCTACATTCCCACATCTGGTTACTAGGGCAGCAGAGCGTTCTGGAAGTCCTGTTCCCAGGTTGTCAATTAGAATGGAATGTGCCAGGAAAAAACCCCAGAAGTGTATGTCACATTACTTCTTGTTCGCTCTTTTAATTTGTTTAAATCGGGGTAATGATTAGAATACTGGTGGTCCTATATGTACAGAATCTGGTTCATTTGTACGTTTTATATATATATATATATATATATTCTTGTACAGATCCTCTTCCCATGTAAATTATTGCAGAGTGTTCTGGTGACCTCCCTTGCTATATGGTCGGTCTGTTTGATATATATATTTAATACGTATTTGTACACATATGGTGACACTAATCTTAATTTATCCATTCCCCCCACCTTTCATTTTACATAAGCTTAGTTTGCTTTCTAAGTCTGTGAGTGTCTTTCTTTGTGGAAATATGTTCATTTGTGTCAGCTGTTAGATAACGCCTATAGGTGATGTCATACGGTATGCCTTTTGCTTTCCGACTTAACTCATGTTCTGTGATGATCTCTAGGCTCATCTCGGGTGCCTCAAAGAGCAGTGTTTCCTTGTTTTCCATGGCTAATAGTCCACTGTGTCCACGGACCAGCTCTTCTTATCCATTCATCTGTTGATGGACATTTGGGTTGCTTCGGTGTCTTGGCTACTGTGAAAACTCGTGGAGTGCAGCTCTTGCAGCCTGTCTTCTCAGGTGAGAGGCTCGGCTGTGGGTGTTCTGGATGGAAGGGTGGCTCAATTTTTAATTGAAAACGCAGCTCCTTTCTGTTCTCATTATTGGCTGTTACAACTAGACATGTCCTCCACAGACAGAGGGAACAGAGTTCTCTAAAACCCCTTCAGCATTTATTGTTTGTAGTCTTTTGGCTGACGGTAGTTAACTTGGGTGAGCTGAAAGCTTTTTGTAGGTTAGAGGAGTCTGATGATTCCTGATGTTGAGCTTTTCTCCATTTTCCTTTTTTTGATAAAGAGTGAGTAAAACTTACCTCTATCATACTATCTCTTTGACACATTTGCCTGCTTTGAATTTTTTTGGCCACGGCCGAGCTCAGGACATTTTTTTTTTTTTTTGAGGGCAGGTGTCTTTTAGAGGCCTGAGTCCTTATGAATGTTAAGTGACCCATAGCTATGCGTTTGAAGCCGCTCTTGCGGGAAACGGCCACAAGGCGGCAGCATTTCTCCATTTCCAACTCTGGGTTTTCCTGCAACAGAGGCTTCCTGGAAATTGTGTTAGTAGGCTGCAAATGAGAGTGCAGTGTGTCAGGGCAAACCCCCAAGAGCTTATATCTCCTTACTTCTTGTGTGTTTTTTAAAATTTAATTGTTATCTAGTATCACAGCCAATTGGATAAAAATGTGGTGTGTGTTCTAGGTGTACTGCATCTGGTTCATCATATGTATGTATCAATCTATTCATCTTTGGATCCTTTCCCGTGTAGGTTATTACAGAGTGTTGAGTCGACCTCTCCTGGTATTCCTTAGGTATTTTGTGATTATATATTTCATATGTATCAGTACATGTCTGTAAACCCCCATATCCAAATTCATACATTCCTTACACCTTTCCACTTGGTTAAGCATAGTTGGTTTTCTGCATCTATGCACGGCCTTCTCTTGGAAATGACTTCATGGGTATCAATGTTGAAGTAACAGCTATAAGTGATGTCACAGGATATTTCTATTTCGGTTTCTTTCATACTTCCTTTTGGGTGGGTATCTCTAGATCCTTCTACGGTGGTGCCAGCGGCACTGTTGCATGCTTTTCCGTGGCTCATGTTCCATTGTGCACATGGGCCCCCTTCTTCTTGGTGCATTGTTCTGTTGATGGACATTTGGGTTTCTTCCAAGTCTTGGCGATGGTACATGTTGCTGCAGTGCAGGACGGCCAGCCTGTGTCTTTTTGATTTTGGTCTACTCGGGAGATAGGCCCATCAGTTAGCTCAATTTTTACCTTTCAACGCACCTCCACGGTGTTCTCACTACTAGCTGTTCCCAGGTTACGTCCCAGCGGCAGCTAGAGGGCACAGAGTTCTCTAAAACACCTTGAGCATTTATTCTTTGTAGACTCTGTGGCTGATGATCATTCTGACGACGGTGGGTGAACGTTTTTGTCGACTGGATTTGCATGGCTTTATTAATTCCTGATGTTGAGCATTTTTCCATGCCCTTTTATTTATCACAAGAGAAAGAAAGAAAGAGAAGACAAAATGTGCGCAAAATATGCCTCTTGAAATTGTCGTTTTGAAGTGTGCACGTCTTTTGAGTTTTTTTCCTCGATGTACGACCCAAGAATTGTTTTTGAGGGCAGGTGTCATTTATAGGCCTGCAATGATTTTGAATATCAAGTGACCATTAGCACTGGGTTTAAAGCTGCTGTTTTGAGAAACGGCCACAAGGCGGCAGCAGGTCTCCTTTACCAAACCTGGTTACTCGGGCAACAGAGCCTCCGTGGAAGTCGTATTCTCGGTTGTCAATTAGAATGGACTGTGCCAGGAAAAAGCCCCTTAAGTTTGTGTCTCACGACTGACCTGTTCGTTTTTTAATTCAATGTTTATTTTTTCTCACAGCAAGTTTGATTACAATGTTTTGCTTGTTGTAGGTGTGAAAGATGTGGCTCTTTTACACATAAACACGTATCTAGTCTTCTTTGGATCCTTTTCCCATGTAGCTTATGACACAATGTTGAGTACTCTTCTCTTGGTATTCCGTAGGCCTTTGGTGATTTTGTATTTCACCTGTGTTTGTATCTCGCTCTTAAACCCAATTTCCTAATGTACACAATTCTCACACCTGTCCATGGGTGAACCATAAATCTGTTTATTGCATCTGTGATTGCCTTTCTCTGTGGAAATATCTTCAGTGATATCAATTTTCAGGGAACACCTATAAGTGATATCGTAGGCTATGTATCTTTCGCTCTGTGACTTACTGCAAGGTGCGTGATGAACTCTAGCCTCACCGATGGTGCTGTTGATGGCATTGTTTCCTTTTGTTCCTTGGCTAATATTCCATCTGTTCAGGTCCCTGTTCTTCTTTGTCCACTCATCTGTTGATGGACTTTCTGCTTGCTTCCATGTCCTGGCTATTGTAATACTCCTGCAATGCAGATTTGCCTGCCTGTGTCTTTCCACTTCTGTCTTCTTTCTTAGGTTATAGGCCCAGGAGTGGGCCTGCTGGATCATATCGTAACTCAGTGTTTACCTTGTAAAGGCACCTCCATTCTGTTCCCATTAGTGCCTCTTACCAGGTGAAGTCCTGTGGCGAGCATTGCCCTCTGAGGAAGGCGCCACTGAGACCCTCCTAAGCCTCAGGGCCCGACTGTACTCTCCTTGGTATGCATCCTGGACTTTATGGTATGAACATACAAAAGGAGATGGTCTTTGGCCAAATCGCTCCAGGGACCTGCTCAGTTACTGGGAGTCCCTGGTTGTTCCCTAAAGCTAGGAAAAGCAACCCTGGAGGGGAAATTGGTGCCTTTGAGGGAGAAGCCGAGCAGCCAACCAACCAGCTGATGCTGATAAGGTGTGACTAAGCCGAGAAGCCAACCAACCAGCTGATGCCGATAAGGCGTGACGAAGCAAATTCCCTGCTTTAGGGGTATATATACGGCTATGCTTTGTTATTAAACTTGCCTTGCAAGCGTCAGTTGCTTGTGCCCTTCTGATCCCATACCTTGGTGCGTTCAGTTCCCTACCCCCTCTCGTCGGTTGTTGCTACACTTTGAGGACCCGCCGCGGCTGGCGGCAAAGTCCCACTTAACCTAGAGGGTATGCACTTCTCCACAACCCCTTCAGCATGAATTGTTGGTAGTCTTGTTGCTGATGGTTCTTCTGACTGGTGTGAGCCGATACCTCTGTGGTTGGATTTGCATGCGTCTCATAAAGCCTTGAAATTGAGCTTTCAGGGATGCCCTTTTTTTCTTCAAACTGTGTGTGTAGCTTACCTCATCACATTCTTTTCTTGAACTATGTGCCGCCTTTTGAAATATTTTGGCCACTACCTCCCTCAAGACATTTTGAGGGCAGGTTTCATTGACAGCCCTCCAGGACTTGTGCACACGAAGTGACCATTAGCACGGGTTTTCAAGCTGCCGTTGCAGGTAACGGCCACAGGGCTGCAGCATTTCTGCGTTTCCCACTCTGGTAACTAGTGAAACAGGCCTTCCTGCCAGTGGTGTTCCTTGGTTATCAATGACGGTGGGATGTGTCTGGAGAAACCCCCCAAAGCTGATGTCTCCTTACTTATATCTGTTTTTAAAATGGAATTTCTACTTTTCACTGGAGTACTCTTCCATTGTGTCCATGGGCCACTGCTCCTTTCTGCATTCCTCTGTGGCTGGGCATTTTCATTGCTTCCAAGTGTTGGCTATGGTAAACATTGCTGGATTGCAGGATTGCCAGCCCGTGTCTTTTTGATTCTCATCCTCTCAGGTGATAGACCCAGCAGTGGCTATGCTTGATTGAACGGTCGCTCAATGTTGACCCTTTCCAGGCAACTCCACTGTGTTTTCCTTAGGGGCTCTTACCACGTCCCACTTAGAACCGAGGGTACGCATTTCTTCACCACCCCGTCAGCATTTCTTGTTTGCAGAAGTTTTGCTGCTGGCCATGCTGAGTCGTGTGACATGATAGGTTTTTGTAACGTGTATTTTCGTGTCTAATAATTCCTAAGGTTCAGCATTTTTCCACGCCTTTTTTTATTCTGTTAAACAAAAACAGAAAAAAAAAAACCCGTGAGTACAATAAACCTCTCGAAATTGTCTTCTTGGAAGGTTGCCCTCTTTGGACTTTTTTGGTCGATTTTCGACCCCAGGATTTTGTTTTGGAGGGCAGGTGTCATTTACAAGCCTGCAATGGGTGTGAATATTGAGTGACCATTAGCACTGACTTTAAAGCTGCTGCTGTGGGAAACGGCCACAAGGCGTCAGCATTGCTACATTCCCACATCTGGTTACTAGGGCAGCAGAGCCTTCTGGAAGTCCTGTTCCCAGGTTGTCAATTAGAATGGAATGTGCCAGGAAAAAACCCCAGAAGTGTATGTCACATTACTTCTTGTTCGCTCTTTTAATTTGTTTAAATCGGGGTAATGATTAGAATACTGGTGGTCCTATATGTACAGAATCTGGTTCATTTGTACGTTTTATATATATATATATATATATATTCTTGTACAGATCCTCTTCCCATGTAAATTATTGCAGAGTGTTCTGGTGACCTCCCTTGCTATATGGTCGGTCTGTTTGATATATATATTTAATACGTATTTGTACACATATGGTGACACTAATCTTAATTTATCCATTCCCCCCACCTTTCATTTTACATAAGCTTAGTTTGCTTTCTAAGTCTGTGAGTGTCTTTCTTTGTGGAAATATGTTCATTTGTGTCAGCTGTTAGATAACGCCTATAGGTGATGTCATACGGTATGCCTTTTGCTTTCCGACTTAACTCATGTTCTGTGATGATCTCTAGGCTCATCTCGGGTGCCTCAAAGAGCAGTGTTTCCTTGTTTTCCATGGCTAATAGTCCACTGTGTCCACGGACCAGCTCTTCTTATCCATTCATCTGTTGATGGACATTTGGGTTGCTTCGGTGTCTTGGCTACTGTGAAAACTCGTGGAGTGCAGCTCTTGCAGCCTGTCTTCTCAGGTGAGAGGCTCGGCTGTGGGTGTTCTGGATGGAAGGGTGGCTCAATTTTTAATTGAAAACGCAGCTCCTTTCTGTTCTCATTATTGGCTGTTACAACTAGACATGTCCTCCACAGACAGAGGGAACAGAGTTCTCTAAAACCCCTTCAGCATTTATTGTTTGTAGTCTTTTGGCTGACAGTAGTTAACTTGGGTGAGCTGAAAGCTTTTTGTAGGTTAGAGGAGTCTGATGATTCCTGATGTTGAGCTTTTCTCCATTTTCCTTTTTTTGATAAAGAGTGAGTAAAACTTACCTCTATCATACTATCTCTTTGACACATTTGCCTGCTTTGAATTTTTTTGGCCACGGCCGAGCTCAGGACATTTTTTTTTTTGAGGGCAGGTGTCTTTTAGAGGCCTGAGTCCTTATGAATGTTAAGTGACCCATAGCTATGCGTTTGAAGCCGCTCTTGCGGGAAACGGCCACAAGGCGGCAGCATTTCTCCATTTCCAACTCTGGGTTTTCCTGCAACAGAGGCTTCCTGGAAATTGTGTTAGTAGGCTGCAAATGAGAGTGCAGTGTGTCAGGGCAAACCCCCAAGAGCTTATATCTCCTTACTTCTTGTGTGTTTTTTAAAATTTAATTGTTATCTAGTATCACAGCCAATTGGATAAAAATGTGGTGTGTGTTCTAGGTGTACTGCATCTGGTTCATCATATGTATGTATCAATCTATTCATCTTTGGATCCTTTCCCGTGTAGGTTATTACAGAGTGTTGAGTCGACCTCTCCTGGTATTCCTTAGGTATTTTGTGATTATATATTTCATATGTATCAGTACATGTCTGTAAACCCCCATATCCAAATTCATACATTCCTTACACCTTTCCACTTGGTTAAGCATAGTTGGTTTTCTGCATCTATGCACGGCCTTCTCTTGGAAATGACTTCATGGGTATCAATGTTGAAGTAACAGCTATAAGTGATGTCATAGGATATTTCTATTTCGGTTTCTTTCGTACTTCCTTTTGGGTGGGTATCTCTAGATCCTTCTACGGTGGTGCCAGCGGCACTGTTGCATGCTCTTCCGTGGCTCATGTTCCATTGTGCACATGGGCCCCCTTCTTCTTGGTGCATTGTTCTGTTGATGGACATTTGGGTTTCTTCCAAGTCTTGGCGATGGTACATGTTGCTGCAGTGCAGGACGGCCAGCCTGTGTCTTTTTGATTTTGGTCTACTCGGGAGATAGGCCCATCAGTTAGCTCAATTTTTACCTTTCAACGCACCTCCACGGTGTTCTCACTACTAGCTGTTCCCAGGTTACGTCCCAGCGGCCGCTAGAGGGCACAGAGTTCTCTAAAACACCTTGAGCATTTATTCTTTGTAGACTCTGTGGCTGATGATCATTCTGACGACGGTGGGTGAACGTTTCTGTCGACTGGATTTGCATGGCTTTATTAATTCCTGATGTTGAGCATTTTTCCATGCCCTTTTATTTATCACAAGAGAAAGAAAGAAAGAGAAGACAAAATGTGCGCAAAATATGCCTCTTGAAATTGTCGTTTTGAAGTGTGCACATCTTTTGAGTTTTTTTCCTCGATTGACGACCCAAGAATCGTTTTTGAGGGCAGGTGTCATTTATAGGCCTGCAATGATTTTGAATATCAAGTGACCATTAGCACTGGGTTTAAAGCTGCTGTTTTGAGAAACGGCCACAAGGCGGCAGCAGGTCTCCTTTACCAAACCTGGTTACTCGGGCAACAGAGCCTCCGTGGAAGTCGTATTCTCGGTTGTCAATTAGAATGGACTGTGCCAGGAAAAAGCCCCTTATGTTTGTGCCTCACGACTGACTTGTTCGTTTTTTAATTCAATGTTTATTGTTTCTCACAGCAAGTTTGATTACAATGTTTTGCTTGTTGTAGGTGTGAAAGATGTGGCTCTTTTACACATAAACACGTATCTAGTCTTCTTTGGATCCTTTTCCCATGTAGCTTATGACACAATGTTGAGTACTCTTCTCTTGGTATTCCGTAGGCCTTTGGTGATTTTGTATTTCACGTGTGTTTGTATCTCTCTCTTAAACCCAATTTCCTAATGTACACAATTCTCACACCTGTCCATGGGTGAACCATAAATCTGTTTATTGCATCTGTGATTGCCTTTCTCTGTGGAAATATCTTCAGTGATATCAATTTTCAGGGAACACCTATAAGTGATATCGTAGGCTATGTATCTTTCGCTCTGTGACTTACTGCAAGGTGCGTGATGAACTCTAGCCTCACCGATGGTGCTGTTGATGGCATTGTTTCCTTTTGTTCCTTGGCTAATATTCCATCTGCTCAGGTCCCTGTTCTTCTTTGTCCACTCATCTGTTGATGGACTTTCTGCTTGCTTCCATGTCCTGGCTATTGTAATACTCCTGCAATGCAGATTTGCCTGCCTGTGTCTTTCCACTTCTGTCTTCGTTCTTAGGTTATAGGCCCAGGAGTGGGCCTGCTGGATCATATCGTAACTCAGTGTTTACCTTGTAAAGGCACCTCCATTCTGTTCCCATTAGTGCCTCTTACCAGGTGAAGTCCTGTGGCGAGCATTGCCCTCTGAGGAAGGCGCCACTGAGACCCTCCTAAGCCTCAGGGCCCGACTGTACTCTCCTTGGTATGCATCCTGGACTTTATGGTATGAACATACAAAAGGAGATGGTCTTTGGCCAAATCGCTCCAGGGACCTGCTCAGTTACTGGGAGTCCCTGGTTGTTCCCTAAAGCTAGGAAAAGCAACCCTGGAGGGGAAATTGGTGCCTTTGAGGGAGAAGCCGAGCAGCCAACCAACCAGCTGATGCTGATAAGGTGTGACTAAGCCGAGAAGCCAACCAACCAGCTGATGCCGATAAGGCGTGACGAAGCAAATTCCCTGCTTTAGGGGTATATATACGGCTATGCTTTGTTATTAAACTTGCCTTGCAAGCGTCAGTTGCTTGTGCCCTTCTGATCCCATACCTTGGTGCGTTCAGTTCCCTACCCCCTCTCGTCGGTTGTTGCTACACTTTGAGGACCCGCCGCGGCTGGCGGCAAAGTCCCACTTAACCTAGAGGGTATGCACTTCTCCACAACCCCTTCAGCATGAATTGTTGGTAGTCTTGTTGCTGATGGTTCTTCTCACTGGTGTGAGCCGATACCTCTGTGGTTGGATTTGCATGCGTCTCATAAAGCCTTGAAATTGAGCTTTCAGGGATGCTCATTTTTTTCTTCAAACTGTGTGTGTAGCTTACCTCATCACATTCTTTTCTTGAACTATGTGCCGCCTTTTGAAATAGTTTGGCCACTACCTCCCTCAAGACATTTTGAGGGCAGGTTTCATTGACAGCCCTCCAGGACTTGTGCACACGAAGTGACCATTAGCACGGGTTTTCAAGCTGCCGTTGCAGGTAACGGCCACAGGGCTGCAGCATTTCTGCGTTTCCCACTCTGGTAACTAGTGAAACAGGCCTTCCTGCCAGTGGTGTTCCTTGGTTATCAATGACGGTGGGATGTGTCTGGAGAAACCCCCCAAAGCTGATGTCTCCTTACTTATATCTGTTTTTAAAATGGAATTTCTACTTTTCACTGGAGTACTCTTCCATTGTGTCCATGGGCCACTGCTCCTTTCTGCATTCCTCTGTGGCTGGGCATTTTCATTGCTTCCAAGTGTTGGCTATGGTAAACATTGCTGGATTGCAGGATTGCCAGCCCGTGTCTTTTTGATTCTCATCCTCTCAGGTGATAGACCCAGCAGTGGCTATGCTTGATTGAACGGTCGCTCAATGTTGACCCTTTCCAGGCAACTCCACTGTGTTTTACTTAGGGGCTCTTACCACGTCCCTCTTAGAACCGAGGGTACGCATTTCTTCACCACCCCGTCAGCATTTCTTGTTTGCAGAAGTTTTGCTGCTGGCCATGCTGAGTCGTGTGACATGATAGGTTTTTGTAACGTGTATTTTCGTGTCTAATAATTCCTAAGGTTCAGCATTTTTCCACGCCTTTTTTTATTCTGTTAAACAAAAACAGAAAAAAAAACCCCGTGAGTACAATAAACCTCTCGAAATTGTCTTCTTGGAAGGTTGCCCTCTTTGGACTTTTTTGGTCGATTTTCGACCCCAGGATTTTGTTTTGGAGGGCAGGTGTCATTTACAAGCCTGCAATGGGTGTGAATATTGAGTGACCATTAGCACTGACTTTAAAGCTGCTGCTGTGGGAAACGGCCACAAGGCGTCAGCATTGCTACATTCCCACATCTGGTTACTAGGGCAGCAGAGCCTTCTGGAAGTCCTGTTCCCAGGTTGTCAATTAGAATGGAATGTGCCAGGAAAAAACCCCAGAAGTGTATGTCACATTACTTCTTGTTCGCTCTTTTAATTTGTTTAAATCGGGGTAATGATTAGAATACTGTTGGTCCTATATGTACAGAATCTGGTTCATTTGTACGTTTTATATATATATATATATATATATATATATATATATATATATATATATATATATATTCTTGTACAGATCCTCTTCCCATGTAAATTATTGCAGAGTGTTCTGGTGACCTCCCTTGCTATATGGTCGGTCTGTTTGATATATATATTTAATACGTATTTGTACACATATGGTGACACTAATCTTAATTTATCCATTCCCCCCACCTTTCATTTTACATAAGCTTAGTTTGCTTTCTAAGTCTGTGAGTGTCTTTCTTTGTGGAAATATGTTCATTTGTGTCAGCTGTTAGATAACGCCTATAGGTGATGTCATACGGTATGCCTTTTGCTTTCCGACTTAACTCATGTTCTGTGATGATCTCTAGGCTCATCTCGGGTGCCTCAAAGAGCAGTGTTTCCTTGTTTTCCATGGCTAATAGTCCACTGTGTCCACGGACCAGCTCTTCTTATCCATTCATCTGTTGATGGACATTTGGGTTGCTTCGGTGTCTTGGCTACTGTGAAAACTCGTGGAGTGCAGCTCTTGCAGCCTGTCTTCTCAGGTGAGAGGCTCAGCTGTGGGTGTTCTGGATGGAAGGGTGGCTCAATTTTTAATTGAAAACGCAGCTCCTTTCTGTTCTCATTATTGGCTGTTACAACTAGACATGTCCTCCACAGACAGAGGGAACAGAGTTCTCTAAAACCCCTTCAGCATTTATTGTTTGTAGTCTTTTGGCTGACGGTAGTTAACTTGGGTGAGCTGAAAGCTTTTTGTAGGTTAGAGGAGTCTGATGATTCCTGATGTTGAGCTTTTCTCCATTTTCCTTTTTTTGATAAAGAGTGAGTAAAACTTACCTCTATCATACTATCTCTTTGACACATTTGCCTGCTTTGAATTTTTTTGGCCACGGCCGAGCTCAGGACATTTTTTTTTTTTGATGGCAGGTGTCTTTTAGAGGCCTGAGTCCTTATGAATGTTAAGTGAACCATAGCTATGCGTTTGAAGCCGCTCTTGCGGGAAACGGCCACAAGGCGGCAGCATTTCTCCATTTCCAACTCTGGGTTTTCCTGCAACAGAGGCTTCCTGGAAATTGTGTTAGTAGGCTGCAAATGAGAGTGCAGTGTGTCAGGGCAAACCCCCAAGAGCTTATATCTCCTTACTTCTTGTGTGTTTTTTAAAATTTAATTGTTATCTAGTATCACAGCCAATTGGATAAAAATGTGGTGTGTGTTCTAGGTGTACTGCATCTGGTTCATCATATGTATGTATCAATCTATTCATCTTTGGATCCGTTCCCGTGTAGGTTATTACAGAGTGTTGAGTCGACCTCTCCTGGTATTCCTTAGGTATTTTGTGATTATATATTTCATATGTATCAGTACATGTCTGTAAACCCCCATATCCAAATTCATACATTCCTTACACCTTTCCACTTGGTTACGCATAGTTGGTTTTCTGCATCTATGCACGGCCTTCTCTTGGAAATGACTTCATGGGTATCAATGTTGAAGTAACAGCTATAAGTGATGTCATAGGATATTTCTATTTCGGTTTCTTTCGTACTTCCTTTTGGGTGGGTATCTCTAGATCCTTCTACGGTGGTGCCAGCGGCACTGTTGCATGCTCTTCCGTGGCTCATGTTCCATTGTGCACATGGGCCCCCTTCTTCTTGGTGCATTGTTCTGTTGATGGACATTTGGGTTTCTTCCAAGTCTTGGCGATGGTACATGTTGCTGCAGTGCAGGACGGCCAGCCTGTGTCTTTTTGATTTTGGTCTACTCGGGAGATAGGCCCATCAGTTAGCTCAATTTTTACCTTTCAACGCACCTCCACGGTGTTCTCACTACTAGCTGTTCCCAGGTTACGTCCCAGCGGCCGCTAGAGGGCACAGAGTTCTCTAAAACACCTTGAGCATTTATTCTTTGTAGACTCTGTGGCTGATGATCATTCTGACGACGGTGGGTGAACGTTTCTGTCGACTGGATTTGCATGGCTTTATTAATTCCTGATGTTGAGCATTTTTCCATGCCCTTTTATTTATCACAAGAGAAAGAAAGAAAGAGAAGACAAAATGTGCGCAAAATATGCCTCTTGAAATTGTCGTTTTGAAGTGTGCACATCTTTTGAGTTTTTTTCCTCGATTGACGACCCAAGAATCGTTTTTGAGGGCAGGTGTCATTTATAGGCCTGCAATGATTTTGAATATCAAGTGACCATTAGCACTGGGTTTAAAGCTGCTGTTTTGAGAAACGGCCACAAGGCGGCAGCAGGTCTCCTTTACCAAACCTGGTTACTCGGGCAACAGAGCCTCCGTGGAAGTCGTATTTTCGGTTGTCAATTAGAATGGACTGTGCCAGGAAAAAGCCCCTTATGTTTGTGCCTCACGACTGACTTGTTCGTTTTTTAATTCAATGTTTATTGTTTCTCACAGCAAGTTTGATTACAATGTTTTGCTTGTTGTAGGTGTGAAAGATGTGGCTCTTTTACACATAAACACGTATCTAGTCTTCTTTGGATCCTTTTCCCATGTAGCTTATGATACAATGTTGAGTACTCTTCTCTTGGTATTCCGTAGGCCTTTGGTGATTTTGTATTTCACGTGTGTTTGTATCTCTCTCTTAAACCCAATTTCCTAATGTACACAATTCTCACACCTGTCCATGGGTGAACCATAAATCTGTTTATTGCATCTGTGATTGCCTTTCTCTGTGGAAATATCTTCAGTGATATCAATTTTCAGGGAACACCTATAAGTGATATCGTAGGCTATGTATCTTTCGCTCTGTGACTTACTGCAAGGTGCGTGATGAACTCTAGCCTCACCGATGGTGCTGTTGATGGCATTGTTTCCTTTTGTTCCTTGGCTAATATTCCATCTGCTCAGGTCCCTGTTCTTCTTTGTCCACTCATCTGTTGATGGACTTTCTGCTTGCTTCCATGTCCTGGCTATTGTAATACTCCTGCAATGCAGATTTGCCTGCCTGTGTCTTTCCACTTCTGTCTTCGTTCTTAGGTTATAGGCCCAGGAGTGGGCCTGCTGGATCATATCGTAACTCAGTGTTTACCTTGTAAAGGCACCTCCATTCTGTTCCCATTAGTGCCTCTTACCAGGTGAAGTCCTGTGGCGAGCATTGCCCTCTGAGGAAGGCGCCACTGAGACCCTCCTAAGCCTCAGGGCCCGACTGTACTCTCCTTGGTATGCATCCTGGACTTTATGGTATGAACATACAAAAGGAGATGGTCTTTGGCCAAATCGCTCCAGGGACCTGCTCAGTTACTGGGAGTCCCTGGTTGTTCCCTAAAGCTAGGAAAAGCAACCCTGGAGGGGAAATTGGTGCCTTTGAGGGAGAAGCCGAGCAGCCAACCAACCAGCTGATGCTGATAAGGTGTGACTAAGCCGAGAAGCCAACCAACCAGCTGATGCCGATAAGGCGTGACGAAGCAAATTCCCTGCTTTAGGGGTATATATACGGCTATGCTTTGTTATTAAACTTGCCTTGCAAGCGTCAGTTGCTTGTGCCCTTCTGATCCCATACCTTGGTGCGTTCAGTTCCCTACCCCCTCTCGTCGGTTGTTGCTACACTTTGAGGACCCGCCGCGGCTGGCGGCAAAGTCCCACTTAACCTAGAGGGTATGCACTTCTCCACAACCCCTTCAGCATGAATTGTTGGTAGTCTTGTTGCTGATGGTTCTTCTCACTGGTGTGAGCCGATACCTCTGTGGTTGGATTTGCATGCGTCTCATAAAGCCTTGAAATTGAGCTTTCAGGGATGCTCATTTTTTTCTTCAAACTGTGTGTGTAGCTTACCTCATCACATTCTTTTCTTGAACTATGTGCCGCCTTTTGAAATAGTTTGGCCACTACCTCCCTCAAGACATTTTGAGGGCAGGTTTCATTGACAGCCCTCCAGGACTTGTGCACACGAAGTGACCATTAGCACGGGTTTTCAAGCTGCCGTTGCAGGTAACGGCCACAGGGCTGCAGCATTTCTGCGTTTCCCACTCTGGTAACTAGTGAAACAGGCCTTCCTGCCAGTGGTGTTCCTTGGTTATCAATGACGGTGGGATGTGTCTGGAGAAACCCCCCAAAGCTGATGTCTCCTTACTTATATCTGTTTTTAAAATGGAATTTCTACTTTTCACTGGAGTACTCTTCCATTGTGTCCATGGACCACTGCTCCTTTCTGCATTCCTCTGTGGCTGGGCATTTTCATTGCTTCCAAGTGTTGGCTATGGTAAACATTGCTGGATTGCAGGATTGCCAGCCCGTGTCTTTTTGATTCTCATCCTCTCAGGTGATAGACCCAGCAGTGGCTATGCTTGATTGAACGGTCGCTCAATGTTGACCCTTTCCAGGCAACTCCACTGTGTTTTACTTAGGGGCTCTTACCACGTCCCTCTTAGAACCGAGGGTACGCATTTCTTCACCACCCCGTCAGCATTTCTTGTTTGCAGAAGTTTTGCTGCTGGCCATGCTGAGTCGTGTGACATGATAGGTTTTTGTAACGTGTATTTTCGTGTCTAATAATTCCTAAGGTTCAGCATTTTTCCACGCCTTTTTTTATTCTGTTAAACAAAAACAGAAAAAAAAACCCCGTGAGTACAATAAACCTCTCGAAATTGTCTTCTTGGAAGGTTGCCCTCTTTGGACTTTTTTGGTCGATTTTCGACCCCAGGATTTTGTTTTGGAGGGCAGGTGTCATTTACAAGCCTGCAATGGGTGTGAATATTGAGTGACCATTAGCACTGACTTTAAAGCTGCTGCTGTGGGAAACGGCCACAAGGCGTCAGCATTGCTACATTCCCACATCTGGTTACTAGGGCAGCAGAGCCTTCTGGAAGTCCTGTTCCCAGGTTGTCAATTAGAATGGAATGTGCCAGGAAAAAACCCCAGAAGTGTATGTCACATTACTTCTTGTTCGCTCTTTTAATTTGTTTAAATCGGGGTAATGATTAGAATACTGTTGGTCCTATATGTACAGAATCTGGTTCATTTGTACGTTTTATATATATATATATATATATATATATATATATTCTTGTACAGATCCTCTTCCCATGTAAATTATTGCAGAGTGTTCTGGTGACCTCCCTTGCTATATGGTCGGTCTGTTTGATATATATATTTAATACGTATTTGTACACATATGGTGACACTAATCTTAATTTATCCATTCCCCCCACCTTTCATTTTACATCAGCTTAGTTTGCTTTCTAAGTCTGTGAGTGTCATTCTTTGTGGAAATATGTTCATTTGTGTCAGCTGTTAGATAACGCCTATAGGTGATGTCATACGGTATGCCTTTTGCTTTCCGACTTAACTCATGTTCTGTGATGATCTCTAGGCTCATCTCGGGTGCCTCAAAGAGCAGTGTTTCCTTGTTTTCCATGGCTAATAGTCCACTGTGTCCACGGACCAGCTCTTCTTATCCATTCATCTGTTGATGGACATTTGGGTTGCTTCGGTGTCTTGGCTACTGTGAAAACTCGTGGAGTGCAGCTCTTGCAGCCTGTCTTCTCAGGTGAGAGGCTCAGCTGTGGGTGTTCTGGATGGAAGGGTGGCTCAATTTTTAATTGAAAACGCAGCTCCTTTCTGTTCTCATTATTGGCTGTTACAACTAGACATGTCCTCCACAGACAGAGGGAACAGAGTTCTCTAAAACCCCTTCAGCATTTATTGTTTGTAGTCTTTTGGCTGACGGTAGTTAACTTGGGTGAGCTGAAAGCTTTTTGTAGGTTAGAGGAGTCTGATGATTCCTGATGTTGAGCTTTTCTCCATTTTCCTTTTTTTGATAAAGAGTGAGTAAAACTTACCTCTATCATACTATCTCTTTGACACATTTGCCTGATTTGAATTTTTTTGGCCACGGCCGAGCTCAGGACATTTTTTTTTTTTGAGGGCAGGTGTCTTTTAGAGGCCTGAGTCCTTATGAATGTTAAGTGAACCATAGCTATGCGTTTGAAGCCGCTCTTGCGGGAAACGGCCACAAGGCGGCAGCATTTCTCCATTTCCAACTCTGGGTTTTCCTGCAACAGAGGCTTCCTGGAAATTGTGTTAGTAGGCTGCAAATGAGAGTGCAGTGTGTCAGGGCAAACCCCCAAGAGCTTATATCTCCTTACTTCTTGTGTGTTTTTTAAAATTTAATTGTTATCTAGTATCACAGCCAATTGGATAAAAATGTGGTGTGTGTTCTAGGTGTACTGCATCTGGTTCATCATATGTATGTATCAATCTATTCATCTTTGGATCCGTTCCCGTGTAGGTTATTACAGAGTGTTGAGTCGACCTCTCCTGGTATTCCTTAGGTATTTTGTGATTATATATTTCATATGTATCAGTACATGTCTGTAAACCCCCATATCCAAATTCATACATTCCTTACACCTTTCCACTTGGTTAAGCATAGTTGGTTTTCTGCATCTATGCACGGCCTTCTCTTGGAAATGACTTCATGGGTATCAATGTTGAAGTAACAGCTATAAGTGATGTCATAGGATATTTCTATTTCGGTTTCTTTCGTACTTCCTTTTGGGTGGGTATCTCTAGATCCTTCTACGGTGGTGCCAGCGGCACTGTTGCATGCTCTTCCGTGGCTCATGTTCCATTGTGCACATGGGCCCCCTTCTTCTTGGTGCATTGTTCTGTTGATGGACATTTGGGTTTCTTCCAAGTCTTGGCGATGGTACATGTTGCTGCAGTGCAGGATGGCCAGCCTGTGTCTTTTTGATTTTGGTCTACTCGGGAGATAGGCCCATCAGTGGGCCTACCCGATTACAGGTTAGCTCAATTTTTACCTTTCAGTGCTCCTCCACGGTGTTCTCACTACTAGCTGTTCCCAGGTTACGTCCCAGCGGCCGCTAGAGGGCACAGAGTTCTCTAAAACACCTTGAGCATTTATTCTTTGTAGACTCTGTGGCTGATGATCATTCTGACGACGGTGGGTGAACGTTTCTGTCGACTGGATTTGCATGGCTTTATTAATTCCTGATGTTGAGCATTTTTCCATGCCCTTTTATTTATCACAAGAGAAAGAAAGAAAGAGAAGACAAAATGTGCGCAAAATATGCCTCTTGAAATTGTCGTTTTGAAGTGTGCACGTCTTTTGAGTTTTTTTCCTCGATGTACGACCCAAGAATTGTTTTTGAGGGCAGGTGTCATTTATAGGCCTGCAATGATTTTGAATATCAAGTGACCATTAGCACTGGGTTTAAAGCTGCTGTTTTGAGAAACGGCCACAAGGCGGCAGCAGGTCTCCTTTACCAAACCTGGTTACTCGGGCAACAGAGCCTCCGTGGAAGTCGTATTCTCGGTTGTCAATTAGAATGGACTGTGCCAGGAAAAAGCCCCTTATGTTTGTGCCTCACGACTGACTTGTTCGTTTTTTAATTCAATGTTTATTGTTTCTCACAGCAAGTTTGATTACAATGTTTTGCTTGTTGTAGGTGTGAAAGATGTGGCTCTTTTACACATAAACACGTATCTAGTCTTCTTTGGATCCTTTTCCCATGTAGCTTATGACACAATGTTGAGTACTCTTCTCTTGGTATTCCGTAGGCCTTTGGTGATTTTGTATTTCACGTGTGTTTGTATCTCTCTCTTAAACCCAATTTCCTAATGTACACAATTCTCACACCTGTCCATGGGTGAACCATAAATCTGTTTATTGCATCTGTGATTGCCTTTCTCTGTGGAAATATCTTCAGTGATATCAATTTTTAGGGAACACCTATAAGTGATATCGTAGGCTATGTATCTTTCGCTCTGTGACTTACTGCAAGGTGCGTGATGAACTCTAGCCTCACCGATGGTGCTGTTGATGGCATTGTTTCCTTTTGTTCCTTGGCTAATATTCCATCTGCTCAGGTCCCTGTTCTTCTTTGTCCACTCATCTGTTGATGGACTTTCTGCTTGCTTCCATGTCCTGGCTATTGTAATACTCCTGCAATGCAGATTTGCCTGCCTGTGTCTTTCCACTTCTGTCTTCTTTCTTAGGTTATAGGCCCAGGAGTGGGCCTGCTGGATCATATCGTAACTCAGTGTTTACCTTGTAAAGGCACCTCCATTCTGTTCCCATTAGTGCCTCTTACCAGGTGAAGTCCTGTGGCGAGCATTGCCCTCTGAGGAAGGCGCCACTGAGACCCTCCTAAGCCTCAGGGCCCGACTGTACTCTCCTTGGTATGCATCCTGGACTTTATGGTATGAACATACAAAAGGAGATGGTCTTTGGCCAAATCGCTCCAGGGACCTGCTCAGTTACTGGGAGTCCCTGGTTGTTCCCTAAAGCTAGGAAAAGCAACCCTGGAGGGGAAATTGGTGCCTTTGAGGGAGAAGCCGAGCAGCCAACCAACCAGCTGATGCTGATAAGGTGTGACTAAGCCGAGAAGCCAACCAACCAGCTGATGCCGATAAGGCGTGACGAAGCAAATTCCCTGCTTTAGGGGTATATATACGGCTATGCTTTGTTATTAAACTTGCCTTGCAAGCGTCAGTTGCTTGTGCCCTTCTGATCCCATACCTTGGTGCGTTCAGTTCCCTACCCCCTCTCGTCGGTTGTTGCTACACTTTGAGGACCCGCCGCGGCTGGCGGCAAAGTCCCACTTAACCTAGAGGGTATGCACTTCTCCACAACCCCTTCAGCATGAATTGTTGGTAGTCTTGTTGCTGATGGTTCTTCTGACTGGTGTGAGCCGATACCTCTGTGGTTGGATTTGCATGCGTCTCATAAAGCCTTGAAATTGAGCTTTCAGGGATGCCCTTTTTTTCTTCAAACTGTGTGTGTAGCTTACCTCATCACATTCTTTTCTTGAACTATGTGCCGCCTTTTGAAATATTTTGGCCACTACCTCCCTCAAGACATTTTGAGGGCAGGTTTCATTGACAGCCCTCCAGGACTTGTGCACACGAAGTGACCATTAGCACGGGTTTTCAAGCTGCCGTTGCAGGTAACGGCCACAGGGCTGCAGCATTTCTGCGTTTCCCACTCTGGTAACTAGTGAAACAGGCCTTCCTGCCAGTGGTGTTCCTTGGTTATCAATGACGGTGGGATGTGTCTGGAGAAACCCCCCAAAGCTGATGTCTCCTTACTTATATCTGTTTTTAAAATGGAATTTCTACTTTTCACTGGAGTACTCTTCCATTGTGTCCATGGGCCACTGCTCCTTTCTGCATTCCTCTGTGGCTGGGCATTTTCATTGCTTCCAAGTGTTGGCTATGGTAAACATTGCTGGATTGCAGGATTGCCAGCCCGTGTCTTTTTGATTCTCATCCTCTCAGGTGATAGACCCAGCAGTGGCTATGCTTGATTGAACGGTCGCTCAATGTTGACCCTTTCCAGGCAACTCCACTGTGTTTTCCTTAGGGGCTCTTACCACGTCCCACTTAGAACCGAGGGTACGCATTTCTTCACCACCCCGTCAGCATTTCTTGTTTGCAGAAGTTTTGCTGCTGGCCATGCTGAGTCGTGTGACATGATAGGTTTTTGTAACGTGTATTTTCGTGTCTAATAATTCCTAAGGTTCAGCATTTTTCCACGCCTTTTTTTATTCTGTTAAACAAAAACAGAAAAAAAAAACCCGTGAGTACAATAAACCTCTCGAAATTGTCTTCTTGGAAGGTTGCCCTCTTTGGACTTTTTTGGTCGATTTTCGACCCCAGGATTTTGTTTTGGAGGGCAGGTGTCATTTACAAGCCTGCAATGTGTGTGAATATTGAGTGACCATTAGCACTGACTTTAAAGCTGCTGCTGTGGGAAACGGCCACAAGGCGTCAGCATTGCTACATTCCCACATCTGGTTACTAGGGCAGCAGAGCGTTCTGGAAGTCCTGTTCCCAGGTTGTCAATTAGAATGGAATGTGCCAGGAAAAAACCCCAGAAGTGTATGTCACATTACTTCTTGTTCGCTCTTTTAATTTGTTTAAATCGGGGTAATGATTAGAATACTGGTGGTCCTATATGTACAGAATCTGGTTCATTTGTACGTTTTATATATATATATATATATATATTCTTGTACAGATCCTCTTCCCATGTAAATTATTGCAGAGTGTTCTGGTGACCTCCCTTGCTATATGGTCGGTCTGTTTGATATATATATTTAATACGTATTTGTACACATATGGTGACACTAATCTTAATTTATCCATTCCCCCCACCTTTCATTTTACATAAGCTTAGTTTGCTTTCTAAGTCTGTGAGTGTCTTTCTTTGTGGAAATATGTTCATTTGTGTCAGCTGTTAGATAACGCCTATAGGTGATGTCATACGGTATGCCTTTTGCTTTCCGACTTAACTCATGTTCTGTGATGATCTCTAGGCTCATCTCGGGTGCCTCAAAGAGCAGTGTTTCCTTGTTTTCCATGGCTAATAGTCCACTGTGTCCACGGACCAGCTCTTCTTATCCATTCATCTGTTGATGGACATTTGGGTTGCTTCGGTGTCTTGGCTACTGTGAAAACTCGTGGAGTGCAGCTCTTGCAGCCTGTCTTCTCAGGTGAGAGGCTCAGCTGTGGGTGTTCTGGATGGAAGGGTGGCTCAATTTTTAATTGAAAACGCAGCTCCTTTCTGTTCTCATTATTGGCTGTTACAACTAGACATGTCCTCCACAGACAGAGGGAACAGAGTTCTCTAAAACCCCTTCAGCATTTATTGTTTGTAGTCTTTTGGCTGACGGTAGTTAACTTGGGTGAGCTGAAAGCTTTTTGTAGGTTAGAGGAGTCTGATGATTCCTGATGTTGAGCTTTTCTCCATTTTCCTTTTTTTGATAAAGAGTGAGTAAAACTTACCTCTATCATACTATCTCTTTGACACATTTGCCTGCTTTGAATTTTTTTGGCCACGGCCGAGCTCAGGACATTTTTTTTTTTTGAGGGCAGGTGTCTTTTAGAGGCCTGAGTCCTTATGAATGTTAAGTGACCCATAGCTATGCGTTTGAAGCCGCTCTTGCGGGAAACGGCCACAAGGCGGCAGCATTTCTCCATTTCCAACTCTGGGTTTTCCTGCAACAGAGGCTTCCTGGAAATTGTGTTAGTAGGCTGCAAATGAGAGTGCAGTGTGTCAGGGCAAACCCCCAAGAGCTTATATCTCCTTACTTCTTGTGTGTTTTTTAAAATTTAATTGTTATCTAGTATCACAGCCAATTGGATAAAAATGTGGTGTGTGTTCTAGGTGTACTGCATCTGGTTCATCATATGTATGTATCAATCTATTCATCTTTGGATCCTTTCCCGTGTAGGTTATTACAGAGTGTTGAGTCGACCTCTCCTGGTATTCCTTAGGTATTTTGTGATTATATATTTCATATGTATCAGTACATGTCTGTAAACCCCCATATCCAAATTCATACATTCCTTACACCTTTCCACTTGGTTAAGCATAGTTGGTTTTCTGCATCTATGCACGGCCTTCTCTTGGAAATGACTTCATGGGTATCAATGTTGAAGTAACAGCTATAAGTGATGTCATAGGATATTTCTATTTCGGTTTCTTTCGTACTTCCTTTTGGGTGGGTATCTCTAGATCCTTCTACGGTGGTGCCAGCGGCACTGTTGCATGCTCTTCCGTGGCTCATGTTCCATTGTGCACATGGGCCCCCTTCTTCTTGGTGCATTGTTCTGTTGATGGACATTTGGGTTTCTTCCAAGTCTTGGCGATGGTACATGTTGCTGCAGTGCAGGATGGCCAGCCTGTGTCTTTTTGATTTTGGTCTACTCGGGAGATAGGCCCATCAGTGGGCCTACCCGATTACAGGTTAGCTCAATTTTTACCTTTCAGTGCACCTCCACGGTGTTCTCACTACTAGCTGTTCCCAGGTTACGTCCCAGCGGCCGCTAGAGGGCACAGAGTTCTCTAAAACACCTTGAGCATTTATTCTTTGTAGACTCTGTGGCTGATGATCATTCTGACGACGGTGGGTGAACGTTTCTGTCGACTGGATTTGCATGGCTTTATTAATTCCTGATGTTGAGCATTTTTCCATGCCCTTTTATTTATCACAAGAGAAAGAAAGAAAGAGAAGACAAAATGTGCGCAAAATATGCCTCTTGAAATTGTCGTTTTGAAGTGTGCACGTCTTTTGAGTTTTTTTCCTTGATGTACGACCCAAGAATTGTTTTTGAGGGCAGGTGTCATTTATAGGCCTGCAATGATTTTGAATATCAAGTGACCATTAGCACTGGGTTTAAAGCTGCTGTTTTGAGAAACGGCCACAAGGCGGCAGCAGGTCTCCTTTACCAAACCTGGTTACTCGGGCAACAGAGCCTCCGTGGAAGTCGTATTCTCGGTTGTCAATTAGAATGGACTGTGCCAGGAAAAAGCCCCTTATGTTTGTGCCTCACGACTGACTTGTTCGTTTTTTAATTCAATGTTTATTGTTTCTCACAGCAAGTTTGATTACAATGTTTTGCTTGTTGTAGGTGTGAAAGATGTGGCTCTTTTACACATAAACACGTATCTAGTCTTCTTTGGATCCTTTTCCCATGTAGCTTATGACACAATGTTGAGTACTCTTCTCTTGGTATTCCGTAGGCCTTTGGTGATTTTGTATTTCACGTGTGTTTGTATCTCTCTCTTAAACCCAATTTCCTAATGTACACAATTCTCACACCTGTCCATGGGTGAACCATAAATCTGTTTATTGCATCTGTGATTGCCTTTCTCTGTGGAAATATCTTCAGTGATATCAATTTTTAGGGAACACCTATAAGTGATATCGTAGGCTATGTATCTTTCGCTCTGTGACTTACTGCAAGGTGCGTGATGAACTCTAGCCTCACCGATGGTGCTGTTGATGGCATTGTTTCCTTTTGTTCCTTGGCTAATATTCCATCTGCTCAGGTCCCTGTTCTTCTTTGTCCACTCATCTGTTGATGGACTTTCTGCTTGCTTCCATGTCCTGGCTATTGTAATACTCCTGCAATGCAGATTTGCCTGCCTGTGTCTTTCCACTTCTGTCTTCTTTCTTAGGTTATAGGCCCAGGAGTGGGCCTGCTGGATCATATCGTAACTCAGTGTTTACCTTGTAAAGGCACCTCCATTCTGTTCCCATTAGTGCCTCTTACCAGGTGAAGTCCTGTGGCGAGCATTGCCCTCTGAGGAAGGCGCCACTGAGACCCTCCTAAGCCTCAGGGCCCGACTGTACTCTCCTTGGTATGCATCCTGGACTTTATGGTATGAACATACAAAAGGAGATGGTCTTTGGCCAAATCGCTCCAGGGACCTGCTCAGTTACTGGGAGTCCCTGGTTGTTCCCTAAAGCTAGGAAAAGCAACCCTGGAGGGGAAATTGGTGCCTTTGAGGGAGAAGCCGAGCAGCCAACCAACCAGCTGATGCTGATAAGGTGTGACTAAGCCGAGAAGCCAACCAACCAGCTGATGCCGATAAGGCGTGACGAAGCAAATTCCCTGCTTTAGGGGTATATATACGGCTATGCTTTGTTATTAAACTTGCCTTGCAAGCGTCAGTTGCTTGTGCCCTTCTGATCCCATACCTTGGTGCGTTCAGTTCCCTACCCCCTCTCGTCGGTTGTTGCTACACTTTGAGGACCCGCCGCGGCTGGCGGCAAAGTCCCACTTAACCTAGAGGGTATGCACTTCTCCACAACCCCTTCAGCATGAATTGTTGGTAGTCTTGTTGCTGATGGTTCTTCTGACTGGTGTGAGCCGATACCTCTGTGGTTGGATTTGCATGCGTCTCATAAAGCCTTGAAATTGAGCTTTCAGGGATGCCCTTTTTTTCTTCAAACTGTGTGTGTAGCTTACCTCATCACATTCTTTTCTTGAACTATGTGCCGCCTTTTGAAATATTTTGGCCACTACCTCCCTCAAGACATTTTGAGGGCAGGTTTCATTGACAGCCCTCCAGGACTTGTGCACACGAAGTGACCATTAGCACGGGTTTTCAAGCTGCCGTTGCAGGTAACGGCCACAGGGCTGCAGCATTTCTGCGTTTCCCACTCTGGTAACTAGTGAAACAGGCCTTCCTGCCAGTGGTGTTCCTTGGTTATCAATGACGGTGGGATGTGTCTGGAGAAACCCCCCAAAGCTGATGTCTCCTTACTTATATCTGTTTTTAAAATGGAATTTCTACTTTTCACTGGAGTACTCTTCCATTGTGTCCATGGGCCACTGCTCCTTTCTGCATTCCTCTGTGGCTGGGCATTTTCATTGCTTCCAAGTGTTGGCTATGGTAAACATTGCTGGATTGCAGGATTGCCAGCCCGTGTCTTTTTGATTCTCATCCTCTCAGGTGATAGACCCAGCAGTGGCTATGCTTGATTGAACGGTCGCTCAATGTTGACCCTTTCCAGGCAACTCCACTGTGTTTTCCTTAGGGGCTCTTACCACGTCCCACTTAGAACCGAGGGTACGCATTTCTTCACCACCCCGTCAGCATTTCTTGTTTGCAGAAGTTTTGCTGCTGGCCATGCTGAGTCGTGTGACATGATAGGTTTTTGTAACGTGTATTTTCGTGTCTAATAATTCCTAAGGTTCAGCATTTTTCCACGCCTTTTTTTATTCTGTTAAACAAAAACAGAAAAAAAAAACCCGTGAGTACAATAAACCTCTCGAAATTGTCTTCTTGGAAGGTTGCCCTCTTTGGACTTTTTTGGTCGATTTTCGACCCCAGGATTTTGTTTTGGAGGGCAGGTGTCATTTACAAGCCTGCAATGTGTGTGAATATTGAGTGACCATTAGCACTGACTTTAAAGCTGCTGCTGTGGGAAACGGCCACAAGGCGTCAGCATTGCTACATTCCCACATCTGGTTACTAGGGCAGCAGAGCGTTCTGGAAGTCCTGTTCCCAGGTTGTCAATTAGAATGGAATGTGCCAGGAAAAAACCCCAGAAGTGTATGTCACATTACTTCTTGTTCGCTCTTTTAATTTGTTTAAATCGGGGTAATGATTAGAATACTGGTGGTCCTATATGTACAGAATCTGGTTCATTTGTACGTTTTATATATATATATATATATATATATATTCTTGTACAGATCCTCTTCCCATGTAAATTATTGCAGAGTGTTCTGGTGACCTCCCTTGCTATATGGTCGGTCTGTTTGATATATATATTTAATACGTATTTGTACACATATGGTGACACTAATCTTAATTTATCCATTCCCCCCACCTTTCATTTTACATAAGCTTAGTTTGCTTTCTAAGTCTGTGAGTGTCTTTCTTTGTGGAAATATGTTCATTTGTGTCAGCTGTTAGATAACGCCTATAGGTGATGTCATACGGTATGCCTTTTGCTTTCCGACTTAACTCATGTTCTGTGATGATCTCTAGGCTCATCTCGGGTGCCTCAAAGAGCAGTGTTTCCTTGTTTTCCATGGCTAATAGTCCACTGTGTCCACGGACCAGCTCTTCTTATCCATTCATCTGTTGATGGACATTTGGGTTGCTTCGGTGTCTTGGCTACTGTGAAAACTCGTGGAGTGCAGCTCTTGCAGCCTGTCTTCTCAGGTGAGAGGCTCAGCTGTGGGTGTTCTGGATGGAAGGGTGGCTCAATTTTTAATTGAAAACGCAGCTCCTTTCTGTTCTCATTATTGGCTGTTACAACTAGACATGTCCTCCACAGACAGAGGGAACAGAGTTCTCTAAAACCCCTTCAGCATTTATTGTTTGTAGTCTTTTGGCTGACGGTAGTTAACTTGGGTGAGCTGAAAGCTTTTTGTAGGTTAGAGGAGTCTGATGATTCCTGATGTTGAGCTTTTCTCCATTTTCCTTTTTTTGATAAAGAGTGAGTAAAACTTACCTCTATCATACTATCTCTTTGACACATTTGCCTGCTTTGAATTTTTTTGGCCACGGCCGAGCTCAGGACATTTTTTTTTTTTGAGGGCAGGTGTCTTTTAGAGGCCTGAGTCCTTATGAATGTTAAGTGACCCATAGCTATGCGTTTGAAGCCGCTCTTGCGGGAAACGGCCACAAGGCGGCAGCATTTCTCCATTTCCAACTCTGGGTTTTCCTGCAACAGAGGCTTCCTGGAAATTGTGTTAGTAGGCTGCAAATGAGAGTGCAGTGTGTCAGGGCAAACCCCCAAGAGCTTATATCTCCTTACTTCTTGTGTGTTTTTTAAAATTTAATTGTTATCTAGTATCACAGCCAATTGGATAAAAATGTGGTGTGTGTTCTAGGTGTACTGCATCTGGTTCATCATATGTATGTATCAATCTATTCATCTTTGGATCCTTTCCCGTGTAGGTTATTACAGAGTGTTGAGTCGACCTCTCCTGGTATTCCTTAGGTATTTTGTGATTATATATTTCATATGTATCAGTACATGTCTGTAAACCCCCATATCCAAATTCATACATTCCTTACACCTTTCCACTTGGTTAAGCATAGTTGGTTTTCTGCATCTATGCACGGCCTTCTCTTGGAAATGACTTCATGGGTATCAATGTTGAAGTAACAGCTATAAGTGATGTCATAGGATATTTCTATTTCGGTTTCTTTCGTACTTCCTTTTGGGTGGGTATCTCTAGATCCTTCTACGGTGGTGCCAGCGGCACTGTTGCATGCTCTTCCGTGGCTCATGTTCCATTGTGCACATGGGCCCCCTTCTTCTTGGTGCATTGTTCTGTTGATGGACATTTGGGTTTCTTCCAAGTCTTGGCGATGGTACATGTTGCTGCAGTGCAGGATGGCCAGCCTGTGTCTTTTTGATTTTGGTCTACTCGGGAGATAGGCCCATCAGTGGGCCTACCCGATTACAGGTTAGCTCAATTTTTACCTTTCAGTGCACCTCCACGGTGTTCTCACTACTAGCTGTTCCCAGGTTACGTCCCAGCGGCCGCTAGAGGGCACAGAGTTCTCTAAAACACCTTGAGCATTTATTCTTTGTAGACTCTGTGGCTGATGATCATTCTGACGACGGTGGGTGAACGTTTCTGTCGACTGGATTTGCATGGCTTTATTAATTCCTGATGTTGAGCATTTTTCCATGCCCTTTTATTTATCACAAGAGAAAGAAAGAAAGAGAAGACAAAATGTGCGCAAAATATGCCTCTTGAAATTGTCGTTTTGAAGTGTGCACATCTTTTGAGTTTTTTTCCTCGATTGACGACCCAAGAATCGTTTTTGAGGGCAGGTGTCATTTATAGGCCTGCAATGATTTTGAATATCAAGTGACCATTAGCACTGGGTTTAAAGCTGCTGTTTTGAGAAACGGCCACAAGGCGGCAGCAGGTCTCCTTTACCAAACCTGGTTACTCGGGCAACAGAGCCTCCGTGGAAGTCGTATTCTCGGTTGTCAATTAGAATGGACTGTGCCAGGAAAAAGCCCCTTAAGTTTGTGTCTCACGACTGACCTGTTCGTTTTTTAATTCAATGTTTATTTTTTCTCACAGCAAGTTTGATTACAATGTTTTGCTTGTTGTAGGTGTGAAAGATGTGGCTCTTTTACACATAAACACGTATCTAGTCTTCTTTGGATCCTTTTCCCATGTAGCTTATGACCCAATGTTGAGTACTCTTCTCTTGGTATTCCGTAGGCCTTTGGTGATTTTGTATTTCACGTGTGTTTGTATCTCTCTCTTAAACCCAATTTCCTAATGTACACAATTCTCACACCTGTCCATGGGTGAACCATAAATCTGTTTATTGCATCTGTGATTGCCTTTCTCTGTGGAAATATCTTCATTGATATCAATTTTCAGGGAACACCTATAAGTGATATCGTAGGCTATGTATCTTTCGCTCTGTGACTTACTGCAAGGTGCGTGATGAACTCTAGCCTCACCGATGGTGCTGTTGATGGCATTGTTTCCTTTTGTTCCTTGGCTAATATTCCATCTGCTCAGGTCCCTGTTCTTCTTTGTCCACTCATCTGTTGATGGACTTTCTGCTTGCTTCCATGTCCTGGCTATTGTAATACTCCTGCAATGCAGATTTGCCTGCCTGTGTCTTTCCACTTCTGTCTTCGTTCTTAGGTTATAGGCCCAGGAGTGGGCCTGCTGGATCATATCGTAACTCAGTGTTTACCTTGTAAAGGCACCTCCATTCTGTTCCCATTAGTGCCTCTTACCAGGTGAAGTCCTGTGGCGAGCATTGCCCTCTGAGGAAGGCGCCACTGAGACCCTCCTAAGCCTCAGGGCCCGACTGTACTCTCCTTGGTATGCATCCTGGACTTTATGGTATGAACATACAAAAGGAGATGGTCTTTGGCCAAATCGCTCCAGGGACCTGCTCAGTTACTGGGAGTCCCTGGTTGTTCCCTAAAGCTAGGAAAAGCAACCCTGGAGGGGAAATTGGTGCCTTTGAGGGAGAAGCCGAGCAGCCAACCAAACAGCTGATGCTGATAAGGTGTGACTAAGCCGAGAAGCCAACCAACCAGCTGATGCCGATAAGGCGTGACGAAGCAAATTCCCTGCTTTAGGGGTATATATACGGCTATGCTTTGTTATTAAACTTGCCTTGCAAGCGTCAGTTGCTTGTGCCCTTCTGATCCCATACCTTGGTGCGTTCAGTTCCCTACCCCCTCTCGTCGGTTGTTGCTACACTTTGAGGACCCGCCGCGGCTGGCGGCAAAGTCCCACTTAACCTAGAGGGTATGCACTTCTCCACAACCCCTTCAGCATGAATTGTTGGTAGTCTTGTTGCTGATGGTTCTTCTGACTGGTGTGAGCCGATACCTCTGTGGTTGGATTTGCATGCGTCTCATAAAGCCTTGAAATTGAGCTTTCAGGGATGCCCTTTTTTTCTTCAAACTGTGTGTGTAGCTTACCTCATCACATTCTTTTCTTGAACTATGTGCCGCCTTTTGAAATAGTTTGGCCACTACCTCCCTCAAGACATTTTGAGGGCAGGTTTCATTGACAGCCCTCCAGGACTTGTGCACACGAAGTGACCATTAGCACGGGTTTTCAAGCTGCCGTTGCAGGTAACGGCCACAGGGCTGCAGCATTTCTGCGTTTCCCACTCTGGTAACTAGTGAAACAGGCCTTCCTGCCAGTGGTGTTCCTTGGTTATCAATGACGGTGGGATGTGTCTGGAGAAACCCCCCAAAGCTGATGTCTCCTTACTTATATCTGTTTTTAAAATGGAATTTCTACTTTTCACTGGAGTACTCTTCCATTGTGTCCATGGGCCACTGCTCCTTTCTGCATTCCTCTGTGGCTGGGCATTTTCATTGCTTCCAAGTGTTGGCTATGGTAAACATTGCTGGATTGCAGGATTGCCAGCCCGTGTCTTTTTGATTCTCATCCTCTCAGGTGATAGACCCAGCAGTGGCTATGCTTGATTGAACGGTCGCTCAATGTTGACCCTTTCCAGGCAACTCCACTGTGTTTTCCTTAGGGGCTCTTACCACGTCCCACTTAGAACCGAGGGTACGCATTTCTTCACCACCCCGTCAGCATTTCTTGTTTGCAGAAGTTTTGCTGCTGGCCATGCTGAGTCGTGTGACATGATAGGTTTTTGTAACGTGTATTTTCGTGTCTAATAATTCCTAAGGTTCAGCATTTTTCCACGCCTTTTTTTATTCTGTTAAACAAAAACAGAAAAAAAAAACCCGTGAGTACAATAAACCTCTCGAAATTGTCTTCTTGGAAGGTTGCCCTCTTTGGACTTTTTTGGTCGATTTTCGACCCCAGGATTTTGTTTTGGAGGGCAGGTGTCATTTACAAGCCTGCAATGGGTGTGAATATTGAGTGACCATTAGCACTGACTTTAAAGCTGCTGCTGTGGGAAACGGCCACAAGGCGTCAGCATTGCTACATTCCCACATCTGGTTACTAGGGCAGCAGAGCCTTCTGGAAGTCCTGTTCCCAGGTTGTCAATTAGAATGGAATGTGCCAGGAAAAAACCCCAGAAGTGTATGTCACATTACTTCTTGTTCGCTCTTTTAATTTGTTTAAATCGGGGTAATGATTAGAATACTGTTGGTCCTATATGTACAGAATCTGGTTCATTTGTACGTTTTATATATATATATATATATATATTCTTGTACAGATCCTCTTCCCATGTAAATTATTGCAGAGTGTTCTGGTGACCTCCCTTGCTATATGGTTGGTCTGTTTGATATATATATTTAATACGTATTTGTACACATATGGTGACACTAATCTTAATTTATCCATTCCCCCCACCTTTCATTTTACATAAGCTTAGTTTGCTTTCTAAGTCTGTGAGTGTCTTTCTTTGTGGAAATATGTTCATTTGTGTCAGCTGTTAGATAACGCCTATAGGTGATGTCATACGGTATGCCTTTTGCTTTCCGACTTAACTCATGTTCTGTGATGATCTCTAGGCTCATCTCGGGTGCCTCAAAGAGCAGTGTTTCCTTGTTTTCCATGGCTAATAGTCCACTGTGTCCACGGACCAGCTCTTCTTATCCATTCATCTGTTGATGGACATTTGGGTTGCTTCGGTGTCTTGGCTACTGTGAAAACTCGTGGAGTGCAGCTCTTGCAGCCTGTCTTCTCAGGTGAGAGGCTCGGCTGTGGGTGTTCTGGATGGAAGGGTGGCTCAATTTTTAATTGAAAACGCAGCTCCTTTCTGTTCTCATTATTGGCTGTTACAACTAGACATGTCCTCCACAGACAGAGGGAACAGAGTTCTCTAAAACCCCTTCAGCATTTATTGTTTGTAGTCTTTTGGCTGACGGTAGTTAACTTGGGTGAGCTGAAAGCTTTTTGTAGGTTAGAGGAGTCTGATGATTCCTGATGTTGAGCTTTTCTCCATTTTCCTTTTTTTGATAAAGAGTGAGTAAAACTTACCTCTATCATACTATCTCTTTGACACATTTGCCTGCTTTGAAATTTTTTGGCCACGGCCGAGCTCAGGACATTTTTTTTTTTTTGAGGGCAGGTGTCTTTTAGAGGCCTGAGTCCTTATGAATGTTAAGTGAACCATAGCTATGCGTTTGAAGCCGCTCTTGCGGGAAACGGCCACAAGGCGGCAGCATTTCTCCATTTCCAACTCTGGGTTTTCCTGCAACAGAGGCTTCCTGGAAATTGTGTTAGTAGGCTGCAAATGAGAGTGCAGTGTGTCAGGGCAAACCCCCAAGAGCTTATATCTCCTTACTTCTTGTGTGTTTTTTAAAATTTAATTGTTATCTAGTATCACAGCCAATTGGATAAAAATGTGGTGTGTGTTCTAGGTGTACTGCATCTGGTTCATCATATGTATGTATCAATCTATTCATCTTTGGATCCTTTCCCGTGTAGGTTATTACAGAGTGTTGAGTCGACCTCTCCTGGTATTCCTTAGGTATTTTGTGATTATATATTTCATATGTATCAGTACATGTCTGTAAACCCCCATATCCAAATTCATACATTCCTTACACCTTTCCACTTGGTTAAGCATAGTTGGTTTTCTGCATCTATGCACGGCCTTCTCTTGGAAATGACTTCATGGGTATCAATGTTGAAGTAACAGCTATAAGTGATGTCATAGGATATTTCTATTTCGGTTTCTTTCGTACTTCCTTTTGGGTGGGTATCTCTAGATCCTTCTACGGTGGTGCCAGCGGCACTGTTGCATGCTCTTCCGTGGCTCATGTTCCATTGTGCACATGGGCCCCCTTCTTCTTGGTGCATTGTTCTGTTGATGGACATTTGGGTTTCTTCCAAGTCTTGGCGATGGTACATGTTGCTGCAGTGCAGGACGGCCAGCCTGTGTCTTTTTGATTTTGGTCTACTCGGGAGATAGACCCATCAGTTAGCTCAATTTTTACCTTTCAACGCACCTCCACGGAGTTCTCACTACTAGCTGTTCCCAGGTTACGTCCCAGCGGCAGCTAGAGGGCACAGAGTTCTCTAAAACACCTTGAGCATTTATTCTTTGTAGACTCTGTGGCTGATGATCATTCTGACGACGGTGGGTGAACGTTTCTGTCGACTGGATTTGCATGGCTTTATTAATTCCTGATGTTGAGCATTTTTCCATGCCCTTTTATTTATCACAAGAGAAAGAAAGAAAGAGAAGACAAAATGTGCGCAAAATATGCCTCTTGAAATTGTCGTTTTGAAGTGTGCACGTCTTTTGAGTTTTTTTCCTCGATGTACGACCCAAGAATCGTTTTTGAGGGCAGGTGTCATTTATAGGCCTGCAATGATTTTGAATATCAAGTGACCATTAGCACTGGGTTTAAAGCTGCTGTTTTGAGAAACGGCCACAAGGCGGCAGCAGGTCTCCTTTACCAAACCTGGTTACTCGGGCAACAGAGCCTCCGTGGAAGTCGTATTCTCGGTTGTCAATTAGAATGGACTGTGCCAGGAAAAAGCCCCTTAAGTTTGTGTCTCACGACTGACCTGTTCGTTTTTTAATTCAATGTTTATTTTTTCTCACAGCAAGTTTGATTACAATGTTTTGCTTGTTGTAGGTGTGAAAGATGTGGCTCTTTTACACATAAACACGTATCTAGTCTTCTTTGGATCCTTTTCCCATGTAGCTTATGACACAATGTTGAGTACTCTTCTCTTGGTATTCCGTAGGCCTTTGGTGATTTTGTATTTCACCTGTGTTTGTATCTCGCTCTTAAACCCAATTTCCTAATGTACACAATTCTCACACCTGTCCATGGGTGAACCATAAATCTGTTTATTGCATCTGTGATTGCCTTTCTCTGTGGAAATATCTTCAGTGATATCAATTTTCAGGGAACACCTATAAGTGATATCGTAGGCTATGTATCTTTCGCTCTGTGACTTACTGCAAGGTGCGTGATGAACTCTAGCCTCACCGATGGTGCTGTTGATGGCATTGTTTCCTTTTGTTCCTTGGCTAATATTCCATCTGTTCAGGTCCCTGTTCTTCTTTGTCCACTCATCTGTTGATGGACTTTCTGCTTGCTTCCATGTCCTGGCTATTGTAATACTCCTGCAATGCAGATTTGCCTGCCTGTGTCTTTCCACTTCTGTCTTCTTTCTTAGGTTATAGGCCCAGGAGTGGGCCTGCTGGATCATATCGTAACTCAGTGTTTACCTTGTAAAGGCACCTCCATTCTGTTCCCATTAGTGCCTCTTACCAGGTGAAGTCCTGTGGCGAGCATTGCCCTCTGAGGAAGGCGCCACTGAGACCCTCCTAAGCCTCAGGGCCCGACTGTACTCTCCTTGGTATGCATCCTGGACTTTATGGTATGAACATACAAAAGGAGATGGTCTTTGGCCAAATCGCTCCAGGGACCTGCTCAGTTACTGGGAGTCCCTGGTTGTTCCCTAAAGCTAGGAAAAGCAACCCTGGAGGGGAAATTGGTGCCTTTGAGGGAGAAGCCGAGCAGCCAACCAACCAGCTGATGCTGATAAGGTGTGACTAAGCCGAGAAGCCAACCAACCAGCTGATGCCGATAAGGCGTGACGAAGCAAATTCCCTGCTTTAGGGGTATATATACGGCTATGCTTTGTTATTAAACTTGCCTTGCAAGCGTCAGTTGCTTGTGCCCTTCTGATCCCATACCTTGGTGCGTTCAGTTCCCTACCCCCTCTCGTCGGTTGTTGCTACACTTTGAGGACCCGCCGCGGCTGGCGGCAAAGTCCCACTTAACCTAGAGGGTATGCACTTCTCCACAACCCCTTCAACATGAATTGTTGGTAGTCTTGTTGCTGATGGTTCTTCTGACTGGTGTGAGCCGATACCTCTGTGGTTGGATTTGCATGCGTCTCATAAAGCCTTGAAATTGAGCTTTCAGGGATGCCCTTTTTTTCTTCAAACTGTGTGTGTAGCTTACCTCATCACATTCTTTTCTTGAACTATGTGCCGCCTTTTGAAATAGTTTGGCCACTACCTCCCTCAAGACATTTTGAGGGCAGGTTTCATTGACAGCCCTCCAGGACTTGTGCACACGAAGTGACCATTAGCACGGGTTTTCAAGCTGCCGTTGCAGGTAACGGCCACAGGGCTGCAGCATTTCTGCGTTTCCCACTCTGGTAACTAGTGAAACAGGCCTTCCTGCCAGTGGTGTTCCTTGGTTATCAATGACGGTGGGATGTGTCTGGAGAAACCCCCCAAAGCTGATGTCTCCTTACTTATATCTGTTTTTAAAATGGAATTTCTACTTTTCACTGGAGTACTCTTCCATTGTGTCCATGGGCCACTGCTCCTTTCTGCATTCCTCTGTGGCTGGGCATTTTCATTGCTTCCAAGTGTTGGCTATGGTAAACATTGCTGGATTGCAGGATTGCCAGCCCGTGTCTTTTTGATTCTCATCCTCTCAGGTGATAGACCCAGCAGTGGCTATGCTTGATTGAACGGTCGCTCAATGTTGACCCTTTCCAGGCAACTCCACTGTGTTTTCCTTAGGGGCTCTTACCACGTCCCACTTAGAACCGAGGGTACGCATTTCTTCACCACCCCGTCAGCATTTCTTGTTTGCAGAAGTTTTGCTGCTGGCCATGCTGAGTCGTGTGACATGATAGGTTTTTGTAACGTGTATTTTCGTGTCTAATAATTCCTAAGGTTCAGCATTTTTCCACGCCTTTTTTTATTCTGTTAAACAAAAACAGAAAAAAAAAAAACCCGTGAGTACAATAAACCTCTCGAAATTGTCTTCTTGGAAGGTTGCCCTCTTTGGACTTTTTTGGTCGATTTTCGACCCCAGGATTTTGTTTTGGAGGGCAGGTGTCATTTACAAGCCTGCAATGGGTGTGAATATTGAGTGACCATTAGCACTGACTTTAAAGCTGCTGCTGTGGGAAACGGCCACAAGGCGTCAGCATTGCTACATTCCCACATCTGGTTACTAGGGCAGCAGAGCCTTCTGGAAGTCCTGTTCCCAGGTTGTCAATTAGAATGGAATGTGCCAGGAAAAAACCCCAGAAGTGTATGTCACATTACTTCTTGTTCGCTCTTTTAATTTGTTTAAATCGGGGTAATGATTAGAATACTGTTGGTCCTATATGTACAGAATCTGGTTCATTTGTACGTTTTATATATATATATATATATATATATTCTTGTACAGATCCTCTTCCCATGTAAATTATTGCAGAGTGTTCTGGTGACCTCCCTTGCTATATGGTTGGTCTGTTTGATATATATATTTAATACGTATTTGTACACATATGGTGACACTAATCTTAATTTATCCATTCCCCCCACCTTTCATTTTACATAAGCTTAGTTTGCTTTCTAAGTCTGTGAGTGTCTTTCTTTGTGGAAATATGTTCATTTGTGTCAGCTGTTAGATAACGCCTATAGGTGATGTCATACGGTATGCCTTTTGCTTTCCGACTTAACTCATGTTCTGTGATGATCTCTAGGCTCATCTCGGGTGCCTCAAAGAGCAGTGTTTCCTTGTTTTCCATGGCTAATAGTCCACTGTGTCCACGGACCAGCTCTTCTTATCCATTCATCTGTTGATGGACATTTGGGTTGCTTCGGTGTCTTGGCTACTGTGAAAACTCGTGGAGTGCAGCTCTTGCAGCCTGTCTTCTCAGGTGAGAGGCTCAGCTGTGGGTGTTCTGGATGGAAGGGTGGCTCAATTTTTAATTGAAAACGCAGCTCCTTTCTGTTCTCATTATTGGCTGTTACAACTAGACATGTCCTCCACAGACAGAGGGAACAGAGTTCTCTAAAACCCCTTCAGCATTTATTGTTTGTAGTCTTTTGGCTGACGGTAGTTAACTTGGGTGAGCTGAAAGCTTTTTGTAGGTTAGAGGAGTCTGATGATTCCTGATGTTGAGCTTTTCTCCATTTTCCTTTTTTTGATAAAGAGTGAGTAAAACTTACCTCTATCATACTATCTCTTTGACACATTTGCCTGCTTTGAATTTTTTTGGCCACGGCCGAGCTCAGGACATTTTTTTTTTTTGATGGCAGGTGTCTTTTAGAGGCCTGAGTCCTTATGAATGTTAAGTGAACCATAGCTATGCGTTTGAAGCCGCTCTTGCGGGAAACGGCCACAAGGCGGCAGCATTTCTCCATTTCCAACTCTGGGTTTTCCTGCAACAGAGGCTTCCTGGAAATTGTGTTAGTAGGCTGCAAATGAGAGTGCAGTGTGTCAGGGCAAACCCCCAAGAGCTTATATCTCCTTACTTCTTGTGTGTTTTTTAAAATTTAATTGTTATCTAGTATCACAGCCAATTGGATAAAAATGTGGTGTGTGTTCTAGGTGTACTGCATCTGGTTCATCATATGTATGTATCAATCTATTCATCTTTGGATCCGTTCCCGTGTAGGTTATTACAGAGTGTTGAGTCGACCTCTCCTGGTATTCCTTAGGTATTTTGTGATTATATATTTCATATGTATCAGTACATGTCTGTAAACCCCCATATCCAAATTCATACATTCCTTACACCTTTCCACTTGGTTAAGCATAGTTGGTTTTCTGCATCTATGCACGGCCTTCTCTTGGAAATGACTTCATGGGTATCAATGTTGAAGTAACAGCTATAAGTGATGTCATAGGATATTTCTATTTCGGTTTCTTTCGTACTTCCTTTTGGGTGGGTATCTCTAGATCCTTCTACGGTGGTGCCAGCGGCACTGTTGCATGCTCTTCCGTGGCTCATGTTCCATTGTGCACATGGGCCCCCTTCTTCTTGGTGCATTGTTCTGTTGATGGACATTTGGGTTTCTTCCAAGTCTTGGCGATGGTACATGTTGCTGCAGTGCAGGATGGCCAGCCTGTGTCTTTTTGATTTTGGTCTACTCGGGAGATAGGCCCATCAGTGGGCCTACCCGATTACAGGTTAGCTCAATTTTTACCTTTCAGTGCACCTCCACGGTGTTCTCACTACTAGCTGTTCCCAGGTTACGTCCCAGCGGCCGCTAGAGGGCACAGAGTTCTCTAAAACACCTTGAGCATTTATTCTTTGTAGACTCTGTGGCTGATGATCATTCTGACGACGGTGGGTGAACGTTTCTGTCGACTGGATTTGCATGGCTTTATTAATTCCTGATGTTGAGCATTTTTCCATGCCCTTTTATTTATCACAAGAGAAAGAAAGAAAGAGAAGACAAAATGTGCGCAAAATATGCCTCTTGAAATTGTCGTTTTGAAGTGTGCACGTCTTCTGAGTTTTTTTCCTCGATGTACGACCCAAGAATTGTTTTTGAGGGCAGGTGTCATTTATAGGCCTGCAATGATTTTGAATATCAAGTGACCATTAGCACTGGGTTTAAAGCTGCTGTTTTGAGAAACGGCCACAAGGCGGCAGCAGGTCTCCTTTACCAAACCTGGTTACTCGGGCAACAGAGCCTCCGTGGAAGTCGTATTCTCGGTTGTCAATTAGAATGGACTGTGCCAGGAAAAAGCCCCTTAAGTTTGTGTCTCACGACTGACCTGTTCGTTTTTTAATTCAATGTTTATTTTTTCTCACAGCAAGTTTGATTACAATGTTTTGCTTGTTGTAGGTGTGAAAGATGTGGCTCTTTTACACATAAACACGTATCTAGTCTTCTTTGGATCCTTTTCCCATGTAGCTTATGACACAATGTTGAGTACTCTTCTCTTGGTATTCCGTAGGCCTTTGGTGATTTTGTATTTCACCTGTGTTTGTATCTCGCTCTTAAACCCAATTTCCTAATGTACACAATTCTCACACCTGTCCATGGGTGAACCATAAATCTGTTTATTGCATCTGTGATTGCCTTTCTCTGTGGAAATATCTTCAGTGATATCAATTTTCAGGGAACACCTATAAGTGATATCGTAGGCTATGTATCTTTCGCTCTGTGACTTACTGCAAGGTGCGTGATGAACTCTAGCCTCACCGATGGTGCTGTTGATGGCATTGTTTCCTTTTGTTCCTTGGCTAATATTCCATCTGTTCAGGTCCCTGTTCTTCTTTGTCCACTCATCTGTTGATGGACTTTCTGCTTGCTTCCATGTCCTGGCTATTGTAATACTCCTGCAATGCAGATTTGCCTGCCTGTGTCTTTCCACTTCTGTCTTCTTTCTTAGGTTATAGGCCCAGGAGTGGGCCTGCTGGATCATATCGTAACTCAGTGTTTACCTTGTAAAGGCACCTCCATTCTGTTCCCATTAGTGCCTCTTACCAGGTGAAGTCCTGTGGCGAGCATTGCCCTCTGAGGAAGGCGCCACTGAGACCCTCCTAAGCCTCAGGGCCCGACTGTACTCTCCTTGGTATGCATCCTGGACTTTATGGTATGAACATACAAAAGGAGATGGTCTTTGGCCAAATCGCTCCAGGGACCTGCTCAGTTACTGGGAGTCCCTGGTTGTTCCCTAAAGCTAGGAAAAGCAACCCTGGAGGGGAAATTGGTGCCTTTGAGGGAGAAGCCGAGCAGCCAACCAACCAGCTGATGCTGATAAGGTGTGACTAAGCCGAGAAGCCAACCAACCAGCTGATGCCGATAAGGCGTGACGAAGCAAATTCCCTGCTTTAGGGGTATATATACGGCTATGCTTTGTTATTAAACTTGCCTTGCAAGCGTCAGTTGCTTGTGCCCTTCTGATCCCATACCTTGGTGCGTTCAGTTCCCTACCCCCTCTCGTCGGTTGTTGCTACACTTTGAGGACCCGCCGCGGCTGGCGGCAAAGTCCCACTTAACCTAGAGGGTATGCACTTCTCCACAACCCCTTCAGCATGAATTGTTGGTAGTCTTGTTGCTGATGGTTCTTCTGACTGGTGTGAGCCGATACCTCTGTGGTTGGATTTGCATGCGTCTCATAAAGCCTTGAAATTGAGCTTTCAGGGATGCCCTTTTTTTCTTCAAACTGTGTGTGTAGCTTACCTCATCACATTCTTTTCTTGAACTATGTGCCGCCTTTTGAAATATTTTGGCCACTACCTCCCTCAAGACATTTTGAGGGCAGGTTTCATTGACAGCCCTCCAGGACTTGTGCACACGAAGTGACCATTAGCACGGGTTTTCAAGCTGCCGTTGCAGGTAACGGCCACAGGGCTGCAGCATTTCTGCGTTTCCCACTCTGGTAACTAGTGAAACAGGCCTTCCTGCCAGTGGTGTTCCTTGGTTATCAATGACGGTGGGATGTGTCTGGAGAAACCCCCCAAAGCTGATGTCTCCTTACTTATATCTGTTTTTAAAATGGAATTTCTACTTTTCACTGGAGTACTCTTCCATTGTGTCCATGGGCCACTGCTCCTTTCTGCATTCCTCTGTGGCTGGGCATTTTCATTGCTTCCAAGTGTTGGCTATGGTAAACATTGCTGGATTGCAGGATTGCCAGCCCGTGTCTTTTTGATTCTCATCCTCTCAGGTGATAGACCCAGCAGTGGCTATGCTTGATTGAACGGTCGCTCAATGTTGACCCTTTCCAGGCAACTCCACTGTGTTTTCCTTAGGGGCTCTTACCACGTCCCACTTAGAACCGAGGGTACGCATTTCTTCACCACCCCGTCAGCATTTCTTGTTTGCAGAAGTTTTGCTGCTGGCCATGCTGAGTCGTGTGACATGATAGGTTTTTGTAACGTGTATTTTCGTGTCTAATAATTCCTAAGGTTCAGCATTTTTCCACGCCTTTTTTTATTCTGTTAAACAAAAACAGAAAAAAAAAAACCCGTGAGTACAATAAACCTCTCGAAATTGTCTTCTTGGAAGGTTGCCCTCTTTGGACTTTTTTGGTCGATTTTCGACCCCAGGATTTTGTTTTGGAGGGCAGGTGTCATTTACAAGCCTGCAATGGGTGTGAATATTGAGTGACCATTAGCACTGACTTTAAAGCTGCTGCTGTGGGAAACGGCCACAAGGCGTCAGCATTGCTACATTCCCACATCTGGTTACTAGGGCAGCAGAGCGTTCTGGAAGTCCTGTTCCCAGGTTGTCAATTAGAATGGAATGTGCCAGGAAAAAACCCCAGAAGTGTATGTCACATTACTTCTTGTTCGCTCTTTTAATTTGTTTAAATCGGGGTAATGATTAGAATACTGGTGGTCCTATATGTACAGAATCTGGTTCATTTGTACGTTTTATATATATATATATATATATATATTCTTGTACAGATCCTCTTCCCATGTAAATTATTGCAGAGTGTTCTGGTGACCTCCCTTGCTATATGGTCGGTCTGTTTGATATATATATTTAATACGTATTTGTACACATATGGTGACACTAATCTTAATTTATCCATTCCCCCCACCTTTCATTTTACATAAGCTTAGTTTGCTTTCTAAGTCTGTGAGTGTCTTTCTTTGTGGAAATATGTTCATTTGTGTCAGCTGTTAGATAACGCCTATAGGTGATGTCATACGGTATGCCTTTTGCTTTCCGACTTAACTCATGTTCTGTGATGATCTCTAGGCTCATCTCGGGTGCCTCAAAGAGCAGTGTTTCCTTGTTTTCCATGGCTAATAGTCCACTGTGTCCACGGACCAGCTCTTCTTATCCATTCATCTGTTGATGGACATTTGGGTTGCTTCGGTGTCTTGGCTACTGTGAAAACTCGTGGAGTGCAGCTCTTGCAGCCTGTCTTCTCAGGTGAGAGGCTCGGCTGTGGGTGTTCTGGATGGAAGGGTGGCTCAATTTTTAATTGAAAACGCAGCTCCTTTCTGTTCTCATTATTGGCTGTTACAACTAGACATGTCCTCCACAGACAGAGGGAACAGAGTTCTCTAAAACCCCTTCAGCATTTATTGTTTGTAGTCTTTTGGCTGACGGTAGTTAACTTGGGTGAGCTGAAAGCTTTTTGTAGGTTAGAGGAGTCTGATGATTCCTGATGTTGAGCTTTTCTCCATTTTCCTTTTTTTGATAAAGAGTGAGTAAAACTTACCTCTATCATACTATCTCTTTGACACATTTGCCTGCTTTGAATTTTTTTGGCCACGGCCGAGCTCAGGACATTTTTTTTTTTTTGAGGGCAGGTGTCTTTTAGAGGCCTGAGTCCTTATGAATGTTAAGTGACCCATAGCTATGCGTTTGAAGCCGCTCTTGCGGGAAACGGCCACAAGGCGGCAGCATTTCTCCATTTCCAACTCTGGGTTTTCCTGCAACAGAGGCTTCCTGGAAATTGTGTTAGTAGGCTGCAAATGAGAGTGCAGTGTGTCAGGGCAAACCCCCAAGAGCTTATATCTCCTTACTTCTTGTGTGTTTTTTAAAATTTAATTGTTATCTAGTATCACAGCCAATTGGATAAAAATGTGGTGTGTGTTCTAGGTGTACTGCATCTGGTTCATCATATGTATGTATCAATCTATTCAACTTTGGATCCGTTCCCGTGTAGGTTATTACAGAGTGTTGAGTCGACCTCTCCTGGTATTCCTTAGGTATTTTGTGATTATATATTTCATATGTATCAGTACATGTCTGTAAACCCCCATATCCAAATTCATACATTCCTTACACCTTTCCACTTGGTTAAGCATAGTTGGTTTTCTGCATCTATGCACGGCCTTCTCTTGGAAATGACTTCATGGGTATCAATGTTGAAGTAACAGCTATATGTGATGTCATAGGATATTTCTATTTCGGTTTCTTTCGTACTTCCTTTTGGGTGGGTATCTCTAGATCCTTCTACGGTGGTGCCAGCGGCACTGTTGCATGCTCTTCCGTGGCTCATGTTCCATTGTGCACATGGGCCCCCTTCTTCTTGGTGCATTGTTCTGTTGATGGACATTTGGGTTTCTTCCAAGTCTTGGCGATGGTACATGTTGCTGCAGTGCAGGATGGCCAGCCTGTGTCTTTTTGATTTTGGTCTACTCGGGAGATAGGCCCATCAGTGGGCCTACCCGATTACAGGTTAGCTCAATTTTTACCTTTCAGTGCACCTCCACGGTGTTCTCACTACTAGCTGTTCCCAGGTTACGTCCCAGCGGCCGCTAGAGGGCACAGAGTTCTCTAAAACACCTTGAGCATTTATTCTTTGTAGACTCTGTGGCTGATGATCATTCTGACGACGGTGGGTGAACGTTTCTGTCGACTGGATTTGCATGGCTTTATTAATTCCTGATGTTGAGCATTTTTCCATGCCCTTTTATTTATCACAAGAGAAAGAAAGAAAGAGAAGACAAAATGTGCGCAAAATATGCCTCTTGAAATTGTGGTTTTGAAGTGTGCACATCTTTTGAGTTTTTTTCCTCGATTGACGACCCAAGAATCGTTTTTGAGGGCAGGTGTCATTTATAGGCCTGCAATGATTTTGAATATCAAGTGACCATTAGCACTGGGTTTAAAGCTGCTGTTTTGAGAAACGGCCACAAGGCGGCAGCAGGTCTCCTTTACCAAACCTGGTTACTCGGGCAACAGAGCCTCCGTGGAAGTCGTATTCTCGGTTGTCAATTAGAATGGACTGTGCCAGGAAAAAGCCCCTTATGTTTGTGCCTCACGACTGACTTGTTCGTTTTTTAATTCAATGTTTATTGTTTCTCACAGCAAGTTTGATTACAATGTTTTGCTTGTTGTAGGTGTGAAAGATGTGGCTCTTTTACACATAAACACGTATCTAGTCTTCTTTGGATCCTTTTCCCATGTAGCTTATGACACAATGTTGAGTACTCTTCTCTTGGTATTCCGTAGGCCTTTGGTGATTTTGTATTTCACGTGTGTTTGTATCTCTCTCTTAAACCCAATTTCCTAATGTACACAATTCTCACACCTGTCCATGGGTGAACCATAAATCTGTTTATTGCATCTGTGATTGCCTTTCTCTGTGGAAATATCTTCAGTGATATCAATTTTCAGGGAACACCTATAAGTGATATCGTAGGCTATGTATCTTTCGCTCTGTGACTTACTGCAAGGTGCGTGATGAACTCTAGCCTCACCGATGGTGCTGTTGATGGCATTGTTTCCTTTTGTTCCTTGGCTAATATTCCATCTGCTCAGGTCCCTGTTCTTCTTTGTCCACTCATCTGTTGATGGACTTTCTGCTTGCTTCCATGTCCTGGCTATTGTAATACTCCTGCAATGCAGATTTGCCTGCCTGTGTCTTTCCACTTCTGTCTTCGTTCTTAGGTTATAGGCCCAGGAGTGGGCCTGCTGGATCATATCGTAACTCAGTGTTTACCTTGTAAAGGCACCTCCATTCTGTTCCCATTAGTGCCTCTTACCAGGTGAAGTCCTGTGGCGAGCATTGCCCTCTGAGGAAGGCGCCACTGAGACCCTCCTAAGCCTCAGGGCCCGACTGTACTCTCCTTGGTATGCATCCTGGACTTTATGGTATGAACATACAAAAGGAGATGGTCTTTGGCCAAATCGCTCCAGGGACCTGCTCAGTTACTGGGAGTCCCTGGTTGTTCCCTAAAGCTAGGAAAAGCAACCCTGGAGGGGAAATTGGTGCCTTTGAGGGAGAAGCCGAGCAGCCAACCAACCAGCTGATGCTGATAAGGTGTGACTAAGCCGAGAAGCCAACCAACCAGCTGATGCCGATAAGGCGTGACGAAGCAAATTCCCTGCTTTAGGGGTATATATACGGCTATGCTTTGTTATTAAACTTGCCTTGCAAGCGTCAGTTGCTTGTGCCCTTCTGATCCCATACCTTGGTGCGTTCAGTTCCCTACCCCCTCTCGTCGGTTGTTGCTACACTTTGAGGACCCGCCGCGGCTGGCGGCAAAGTCCCACTTAACCTAGAGGGTATGCACTTCTCCACAACCCCTTCAGCATGAATTGTTGGTAGTCTTGTTGCTGATGGTTCTTCTGACTGGTGTGAGCCGATACCTCTGTGGTTGCATTTGCATGCGTCTCATAAAGCCTTGAAATTGAGCTTTCAGGGATGCCCTTTTTTTCTTCAAACTGTGTGTGTAGCTTACCTCATCACATTCTTTTCTTGAACTATGTGCCGCCTTTTGAAATATTTTGGCCACTACCTCCCTCAAGACATTTTGAGGGCAGGTTTCATTGACAGCCCTCCAGGACTTGTGCACACGAAGTGACCATTAGCACGGGTTTTCAAGCTGCCGTTGCAGGTAACGGCCACAGGGCTGCAGCATTTCTGCGTTTCCCACTCTGGTAACTAGTGAAACAGGCCTTCCTGCCAGTGGTGTTCCTTGGTTATCAATGACGGTGGGATGTGTCTGGAGAAACCCCCCAAAGCTGATGTCTCCTTACTTATATCTGTTTTTAAAATGGAATTTCTACTTTTCACTGGAGTACTCTTCCATTGTGTCCATGGGCCACTGCTCCTTTCTGCATTCCTCTGTGGCTGGGCATTTTCATTGCTTCCAAGTGTTGGCTATGGTAAACATTGCTGGATTGCAGGATTGCCAGCCCGTGTCTTTTTGATTCTCATCCTCTCAGGTGATAGACCCAGCAGTGGCTATGCTTGATTGAACGGTCGCTCAATGTTGACCCTTTCCAGGCAACTCCACTGTGTTTTCCTTAGGGGCTCTTACCACGTCCCACTTAGAACCGAGGGTACGCATTTCTTCACCACCCCGTCAGCATTTCTTGTTTGCAGAAGTTTTGCTGCTGGCCATGCTGAGTCGTGTGACATGATAGGTTTTTGTAACGTGTATTTTCGTGTCTAATAATTCCTAAGGTTCAGCATTTTTCCACGCCTTTTTTTATTCTGTTAAACAAAAACAGAAAAAAAAACCCCGTGAGTACAATAAACCTCTCGAAATTGTCTTCTTGGAAGGTTGCCCTCTTTGGACTTTTTTGGTCGATTTTCGACCCCAGGATTTTGTTTTGGAGGGCAGGTGTCATTTACAAGCCTGCAATGGGTGTGAATATTGAGTGACCATTAGCACTGACTTTAAAGCTGCTGCTGTGGGAAACGGCCACAAGGCGTCAGCATTGCTACATTCCCACATCTGGTTACTAGGGCAGCAGAGCCTTCTGGAAGTCCTGTTCCCAGGTTGTCAATTAGAATGGAATGTGCCAGGAAAAAACCCCAGAAGTGTATGTCACATTACTTCTTGTTCGCTCTTTTAATTTGTTTAAATCGGGGTAATGATTAGAATACTGTTGGTCCTATATGTACAGAATCTGGTTCATTTGTACGTTTTATATATATATATATATATTCTTGTACAGATCCTCTTCCCATGTAAATTATTGCAGAGTGTTCTGGTGATCTCCCTTGCTATATGGTCGGTCTGTTTGATATATATATTTAATACGTATTTGTACACATATGGTGACACTAATCTTAATTTATCCATTCCCCCCACCTTTCATTTTACATCAGCTTAGTTTGTTTTCTAAGTCTCTGAGTGTCTTTCTTTGTGGAAATATGTTCATTTGTGTCAGCTGTTAGATAACGCCTATAGGTGATGTCATACGGTATGCCTTTTGCTTTCCGACTTAACTCATGTTCTGTGATGATCTCTAGGCTCATCTCGGGTGCCTCAAAGAGCAGTGTTTCCTTGTTTTCCATGGCTAATAGTCCACTGTGTCCACGGACCAGCTCTTCTTATCCATTCTTCTGTTGATGGACATTTGGGTTGCTTCGGTGTCTTGGCTACTGTGAAAACTCGTGGAGTGCAGCTCTTGCAGCCTGTCTTCTCAGGTGAGAGGCTCGGCTGTGGGTGTTCTGGATGGAAGGGTGGCTCAATTTTTAATTGAAATCGCAGCTCCTTTCTGTTCTCATTATTGGCTGTTACAACTAGACATGTCCTCCACAGACAGAGGGAACAGAGTTCTCTAAAACCCCTTCAGCATTTATTGTTTGTAGTCTTTTGGCTGACAGTAGTTAACTTGGGTGAGCTGAAAGCTTTTTGTAGGTTAGAGGAGTCTGATGATTCCTGATGTTGAGCTTTTCTCCATTTTCCTTTTTTTGATAAAGAGTGAGTAAAACTTACCTCTATCATACTATCTCTTTGACACATTTGCCTGCTTTGAATTTTTTTGGCCACGGCCGAGCTCAGGACATTTTTTTTTTTTGAGGGCAGGTGTCTTTTAGAGGCCTGAGTCCTTATGAATGTTAAGTGACCCATAGCTATGCGTTTGAAGCCGCTCTTGCGGGAAACGGCCACAAGGCGGCAGCATTTCTCCATTTCCAACTCTGGGTTTTCCTGCAACAGAGGCTTCCTGGAAATTGTGTTAGTAGGCTGCAAATGAGAGTGCAGTGTGTCAGGGCAAACCCCCAAGAGCTTATAACTCCTTACTTCTTGTGTGTTTTTTAAAATTTAATTGTTATCTAGTATCACAGCCAATTGGATAAAAATGTGGTGTGTGTTCTAGGTGTACTGCATCTGGTTCATCATATGTATGTATCAATCTATTCATCTTTGGATCCTTTCCCGTGTAGGTTATTACAGAGTGTTGAGTCGACCTCTCCTGGTATTCCTTAGGTATTTTGTGATTATATATTTCATATGTATCAGTACATGTCTGTAAACCCCCATATCCAAATTCATACATTCCTTACACCTTTCCACTTGGTTAAGCATAGTTGGTTTTCTGCATCTATGCACGGCCTTCTCTTGGAAATGACTTCATGGGTATCAATGTTGAAGTAACAGCTATAAGTGATGTCATAGGATATTTCTATTTCGGTTTCTTTCGTACTTCCTTTTGGGTGGGTATCTCTAGATCCTTCTACGGTGGTGCCAGCGGCACTGTTGCATGCTCTTCCGTGGCTCATGTTCCATTGTGCACATGGGCCCCCTTCTTCTTGGTGCATTGTTCTGTTGATGGACATTTGGGTTTCTTCCAAGTCTTGGCGATGGTACATGTTGCTGCAGTGCAGGACGGCCAGCCTGTGTCTTTTTGATTTTGGTCTACTCGGGAGATAGGCCCATCAGTTAGCTCAATTTTTACCTTTCAACGCACCTCCACGGTGTTCTCACTACTAGCTGTTCCCAGGTTACGTCCCAGCGGCAGCTAGAGGGCACAGAGTTCTCTAAAACACCTTGAGCATTTATTCTTTGTAGACTCTGTGGCTGATGATCATTCTGACGACGGTGGGTGAACGTTTTTGTCGACTGGATTTGCATGGCTTTATTAATTCCTGATGTTGAGCATTTTTCCATGCCCTTTTATTTATCACAAGAGAAAGAAAGAAAGAGAAGACAAAATGTGCGCAAAATATGCCTCTTGAAATTGTCGTTTTGAAGTGTGCACGTCTTTTGAGTTTTTTTCCTCGATGTACGACCCAAGAATTGTTTTTGAGGGCAGGTGTCATTTATAGGCCTGCAATGATTTTGAATATCAAGTGACCATTAGCACTGGGTTTAAAGCTGCTGTTTTGAGAAACGGCCACAAGGCGGCAGCAGGTCTCCTTTACCAAACCTGGTTACTCGGGCAACAGAGCCTCCGTGGAAGTCGTATTCTCGGTTGTCAATTAGAATGGACTGTGCCAGGAAAAAGCCCCTTAAGTTTGTGTCTCACGACTGACCTGTTCGTTTTTTAATTCAATGTTTATTTTTTCTCACAGCAAGTTTGATTACAATGTTTTGCTTGTTGTAGGTGTGAAAGATGTGGCTCTTTTACACATAAACACGTATCTAGTCTTCTTTGGATCCTTTTCCCATGTAGCTTATGACACAATGTTGAGTACTCTTCTCTTGGTATTCCGTAGGCCTTTGGTGATTTTGTATTTCACCTGTGTTTGTATCTCGCTCTTAAACCCAATTTCCTAATGTACACAATTCTCACACCTGTCCATGGGTGAACCATAAATCTGTTTATTGCATCTGTGATTGCCTTTCTCTGTGGAAATATCTTCAGTGATATCAATTTTCAGGGAACACCTATAAGTGATATCGTAGGCTATGTATCTTTCGCTCTGTGACTTACTGCAAGGTGCGTGATGAACTCTAGCCTCACCGATGGTGCTGTTGATGGCATTGTTTCCTTTTGTTCCTTGGCTAATATTCCATCTGTTCAGGTCCCTGTTCTTCTTTGTCCACTCATCTGTTGATGGACTTTCTGCTTGCTTCCATGTCCTGGCTATTGTAATACTCCTGCAATGCAGATTTGCCTGCCTGTGTCTTTCCACTTCTGTCTTCGTTCTTAGGTTATAGGCCCAGGAGTGGGCCTGCCTGGATCATATCGTAACTCAGTGTTTACCTTGTAAAGGCACCTCCATTCTGTTCCCATTAGTGCCTCTTACCAGGTGAAGTCCTGTGGCGAGCATTGCCCTCTGAGGAAGGCGCCACTGAGACCCTCCCTAAGCCTCAGGGCCCGACTGTACTCTCCTTGGTATGCATCCTGGACTTTATGGTATGAACATACAAAAGGAGATGGTCTTTGGCCAAATCGCTCCCAGGGACCTGCTCAGTTACTGGGAGTCCCTGGTTGTTCCATAAAGCTAGGAAAAGCAACCCTGGAGGGGAAAATTGGTGCCTTTGAGGGAGAAGCCGAGCAGCCAACCAACCAGCTGATGCTGATAAGGTGTGACTAAGCCGAGAAGCCAACCAACCAGCTGATGCCGATAAGGCGTGACGAAGCAAATTCCCTGCTTTAGGGGTATATATACGGCTATGCCTTTGTTATTAAACTTGCCTTGCAAGCGTCAGTTGCTTGTGCCCTTCTGATCCCATACCTTGGTGCGTTCAGTTCCCTACCCCCTCTCGTCGGTTGTTGCTACACTTTGAGGACCCGCCGCGGCTGGCGGCAAAGTCCCACTTAACCTAGAGGGTATGCACTTCTCCACAACCCCTTCAGCATGAATTGTTGGTAGTCTTGTTGCTGATGGTTCTTCTGACTGGTGTGAGCCGATACCTCTGTGGTTGGATTTGCATGCGTCTCATAAAGCCTTGAAATTGAGCTTTCAGGGATGCCCTTTTTTTCTTCAAACTGTGTGTGTAGCTTACCTCATCACATTCTTTTCTTGAACTATGTGCCGCCTTTTGAAATATTTTGGCCACTACCTCCCTCAAGACATTTTGAGGGCAGGTTTCATTGACAGCCCTCCAGGACTTGTGCACACGAAGTGACCATTAGCACGGTTTTCAAGCTGCCGTTGCAGGTAACGGCCACAGGGCTGCAGCATTTCTGCGTTTCCCACTCTGGTAACTAGTGAAACAGGCCTTCCTGCCAGTGGTGTTCCTTGGTTATCAATGACGGTGGGATGTGTCTGGAGAAACCCCCCAAAGCTGATGTCTCCTTACTTATATCTGTTTTTAAAATGGAATTTCTACTTTTCACTGGAGTACTCTTCCATTGTGTCCATGGGCCACTGCTCCTTTCTGCATTCCTCTGTGGCTGGCATTTTCATTGCTTCCAAGTGTTGGCTATGGTAAACATTGCTGGATTGCAGGATTGCCAGCCCGTGTCTTTTTGATTCTCATCCTCTCAGGTGATAGACCCAGCAGTGGCTATGCTTGATTGAACGGTCGCTCAATGTTGACCCTTTCCAGGCAACTCCACTGTGTTTTCCTTAGGGGCTCTTACCACGTCCCACTTAGAACCGAGGGTACGCATTTCCTTCACCACCCCGTCAGCATTTCTTGTTTGCAGAAGTTTTGCTGCTGGCCATGCTGAGTCGTGTGACATGATAGGTTTTTGTAACGTGTATTTTCGTGTCTAATAATTCCTAAGGTTCAGCATTTTTCCACGCCTTTTTTTATTCTGTTAAACAAAAACAGAAAAAAAAAACCCCGTGAGTACAATAAACCTCTCGAAATTGTCTTCTTGGAAGGTTGCCCTCTTTGGACTTTTTTGGTCGATTTTCGACCCCAGGATTTTGTTTTGGAGGGCAGGTGTCATTTACAAGCCTGCAATGGGTGTGAATATTGAGTGACCATTAGCACTGACTTTAAAGCTGCTGCTGTGGGAAACGGCCACAAGGCGTCAGCATTGCTACATTCCCACATCTGGTTACTAGGGCAGCAGAGCCTTCTGGAAGTCCTGTTCCAGGTTGTCAATTAGAATGGGAATGTGCCAGGAAAAAACCCCAGAAGTGTATGTCACATTACTTCTTGTTCGCTCTTTTAATTTGTTTAAATCGGGGTAATGATTAGAATACTGTTGGTCCTATATGTACAGAATCTGGTTCATTTGTACGTTTTATATATATATATATATATTCTTGTACAGATCCTCTTCCCATGTAAATTATTGCAGAGTGTTCTGGTGACCTCCCTTGCTATATGGTCGGTCTGTTTGATATATATATTTAATACGTATTTGTACACATATGGTGACACTAATCTTAATTTATCCATTCCCCCCACCTTTCATTTTACATCAGCTTAGTTTGTTTTCTAAGTCTCTGAGTGTCTTTCTTTGTGGAAATATGTTCATTTGTGTCAGCTGTTAGATACGCCTATAGGTGATGTCATACGGTATGCCTTTTGCTTTCCGACTTAACTCATGTTCTGTGATGATCTCTAGGCTCATCTCGGGTGCCTCAAAGAGCAGTGTTTCCTTGTTTTCCATGGCTAATAGTCCACTGTGTCCACGGACCAGCTCTCTTATCCATTCTTCTGTTGATGGACATTTGGGTTGCTTCGGTGTCTTGGCTACTGTGAAAACTCGTGGAGTGCAGCTCTTGCAGCCTGTCTTCTCAGGTGAGAGGCTCGGCTGTGGGTGTTCTGGATGGAAGGGTGGCTCAATTTTTAATTGAAAACGCAGCTCCTTTCTGTTCTCATTATTGGCTGTTACAACTAGACATGTCCTCCACAGACAGAGGGAACAGAGTTCTCTAAAACCCCTTCAGCATTTATTGTTTGTAGTCTTTTGGCTGACAGTAGTTAACTTGGGTGAGCTGAAAGCTTTTTGTAGGTTAGAGGAGTCTGATGATTCCTGATGTTGAGCTTTTCTCCATTTTCCTTTTTTTGATAAAGAGTGAGTAAAACTTACCTCTATCATACTATCTCTTTGACACATTTGCCTGCTTTGAATTTTTTTGGCCACGGCCGAGCTCAGGACATTTTTTTTTTTTGAGGGCAGGTGTCTTTTAGAGGCCTGAGTCCTTATGAATGTTAAGTGACCCATAGCTATGCGTTTGAAGCCGCTCTTGCGGGAAACGGCCACAAGGCGGCAGCATTTCTCCATTTCCAACTCTGGTTTTCCTGCAACAGAGGCTTCCTGGAAATTGTGTTAGTAGGCTGCAAATGAGAGTGCAGTGTGTCAGGGCAAACCCCCAAGAGCTTATAACTCCTTACTTCTTGTGTGTTTTTTAAAATTTAATTGTTATCTAGTATCACAGCCAATTGGATAAAAATGTGGTGTGTGTTCTAGGTGTACTGCATCTGGTTCATCATATGTATGTATCAATCTATTCATCTTTGGATCCTTTCCCGTGTAGGTTATTACAGAGTGTTGAGTCGACCTCTCCTGGTATTCCTTAGGTATTTTGTGATTATATATTTCATATGTATCAGTACATGTCTGTAAACCCCCATATCCAAATTCATACATTCCTTACACCTTTCACTTGGTTAAGCATAGTTGGTTTTCTGCATCTATGCACGGCCTTCTCTTGGAAATGACTTCATGGGTATCAATGTTGAAGTCACAGCTATAAGTGATGTCATAGGATATTTCTATTTCGGTTTCTTTCGTACTTCCTTTTGGGTGGGTATCTCTAGATCCTTCTACGGTGGTGCCAGCGGCACTGTTGCATGCTCTTCCGTGGCTCATGTTCCATTGTGCACATGGGCCCCCCTTCTTCTTGGTGCATTGTTCTGTTGATGGACATTTGGGTTTCTTCCAAGTCTTGGCGATGGTACATGTTGCTGCAGTGCAGGACGGCCAGCCTGTGTCTTTTTGATTTTGGTCTACTCGGGAGATAGGCCCATCAGTTAGCTCAATTTTTACCTTTCAACGCACCTCCACGGTGTTCTCACTACTAGCTGTTCCCAGGTTACGTCCCAGCGGCAGCTAGAGGGCACAGAGTTCTCTAAAACACCTTGAGCATTTATTCTTTGTAGACTCTGTGGCTGATGATCATTCTGACGACGGTGGGTGAACGTTTTTGTCGACTGGATTTGCATGGCTTTATTAATTCCTGATGTTGAGCATTTTTCCATGCCCTTTTATTTATCACAAGAGAAAGAAAGAAAGAGAAGACAAAATGTGCGCAAAATATGCCTCTTGAAATTGTCGTTTTGAAGTGTGCACGTCTTTTGAGTTTTTTTCCTCGATGTACGACCCAAGAATTGTTTTTGAGGGCAGGTGTCATTTATAGGCCTGCAATGATTTTGAATATCAAGTGACCATTAGCACTGGGTTTAAAAGCTGCTGTTTTGAGAAACGGCCACAAGGCGGCAGCAGGTCTCCTTTACCAAACCTGGTTACTCGGGCAACAGAGCCTCCGTGGAAGTCGTATTCTCGGTTGTCAATTAGAATGGACTGTGCCAGGAAAAAGCCCCTTAAGTTTGTGTCTCACGACTGACCTGTTCGTTTTTTAATTCAATGTTTATTTTTTCTCACAGCAAGTTTGATTACAATGTTTTGCTTGTTGTAGGTGTGAAAGATGTGGCTCTTTTACACATAAACACGTATCTAGTCTTCTTTGGATCCTTTTCCCATGTAGCTTATGACACAATGTTGAGTACTCTTCTCTTGGTATTCCGTAGGCCTTTGGTGATTTTGTATTTCACCTGTGTTTGTATCTCGCTCTTAAACCCAATTTCCTAATGTACACAATTCTCACACCTGTCCATGGGTGAACCATAAATCTGTTTATTGCATCTGTGATTGCCTTTCTCTGTGGAAATATCTTCAGTGATATCAATTTTCAGGGAACACCTATAAGTGATATCGTAGGCTATGTATCTTTCGCTCTGTGACTTACTGCAAGGTGCGTGATGAACTCTAGCCTCACCGATGGTGCTGTTGATGGCATTGTTTCCTTTTGTTCCTTGGCTAATATTCCATCTGCTCAGGTCCCTGTTCTTCTTTGTCCACTCATCTGTTGATGGACTTTCTGCTTGCTTCCATGTCCTGGCTATTGTAATACTCCTGCAATGCAGATTTGCCTGCCTGTGTCTTTCCACTTCTGTCTTCGTTCTTAGGTTATAGGCCCAGGAGTGGGCCTGCTGGATCATATCGTAACTCAGTGTTTACCTTGTAAAGGCACCTCCATTCTGTTCCCATTAGTGCCTCTTACCAGGTGAAGTCCTGTGGCGAGCATTGCCCTCTGAGGAAGGCGCCACTGAGACCCTCCTAAGCCTCAGGGCCCGACTGTACTCTCCTTGGTATGCATCCTGGACTTTATGGTATGAACATACAAAAGGAGATGGTCTTTGGCCAAATCGCTCCAGGGACCTGCTCAGTTACTGGGAGTCCCTGGTTGTTCCCTAAAGCTAGGAAAAGCAACCCTGGAGGGGAAATTGGTGCCTTTGAGGGAGAAGCCGAGCAGCCAACCAACCAGCTGATGCTGATAAGGTGTGACTAAGCCGAGAAGCCAACCAACCAGCTGATGCCGATAAGGCGTGACGAAGCAAATTCCCTGCTTTAGGGGTATATATACGGCTATGCTTTGTTATTAAACTTGCCTTGCAAGCGTCAGTTGCTTGTGCCCTTCTGATCCCATACCTTGGTGCGTTCAGTTCCCTACCCCCTCTCGTCGGTTGTTGCTACACTTTGAGGACCCGCCGCGGCTGGCGGCAAAGTCCCACTTAACCTAGAGGGTATGCACTTCTCCACAACCCCTTCAGCATGAATTGTTGGTAGTCTTGTTGCTGATGGTTCTTCTGACTGGTGTGAGCCGATACCTCTGTGGTTGGATTTGCATGCGTCTCATAAAGCCTTGAAATTGAGCTTTCAGGGATGCCCTTTTTTTCTTCAAACTGTGTGTGTAGCTTACCTCATCACATTCTTTTCTTGAACTATGTGCCGCCTTATGAAATATTTTGGCCACTACCTCCCTCAAGACATTTTGAGGGCAGGTTTCATTGACAGCCCTCCAGGACTTGTGCACACGAAGTGACCATTAGCACGGGTTTTCAAGCTGCCGTTGCAGGTAACGGCCACAGGGCTGCAGCATTTCTGCGTTTCCCACTCTGGTAACTAGTGAAACAGGCCTTCCTGCCAGTGGTGTTCCTTGGTTATCAATGACGGTGGGATGTGTCTGGAGAAACCCCCCAAAGCTGATGTCTCCTTACTTATATCTGTTTTTAAAATGGAATTTCTACTTTTCACTGGAGTACTCTTCCATTGTGTCCATGGGCCACTGCTCCTTTCTGCATTCCTCTGTGGCTGGGCATTTTCATTGCTTCCAAGTGTTGGCTATGGTAAACATTGCTGGATTGCAGGATTACCAGCCCGTGTCTTTTTGATTCTCATCCTCTCAGGTGATAGACCCAGCAGTGGCTATGCTTGATTGAACGGTCGCTCAATGTTGACCCTTTCCAGGCAACTCCACTGTGTTTTCCTTAGGGGCTCTTACCACGTCCCACTTAGAACCGAGGGTACGCATTTCTTCACCACCCCGTCAGCATTTCTTGTTTGCAGAAGTTTTGCTGCTGGCCATGCTGAGTCGTGTGACATGATAGGTTTTTGTAACGTGTATTTTCGTGTCTAATAATTCCTAAGGTTCAGCATTTTTCCACGCCTTTTTTTATTCTGTTAAACAAAAACAGAAAAAAAAACCCCGTGAGTACAATAAACCTCTCGAAATTGTCTTCTTGGAAGGTTGCCCTCTTTGGACTTTTTTGGTCGATTTTCGACCCCAGGATTTTGTTTTGGAGGGCAGGTGTCATTTACAAGCCTGCAATGGGTGTGAATATTGAGTGACCATTAGCACTGACTTTAAAGCTGCTGCTGTGGGAAACGGCCACAAGGCGTCAGCATTGCTACATTCCCACATCTGGTTACTAGGGCAGCAGAGCGTTCTGGAAGTCCTGTTCCCAGGTTGTCAATTAGAATGGAATGTGCCAGGAAAAAACCCCAGAAGTGTATGTCACATTACTTCTTGTTCGCTCTTTTAATTTGTTTAAATCGGGGTAATGATTAGAATACTGGTGGTCCTATATGTACAGAATCTGGTTCATTTGTACGTTTTATATATATATATATATATTCTTGTACAGATCCTCTTCCCATGTAAATTATTGCAGAGTGTTCTGGTGATCTCCCTTGCTATATGGTCGGTCTGTTTGATATATATATTTAATACGTATTTGTACACATATGGTGACACTAATCTTAATTTATCCATTCCCCCCACCTTTCATTTTACATCAGCTTAGTTTGTTTTCTAAGTCTCTGAGTGTCTTTCTTTGTGGAAATATGTTCATTTGTGTCAGCTGTTAGATAACGCCTATAGGTGATGTCATACGGTATGCCTTTTGCTTTCCGACTTAACTCATGTTCTGTGATGATCTCTAGGCTCATCTCGGGTGCCTCAAAGAGCAGTGTTTCCTTGTTTTCCATGGCTAATAGTCCACTGTGTCCACGGACCAGCTCTTCTTATCCATTCTTCTGTTGATGGACATTTGGGTTGCTTCGGTGTCTTGGCTACTGTGAAAACTCGTGGAGTGCAGCTCTTGCAGCCTGTCTTCTCAGGTGAGAGGCTCGGCTGTGGGTGTTCTGGATGGAAGGGTGGCTCAATTTTTAATTGAAATCGCAGCTCCTTTCTGTTCTCATTATTGGCTGTTACAACTAGACATGTCCTCCACAGACAGAGGGAACAGAGTTCTCTAAAACCCCTTCAGCATTTATTGTTTGTAGTCTTTTGGCTGACAGTAGTTAACTTGGGTGAGCTGAAAGCTTTTTGTAGGTTAGAGGAGTCTGATGATTCCTGATGTTGAGCTTTTCTCCATTTTCCTTTTTTTGATAAAGAGTGAGTAAAACTTACCTCTATCATACTATCTCTTTGACACATTTGCCTGCTTTGAATTTTTTTGGCCACGGCCGAGCTCAGGACATTTTTTTTTTTTGAGGGCAGGTGTCTTTTAGAGGCCTGAGTCCTTATGAATGTTAAGTGACCCATAGCTATGCGTTTGAAGCCGCTCTTGCGGGAAACGGCCACAAGGCGGCAGCATTTCTCCATTTCCAACTCTGGGTTTTCCTGCAACAGAGGCTTCCTGGAAATTGTGTTAGTAGGCTGCAAATGAGAGTGCAGTGTGTCAGGGCAAACCCCCAAGAGCTTATAACTCCTTACTTCTTGTGTGTTTTTTAAAATTTAATTGTTATCTAGTATCACAGCCAATTGGATAAAAATGTGGTGTGTGTTCTAGGTGTACTGCATCTGGTTCATCATATGTATGTATCAATCTATTCATCTTTGGATCCTTTCCCGTGTAGGTTATTACAGAGTGTTGAGTCGACCTCTCCTGGTATTCCTTAGGTATTTTGTGATTATATATTTCATATGTATCAGTACATGTCTGTAAACCCCCATATCCAAATTCATACATTCCTTACACCTTTCCACTTGGTTAAGCATAGTTGGTTTTCTGCATCTATGCACGGCCTTCTCTTGGAAATGACTTCATGGGTATCAATGTTGAAGTAACAGCTATAAGTGATGTCATAGGATATTTCTATTTCGGTTTCTTTCGTACTTCCTTTTGGGTGGGTATCTCTAGATCCTTCTACGGTGGTGCCAGCGGCACTGTTGCATGCTCTTCCGTGGCTCATGTTCCATTGTGCACATGGGCCCCCTTCTTCTTGGTGCATTGTTCTGTTGATGGACATTTGGGTTTCTTCCAAGTCTTGGCGATGGTACATGTTGCTGCAGTGCAGGACGGCCAGCCTGTGTCTTTTTGATTTTGGTCTACTTGGGAGATAGGCCCATCAGTTAGCTCAATTTTTACCTTTCAACGCACCTCCACGGTGTTCTCACTACTAGCTGTTCCCAGGTTACGTCCCAGCGGCAGCTAGAGGGCACAGAGTTCTCTAAAACACCTTGAGCATTTATTCTTTGTAGACTCTGTGGCTGATGATCATTCTGACGACGGTGGGTGAACGTTTTTGTCGACTGGATTTGCATGGCTTTATTAATTCCTGATGTTGAGCATTTTTCCATGCCCTTTTATTTATCACAAGAGAAAGAAAGAAAGAGAAGACAAAATGTGCGCAAAATATGCCTCTTGAAATTGTCGTTTTGAAGTGTGCACGTCTTTTGAGTTTTTTTCCTCGATGTACGACCCAAGAATTGTTTTTGAGGGCAGGTGTCATTTATAGGCCTGCAATGATTTTGAATATCAAGTGACCATTAGCACTGGGTTTAAAGCTGCTGTTTTGAGAAACGGCCACAAGGCGGCAGCAGGTCTCCTTTACCAAACCTGGTTACTCGGGCAACAGAGCCTCCGTGGAAGTCGTATTCTCGGTTGTCAATTAGAATGGACTGTGCCAGGAAAAAGCCCCTTAAGTTTGTGTCTCACGACTGACCTGTTCGTTTTTTAATTCAATGTTTATTTTTTCTCACAGCAAGTTTGATTACAATGTTTTGCTTGTTGTAGGTGTGAAAGATGTGGCTCTTTTACACATAAACACGTATCTAGTCTTCTTTGGATCCTTTTCCCATGTAGCTTATGACACAATGTTGAGTACTCTTCTCTTGGTATTCCGTAGGCCTTTGGTGATTTTGTATTTCACCTGTGTTTGTATCTCGCTCTTAAACCCAATTTCCTAATGTACACAATTCTCACACCTGTCCATGGGTGAACCATAAATCTGTTTATTGCATCTGTGATTGCCTTTCTCTGTGGAAATATCTTCAGTGATATCAATTTTCAGGGAACACCTATAAGTGATATCGTAGGCTATGTATCTTTCGCTCTGTGACTTACTGCAAGGTGCGTGATGAACTCTAGCCTCACCGATGGTGCTGTTGATGGCATTGTTTCCTTTTGTTCCTTGGCTAATATTCCATCTGTTCAGGTCCCTGTTCTTCTTTGTCCACTCATCTGTTGATGGACTTTCTGCTTGCTTCCATGTCCTGGCTATTGTAATACTCCTGCAATGCAGATTTGCCTGCCTGTGTCTTTCCACTTCTGTCTTCTTTCTTAGGTTATAGGCCCAGGAGTGGGCCTGCTGGATCATATCGTAACTCAGTGTTTACCTTGTAAAGGCACCTCCATTCTGTTCCCATTAGTGCCTCTTACCAGGTGAAGTCCTGTGGCGAGCATTGCCCTCTGAGGAAGGCGCCACTGAGACCCTCCTAAGCCTCAGGGCCCGACTGTACTCTCCTTGGTATGCATCCTGGACTTTATGGTATGAACATACAAAAGGAGATGGTCTTTGGCCAAATCGCTCCAGGGACCTGCTCAGTTACTGGGAGTCCCTGGTTGTTCCCTAAAGCTAGGAAAAGCAACCCTGGAGGGGAAATTGGTGCCTTTGAGGGAGAAGCCGAGCAGCCAACCAACCAGCTGATGCTGATAAGGTGTGACTAAGCCGAGAAGCCAACCAACCAGCTGATGCCGATAAGGCGTGACGAAGCAAATTCCCTGCTTTAGGGGTATATATACGGCTATGCTTTGTTATTAAACTTGCCTTGCAAGCGTCAGTTGCTTGTGCCCTTCTGATCCCATACCTTGGTGCGTTCAGTTCCCTACCCCCTCTCGTCGGTTGTTGCTACACTTTGAGGACCCGCCGCGGCTGGCGGCAAAGTCCCACTTAACCTAGAGGGTATGCACTTCTCCACAACCCCTTCAGCATGAATTGTTGGTAGTCTTGTTGCTGATGGTTCTTCTGACTGGTGTGAGCCGATACCTCTGTGGTTGGATTTGCATGCGTCTCATAAAGCCTTGAAATTGAGCTTTCAGGGATGCCCTTTTTTTCTTCAAACTGTGTGTGTAGCTTACCTCATCACATTCTTTTCTTGAACTATGTGCCGCCTTTTGAAATATTTTGGCCACTACCTCCCTCAAGACATTTTGAGGGCAGGTTTCATTGACAGCCCTCCAGGACTTGTGCACACGAAGTGACCATTAGCACGGGTTTTCAAGCTGCCGTTGCAGGTAACGGCCACAGGGCTGCAGCATTTCTGCGTTTCCCACTCTGGTAACTAGTGAAACAGGCCTTCCTGCCAGTGGTGTTCCTTGGTTATCAATGACGGTGGGATGTGTCTGGAGAAACCCCCCAAAGCTGATGTCTCCTTACTTATATCTGTTTTTAAAATGGAATTTCTACTTTTCACTGGAGTACTCTTCCATTGTGTCCATGGGCCACTGCTCCTTTCTGCATTCCTCTGTGGCTGGGCATTTTCATTGCTTCCAAGTGTTGGCTATGGTAAACATTGCTGGATTGCAGGATTGCCAGCCCGTGTCTTTTTGATTCTCATCCTCTCAGGTGATAGACCCAGCAGTGGCTATGCTTGATTGAACGGTCGCTCAATGTTGACCCTTTCCAGGCAACTCCACTGTGTTTTCCTTAGGGGCTCTTACCACGTCCCACTTAGAACCGAGGGTACGCATTTCTTCACCACCCCGTCAGCATTTCTTGTTTGCAGAAGTTTTGCTGCTGGCCATGCTGAGTCGTGTGACATGATAGGTTTTTGTAACGTGTATTTTCGTGTCTAATAATTCCTAAGGTTCAGCATTTTTCCACGCCTTTTTTTATTCTGTTAAACAAAAACAGAAAAAAAAACCCCGTGAGTACAATAAACCTCTCGAAATTGTCTTCTTGGAAGGTTGCCCTCTTTGGACTTTTTTGGTCGATTTTCGACCCCAGGATTTTGTTTTGGAGGGCAGGTGTCATTTACAAGCCTGCAATGGGTGTGAATATTGAGTGACCATTAGCACTGACTTTAAAGCTGCTGCTGTGGGAAACGGCCACAAGGCGTCAGCATTGCTACATTCCCACATCTGGTTACTAGGGCAGCAGAGCCTTCTGGAAGTCCTGTTCCCAGGTTGTCAATTAGAATGGAATGTGCCAGGAAAAAACCCCAGAAGTGTATGTCACATTACTTCTTGTTCGCTCTTTTAATTTGTTTAAATCGGGGTAATGATTAGAATACTGTTGGTCCTATATGTACAGAATCTGGTTCATTTGTACGTTTTATATATATATATATATATATTCTTGTACAGATCCTCTTCCCATGTAAATTATTGCAGAGTGTTCTGGTGACCTCCCTTGCTATATGGTCGGTCTGTTTGATATATATATTTAATACGTATTTGTACACATATGGTGACACTAATCTTAATTTATCCATTCCCCCCACCTTTCATTTTACATCAGCTTAGTTTGTTTTCTAAGTCTCTGAGTGTCTTTCTTTGTGGAAATATGTTCATTTGTGTCAGCTGTTAGATAACGCCTATAGGTGATGTCATACGGTATGCCTTTTGCTTTCCGACTTAACTCATGTTCTGTGATGATCTCTAGGCTCATCTCGGGTGCCTCAAAGAGCAGTGTTTCCTTGTTTTCCATGGCTAATAGTCCACTGTGTCCACGGACCAGCTCTTCTTATCCATTCTTCTGTTGATGGACATTTGGGTTGCTTCGGTGTCTTGGCTACTGTGAAAACTCGTGGAGTGCAGCTCTTGCAGCCTGTCTTCTCAGGTGAGAGGCTCGGCTGTGGGTGTTCTGGATGGAAGGGTGGCTCAATTTTTAATTGAAAACGCAGCTCCTTTCTGTTCTCATTATTGGCTGTTACAACTAGACATGTCCTCCACAGACAGAGGGAACAGAGTTCTCTAAAACCCCTTCAGCATTTATTGTTTGTAGTCTTTTGGCTGACAGTAGTTAACTTGGGTGAGCTGAAAGCTTTTTGTAGGTTAGAGGAGTCTGATGATTCCTGATGTTGAGCTTTTCTCCATTTTCCTTTTTTTGATAAAGAGTGAGTAAAACTTACCTCTATCATACTATCTCTTTGACACATTTGCCTGCTTTGAATTTTTTTGGCCACGGCCGAGCTCAGGACATTTTTTTTTTTTGAGGGCAGGTGTCTTTTAGAGGCCTGAGTCCTTATGAATGTTAAGTGACCCATAGCTATGCGTTTGAAGCCGCTCTTGCGGGAAACGGCCACAAGGCGGCAGCATTTCTCCATTTCCAACTCTGGGTTTTCCTGCAACAGAGGCTTCCTGGAAATTGTGTTAGTAGGCTGCAAATGAGAGTGCAGTGTGTCAGGGCAAACCCCCAAGAGCTTATAACTCCTTACTTCTTGTGTGTTTTTTAAAATTTAATTGTTATCTAGTATCACAGCCAATTGGATAAAAATGTGGTGTGTGTTCTAGGTGTACTGCATCTGGTTCATCATATGTATGTATCAATCTATTCATCTTTGGATCCTTTCCCGTGTAGGTTATTACAGAGTGTTGAGTCGACCTCTCCTGGTATTCCTTAGGTATTTTGTGATTATATATTTCATATGTATCAGTACATGTCTGTAAACCCCCATATCCAAATTCATACATTCCTTACACCTTTCCACTTGGTTAAGCATAGTTGGTTTTCTGCATCTATGCACGGCCTTCTCTTGGAAATGACTTCATGGGTATCAATGTTGAAGTAACAGCTATAAGTGATGTCATAGGATATTTCTATTTCGGTTTCTTTCGTACTTCCTTTTGGGTGGGTATCTCTAGATCCTTCTACGGTGGTGCCAGCGGCACTGTTGCATGCTCTTCCGTGGCTCATGTTCCATTGTGCACATGGGCCCCCTTCTTCTTGGTGCATTGTTCTGTTGATGGACATTTGGGTTTCTTCCAAGTCTTGGCGATGGTACATGTTGCTGCAGTGCAGGACGGCCAGCCTGTGTCTTTTTGATTTTGGTCTACTCGGGAGATAGGCCCATCAGTTAGCTCAATTTTTACCTTTCAACGCACCTCCACGGTGTTCTCACTACTAGCTGTTCCCAGGTTACGTCCCAGCGGCAGCTAGAGGGCACAGAGTTCTCTAAAACACCTTGAGCATTTATTCTTTGTAGACTCTGTGGCTGATGATCATTCTGACGACGGTGGGTGAACGTTTTTGTCGACTGGATTTGCATGGCTTTATTAATTCCTGATGTTGAGCATTTTTCCATGCCCTTTTATTTATCACAAGAGAAAGAAAGAAAGAGAAGACAAAATGTGCGCAAAATATGCCTCTTGAAATTGTCGTTTTGAAGTGTGCACGTCTTTTGAGTTTTTTTCCTCGATGTACGACCCAAGAATTGTTTTTGAGGGCAGGTGTCATTTATAGGCCTGCAATGATTTTGAATATCAAGTGACCATTAGCACTGGGTTTAAAGCTGCTGTTTTGAGAAACGGCCACAAGGCGGCAGCAGGTCTCCTTTACCAAACCTGGTTACTCGGGCAACAGAGCCTCCGTGGAAGTCGTATTCTCGGTTGTCAATTAGAATGGACTGTGCCAGGAAAAAGCCCCTTAAGTTTGTGTCTCACGACTGACCTGTTCGTTTTTTAATTCAATGTTTATTTTTTCTCACAGCAAGTTTGATTACAATGTTTTGCTTGTTGTAGGTGTGAAAGATGTGGCTCTTTTACACATAAACACGTATCTAGTCTTCTTTGGATCCTTTTCCCATGTAGCTTATGACACAATGTTGAGTACTCTTCTCTTGGTATTCCGTAGGCCTTTGGTGATTTTGTATTTCACCTGTGTTTGTATCTCGCTCTTAAACCCAATTTCCTAATGTACACAATTCTCACACCTGTCCATGGGTGAACCATAAATCTGTTTATTGCATCTGTGATTGCCTTTCTCTGTGGAAATATCTTCAGTGATATCAATTTTCAGGGAACACCTATAAGTGATATCGTAGGCTATGTATCTTTCGCTCTGTGACTTACTGCAAGGTGCGTGATGAACTCTAGCCTCACCGATGGTGCTGTTGATGGCATTGTTTCCTTTTGTTCCTTGGCTAATATTCCATCTGTTCAGGTCCCTGTTCTTCTTTGTCCACTCATCTGTTGATGGACTTTCTGCTTGCTTCCATGTCCTGGCTATTGTAATACTCCTGCAATGCAGATTTGCCTGCCTGTGTCTTTCCACTTCTGTCTTCGTTCTTAGGTTATAGGCCCAGGAGTGGGCCTGCTGGATCATATCGTAACTCAGTGTTTACCTTGTAAAGGCACCTCCATTCTGTTCCCATTAGTGCCTCTTACCAGGTGAAGTCCTGTGGCGAGCATTGCCCTCTGAGGAAGGCGCCACTGAGACCCTCCTAAGCCTCAGGGCCCGACTGTACTCTCCTTGGTATGCATCCTGGACTTTATGGTATGAACATACAAAAGGAGATGGTCTTTGGCCAAATCGCTCCAGGGACCTGCTCAGTTACTGGGAGTCCCTGGTTGTTCCCTAAAGCTAGGAAAAGCAACCCTGGAGGGGAAATTGGTGCCTTTGAGGGAGAAGCCGAGCAGCCAACCAACCAGCTGATGCTGATAAGGTGTGACTAAGCCGAGAAGCCAACCAACCAGCTGATGCCGATAAGGCGTGACGAAGCAAATTCCCTGCTTTAGGGGTATATATACGGCTATGCTTTGTTATTAAACTTGCCTTGCAAGCGTCAGTTGCTTGTGCCCTTCTGATCCCATACCTTGGTGCGTTCAGTTCCCTACCCCCTCTCGTCGGTTGTTGCTACACTTTGAGGACCCGCCGCGGCTGGCGGCAAAGTCCCACTTAACCTAGAGGGTATGCACTTCTCCACAACCCCTTCAGCATGAATTGTTGGTAGTCTTGTTGCTGATGGTTCTTCTGACTGGTGTGAGCCGATACCTCTGTGGTTGGATTTGCATGCGTCTCATAAAGCCTTGAAATTGAGCTTTCAGGGATGCCCTTTTTTTCTTCAAACTGTGTGTGTAGCTTACCTCATCACATTCTTTTCTTGAACTATGTGCCGCCTTTTGAAATATTTTGGCCACTACCTCCCTCAAGACATTTTGAGGGCAGGTTTCATTGACAGCCCTCCAGGACTTGTGCACACGAAGTGACCATTAGCACGGGTTTTCAAGCTGCCGTTGCAGGTAACGGCCACAGGGCTGCAGCATTTCTGCGTTTCCCACTCTGGTAACTAGTGAAACAGGCCTTCCTGCCAGTGGTGTTCCTTGGTTATCAATGACGGTGGGATGTGTCTGGAGAAACCCCCCAAAGTTGATGTCTCCTTACTTATATCTGTTTTTAAAATGGAATTTCTACTTTTCACTGGAGTACTCTTCCATTGTGTCCATGGGCCACTGCTCCTTTCTGCATTCCTCTGTGGCTGGGCATTTTCATTGCTTCCAAGTGTTGGCTATGGTAAACATTGCTGGATTGCAGGATTGCCAGCCCGTGTCTTTTTGATTCTCATCCTCTCAGGTGATAGACCCAGCAGTGGCTATGCTTGATTGAACGGTCGCTCAATGTTGACCCTTTCCAGGCAACTCCACTGTGTTTTCCTTAGGGGCTCTTACCACGTCCCACTTAGAACCGAGGGTACGCATTTCTTCACCACCCCGTCAGCATTTCTTGTTTGCAGAAGTTTTGCTGCTGGCCATGCTGAGTCGTGTGACATGATAGGTTTTTGTAACGTGTATTTTCGTGTCTAATAATTCCTAAGGTTCAGCATTTTTCCACGCCTTTTTTTATTCTGTTAAACAAAAACAGAAAAAAAAACCCCGTGAGTACAATAAACCTCTCGAAATTGTCTTCTTGGAAGGTTGCCCTCTTTGGACTTTTTTGGTCGATTTTCGACCCCAGGATTTTGTTTTGGAGGGCAGGTGTCATTTACAAGCCTGCAATGGGTGTGAATATTGAGTGACCATTAGCACTGACTTTAAAGCTGCTGCTGTGGGAAACGGCCACAAGGCGTCAGCATTGCTACATTCCCACATCTGGTTACTAGGGCAGCAGAGCGTTCTGGAAGTCCTGTTCCCAGGTTGTCAATTAGAATGGAATGTGCCAGGAAAAAACCCCAGAAGTGTATGTCACATTACTTCTTGTTCGCTCTTTTAATTTGTTTAAATCGGGGTAATGATTAGAATACTGTTGGTCCTATATGTACAGAATCTGGTTCATTTGTACGTTTTATATATATATATATATATATTCTTGTACAGATCCTCTTCCCATGTAAATTATTGCAGAGTGTTCTGGTGACCTCCCTTGCTATATGGTCGGTCTGTTTGATATATATATTTAATACGTATTTGTACACATATGGTGACACTAATCTTAATTTATCCATTCCCCCCACCTTTCATTTTACATCAGCTTAGTTTGTTTTCTAAGTCTCTGAGTGTCTTTCTTTGTGGAAATATGTTCATTTGTGTCAGCTGTTAGATAACGCCTATAGGTGATGTCATACGGTATGCCTTTTGCTTTCCGACTTAACTCATGTTCTGTGATGATCTCTAGGCTCATCTCGGGTGCCTCAAAGAGCAGTGTTTCCTTGTTTTCCATGGCTAATAGTCCACTGTGTCCACGGACCAGCTCTTCTTATCCATTCTTCTGTTGATGGACATTTGGGTTGCTTCGGTGTCTTGGCTACTGTGAAAACTCGTGGAGTGCAGCTCTTGCAGCCTGTCTTCTCAGGTGAGAGGCTCGGCTGTGGGTGTTCTGGATGGAAGGGTGGCTCAATTTTTAATTGAAAACGCAGCTCCTTTCTGTTCTCATTATTGGCTGTTACAACTAGACATGTCCTCCACAGACAGAGGGAACAGAGTTCTCTAAAACCCCTTCAGCATTTATTGTTTGTAGTCTTTTGGCTGACAGTAGTTAACTTGGGTGAGCTGAAAGCTTTTTGTAGGTTAGAGGAGTCTGATGATTCCTGATGTTGAGCTTTTCTCCATTTTCCTTTTTTTGATAAAGAGTGAGTAAAACTTACCTCTATCATACTATCTCTTTGACACATTTGCCTGCTTTGAATTTTTTTGGCCACGGCCGAGCTCAGGACATTTTTTTTTTTTGAGGGCAGGTGTCTTTTAGAGGCCTGAGTCCTTATGAATGTTAAGTGACCCATAGCTATGCGTTTGAAGCCGCTCTTGCGGGAAACGGCCACAAGGCGGCAGCATTTCTCCATTTCCAACTCTGGGTTTTCCTGCAACAGAGGCTTCCTGGAAATTGTGTTAGTAGGCTGCAAATGAGAGTGCAGTGTGTCAGGGCAAACCCCCAAGAGCTTATAACTCCTTACTTCTTGTGTGTTTTTTAAAATTTAATTGTTATCTAGTATCACAGCCAATTGGATAAAAATGTGGTGTGTGTTCTAGGTGTACTGCATCTGGTTCATCATATGTATGTATCAATCTATTCATCTTTGGATCCTTTCCCGTGTAGGTTATTACAGAGTGTTGAGTCGACCTCTCCTGGTATTCCTTAGGTATTTTGTGATTATATATTTCATATGTATCAGTACATGTCTGTAAACCCCCATATCCAAATTCATACATTCCTTACACCTTTCCACTTGGTTAAGCATAGTTGGTTTTCTGCATCTATGCACGGCCTTCTCTTGGAAATGACTTCATGGGTATCAATGTTGAAGTAACAGCTATAAGTGATGTCATAGGATATTTCTATTTCGGTTTCTTTCGTACTTCCTTTTGGGTGGGTATCTCTAGATCCTTCTACGGTGGTGCCAGCGGCACTGTTGCATGCTCTTCCGTGGCTCATGTTCCATTGTGCACATGGGCCCCCTTCTTCTTGGTGCATTGTTCTGTTGATGGACATTTGGGTTTCTTCCAAGTCTTGGCGATGGTACATGTTGCTGCAGTGCAGGACGGCCAGCCTGTGTCTTTTTGATTTTGGTCTACTCGGGAGATAGGCCCATCAGTTAGCTCAATTTTTACCTTTCAACGCACCTCCACGGTGTTCTCACTACTAGCTGTTCCCAGGTTACGTCCCAGCGGCAGCTAGAGGGCACAGAGTTCTCTAAAACACCTTGAGCATTTATTCTTTGTAGACTCTGTGGCTGATGATCATTCTGACGACGGTGGGTGAACGTTTTTGTCGACTGGATTTGCATGGCTTTATTAATTCCTGATGTTGAGCATTTTTCCATGCCCTTTTATTTATCACAAGAGAAAGAAAGAAAGAGAAGACAAAATGTGCGCAAAATATGCCTCTTGAAATTGTCGTTTTGAAGTGTGCACGTCTTTTGAGTTTTTTTCCTCGATGTACGACCCAAGAATTGTTTTTGAGGGCAGGTGTCATTTATAGGCCTGCAATGATTTTGAATATCAAGTGACCATTAGCACTGGGTTTAAAGCTGCTGTTTTGAGAAACGGCCACAAGGCGGCAGCAGGTCTCCTTTACCAAACCTGGTTACTCGGGCAACAGAGCCTCCGTGGAAGTCGTATTCTCGGTTGTCAATTAGAATGGACTGTGCCAGGAAAAAGCCCCTTAAGTTTGTGTCTCACGACTGACCTGTTCGTTTTTTAATTCAATGTTTATTTTTTCTCACAGCAAGTTTGATTACAATGTTTTGCTTGTTGTAGGTGTGAAAGATGTGGCTCTTTTACACATAAACACGTATCTAGTCTTCTTTGGATCCTTTTCCCATGTAGCTTATGACACAATGTTGAGTACTCTTCTCTTGGTATTCCGTAGGCCTTTGGTGATTTTGTATTTCACCTGTGTTTGTATCTCGCTCTTAAACCCAATTTCCTAATGTACACAATTCTCACACCTGTCCATGGGTGAACCATAAATCTGTTTATTGCATCTGTGATTGCCTTTCTCTGTGGAAATATCTTCAGTGATATCAATTTTCAGGGAACACCTATAAGTGATATCGTAGGCTATGTATCTTTCGCTCTGTGACTTACTGCAAGGTGCGTGATGAACTCTAGCCTCACCGATGGTGCTGTTGATGGCATTGTTTCCTTTTGTTCCTTGGCTAATATTCCATCTGTTCAGGTCCCTGTTCTTCTTTGTCCACTCATCTGTTGATGGACTTTCTGCTTGCTTCCATGTCCTGGCTATTGTAATACTCCTGCAATGCAGATTTGCCTGCCTGTGTCTTTCCACTTCTGTCTTCGTTCTTAGGTTATAGGCCCAGGAGTGGGCCTGCTGGATCATATCGTAACTCAGTGTTTACCTTGTAAAGGCACCTCCATTCTGTTCCCATTAGTGCCTCTTACCAGGTGAAGTCCTGTGGCGAGCATTGCCCTCTGAGGAAGGCGCCACTGAGACCCTCCTAAGCCTCAGGGCCCGACTGTACTCTCCTTGGTATGCATCCTGGACTTTATGGTATGAACATACAAAAGGAGATGGTCTTTGGCCAAATCGCTCCAGGGACCTGCTCAGTTACTGGGAGTCCCTGGTTGTTCCCTAAAGCTAGGAAAAGCAACCCTGGAGGGGAAATTGGTGCCTTTGAGGGAGAAGCCGAGCAGCCAACCAACCAGCTGATGCTGATAAGGTGTGACTAAGCCGAGAAGCCAACCAACCAGCTGATGCCGATAAGGCGTGACGAAGCAAATTCCCTGCTTTAGGGGTATATATACGGCTATGCTTTGTTATTAAACTTGCCTTGCAAGCGTCAGTTGCTTGTGCCCTTCTGATCCCATACCTTGGTGCGTTCAGTTCCCTACCCCCTCTCGTCGGTTGTTGCTACACTTTGAGGACCCGCCGCGGCTGGCGGCAAAGTCCCACTTAACCTAGAGGGTATGCACTTCTCCACAACCCCTTCAGCATGAATTGTTGGTAGTCTTGTTGCTGATGGTTCTTCTGACTGGTGTGAGCCGATACCTCTGTGGTTGGATTTGCATGCGTCTCATAAAGCCTTGAAATTGAGCTTTCAGGGATGCCCTTTTTTTCTTCAAACTGTGTGTGTAGCTTACCTCATCACATTCTTTTCTTGAACTATGTGCCGCCTTATGAAATATTTTGGCCACTACCTCCCTCAAGACATTTTGAGGGCAGGTTTCATTGACAGCCCTCCAGGACTTGTGCACACGAAGTGACCATTAGCACGGGTTTTCAAGCTGCCGTTGCAGGTAACGGCCACAGGGCTGCAGCATTTCTGCGTTTCCCACTCTGGTAACTAGTGAAACAGGCCTTCCTGCCAGTGGTGTTCCTTGGTTATCAATGACGGTGGGATGTGTCTGGAGAAACCCCCCAAAGCTGATGTCTCCTTACTTATATCTGTTTTTAAAATGGAATTTCTACTTTTCACTGGAGTACTCTTCCATTGTGTCCATGGGCCACTGCTCCTTTCTGCATTCCTCTGTGGCTGGGCATTTTCATTGCTTCCAAGTGTTGGCTATGGTAAACATTGCTGGATTGCAGGATTGCCAGCCCGTGTCTTTTTGATTCTCATCCTCTCAGGTGATAGACCCAGCAGTGGCTATGCTTGATTGAACGGTCGCTCAATGTTGACCCTTTCCAGGCAACTCCACTGTGTTTTCCTTAGGGGCTCTTACCACGACCCACTTAGAACCGAGGGTACGCATTTCTTCACCACCCCGTCAGCATTTCTTGTTTGCAGAAGTTTTGCTGCTGGCCATGCTGAGTCGTGTGACATGATAGGTTTTTGTAACGTGTATTTTCGTGTCTAATAATTCCTAAGGTTCAGCATTTTTCCACGCCTTTTTTTATTCTGTTAAACAAAAACATAAAAAAAAAAACCCGTGAGTACAATAAACCTCTCGAAATTGTCTTCTTGGAAGGTTGCCCTCTTTCGACTTTTTTGGTCGATTTTCGACCCCAGGATTTTGTTTTGGAGGGCAGGTGTCATTTACAAGCCTGCAATGGGTGTGAATATTGAGTGACCATTAGCACTGACTTTAAAGCTGCTGCTGTGGGAAACGGCCACAAGGCGTCAGCATTGCTACATTCCCACATCTGGTTACTAGGGCAGCAGAGCCTTCTGGAAGTCCTGTTCCCAGGTTGTCAATTAGAATGGAATGTGCCAGGAAAAAACCCCAGAAGTGTATGTCACATTACTTCTTGTTCGCTCTTTTAATTTGTTTAAATCGGGGTAATGATTAGAATACTGTTGGTCCTATATGTACAGAATCTGGTTCATTTGTACGTTTTATATATATATATATTCTTGTACAGATCCTCTTCCCATGTAAATTATTGCAGAGTGTTCTGGTGACCTCCCTTGCTATATGGTCGGTCTGTTTGATATATATATTTAATACGTATTTGTACACATATGGTGACACTAATCTTAATTTATCCATTCCCCCCACCTTTCATTTTACATCAGCTTAGTTTGCTTTCTAAGTCTGTGAGTGTCTTTCTTTGTGGAAATATGTTCATTTGTGTCAGCTGTTAGATAACGCCTATAGGTGATGTCATACGGTATGCCTTTTGCTTTCCGACTTAACTCATGTTCTGTGATGATCTCTAGGCTCATCTCGGGTGCCTCAAAGAGCAGTGTTTCCTTGTTTTCCATGGATAATAGTCCACTGTGTCCACGGACCAGCTCTTCTTATCCATTCTTCTGTTGATGGACATTTGGGTTGCTTCGGTGTCTTGGCTACTGTGAAAACTCGTGGAGTGCAGCTCTTGCAGCCTGTCTTCTCAGGTGAGAGGCTCGGCTGTGGGTGTTCTGGATGGAAGGGTGGCTCAATTTTTAATTGAAAACGCAGCTCCTTTCTGTTCTCATTATTGGCTGTTACAACTAGACATGTCCTCCACAGACAGAGGGAACAGAGTTCTCTAAAACCCCTTCAGCATTTATTGTTTGTAGTCTTTTGGCTGACAGTAGTTAACTTGGGTGAGCTGAAAGCTTTTTGTAGGTTAGAGGAGTCTGATGATTCCTGATGTTGAGCTTTTCTCCATTTTCCTTTTTTTGATAAAGAGTGAGTAAAACTTACCTCTATCATACTATCTCTTTGACACATTTGCCTGATTTGAATTTTTTTGGCCACGGCCGAGCTCAGGACATTTTTTTTTTTGAGGGCAGGTGTCTTTTAGAGGCCTGAGTCCTTATGAATGTTAAGTGACCCATAGCTATGCGTTTGAAGCCGCTCTTGCGGGAAACGGCCACAAGGCGGCAGCATTTCTCCATTTCCAACTCTGGGTTTTCCTGCAACAGAGGCTTCCTGGAAATTGTGTTAGTAGGCTGCAAATGAGAGTGCAGTGTGTCAGGGCAAACCCCCAAGAGCTTATATCTCCTTACTTCTTGTGTGTTTTTTAAAATTTAATTGTTATCTAGTATCACAGCCAATTGGATAAAAATGTGGTGTGTGTTCTAGGTGTACTGCATCTGGTTCATCATATGTATGTATCAATCTATTCATCTTTGGATCCTTTCCCGTGTAGGTTATTACAGAGTGTTGAGTCGACCTCTCCTGGTATTCCTTAGGTATTTTGTGATTATATATTTCATATGTATCAGTACATGTCTGTAAACCCCCATATCCAAATTCATACATTCCTTACACCTTTCCACTTGGTTAAGCATAGTTGGTTTTCTGCATCTATGCACGGCCTTCTCTTGGAAATGACTTCATGGGTATCAATGTTGAAGTAACAGCTATAAGTGATGTCACAGGATATTTCTATTTCGGTTTCTTTCGTACTTCCTTTTGGGTGGGTATCTCTAGATCCTTCTACGGTGGTGCCAGCGGCACTGTTGCATGCTTTTCCGTGGCTCATGTTCCATTGTGCACATGGGCCCCCTTCTTCTTGGTGCATTGTTCTGTTGATGGACATTTGGGTTTCTTCCAAGTCTTGGCGATGGTACATGTTGCTGCAGTGCAGGACGGCCAGCCTGTGTCTTTTTGATTTTGGTCTACTCGGGAGATAGGCCCATCAGTTAGCTCAATTTTTACCTTTCAACGCACCTCCACGGTGTTCTCACTACTAGCTGTTCCCAGGTTACGTCCCAGCGGCAGCTAGAGGGCACAGAGTTCTCTAAAACACCTTGAGCATTTATTCTTTGTAGACTCTGTGGCTGATGATCATTCTGACGACGGTGGGTGAACGTTTTTGTCGACTGGATTTGCATGGCTTTATTAATTCCTGATGTTGAGCATTTTTCCATGCCCTTTTATTTATCACAAGAGAAAGAAAGAAAGAGAAGACAAAATGTGCGCAAAATATGCCTCTTGAAATTGTCGTTTTGAAGTGTGCACGTCTTTTGAGTTTTTTTCCTCGATGTACGACCCAAGAATTGTTTTTGAGGGCAGGTGTCATTTATAGGCCTGCAATGATTTTGAATATCAAGTGACCATTAGCACTGGGTTTAAAGCTGCTGTTTTGAGAAACGGCCACAAGGCGGCAGCAGGTCTCCTTTACCAAACCTGGTTACTCGGGCAACAGAGCCTCCGTGGAAGTCGTATTCTCGGTTGTCAATTAGAATGGACTGTGCCAGGAAAAAGCCCCTTAAGTTTGTGTCTCACGACTGACCTGTTCGTTTTTTAATTCAATGTTTATTTTTTCTCACAGCAAGTTTGATTACAATGTTTTGCTTGTTGTAGGTGTGAAAGATGTGGCTCTTTTACACATAAACACGTATCTAGTCTTCTTTGGATCCTTTTCCCATGTAGCTTATGACACAATGTTGAGTACTCTTCTCTTGGTATTCCGTAGGCCTTTGGTGATTTTGTATTTCACCTGTGTTTGTATCTCGCTCTTAAACCCAATTTCCTAATGTACACAATTCTCACACCTGTCCATGGGTGAACCATAAATCTGTTTATTGCATCTGTGATTGCCTTTCTCTGTGGAAATATCTTCAGTGATATCAATTTTCAGGGAACACCTATAAGTGATATCGTAGGCTATGTATCTTTCGCTCTGTGACTTACTGCAAGGTGCGTGATGAACTCTAGCCTCACCGATGGTGCTGTTGATGGCATTGTTTCCTTTTGTTCCTTGGCTAATATTCCATCTGTTCAGGTCCCTGTTCTTCTTTGTCCACTCATCTGTTGATGGACTTTCTGCTTGCTTCCATGTCCTGGCTATTGTAATACTCCTGCAATGCAGATTTGCCTGCCTGTGTCTTTCCACTTCTGTCTTCTTTCTTAGGTTATAGGCCCAGGAGTGGGCCTGCTGGATCATATCGTAACTCAGTGTTTACCTTGTAAAGGCACCTCCATTCTGTTCCCATTAGTGCCTCTTACCAGGTGAAGTCCTGTGGCGAGCATTGCCCTCTGAGGAAGGCGCCACTGAGACCCTCCTAAGCCTCAGGGCCCGACTGTACTCTCCTTGGTATGCATCCTGGACTTTATGGTATGAACATACAAAAGGAGATGGTCTTTGGCCAAATCGCTCCAGGGACCTGCTCAGTTACTGGGAGTCCCTGGTTGTTCCCTAAAGCTAGGAAAAGCAACCCTGGAGGGGAAATTGGTGCCTTTGAGGGAGAAGCCGAGCAGCCAACCAACCAGCTGATGCTGATAAGGTGTGACTAAGCCGAGAAGCCAACCAACCAGCTGATGCCGATAAGGCGTGACGAAGCAAATTCCCTGCTTTAGGGGTATATATACGGCTATGCTTTGTTATTAAACTTGCCTTGCAAGCGTCAGTTGCTTGTGCCCTTCTGATCCCATACCTTGGTGCGTTCAGTTCCCTACCCCCTCTCGTCGGTTGTTGCTACACTTTGAGGACCCGCCGCGGCTGGCGGCAAAGTCTCACTTAACCTAGAGGGTATGCACTACTCCACAACCCCTTCAGCATGAATTGTTGGTAGTCTTGTTGCTGATGGTTCTTCTGACTGGTGTGAGCCGATACCTCTGTGGTTGGATTTGCATGCGTCTCATAAAGCCTTGAAATTGAGCTTTCAGGGATGCCCTTTTTTTCTTCAAACTGTGTGTGTAGCTTACCTCATCACATTCTTTTCTTGAACTATGTGCCGCCTTTTGAAATAGTTTGGCCACTACCTCCCTCAAGACATTTTGAGGGCAGGTTTCATTGACAGCCCTCCAGGACTTGTGCACACGAAGTGACCATTAGCACGGGTTTTCAAGCTGCCGTTGCAGGTAACGGCCACAGGGCTGCAGCATTTCTGCGTTTCCCACTCTGGTAACTAGTGAAACAGGCCTTCCTGCCAGTGGTGTTCCTTGGTTATCAATGACGGTGGGATGTGTCTGGAGAAACCCCCCAAAGCTGATGTCTCCTTACTTATATCTGTTTTTAAAATGGAATTTCTACTTTTCACTGGAGTACTCTTCCATTGTGTCCATGGGCCACTGCTCCTTTCTGCATTCCTCTGTGGCTGGGCATTTTCATTGCTTCCAAGTGTTGGCTATGGTAAACATTGCTGGATTGCAGGATTGCCAGCCCGTGTCTTTTTGATTCTCATCCTCTCAGGTGATAGACCCAGCAGTGGCTATGCTTGATTGAACGGTCGCTCAATGTTGACCCTTTCCAGGCAACTCCACTGTGTTTTCCTTAGGGGCTCTTACCACGTCCCACTTAGAACCGAGGGTACGCATTTCTTCACCACCCCGTCAGCATTTCTTGTTTGCAGAAGTTTTGCTGCTGGCCATGCTGAGTCGTGTGACATGATAGGTTTTTGTAACGTGTATTTTCGTGTCTAATAATTCCTAAGGTTCAGCATTTTTCCATGCCTTTTTTTATTCTGTTAAACAAAAACATAAAAAAAAAACCCGTGAGTACAATAAACCTCTCGAAATTGTCTTCTTGGAAGGTTGCCCTCTTTCGACTTTTTTGGTCGATTTTCGACCCCAGGATTTTGTTTTGGAGGGCAGGTGTCATTTACAAGCCTGCAATGGGTGTGAATATTGAGTGACCATTAGCACTGACTTTAAAGCTGCTGCTGTGGGAAACGGCCACAAGGCGTCAGCATTGCTACATTCCCACATCTGGTTACTAGGGCAGCAGAGCCTTCTGGAAGTCCTGTTCCCAGGTTGTCAATTAGAATGGAATGTGCCAGGAAAAAACCCCAGAAGTGTATGTCACATTACTTCTTGTTCGCTCTTTTAATTTGTTTAAATCGGGGTAATGATTAGAATACTGTTGGTCCTATATGTACAGAATCTGGTTCATTTGTACGTTTTATATATATATATATATATATATATATATTCTTGTACAGATCCTCTTCCCATGTAAATTATTGCAGAGTGTTCTGGTGACCTCCCTTGCTATATGGTCGGTCTGTTTGATATATATATTTAATACGTATTTGTACACATATGGTGACACTAATCTTAATTTATCCATTCCCCCCACCTTTCATTTTACATCAGCTTAGTTTGTTTTCTAAGTCTCTGAGTGTCTTTCTTTGTGGAAATATGTTCATTTGTGTCAGCTGTTAGATAACGCCTATAGGTGATGTCATACGGTATGCCTTTTGCTTTCCGACTTAACTCATGTTCTGTGATGATCTCTAGGCTCATCTCGGGTGCCTCAAAGAGCAGTGTTTCCTTGTTTTCCATGGCTAATAGTCCACTGTGTCCACGGACCAGCTCTTCTTATCCATTCTTCTGTTGATGGACATTTGGGTTGCTTCGGTGTCTTGGCTACTGTGAAAACTCGTGGAGTGCAGCTCTTGCAGCCTGTCTTCTCAGGTGAGAGGCTCGGCTGTGGGTGTTCTGGATGGAAGGGTGGCTCAATTTTTAATTGAAAACGCAGCTCCTTTCTGTTCTCATTATTGGCTGTTACAACTAGACATGTCCTCCACAGACAGAGGGAACAGAGTTCTCTAAAACCCCTTCAGCATTTATTGTTTGTAGTCTTTTGGCTGACAGTAGTTAACTTGGGTGAGCTGAAAGCTTTTTGTAGGTTAGAGGAGTCTGATGATTCCTGATGTTGAGCTTTTCTCCATTTTCCTTTTTTTGATAAAGAGTGAGTAAAACTTACCTCTATCATACTATCTCTTTGACACATTTGCCTGATTTGAATTTTTTTGGCCACGGCCGAGCTCAGGACATTTTTTTTTTTGAGGGCAGGTGTCTTTTAGAGGCCTGAGTCCTTATGAATGTTAAGTGACCCATAGCTATGCGTTTGAAGCCGCTCTTGCGGGAAACGGCCACAAGGCGGCAGCATTTCTCCATTTCCAACTCTGGGTTTTCCTGCAACAGAGGCTTCCTGGAAATTGTGTTAGTAGGCTGCAAATGAGAGTGCAGTGTGTCAGGGCAAACCCCCAAGAGCTTATATCTCCTTACTTCTTGTGTGTTTTTTAAAATTTAATTGTTATCTAGTATCACAGCCAATTGGATAAAAATGTGGTGTGTGTTCTAGGTGTACTGCATCTGGTTCATCATATGTATGTATCAATCTATTCATCTTTGGATCCTTTCCCGTGTAGGTTATTACAGAGTGTTGAGTCGACCTCTCCTGGTATTCCTTAGGTATTTTGTGATTATATATTTCATATGTATCAGTACATGTCTGTAAACCCCCATATCCAAATTCATACATTCCTTACACCTTTCCACTTGGTTAAGCATAGTTGGTTTTCTGCATCTATGCACGGCCTTCTCTTGGAAATGACTTCATGGGTATCAATGTTGAAGTAACAGCTATAAGTGATGTCACAGGATATTTCTATTTCGGTTTCTTTCGTACTTCCTTTTGGGTGGGTATCTCTAGATCCTTCTACGGTGGTGCCAGCGGCACTGTTGCATGCTTTTCCGTGGCTCATGTTCCATTGTGCACATGGGCCCCCTTCTTCTTGGTGCATTGTTCTGTTGATGGACATTTGGGTTTCTTCCAAGTCTTGGCGATGGTACATGTTGCTGCAGTGCAGGACGGCCAGCCTGTGTCTTTTTGATTTTGGTCTACTCGGGAGATAGGCCCATCAGTTAGCTCAATTTTTACCTTTCAACGCACCTCCACGGTGTTCTCACTACTAGCTGTTCCCAGGTTACGTCCCAGCGGCAGCTAGAGGGCACAGAGTTCTCTAAAACACCTTGAGCATTTATTCTTTGTAGACTCTGTGGCTGATGATCATTCTGACGACGGTGGGTGAACGTTTTTGTCGACTGGATTTGCATGGCTTTATTAATTCCTGATGTTGAGCATTTTTCCATGCCCTTTTATTTATCACAAGAGAAAGAAAGAAAGAGAAGACAAAATGTGCGCAAAATATGCCTCTTGAAATTGTCGTTTTGAAGTGTGCACGTCTTTTGAGTTTTTTTCCTCGATGTACGACCCAAGAATTGTTTTTGAGGGCAGGTGTCATTTATAGGCCTGCAATGATTTTGAATATCAAGTGACCATTAGCACTGGGTTTAAAGCTGCTGTTTTGAGAAACGGCCACAAGGCGGCAGCAGGTCTCCTTTACCAAACCTGGTTACTCGGGCAACAGAGCCTCCGTGGAAGTCGTATTCTCGGTTGTCAATTAGAATGGACTGTGCCAGGAAAAAGCCCCTTAAGTTTGTGTCTCACGACTGACCTGTTCGTTTTTTAATTCAATGTTTATTTTTTCTCACAGCAAGTTTGATTACAATGTTTTGCTTGTTGTAGGTGTGAAAGATGTGGCTCTTTTACACATAAACACGTATCTAGTCTTCTTTGGATCCTTTTCCCATGTAGCTTATGACACAATGTTGAGTACTCTTCTCTTGGTATTCCGTAGGCCTTTGGTGATTTTGTATTTCACCTGTGTTTGTATCTCGCTCTTAAACCCAATTTCCTAATGTACACAATTCTCACACCTGTCCATGGGTGAACCATAAATCTGTTTATTGCATCTGTGATTGCCTTTCTCTGTGGAAATATCTTCAGTGATATCAATTTTCAGGGAACACCTATAAGTGATATCGTAGGCTATGTATCTTTCGCTCTGTGACTTACTGCAAGGTGCGTGATGAACTCTAGCCTCACCGATGGTGCTGTTGATGGCATTGTTTCCTTTTGTTCCTTGGCTAATATTCCATCTGTTCAGGTCCCTGTTCTTCTTTGTCCACTCATCTGTTGATGGACTTTCTGCTTGCTTCCATGTCCTGGCTATTGTAATACTCCTGCAATGCAGATTTGCCTGCCTGTGTCTTTCCACTTCTGTCTTCTTTCTTAGGTTATAGGCCCAGGAGTGGGCCTGCTGGATCATATCGTAACTCAGTGTTTACCTTGTAAAGGCACCTCCATTCTGTTCCCATTAGTGCCTCTTACCAGGTGAAGTCCTGTGGCGAGCATTGCCCTCTGAGGAAGGCGCCACTGAGACCCTCCTAAGCCTCAGGGCCCGACTGTACTCTCCTTGGTATGCATCCTGGACTTTATGGTATGAACATACAAAAGGAGATGGTCTTTGGCCAAATCGCTCCAGGGACCTGCTCAGTTACTGGGAGTCCCTGGTTGTTCCCTAAAGCTAGGAAAAGCAACCCTGGAGGGGAAATTGGTGCCTTTGAGGGAGAAGCCGAGCAGCCAACCAACCAGCTGATGCTGATAAGGTGTGACTAAGCCGAGAAGCCAACCAACCAGCTGATGCCGATAAGGCGTGACGAAGCAAATTCCCTGCTTTAGGGGTATATATACGGCTATGCTTTGTTATTAAACTTGCCTTGCAAGCGTCAGTTGCTTGTGCCCTTCTGATCCCATACCTTGGTGCGTTCAGTTCCCTACCCCCTCTCGTCGGTTGTTGCTACACTTTGAGGACCCGCCGCGGCTGGCGGCAAAGTCCCACTTAACCTAGAGGGTATGCACTTCTCCACAACCCCTTCAGCATGAATTGTTGGTAGTCTTGTTGCTGATGGTTCTTCTGACTGGTGTGAGCCGATACCTCTGTGGTTGGATTTGCATGCGTCTCATAAAGCCTTGAAATTGAGCTTTCAGGGATGCCCTTTTTTTCTTCAAACTGTGTGTGTAGCTTACCTCATCACATTCTTTTCTTGAACTATGTGCCGCCTTTTGAAATATTTTGGCCACTACCTCCCTCAAGACATTTTGAGGGCAGGTTTCATTGACAGCCCTCCAGGACTTGTGCACACGAAGTGACCATTAGCACGGGTTTTCAAGCTGCCGTTGCAGGTAACGGCCACAGGGCTGCAGCATTTCTGCGTTTCCCACTCTGGTAACTAGTGAAACAGGCCTTCCTGCCAGTGGTGTTCCTTGGTTATCAATGACGGTGGGATGTGTCTGGAGAAACCCCCCAAAGCTGATGTCTCCTTACTTATATCTGTTTTTAAAATGGAATTTCTACTTTTCACTGGAGTACTCTTCCATTGTGTCCATGGGCCACTGCTCCTTTCTGCATTCCTCTGTGGCTGGGCATTTTCATTGCTTCCAAGTGTTGGCTATGGTAAACATTGCTGGATTGCAGGATTGCCAGCCCGTGTCTTTTTGATTCTCATCCTCTCAGGTGATAGACCCAGCAGTGGCTATGCTTGATTGAACGGTCGCTCAATGTTGACCCTTTCCAGGCAACTCCACTGTGTTTTCCTTAGGGGCTCTTACCACGTCCCACTTAGAACCGAGGGTACGCATTTCTTCACCACCCCGTCAGCATTTCTTGTTTGCAGAAGTTTTGCTGCTGGCCATGCTGAGTCGTGTGACATGATAGGTTTTTGTAACGTGTATTTTCGTGTCTAATAATTCCTAAGGTTCAGCATTTTTCCACGCCTTTTTTTATTCTGTTAAACAAAAACATAAAAAAAAAACCCGTGAGTACAATAAACCTCTCGAAATTGTCTTCTTGGAAGGTTGCCCTCTTTGGACTTTTTTGGTCGATTTTCGACCCCAGGATTTTGTTTTGGAGGGCAGGTGTCATTTACAAGCCTGCAATGGGTGTGAATATTGAGTGACCATTAGCACTGACTTTAAAGCTGCTGCTGTGGGAAACGGCCACAAGGCGTCAGCATTGCTACATTCCCACATCTGGTTGCTAGGGCAGCAGAGCCTTCTGGAAGTCCTGTTCCCAGGTTGTCAATTAGAATGGAATGTGCCAGGAAAAAACCCCAGAAGTGTATGTCACATTACTTCTTGTTCGCTCTTTTAATTTGTTTAAATCGGGGTAATGATTAGTATACTGTTGGTCCTATATGTACAGAATCTGGTTCATTTGTACGTTTTATATATATATATATATATATATATATATATATATATATATATTCTTGTACAGATCCTCTTCCCATGTAAATTATTGCAGAGTGTTCTGGTGACCTCCCTTGCTATATGGTCGGTCTGTTTGATATATATATTTAATACGTATTTGTACACATATGGTGACACTAATCTTAATTTATCCATTCCCCCCACCTTTCATTTTACATAAGCTTAGTTTGCTTTCTAAGTCTGTGAGTGTCTTTCTTTGTGGAAATATGTTCATTTGTGTCAGCTGTTAGATAACGCCTATAGGTGATGTCATACGGTATGCCTTTTGCTTTCCGACTTAACTGATGTTTTGTGATGATCTCTAGGCTCATCTCGGGTGCCTCAAAGAGCAGTGTTTCCTTGTTTTCCATGGCTAATAGTCCACTGTGTCCACGGACCAGCTCTTCTTATCCATTCATCTGTTGATGGACATTTGGGTTGCTTCGGTGTCTTGGCTACTGTGAAAACTCGTGGAGTGCAGCTCTTGCAGCCTGTCTTCTCAGGTGAGAGGCTCGGCTGTGGGTGTTCTGGATGGAAGGGTGGCTCAATTTTTAATTGAAAACGCAGCTCCTTTCTGTTCTCATTATTGGCTGTTACAACTAGACATGTCCTCCACAGACAGAGGGAACAGAGTTCTCTAAAACCCCTTCAGCATTTATTGTTTGTAGTCTTTTGGCTGACGGTAGTTAACTTGGGTGAGCTGAAAGCTTTTTGTAGGTTAGAGGAGTCTGATGATTCCTGATGTTGAGCTTTTCTCCATTTTCCTTTTTTTGATAAAGAGTGAGTAAAACTTACCTCTATCATACTATCTCTTTGACACATTTGCCTGCTTTGAATTTTTTTGGCCACGGCCGAGCTCAGGACATTTTTTTTTTTTGAGGGCAGGTGTCTTTTAGAGGCCTGAGTCCTTATGAATGTTAAGTGACCCATAGCTATGCGTTTGAAGCCGCTCTTGCGGGAAACGGCCACAAGGCGGCAGCATTTCTCCATTTCCAACTCTGGGTTTTCCTGCAACAGAGGCTTCCTGGAAATTGTGTTAGTAGGCTGCAAATGAGAGTGCAGTGTGTCAGGGCAAACCCCCAAGAGCTTATATCTCCTTACTTCTTGTGTGTTTTTTAAAATTTAATTGTTATCTAGTATCACAGCCAATTGGATAAAAATGTGGTGTGTGTTCTAGGTGTACTGCATCTGGTTCATCATATGTATGTATCAATCTATTCATCTTTGGATCCTTTCCCGTGTAGGTTATTACAGAGTGTTGAGTCGACCTCTCCTGGTATTCCTTAGGTATTTTGTGATTATATATTTCATATGTATCAGTACATGTCTGTAAACCCCCATATCCAAATTCATACATTCCTTACACCTTTCCACTTGGTTAAGCATAGTTGGTTTTCTGCATCTATGCACGGCCTTCTCTTGGAAATGACTTCATGGGTATCAATGTTGAAGTAACAGCTATAAGTGATGTCACAGGATATTTCTATTTCGGTTTCTTTCGTACTTCCTTTTGGGTGGGTATCTCTAGATCCTTCTACGGTGGTGCCAGCGGCACTGTTGCATGCTTTTCCGTGGCTCATGTTCCATTGTGCACATGGGCCCCCTTCTTCTTGGTGCATTGTTCTGTTGATGGACATTTGGGTTTCTTCCAAGTCTTGGCGATGGTACATGTTGCTGCAGTGCAGGACGGCCAGCCTGTGTCTTTTTGATTTTGGTCTACTCGGGAGATAGGCCCATCAGTTAGCTCAATTTTTACCTTTCAACGCACCTCCACGGTGTTCTCACTACTAGCTGTTCCCAGGTTACGTCCCAGCGGCAGCTAGAGGGCACAGAGTTCTCTAAAACACCTTGAGCATTTATTCTTTGTAGACTCTGTGGCTGATGATCATTCTGACGACGGTGGGTGAACGTTTTTGTCGACTGGATTTGCATGGCTTTATTAATTCCTGATGTTGAGCATTTTTCCATGCCCTTTTATTTATCACAAGAGAAAGAAAGAAAGAGAAGACAAAATGTGCGCAAAATATGCCTCTTGAAATTGTCGTTTTGAAGTGTGCACGTCTTTTGAGTTTTTTTCCTCGATGTACGACCCAAGAATTGTTTTTGAGGGCAGGTGTCATTTATAGGCCTGCAATGATTTTGAATATCAAGTGACCATTAGCACTGGGTTTAAAGCTGCTGTTTTGAGAAACGGCCACAAGGCGGCAGCAGGTCTCCTTTACCAAACCTGGTTACTCGGGCAACAGAGCCTCCGTGGAAGTCGTATTCTCGGTTGTCAATTAGAATGGACTGTGCCAGGAAAAAGCCCCTTAAGTTTGTGTCTCACGACTGACCTGTTCGTTTTTTAATTCAATGTTTATTTTTTCTCACAGCAAGTTTGATTACAATGTTTTGCTTGTTGTAGGTGTGAAAGATGTGGCTCTTTTACACATAAACACGTATCTAGTCTTCTTTGGATCCTTTTCCCATGTAGCTTATGACACAATGTTGAGTACTCTTCTCTTGGTATTCCGTAGGCCTTTGGTGATTTTGTATTTCACCTGTGTTTGTATCTCGCTCTTAAACCCAATTTCCTAATGTACACAATTCTCACACCTGTCCATGGGTGAACCATAAATCTGTTTATTGCATCTGTGATTGCCTTTCTCTGTGGAAATATCTTCAGTGATATCAATTTTCAGGGAACACCTATAAGTGATATCGTAGGCTATGTATCTTTCGCTCTGTGACTTACTGCAAGGTGTGTGATGAACTCTAGCCTCACCGATGGTGCTGTTGATGGCATTGTTTCCTTTTGTTCCTTGGCTAATATTCCATCTGCTCAGGTCCCTGTTCTTCTTTGTCCACTCATCTGTTGATGGACTTTCTGCTTGCTTCCATGTCCTGGCTATTGTAATACTCCTGCAATGCAGATTTGCCTGCCTGTGTCTTTCCACTTCTGTCTTCTTTCTTAGGTTATAGGCCCAGGAGTGGGCCTGCTGGATCATATCGTAACTCAGTGTTTACCTTGTAAAGGCACCTCCATTCTGTTCCCATTAGTGCCTCTTACCAGGTGAAGTCCTGTGGCGAGCATTGCCCTCTGAGGAAGGCGCCACTGAGACCCTCCTAAGCCTCAGGGCCCGACTGTACTCTCCTTGGTATGCATCCTGGACTTTATGGTATGAACATACAAAAGGAGATGGTCTTTGGCCAAATCGCTCCAGGGACCTGCTCAGTTACTGGGAGTCCCTGGTTGTTCCCTAAAGCTAGGAAAAGCAACCCTGGAGGGGAAATTGGTGCCTTTGAGGGAGAAGCCGAGCAGCCAACCAACCAGCTGATGCTGATAAGGTGTGACTAAGCCGAGAAGCCAACCAACCAGCTGATGCCGATAAGGCGTGACGAAGCAAATTCCCTGCTTTAGGGGTATATATACGGCTATGCTTTGTTATTAAACTTGCCTTGCAAGCGTCAGTTGCTTGTGCCCTTCTGATCCCATACCTTGGTGCGTTCAGTTCCCTACCCCCTCTCGTCGGTTGTTGCTACACTTTGAGGACCCGCCGCGGCTGGCGGCAAAGTCCCACTTAACCTAGAGGGTATGCACTTCTCCACAACCCCTTCAGCATGAATTGTTGGCAGTCTTGTTGCTGATGGTTCTTCTGACTGGTGTGAGCCGATACCTCTGTGGTTGCATTTGCATGCGTCTCATAAAGCCTTGAAATTGAGCTTTCAGGGATGCCCTTTTTTTCTTCAAACTGTGTGTGTAGCTTACCTCATCACATTCTTTTCTTGAACTATGTGCCGCCTTTTGAAATAGTTTGGCCACTACCTCCCTCAAGACATTTTGAGGGCAGGTTTCATTGACAGCCCTCCAGGACTTGTGCACACGAAGTGACCATTAGCACGGGTTTTCAAGCTGCCGTTGCAGGTAACGGCCACAGGGCTGCAGCATTTCTGCGTTTCCCACTCTGGTAACTAGTGAAACAGGCCTTCCTGCCAGTGGTGTTCCTTGGTTATCAATGACGGTGGGATGTGTCTGGAGAAACCCCCCAAAGCTGATGTCTCCTTACTTATATCTGTTTTTAAAATGGAATTTCTACTTTTCACTGGAGTACTCTTCCATTGTGTCCATGGGCCACTGCTCCTTTCTGCATTCCTCTGTGGCTGGGCATTTTCATTGCTTCCAAGTGTTGGCTATGGTAAACATTGCTGGATTGCAGGATTGCCAGCCCGTGTCTTTTTGATTCTCATCCTCTCAGGTGATAGACCCAGCAGTGGCTATGCTTGATTGAACGGTCGCTCAATGTTGACCCTTTCCAGGCAACTCCACTGTGTTTTCCTTAGGGGCTCTTACCACGTCCCACTTAGAACCGAGGGTACGCATTTCTTCACCACCCCGTCAGCATTTCTTGTTTGCAGAAGTTTTGCTGCTGGCCATGCTGAGTCGTGTGACATGATAGGTTTTTGTAACGTGTATTTTCGTGTCTAATAATTCCTAAGGTTCAGCATTTTTCCACGCCTTTTTTTATTCTGTTAAACAAAAACATAAAAAAAAAAACCCGTGAGTACAATAAACCTCTCGAAATTGTCTTCTTGGAAGGTTGCCCTCTTTCGACTTTTTTGGTCGATTTTCGACCCCAGGATTTTGTTTTGGAGGGCAGGTGTCATTTACAAGCCTGCAATGGGTGTGAATATTGAGTGACCATTAGCACTGACTTTAAAGCTGCTGCTGTGGGAAACGGCCACAAGGCGTCAGCATTGCTACATTCCCACATCTGGTTACTAGGGCAGCAGAGCCTTCTGGAAGTCCTGTTCCCAGGTTGTCAATTAGAATGGAATGTGCCAGGAAAAAACCCCAGAAGTGTATGTCACATTACTTCTTGTTCGCTCTTTTAATTTGTTTAAATCGGGGTAATGATTAGAATACTGTTGGTCCTATATGTACAGAATCTGGTTCATTTGTACGTTTTATATATATATATATTCTTGTACAGATCCTCTTCACATGTAAATTATTGCAGAGTGTTCTGGTGACCTCCCTTGCTATATGGTCGGTCTGTTTGATATATATATTTAATACGTATTTGTACACATATGGTGACACTAATCTTAATTTATCCATTCCCCCCACCTTTCATTTTACATAAGCTTAGTTTGCTTTCTAAGTCTGTGAGTGTCTTTCTTTGTGGAAATATGTTCATTTGTGTCAGCTGTTAGATAACGCCTATAGGTGATGTCATACGGTATGCCTTTTGCTTTCCGACTTAACTCATGTTCTGTGATGATCTCTAGGCTCATCTCGGGTGCCTCAAAGAGCAGTGTTTCCTTGTTTTCCATGGCTAATAGTCCACTGTGTCCACGGACCAGCTCTTCTTATCCATTCTTCTGTTGATGGACATTTGGGTTGCTTCGGTGTCTTGGCTACTGTGAAAACTCGTGGAGTGCAGCTCTTGCAGCCTGTCTTCTCAGGTGAGAGGCTCGGCTGTGGGTGTTCTGGATGGAAGGGTGGCTCAATTTTTAATTGAAAACGCAGCTCCTTTCTGTTCTCATTATTGGCTGTTACAACTAGACATGTCCTCCACAGACAGAGGGAACAGAGTTCTCTAAAACCCCTTCAGCATTTATTGTTTGTAGTCTTTTGGCTGACAGTAGTTAACTTGGGTGAGCTGAAAGCTTTTTGTAGGTTAGAGGAGTCTGATGATTCCTGATGTTGAGCTTTTCTCCATTTTCCTTTTTTTGATAAAGAGTGAGTAAAACTTACCTCTATCATACTATCTCTTTGACACATTTGCCTGCTTTGAATTTTTTTGGCCACGGCCGAGCTCAGGACATTTTTTTTTTTTGAGGGCAGGTGTCTTTTAGAGGCCTGAGTCCTTATGAATGTTAAGTGACCCATAGCTATGCGTTTGAAGCCGCTCTTGCGGGAAACGGCCACAAGGCGGCAGCATTTCTCCATTTCCAACTCTGGGTTTTCCTGCAACAGAGGCTTCCTGGAAATTGTGTTAGTAGGCTGCAAATGAGAGTGCAGTGTGTCAGGGCAAACCCCCAAGAGCTTATATCTCCTTACTTCTTGTGTGTTTTTTAAAATTTAATTGTTATCTAGTATCACAGCCAATTGGATAAAAATGTGGTGTGTGTTCTAGGTGTACTGCATCTGGTTCATCATATGTATGTATCAATCTATTCATCTTTGGATCCTTTCCCGTGTAGGTTATTACAGAGTGTTGAGTCGACCTCTCCTGGTATTCCTTAGGTATTTTGTGATTATATATTTCATATGTATCAGTACATGTCTGTAAACCCCCATATCCAAATTCATACATTCCTTACACCTTTCCACTTGGTTAAGCATAGTTGGTTTTCTGCATCTATGCACGGCCTTCTCTTGGAAATGACTTCATGGGTATCAATGTTGAAGTAACAGCTATAAGTGATGTCACAGGATATTTCTATTTCGGTTTCTTTCGTACTTCCTTTTGGGTGGGTATCTCTAGATCCTTCTACGGTGGTGCCAGCGGCACTGTTGCATGCTTTTCCGTGGCTCATGTTCCATTGTGCACATGGGCCCCCTTCTTCTTGGTGCATTGTTCTGTTGATGGACATTTGGGTTTCTTCCAAGTCTTGGCGATGGTACATGTTGCTGCAGTGCAGGACGGCCAGCCTGTGTCTTTTTGATTTTGGTCTACTCGGGAGATAGGCCCATCAGTTAGCTCAATTTTTACCTTTCAACGCACCTCCACGGTGTTCTCACTACTAGCTGTTCCCAGGTTACGTCCCAGCGGCAGCTAGAGGGCACAGAGTTCTCTAAAACACCTTGAGCATTTATTCTTTGTAGACTCTGTGGCTGATGATCATTCTGACGACGGTGGGTGAACGTTTTTGTCGACTGGATTTGCATGGCTTTATTAATTCCTGATGTTGAGCATTTTTCCATGCCCTTTTATTTATCACAAGAGAAAGAAAGAAAGAGAAGACAAAATGTGCGCAAAATATGCCTCTTGAAATTGTCGTTTTGAAGTGTGCACGTCTTTTGAGTTTTTTTCCTCGATGTACGACCCAAGAATTGTTTTTGAGGGCAGGTGTCATTTATAGGCCTGCAATGATTTTGAATATCAAGTGACCATTAGCACTGGGTTTAAAGCTGCTGTTTTGAGAAACGGCCACAAGGCGGCAGCAGGTCTCCTTTACCAAACCTGGTTACTCGGGCAACAGAGCCTCCGTGGAAGTCGTATTCTCGGTTGTCAATTAGAATGGACTGTGCCAGGAAAAAGCCCCTTAAGTTTGTGTCTCACGACTGACCTGTTCGTTTTTTAATTCAATGTTTATTTTTTCTCACAGCAAGTTTGATTACAATGTTTTGCTTGTTGTAGGTGTGAAAGATGTGGCTCTTTTACACATAAACACGTATCTAGTCTTCTTTGGATCCTTTTCCCATGTAGCTTATGACACAATGTTGAGTACTCTTCTCTTGGTATTCCGTAGGCCTTTGGTGATTTTGTATTTCACCTGTGTTTGTATCTCGCTCTTAAACCCAATTTCCTAATGTACACAATTCTCACACCTGTCCATGGGTGAACCATAAATCTGTTTATTGCATCTGTGATTGCCTTTCTCTGTGGAAATATCTTCAGTGATATCAATTTTCAGGGAACACCTATAAGTGATATCGTAGGCTATGTATCTTTCGCTCTGTGACTTACTGCAAGGTGCGTGATGAACTCTAGCCTCACCGATGGTGCTGTTGATGGCATTGTTTCCTTTTGTTCCTTGGCTAATATTCCATCTGTTCAGGTCCCTGTTCTTCTTTGTCCACTCATCTGTTGATGGACTTTCTGCTTGCTTCCATGTCCTGGCTATTGTAATACTCCTGCAATGCAGATTTGCCTGCCTGTGTCTTTCCACTTCTGTCTTCGTTCTTAGGTTATAGGCCCAGGAGTGGGCCTGCTGGATCATATCGTAACTCAGTGTTTACCTTGTAAAGGCACCTCCATTCTGTTCCCATTAGTGCCTCTTACCAGGTGAAGTCCTGTGGCGAGCATTGCCCTCTGAGGAAGGCGCCACTGAGACCCTCCTAAGCCTCAGGGCCCGACTGTACTCTCCTTGGTATGCATCCTGGACTTTATGGTATGAACATACAAAAGGAGATGGTCTTTGGCCAAATCGCTCCAGGGACCTGCTCAGTTACTGGGAGTCCCTGGTTGTTCCCTAAAGCTAGGAAAAGCAACCCTGGAGGGGAAATTGGTGCCTTTGAGGGAGAAGCCGAGCAGCCAACCAACCAGCTGATGCTGATAAGGTGTGACTAAGCCGAGAAGCCAACCAACCAGCTGATGCCGATAAGGCGTGACGAAGCAAATTCCCTGCTTTAGGGGTATATATACGGCTATGCTTTGTTATTAAACTTGCCTTGCAAGCGTCAGTTGCTTGTGCCCTTCTGATCCCATACCTTGGTGCGTTCAGTTCCCTACCCCCTCTCGTCGGTTGTTGCTACACTTTGAGGACCCGCCGCGGCTGGCGGCAAAGTCCCACTTAACCTAGAGGGTATGCACTTCTCCACAACCCCTTCAGCATGAATTGTTGGTAGTCTTGTTGCTGATGGTTCTTCTGACTGGTGTGAGCCGATACCTCTGTGGTTGGATTTGCATGCGTCTCATAAAGCCTTGAAATTGAGCTTTCAGGGATGCCCTTTTTTTCTTCAAACTGTGTGTGTAGCTTACCTCATCACATTCTTTTCTTGAACTATGTGCCGCCTTATGAAATATTTTGGCCACTACCTCCCTCAAGACATTTTGAGGGCAGGTTTCATTGACAGCCCTCCAGGACTTGTGCACACGAAGTGACCATTAGCACGGGTTTTCAAGCTGCCGTTGCAGGTAACGGCCACAGGGCTGCAGCATTTCTGCGTTTCCCACTCTGGTAACTAGTGAAACAGGCCTTCCTGCCAGTGGTGTTCCTTGGTTATCAATGACGGTGGGATGTGTCTGGAGAAACCCCCCAAAGCTGATGTCTCCTTACTTATATCTGTTTTTAAAATGGAATTTCTACTTTTCACTGGAGTACTCTTCCATTGTGTCCATGGGCCACTGCTCCTTTCTGCATTCCTCTGTGGCTGGGCATTTTCATTGCTTCCAAGTGTTGGCTATGGTAAACATTGCTGGATTGCAGGATTGCCAGCCCGTGTCTTTTTGATTCTCATCCTCTCAGGTGATAGACCCAGCAGTGGCTATGCTTGATTGAACGGTCGCTCAATGTTGACCCTTTCCAGGCAACTCCACTGTGTTTTCCTTAGGGGCTCTTACCACGACCCACTTAGAACCGAGGGTACGCATTTCTTCACCACCCCGTCAGCATTTCTTGTTTGCAGAAGTTTTGCTGCTGGCCATGCTGAGTCGTGTGACATGATAGGTTTTTGTAACGTGTATTTTCGTGTCTAATAATTCCTAAGGTTCAGCATTTTTCCACGCCTTTTTTTATTCTGTTAAACAAAAACATAAAAAAAAAAACCCGTGAGTACAATAAACCTCTCGAAATTGTCTTCTTGGAAGGTTGCCCTCTTTCGACTTTTTTGGTCGATTTTCGACCCCAGGATTTTGTTTTGGAGGGCAGGTGTCATTTACAAGCCTGCAATGGGTGTGAATATTGAGTGACCATTAGCACTGACTTTAAAGCTGCTGCTGTGGGAAACGGCCACAAGGCGTCAGCATTGCTACATTCCCACATCTGGTTACTAGGGCAGCAGAGCCTTCTGGAAGTCCTGTTCCCAGGTTGTCAATTAGAATGGAATGTGCCAGGAAAAAACCCCAGAAGTGTATGTCACATTACTTCTTGTTCGCTCTTTTAATTTGTTTAAATCGGGGTAATGATTAGAATACTGTTGGTCCTATATGTACAGAATCTGGTTCATTTGTACGTTTTATATATATATATATTCTTGTACAGATCCTCTTCCCATGTAAATTATTGCAGAGTGTTCTGGTGACCTCCCTTGCTATATGGTCGGTCTGTTTGATATATATATTTAATACGTATTTGTACACATATGGTGACACTAATCTTAATTTATCCATTCCCCCCACCTTTCATTTTACATCAGCTTAGTTTGCTTTCTAAGTCTGTGAGTGTCTTTCTTTGTGGAAATATGTTCATTTGTGTCAGCTGTTAGATAACGCCTATAGGTGATGTCATACGGTATGCCTTTTGCTTTCCGACTTAACTCATGTTCTGTGATGATCTCTAGGCTCATCTCGGGTGCCTCAAAGAGCAGTGTTTCCTTGTTTTCCATGGATAATAGTCCACTGTGTCCACGGACCAGCTCTTCTTATCCATTCTTCTGTTGATGGACATTTGGGTTGCTTCGGTGTCTTGGCTACTGTGAAAACTCGTGGAGTGCAGCTCTTGCAGCCTGTCTTCTCAGGTGAGAGGCTCGGCTGTGGGTGTTCTGGATGGAAGGGTGGCTCAATTTTTAATTGAAAACGCAGCTCCTTTCTGTTCTCATTATTGGCTGTTACAACTAGACATGTCCTCCACAGACAGAGGGAACAGAGTTCTCTAAAACCCCTTCAGCATTTATTGTTTGTAGTCTTTTGGCTGACAGTAGTTAACTTGGGTGAGCTGAAAGCTTTTTGTAGGTTAGAGGAGTCTGATGATTCCTGATGTTGAGCTTTTCTCCATTTTCCTTTTTTTGATAAAGAGTGAGTAAAACTTACCTCTATCATACTATCTCTTTGACACATTTGCCTGATTTGAATTTTTTTGGCCACGGCCGAGCTCAGGACATTTTTTTTTTTGAGGGCAGGTGTCTTTTAGAGGCCTGAGTCCTTATGAATGTTAAGTGACCCATAGCTATGCGTTTGAAGCCGCTCTTGCGGGAAACGGCCACAAGGCGGCAGCATTTCTCCATTTCCAACTCTGGGTTTTCCTGCAACAGAGGCTTCCTGGAAATTGTGTTAGTAGGCTGCAAATGAGAGTGCAGTGTGTCAGGGCAAACCCCCAAGAGCTTATATCTCCTTACTTCTTGTGTGTTTTTTAAAATTTAATTGTTATCTAGTATCACAGCCAATTGGATAAAAATGTGGTGTGTGTTCTAGGTGTACTGCATCTGGTTCATCATATGTATGTATCAATCTATTCATCTTTGGATCCTTTCCCGTGTAGGTTATTACAGAGTGTTGAGTCGACCTCTCCTGGTATTCCTTAGGTATTTTGTGATTATATATTTCATATGTATCAGTACATGTCTGTAAACCCCCATATCCAAATTCATACATTCCTTACACCTTTCCACTTGGTTAAGCATAGTTGGTTTTCTGCATCTATGCACGGCCTTCTCTTGGAAATGACTTCATGGGTATCAATGTTGAAGTAACAGCTATAAGTGATGTCACAGGATATTTCTATTTCGGTTTCTTTCGTACTTCCTTTTGGGTGGGTATCTCTAGATCCTTCTACGGTGGTGCCAGCGGCACTGTTGCATGCTTTTCCGTGGCTCATGTTCCATTGTGCACATGGGCCCCCTTCTTCTTGGTGCATTGTTCTGTTGATGGACATTTGGGTTTCTTCCAAGTCTTGGCGATGGTACATGTTGCTGCAGTGCAGGACGGCCAGCCTGTGTCTTTTTGATTTTGGTCTACTCGGGAGATAGGCCCATCAGTTAGCTCAATTTTTACCTTTCAACGCACCTCCACGGTGTTCTCACTACTAGCTGTTCCCAGGTTACGTCCCAGCGGCAGCTAGAGGGCACAGAGTTCTCTAAAACACCTTGAGCATTTATTCTTTGTAGACTCTGTGGCTGATGATCATTCTGACGACGGTGGGTGAACGTTTTTGTCGACTGGATTTGCATGGCTTTATTAATTCCTGATGTTGAGCATTTTTCCATGCCCTTTTATTTATCACAAGAGAAAGAAAGAAAGAGAAGACAAAATGTGCGCAAAATATGCCTCTTGAAATTGTCGTTTTGAAGTGTGCACGTCTTTTGAGTTTTTTTCCTCGATGTACGACCCAAGAATTGTTTTTTTGGGCAGGTGTCATTTATAGGCCTGCAATGATTTTGAATATCAAGTGACCATTAGCACTGGGTTTAAAGCTGCTGTTTTGAGAAACGGCCACAAGGCGGCAGCAGGTCTCCTTTACCAAACCTGGTTACTCGGGCAACAGAGCCTCCGTGGAAGTCGTATTCTCGGTTGTCAATTAGAATGGACTGTGCCAGGAAAAAGCCCCTTAAGTTTGTGTCTCACGACTGACCTGTTCGTTTTTTAATTCAATGTTTATTTTTTCTCACAGCAAGTTTGATTACAATGTTTTGCTTGTTGTAGGTGTGAAAGATGTGGCTCTTTTACACATAAACACGTATCTAGTCTTCTTTGGATCCTTTTCCCATGTAGCTTATGACACAATGTTGAGTACTCTTCTCTTGGTATTCCGTAGGCCTTTGGTGATTTTGTATTTCACCTGTGTTTGTATCTCGCTCTTAAACCCAATTTCCTAATGTACACAATTCTCACACCTGTCCATGGGTGAACCATAAATCTGTTTATTGCATCTGTGATTGCCTTTCTCTGTGGAAATATCTTCAGTGATATCAATTTTCAGGGAACACCTATAAGTGATATCGTAGGCTATGTATCTTTCGCTCTGTGACTTACTGCAAGGTGCGTGATGAACTCTAGCCTCACCGATGGTGCTGTTGATGGCATTGTTTCCTTTTGTTCCTTGGCTAATATTCCATCTGTTCAGGTCCCTGTTCTTCTTTGTCCACTCATCTGTTGATGGACTTTCTGCTTGCTTCCATGTCCTGGCTATTGTAATACTCCTGCAATGCAGATTTGCCTGCCTGTGTCTTTCCACTTCTGTCTTCTTTCTTAGGTTATAGGCCCAGGAGTGGGCCTGCTGGATCATATCGTAACTCAGTGTTTACCTTGTAAAGGCACCTCCATTCTGTTCCCATTAGTGCCTCTTACCAGGTGAAGTCCTGTGGCGAGCATTGCCCTCTGAGGAAGGCGCCACTGAGACCCTCCTAAGCCTCAGGGCCCGACTGTACTCTCCTTGGTATGCATCCTGGACTTTATGGTATGAACATACAAAAGGAGATGGTCTTTGGCCAAATCGCTCCAGGGACCTGCTCAGTTACTGGGAGTCCCTGGTTGTTCCCTAAAGCTAGGAAAAGCAACCCTGGAGGGGAAATTGGTGCCTTTGAGGGAGAAGCCGAGCAGCCAACCAACCAGCTGATGCTGATAAGGTGTGACTAAGCCGAGAAGCCAACCAACCAGCTGATGCCGATAAGGCGTGACGAAGCAAATTCCCTGCTTTAGGGGTATATATACGGCTATGCTTTGTTATTAAACTTGCCTTGCAAGCGTCAGTTGCTTGTGCCCTTCTGATCCCATACCTTGGTGCGTTCAGTTCCCTACCCCCTCTCGTCGGTTGTTGCTACACTTTGAGGACCCGCCGCGGCTGGCGGCAAAGTCCCACTTAACCTAGAGGGTATGCACTTCTCCACAACCCCTTCAGCATGAATTGTTGGTAGTCTTGTTGCTGATGGTTCTTCTGACTGGTGTGAGCCGATACCTCTGTGGTTGGATTTGCATGCGTCTCATAAAGCCTTGAAATTGAGCTTTCAGGGATGCCCTTTTTTTCTTCAAACTGTGTGTGTAGCTTACCTCATCACATTCTTTTCTTGAACTATGTGCCGCCTTTTGAAATATTTTGGCCACTACCTCCCTCAAGACATTTTGAGGGCAGGTTTCATTGACAGCCCTCCAGGACTTGTGCACACGAAGTGACCATTAGCACGGGTTTTCAAGCTGCCGTTGCAGGTAACGGCCACAGGGCTGCAGCATTTCTGCGTTTCCCACTCTGGTAACTAGTGAAACAGGCCTTCCTGCCAGTGGTGTTCCTTGGTTATCAATGACGGTGGGATGTGTCTGGAGAAACCCCCCAAAGCTGATGTCTCCTTACTTATATCTGTTTTTAAAATGGAATTTCTACTTTTCACTGGAGTACTCTTCCATTGTGTCCATGGGCCACTGCTCCTTTCTGCATTCCTCTGTGGCTGGGCATTTTCATTGCTTCCAAGTGTTGGCTATGGTAAACATTGCTGGATTGCAGGATTGCCAGCCCGTGTCTTTTTGATTCTCATCCTCTCAGGTGATAGACCCAGCAGTGGCTATGCTTGATTGAACGGTCGCTCAATGTTGACCCTTTCCAGGCAACTCCACTGTGTTTTCCTTAGGGGCTCTTACCACGTCCCACTTAGAACCGAGGGTACGCATTTCTTCACCACCCCGTCAGCATTTCTTGTTTGCAGAAGTTTTGCTGCTGGCCATGCTGAGTCGTGTGACATGATAGGTTTTTGTAACGTGTATTTTCGTGTCTAATAATTCCTAAGGTTCAGCATTTTTCCACGCCTTTTTTTATTCTGTTAAACAAAAACATAAAAAAAAAACCCGTGAGTACAATAAACCTCTCGAAATTGTCTTCTTGGAAGGTTGCCCTCTTTCGACTTTTTTGGTCGATTTTCGACCCCAGGATTTTGTTTTGGAGGGCAGGTGTCATTTACAAGCCTGCAATGGGTGTGAATATTGAGTGACCATTAGCACTGACTTTAAAGCTGCTGCTGTGGGAAACGGCCACAAGGCGTCAGCATTGCTACATTCCCACATCTGGTTACTAGGGCAGCAGAGCCTTCTGGAAGTCCTGTTCCCAGGTTGTCAATTAGAATGGAATGTGCCAGGAAAAAACCCCAGAAGTGTATGTCACATTACTTCTTGTTCGCTCTTTTAATTTGTTTAAATCGGGGTAATGATTAGTATACTGTTGGTCCTATATGTACAGAATCTGGTTCATTTGTACGTTTTATATATATATATATATATATATATATATATATTCTTGTACAGATCCTCTTCCCATGTAAATTATTGCAGAGTGTTCTGGTGACCTCCCTTGCTATATGGTCGGTCTGTTTGATATATATATTTAATACGTATTTGTACACATATGGTGACACTAATCTTAATTTATCCATTCCCCCCACCTTTAATTTTACATAAGCTTAGTTTGCTTTCTAAGTCTGTGAGTGTCTTTCTTTGTGGAAATATGTTCATTTGTGTCAGCTGTTAGATAACGCCTATAGGTGATGTCATACGGTATGCCTTTTGCTTTCCGACTTAACTGATGTTCTGTGATGATCTCTAGGCTCATCTCGGGTGCCTCAAAGAGCAGTGTTTCCTTGTTTTCCATGGCTAATAGTCCACTGTGTCCACGGACCAGCTCTTCTTATCCATTCATCTGTTGATGGACATTTGGGTTGCTTCGGTGTCTTGGCTACTGTGAAAACTCGTGGAGTGCAGCTCTTGCAGCCTGTCTTCTCAGGTGAGAGGCTCGGCTGTGGGTGTTCTGGATGGAAGGGTGGCTCAATTTTTAATTGAAAACGCAGCTCCTTTCTGTTCTCATTATTGGCTGTTACAACTAGACATGTCCTCCACAGACAGAGGGAACAGAGTTCTCTAAAACCCCTTCAGCATTTATTGTTTGTAGTCTTTTGGCTGACGGTAGTTAACTTGGGTGAGCTGAAAGCTTTTTGTAGGTTAGAGGAGTCTGATGATTCCTGATGTTGAGCTTTTCTCCATTTTCCTTTTTTTGATAAAGAGTGAGTAAAACTTACCTCTATCATACTATCTCTGTGACACATTTGCCTGCTTTGAATTTTTTTGGCCACGGCCGAGCTCAGGACATTTTTTTTTTTTGAGGGCAGGTGTCTTTTAGAGGCCTGAGTCCTTATGAAAGTTAAGTGAACCATAGCTATGCGTTTGAAGCCGCTCTTGCGGGAAACGGCCACAAGGCGGCAGCATTTCTCCATTTCCAACTCTGGGTTTTCCTGCAACAGAGGCTTCCTGGAAATTGTGTTAGTAGGCTGCAAATGAGAGTGCAGTGTGTCAGGGCAAACCCCCAAGAGCTTATATCTCCTTACTTCTTGTGTGTTTTTTAAAATTTAATTGTTATCTAGTATCACAGCCAATTGGATAAAAATGTGGTGTGTGTTCTAGGTGTACTGCATCTGGTTCATCATATGTATGTATCAATCTATTCATCTTTGGATCCTTTCCCGTGTAGGTTATTACAGAGTGTTGAGTCGACCTCTCCTGGTATTCCTTAGGTATTTTGTGATTATATATTTCATATGTATCAGTACATGTCTGTAAACCCCCATATCCAAATTCATACATTCCTTACACCTTTCCACTTGGTTAAGCATAGTTGGTTTTCTGCATCTATGCACGGCCTTCTCTTGGAAATGACTTCATGGGTATCAATGTTGAAGTAACAGCTATAAGTGATGTCACAGGATATTTCTATTTCGGTTTCTTTCGTACTTCCTTTTGGGTGGGTATCTCTAGATCCTTCTACGGTGGTGCCAGCGGCACTGTTGCATGCTTTTCCGTGGCTCATGTTCCATTGTGCACATGGGCCCCCTTCTTCTTGGTGCATTGTTCTGTTGATGGACATTTGGGTTTCTTCCAAGTCTTGGCGATGGTACATGTTGCTGCAGTGCAGGACGGCCAGCCTGTGTCTTTTTGATTTTGGTCTACTCGGGAGATAGGCCCATCAGTTAGCTCAATTTTTACCTTTCAACGCACCTCCACGGTGTTCTCACTACTAGCTGTTCCCAGGTTACGTCCCAGCGGCAGCTAGAGGGCACAGAGTTCTCTAAAACACCTTGAGCATTTATTCTTTGTAGACTCTGTGGCTGATGATCATTCTGACGACGGTGGGTGAACGTTTTTGTCGACTGGATTTGCATGGCTTTATTAATTCCTGATGTTGAGCATTTTTCCATGCCCTTTTATTTATCACAAGAGAAAGAAAGAAAGAGAAGACAAAATGTGCGCAAAATATGCCTCTTGAAATTGTCGTTTTGAAGTGTGCACGTCTTTTGAGTTTTTTTCCTCGATGTACGACCCAAGAATTGTTTTTGAGGGCAGGTGTCATTTATAGGCCTGCAATGATTTTGAATATCAAGTGACCATTAGCACTGGGTTTAAAGCTGCTGTTTTGAGAAACGGCCACAAGGCGGCAGCAGGTCTCCTTTACCAAACCTGGTTACTCGGGCAACAGAGCCTCCGTGGAAGTCGTATTCTCGGTTGTCAATTAGAATGGACTGTGCCAGGAAAAAGCCCCTTAAGTTTGTGTCTCACGACTGACCTGTTCGTTTTTTAATTCAATGTTTATTTTTTCTCACAGCAAGTTTGATTACAATGTTTTGCTTGTTGTAGGTGTGAAAGATGTGGCTCTTTTACACATAAACACGTATCTAGTCTTCTTTGGATCCTTTTCCCATGTAGCTTATGACACAATGTTGAGTACTCTTCTCTTGGTATTCCGTAGGCCTTTGGTGATTTTGTATTTCACCTGTGTTTGTATCTCGCTCTTAAACCCAATTTCCTAATGTACACAATTCTCACACCTGTCCATGGGTGAACCATAAATCTGTTTATTGCATCTGTGATTGCCTTTCTCTGTGGAAATATCTTCAGTGATATCAATTTTCAGGGAACACCTATAAGTGATATCGTAGGCTATGTATCTTTCGCTCTGTGACTTACTGCAAGGTGCGTGATGAACTCTAGCCTCACCGATGGTGCTGTTGATGGCATTGTTTCCTTTTGTTCCTTGGCTAATATTCCATCTGCTCAGGTCCCTGTTCTTCTTTGTCCACTCATCTGTTGATGGACTTTCTGCTTGCTTCCATGTCCTGGCTATTGTAATACTCCTGCAATGCAGATTTGCCTGCCTGTGTCTTTCCACTTCTGTCTTCTTTCTTAGGTTATAGGCCCAGGAGTGGGCCTGCTGGATCATATCGTAACTCAGTGTTTACCTTGTAAAGGCACCTCCATTCTGTTCCCATTAGTGCCTCTTACCAGGTGAAGTCCTGTGGCGAGCATTGCCCTCTGAGGAAGGCGCCACTGAGACCCTCCTAAGCCTCAGGGCCCGACTGTACTCTCCTTGGTATGCATCCTGGACTTTATGGTATGAACATACAAAAGGAGATGGTCTTTGGCCAAATCGCTCCAGGGACCTGCTCAGTTACTGGGAGTCCCTGGTTGTTCCCTAAAGCTAGGAAAAGCAACCCTGGAGGGGAAATTGGTGCCTTTGAGGGAGAAGCCGAGCAGCCAACCAACCAGCTGATGCTGATAAGGTGTGACTAAGCCGAGAAGCCAACCAACCAGCTGATGCCGATAAGGCGTGACGAAGCAAATTCCCTGCTTTAGGGGTATATATACGGCTATGCTTTGTTATTAAACTTGCCTTGCAAGCGTCAGTTGCTTGTGCCCTTCTGATCCCATACCTTGGTGCGTTCAGTTCCCTACCCCCTCTCGTCGGTTGTTGCTACACTTTGAGGACCCGCCGCGGCTGGCGGCAAAGTCCCACTTAACCTAGAGGGTATGCACTTCTCCACAACCCCTTCAGCATGAATTGTTGGTAGTCTTGTTGCTGATGGTTCTTCTGACTGGTGTGAGCCGATACCTCTGTGGTTGGATTTGCATGCGTCTCATAAAGCCTTGAAATTGAGCTTTCAGGGATGCCCTTTTTTTCTTCAAACTGTGTGTGTAGCTTACCTCATCACATTCTTTTCTTGAACTATGTGCCGCCTTTTGAAATAGTTTGGCCACTACCTCCCTCAAGACATTTTGAGGGCAGGTTTCATTGACAGCCCTCCAGGACTTGTGCACACGAAGTGACCATTAGCACGGGTTTTCAAGCTGCCGTTGCAGGTAACGGCCACAGGGCTGCAGCATTTCTGCGTTTCCCACTCTGGTAACTAGTGAAACAGGCCTTCCTGCCAGTGGTGTTCCTTGGTTATCAATGACGGTGGGATGTGTCTGGAGAAACCCCCCAAAGCTGATGTCTCCTTACTTATATCTGTTTTTAAAATGAAATTTCTACTTTTCACTGGAGTACTCTTCCATTGTGTCCATGGGCCACTGCTCCTTTCTGCATTCCTCTGTGGCTGGGCATTTTCATTGCTTCCAAGTGTTGGCTATGGTAAACATTGCTGGATTGCAGGATTGCCAGCCCGTGTCTTTTTGATTCTCATCCTCTCAGGTGATAGACCCAGCAGTGGCTATGCTTGATTGAACGGTCGCTCAATGTTGACCCTTTCCAGGCAACTCCACTGTGTTTTCCTTAGGGGCTCTTACCACGACCCACGTAGAACCGATGGTACGCATTTCTTCACCACCCCGTCAGCATTTCTTGTTTGCAGAAGTTTTGCTGCTGGCCATGCTGAGTCGTGTGACATGATAGGCTTTTGTAACGTGTATTTTCGTGTCTAATAATTCCTAAGGTTCAGCATTTTTCCACGCCTTTTTTTATTCTGTTAAACAAAAACAGAAAAAAAAACCCCGTGAGTACAATAAACCTCTCGAAATTGTCTTCTTGGAAGGTTGCCCTCTTTGGACTTTTTTGGTCGATTTTCGACCCCAGGATTTTGTTTTGGAGGGCAGGTGTCATTTACAAGCCTGCAATGGGTGTGAATATTGAGTGACCATTAGCACTGACTTTAAAGCTGCTGCTGTGGGAAACGGCCACAAGGCGTCAGCATTGCTACATTCCCACATCTGGTTACTAGGGCAGCAGAGCCTTCTGGAAGTCCTGTTCCCAGGTTGTCAATTAGAATGGAATGTGCCAGGAAAAAACCCCAGAAGTGTATGTCACATTACTTCTTGTTCGCTCTTTTAATTTGTTTAAATCGGGGTAATGATTAGAATACTGTTGGTCCTATATGTACAGAATCTGGTTCATTTGTACGTTTTATATATATATATATTCTTGTACAGATCCTCTTCACATGTAAATTATTGCAGAGTGTTCTGGTGACCTCCCTTGCTATATGGTCGGTCTGTTTGATATATATATTTAATACGTATTTGTACACATATGGTGACACTAATCTTAATTTATCCATTCCCCCCACCTTTCATTTTACATCAGCTTAGTTTGCTTTCTAAGTCTCTGAGTGTCTTTCTTTGTGGAAATATGTTCATTTGTGTCAGCTGTTAGATAACGCCTATAGGTGATGTCATACGGTATGCCTTTTGCTTTCCGACTTAACTCATGTTCTGTGATGATCTCTAGGCTCATCTCGGGTGCCTCAAAGAGCAGTGTTTCCTTGTTTTCCATGGCTAATAGTCCACTGTGTCCACGGACCAGCTCTTCTTATCCATTCTTCTGTTGATGGACATTTGGGTTGCTTCGGTGTCTTGGCTACTGTGAAAACTCGTGGAGTGCAGCTCTTGCAGCCTGTCTTCTCAGGTGAGAGGCTCGGCTGTGGGTGTTCTGGATGGAAGGGTGGCTCAATTTTTAATTGAAAACGCAGCTCCTTTCTGTTCTCATTATTGGCTGTTACAACTAGACATGTCCTCCACAGACAGAGGGAACAGAGTTCTCTAAAACCCCTTCAGCATTTATTGTTTGTAGTCTTTTGGCTGACAGTAGTTAACTTGGGTGAGCTGAAAGCTTTTTGTAGGTTAGAGGAGTCTGATGATTCCTGATGTTGAGCTTTTCTCCATTTTCCTTTTTTTGATAAAGAGTGAGTAAAACTTACCTCTATCATACTATCTCTTTGACACATTTGCCTGCTTTGAATTTTTTTGGCCACGGCCGAGCTCAGGACATTTTTTTTTTTTGAGGGCAGGTGTCTTTTAGAGGCCTGAGTCCTTATGAATGTTAAGTGACCCATAGCTATGCGTTTGAAGCCGCTCTTGCGGGAAACGGCCACAAGGCGGCAGCATTTCTCCATTTCCAACTCTGGGTTTTCCTGCAACAGAGGCTTCCTGGAAATTGTGTTAGTAGGCTGCAAATGAGAGTGCAGTGTGTCAGGGCAAACCCCCAAGAGCTTATATCTCCTTACTTCTTGTGTGTTTTTTAAAATTTAATTGTTATCTAGTATCACAGCCAATTGGATAAAAATGTGGTGTGTGTTCTAGGTGTACTGCATCTGGTTCATCATATGTATGTATCAATCTATTCATCTTTGGATCCTTTCCCGTGTAGGTTATTACAGAGTGTTGAGTCGACCTCTCCTGGTATTCCTTAGGTATTTTGTGATTATATATTTCATATGTATCAGTACATGTCTGTAAACCCCCATATCCAAATTCATACATTCCTTACACCTTTCCACTTGGTTAAGCATAGTTGGTTTTCTGCATCTATGCACGGCCTTCTCTTGGAAATGACTTCATGGGTATCAATGTTGAAGTAACAGCTATAAGTGATGTCACAGGATATTTCTATTTCGGTTTCTTTCGTACTTCCTTTTGGGTGGGTATCTCTAGATCCTTCTACGGTGGTGCCATCGGCACTGTTGCATGCTCTTCCGTGGCTCATGTTCCATTGTGCACATGGGCCCCCTTCTTCTTGGTGCATTGTTCTGTTGATGGACATTTGGGTTTCTTCCAAGTCTTGGCGATGGTACATGTTGCTGCAGTGCAGGATGGCCATCCTGTGTCTTTTTGATTTTGGTCTACTCGGGAGATAGGCCCATCAGTGGGCCTACCCGATTACAGGTTAGCTCAATTTTTACCTTTCAGTGCACCTCCACAGTGTTCTCACTACTAGCTGTTCCCAGGTTACGTCCCAGCGGCCGCTAGAGGGCACAGAGTTCTCTAAAACACCTTGAGCATTTATTCTTTGTAGACTCTGTGGCTGACGATCATTCTGACGACGGTGGGTGAACGTTTCTGTCGACTGGATTTGCATGGCTTTATTAATTCCTGATGTTGAGCATTTTTCCATGCCCTTTTATTTATCACAAGAGAAAGAAAGAAAGAGAAGACAAAATGTGCGCAAAATATGCCTCTTGAAATTGTCGTTTTGAAGTGTGCACATCTTTTGAGTTTTTTTCCTCGATTGACGACCCAAGAATCGTTTTTGAGGGCAGGTGTCATTTATAGGCCTGCAATGATTTTGAATATCGTGACCATTAGCACTGGGTTTAAAGCTGCTGTTTTGAGAAACGGCCACAAGGCGGCAGCAGGTCTCCTTTACCAAACCTGGTTACTCGGGCAACAGAGCCTCCGTGGAAGTCGTATTCTCGGTTGTCAATTAGAATGGACTGTGCCAGGAAAAAGCCCCTTATGTTTGTGCCTCACGACTGACTTGTTCGTTTTTTAATTCAATGTTTATTTTTTCTCACAGCAAGTTTGATTACAATGTTTTGCTTGTTGTAGGTGTGAAAGATGTGGCTCTTTTACACATAAACACGTATCTAGTCTTCTTTGGATCCTTTTCCCATGTAGCTTATGACACAATGTTGAGTACTCTTCTCTTGGTATTCCGTAGGCCTTTGGTGATTTTGTATTTCACGTGTGTTTGTATCTCGCTCTTAAACCCAATTTCCTAATGTACACAATTCTCACACCTGTCCATGGGTGAACCATAAATCTGTTTATTGCATCTGTGATTGCCTTTCTCTGTGGAAATATCTTCAGTGATATCAATTTTCAGGGAACACCTATAAGTGATATCGTAGGCTATGTATCTTTCGCTCTGTGACTTACTGCAAGGTGCGTGATGAACTCTAGCCTCACCGATGGTGCTGTTGATGGCATTGTTTCCTTTTGTTCCTTGGCTAATATTCCATCTGCTCAGGTCCCTGTTCTTCTTTGTCCACTCATCTGTTGATGGACTTTCTGCTTGCTTCCATGTCCTGGCTATTGTAATACTCCTGCAATGCAGATTTGCCTGCCTGTGTCTTTCCACTTCTGTCTTCTTTCTTAGGTTATAGGCCCAGGAGTGGGCCTGCTGGATCATATCGTAACTCAGTGTTTACCTTGTAAAGGCACCTCCATTCTTTTCCCATTAGTGCCTCTTACCAGGTGAAGTCCTGTGGCGAGCATTGCCCTCTGAGGAAGGCGCCACTAAGACCCTCCTAAGCCTCAGGGCCCGACTGTACTCTCCTTGGTATGCATCCTGGACTTTATGGTATGAACATACAAAAGGAGATGGTCTTTGGCCAAATCGCTCCAGGGACCTGCTCAGTTACTGGGAGTCCCTGGTTGTTCCCTAAAGCTAGGAAAAGCAACCCTGGAGGGGAAATTGGTGCCTTTGAGGGAGAAGCCGAGCAGCCAACCAACCAGCTGATGCTGATAAGGTGTGACTAAGCCGAGAAGCCAACCAACCAGCTGATGCCGATAAGGCGTGACGAAGCAAATTCCCTGCTTTAGGGGTATATATACGGCTATGCTTTGTTATTAAACTTGCCTTGCAAGCGTCAGTTGCTTGTGCCCTTCTGATCCCATACCTTGGTGCGTTCAGTTCCCTACCCCCTCTCGTCGGTTGTTGCTACACTTTGAGGACCCGCCGCGGCTGGCGGCAAAGTCCCACTTAACCTAGAGGGTATGCACTTCTCCACAACCCCTTCAGCATGAATTGTTGGTAGTCTTGTTGCTGATGGTTCTTCTGACTGGTGTGAGCCGATACCTCTGTGGTTGGATTTGCATGCGTCTCATAAAGCCTTGAAATTGAGCTTTCAGGGATGCCCTTTTTTTCTTCAAACTGTGTGTGTAGCTTACCTCATCACATTCTTTTCTTGAACTATGTGCCGCCTTTTGAAATATTTTGGCCACTACCTCCCTCAAGACATTTTGAGGGCAGGTTTCATTGACAGCCCTCCAGGACTTGTGCACACGAAGTGACCATTAGCACGGGTTTTCAAGCTGCCGTTGCAGGTAACGGCCACAGGGCTGCAGCATTTCTGCGTTTCCCACTCTGGTAACTAGTGAAACAGGCCTTCCTGCCAGTGGTGTTCCTTGGTTATCAATGACGGTGGGATGTGTCTGGAGAAACCCCCCAAAGCTGATGTCTCCTTACTTATATCTGTTTTTAAAATGGAATTTCTACTTTTCACTGGAGTACTCTTCCATTGTGTCCATGGACCACTGCTCCTTTCTGCATTCCTCTGTGGCTGGGCATTTTCATTGCTTCCAAGTGTTGGCTATGGTAAACATTGCTGGATTGCAGGATTGCCAGCCCGTGTCTTTTTGATTCTCATCCTCTCAGGTGATAGACCCAGCAGTGGCTATGCTTGATTGAACGGTCGCTCAATGTTGACCCTTTCCAGGCAACTCCACTGTGTTTTCCTTAGGGGCTCTTACCACGTCCCACTTAGAACCGAGGGTACGCATTTCTTCACCACCCCGTCAGCATTTCTTGTTTGCAGAAGTTTTGCTGCTGGCCATGCTGAGTCGTGTGACATGATAGGTTTTTTTAACGTGTAGTTTCGTGTCTAATAATTCCTAAGGGTCAGCATTTTTCCACGCCTTTTTTTATTCTGTTAAACAAACACAGAAAAAAAAAACCCATGAGTACAATAAACCTCTCGAAATTGTCTTCTTGGAAGGTTGCCCTCTTTGGACTTTTTTGGTCGATTTTCGACCCCAGGATTTTGTTTTGGAGGGCAGGTGTCATTTACAAGCCTGCAATGGGTGTGAATATTGAGTGACCATTAGCACTGACTTTAAAGCTGCTGCTGTGGGAAACGGCCACAAGGCGTCAGCATTGCTACATTCCCACATCTGGTTACTAGGGCAGCAGAGCCTTCTGGAAGTCCTGTTCCCAGGTTGTCAATTAGAATGGAATGTGCCAGGAAAAAACCCCAGAAGTGTATGTCACATTACTTCTTGTTCGCTCTTTTAATTTGTTTAAATCGGGGTAATGATTAGAATACTGTTGGTCCTATATGTACAGAATCTGGTTCATTTGTACGTTTTATATATATATATATATATTCTTGTACAGATCCTCTTCCCATGTAAATTATTGCAGAGTGTTCTGGTGACCTCCCTTGCTATATGGTCGGTCTGTTTGATATATATATTTAATACGTATTTGTACACATATGGTGACACTAATCTTAATTTATCCATTCCCCCCACCTTTCATTTTACATAAGCTTAGTTTGCTTTCTAAGTCTGTGAGTGTCTTTCTTTGTGGAAATATGTTCATTTGTGTCAGCTGTTAGATAACGCCTATAGGTGATGTCATACGGTATGCCTTTTGCTTTCCGACTTAACTGATGTTCTGTGATGATCTCTAGGCTCATCTCGGGTGCCTCAAAGAGCAGTGTTTCCTTGTTTTCCATGGCTAATAGTCCACTGTGTCCACGGACCAGCTCTTCTTATCCATTCATCTGTTGATGGACATTTGGGTTGCTTCGGTGTCTTGGCTACTGTGAAAACTCGTGGAGTGCAGCTCTTGCAGCCTGTCTTCTCAGGTGAGAGGCTCGGCTGTGGGTGTTCTGGATGGAAGGGTGGCTCAATTTTTAATTGAAAACGCAGCTCCTTTCTGTTCTCATTATTGGCTGTTACAACTAGACATGTCCTCCACAGACAGAGGGAACAGAGTTCTCTAAAACCCCTTCAGCATTTATTGTTTGTAGTCTTTTGGCTGACGGTAGTTAACTTGGGTGAGCTGAAAGCTTTTTGTAGGTTAGAGGAGTCTGATGATTCCTGATGTTGAGCTTTTCTCCATTTTCCTTTTTTTGATAAAGAGTGAGTAAAACTTACCTCTATCATACTATCTCTTTGACACATTTGCCTGCTTTGAATTTTTTTGGCCACGGCCGAGCTCAGGACATTTTTTTTTTTTGAGGGCAGGTGTCTTTTAGAGGCCTGAGTCCTTATGAATGTTAAGTGAACCATAGCTATGCGTTTGAAGCCGCTCTTGCGGGAAACGGCCACAAGGCGGCAGCATTTCTCCATTTCCAACTCTGGGTTTTCCTGCAACAGAGGCTTCCTGGAAATTGTGTTAGTAGGCTGCAAATGAGAGTGCAGTGTGTCAGGGCAAACCCCCAAGAGCTTATATCTCCTTACTTCTTGTGTGTTTTTTAAAATTTAATTGTTATCTAGTATCACAGCCAATTGGATAAAAATGTGGTGTGTGTTCTAGGTGTACTGCATCTGGTTCATCATATGTATGTATCAATCTATTCATCTTTGGATCCTTTCCCGTGTAGGTTATTACAGAGTGTTGAGTCGACCTCTCCTGGTATTCCTTAGGTATTTTGTGATTATATATTTCATATGTATCAGTACATGTCTGTAAACCCCCATATCCAAATTCATACATTCCTTACACCTTTCCACTTGGTTAAGCATAGTTGGTTTTCTGCATCTATGCACGGCCTTCTCTTGGAAATGACTTCATGGGTATCAATGTTGAAGTAACAGCTATAAGTGATGTCACAGGATATTTCTATTTCGGTTTCTTTCGTACTTCCTTTTGGGTGGGTATCTCTAGATCCTTCTACGGTGGTGCCAGCGGCACTGTTGCATGCTTTTCCGTGGCTCATGTTCCATTGTGCACATGGGCCCCCTTCTTCTTGGTGCATTGTTCTGTTGATGGACATTTGGGTTTCTTCCAAGTCTTGGCGATGGTACATGTTGCTGCAGTGCAGGACGGCCAGCCTGTGTCTTTTTGATTTTGGTCTACTCGGGAGATAGGCCCATCAGTTAGCTCAATTTTTACCTTTCAACGCACCTCCACGGTGTTCTCACTACTAGCTGTTCCCAGGTTACGTCCCAGCGGCAGCTAGAGGGCACAGAGTTCTCTAAAACACCTTGAGCATTTATTCTTTGTAGACTCTGTGGCTGATGATCATTCTGACGACGGTGGGTGAACGTTTTTGTCGACTGGATTTGCATGGCTTTATTAATTCCTGATGTTGAGCATTTTTCCATGCCCTTTTATTTATCACAAGAGAAAGAAAGAAAGAGAAGACAAAATGTGCGCAAAATATGCCTCTTGAAATTGTCGTTTTGAAGTGTGCACGTCTTTTGAGTTTTTTTCCTCGATGTACGACCCAAGAATTGTTTTTGAGGGCAGGTGTCATTTATAGGCCTGCAATGATTTTGAATATCAAGTGACCATTAGCACTGGGTTTAAAGCTGCTGTTTTGAGAAACGGCCACAAGGCGGCAGCAGGTCTCCTTTACCAAACCTGGTTACTCGGGCAACAGAGCCTCCGTGGAAGTCGTATTCTCGGTTGTCAATTAGAATGGACTGTGCCAGGAAAAAGCCCCTTAAGTTTGTGTCTCACGACTGACCTGTTCGTTTTTTAATTCAATGTTTATTTTTTCTCACAGCAAGTTTGATTACAATGTTTTGCTTGTTGTAGGTGTGAAAGATGTGGCTCTTTTACACATAAACACGTATCTAGTCTTCTTTGGATCCTTTTCCCATGTAGCTTATGACACAATGTTGAGTACTCTTCTCTTGGTATTCCGTAGGCCTTTGGTGATTTTGTATTTCACCTGTGTTTGTATCTCGCTCTTAAACCCAATTTCCTAATGTACACAATTCTCACACCTGTCCATGGGTGAACCATAAATCTGTTTATTGCATCTGTGATTGCCTTTCTCTGTGGAAATATCTTCAGTGATATCAATTTTCAGGGAACACCTATAAGTGATATCGTAGGCTATGTATCTTTCGCTCTGTGACTTACTGCAAGGTGCGTGATGAACTCTAGCCTCACCGATGGTGCTGTTGATGGCATTGTTTCCTTTTGTTCCTTGGCTAATATTCCATCTGCTCAGGTCCCTGTTCTTCTTTGTCCACTCATCTGTTGATGGACTTTCTGCTTGCTTCCATGTCCTGGCTATTGTAATACTCCTGCAATGCAGATTTGCCTGCCTGTGTCTTTCCACTTCTGTCTTCTTTCTTAGGTTATAGGCCCAGGAGTGGGCCTGCTGGATCATATCGTAACTCAGTGTTTACCTTGTAAAGGCACCTCCATTCTGTTCCCATTAGTGCCTCTTACCAGGTGAAGTCCTGTGGCGAGCATTGCCCTCTGAGGAAGGCGCCACTGAGACCCTCCTAAGCCTCAGGGCCCGACTGTACTCTCCTTGGTATGCATCCTGGACTTTATGGTATGAACATACAAAAGGAGATGGTCTTTGGCCAAATCGCTCCAGGGACCTGCTCAGTTACTGGGAGTCCCTGGTTGTTCCCTAAAGCTAGGAAAAGCAACCCTGGAGGGGAAATTGGTGCCTTTGAGGGAGAAGCCGAGCAGCCAACCAACCAGCTGATGCTGATAAGGTGTGACTAAGCCGAGAAGCCAACCAACCAGCTGATGCCGATAAGGCGTGACGAAGCAAATTCCCTGCTTTAGGGGTATATATACGGCTATGCTTTGTTATTAAACTTGCCTTGCAAGCGTCAGTTGCTTGTGCCCTTCTGATCCCATACCTTGGTGCGTTCAGTTCCCTACCCCCTCTCGTCGGTTGTTGCTACACTTTGAGGACCCGCCGCGGCTGGCGGCAAAGTCCCACTTAACCTAGAGGGTATGCACTTCTCCACAACCCCTTCAGCATGAATTGTTGGTAGTCTTGTTGCTGATGGTTCTTCTGACTGGTGTGAGCCGATACCTCTGTGGTTGGATTTGCATGCGTCTCATAAAGCCTTGAAATTGAGCTTTCAGGGATGCCCTTTTTTTCTTCAAACTGTGTGTGTAGCTTACCTCATCACATTCTTTTCTTGAACTATGTGCCGCCTTTTGAAATAGTTTGGCCACTACCTCCCTCAAGACATTTTGAGGGCAGGTTTCATTGACAGCCCTCCAGGACTTGTGCACACGAAGTGACCATTAGCACGGGTTTTCAAGCTGCCGTTGCAGGTAACGGCCACAGGGCTGCAGCATTTCTGCGTTTCCCACTCTGGTAACTAGTGAAACAGGCCTTCCTGCCAGTGGTGTTCCTTGGTTATCAATGACGGTGGGATGTGTCTGGAGAAACCCCCCAAAGCTGATGTCTCCTTACTTATATCTGTTTTTAAAATGAAATTTCTACTTTTCACTGGAGTACTCTTCCATTGTGTCCATGGGCCACTGCTCCTTTCTGCATTCCTCTGTGGCTGGGCATTTTCATTGCTTCCAAGTGTTGGCTATGGTAAACATTGCTGGATTGCAGGATTGCCAGCCCGTGTCTTTTTGATTCTCATCCTCTCAGGTGATAGACCCAGCAGTGGCTATGCTTGATTGAACGGTCGCTCAATGTTGACCCTTTCCAGGCAACTCCACTGTGTTTTCCTTAGGGGCTCTTACCACGACCCACGTAGAACCGATGGTACGCATTTCTTCACCACCCCGTCAGCATTTCTTGTTTGCAGAAGTTTTGCTGCTGGCCATGCTGAGTCGTGTGACATGATAGGTTTTTGTAACGTGTATTTTCGTGTCTAATAATTCCTAAGGTTCAGCATTTTTCCACGCCTTTTTTTATTCTGTTAAACAAAAACAGAAAAAAAAACCCCGTGAGTACAATAAACCTCTCGAAATTGTCTTCTTGGAAGGTTGCCCTCTTTGGACTTTTTTGGTCGATTTTCGACCCCAGGATTTTGTTTTGGAGGGCAGGTGTCATTTACAAGCCTGCAATGGGTGTGAATATTGAGTGACCATTAGCACTGACTTTAAAGCTGCTGCTGTGGGAAACGGCCACAAGGCGTCAGCATTGCTACATTCCCACATCTGGTTACTAGGGCAGCAGAGCCTTCTGGAACTCCTGTTCCCAGGTTGTCAATTAGAATGGAATGTGCCAGGAAAAAACCCCAGAAGTGTATGTCACATTACTTCTTGTTCGCTCTTTTAATTTGTTTAAATCGGGGTAATGATTAGAATACTGTTGGTCCTATATGTACAGAATCTGGTTCATTTGTACGTTTTATATATATATATATTCTTGTACAGATCCTCTTCACATGTAAATTATTGCAGAGTGTTCTGGTGACCTCCCTTGCTATATGGTCGGTCTGTTTGATATATATATTTAATACGTATTTGTACACATATGGTGACACTAATCTTAATTTATCCATTCCCCCCACCTTTCATTTTACATCAGCTTAGTTTGCTTTCTAAGTCTCTGAGTGTCTTTCTTTGTGGAAATATGTTCATTTGTGTCAGCTGTTAGATAACGCCTATAGGTGATGTCATACGGTATGCCTTTTGCTTTCCGACTTAACTGATGTTCTGTGATGATCTCTAGGCTCATCTCGGGTGCCTCAAAGAGCAGTGTTTCCTTGTTTTCCATGGCTAATAGTCCACTGTGTCCACGGACCAGCTCTTCTTATCCATTCTTCTGTTGATGGACATTTGGGTTGCTTCGGTGTCTTGGCTACTGTGAAAACTCGTGGAGTGCAGCTCTTGCAGCCTGTCTTCTCAGGTGAGAGGCTCGGCTGTGGGTGTTCTGGATGGAAGGGTGGCTCAATTTTTAATTGAAAACGCAGCTCCTTTCTGTTCTCATTATTGGCTGTTACAACTAGACATGTCCTCCACAGACAGAGGGAACAGAGTTCTCTAAAACCCCTTCAGCATTTATTGTTTGTAGTCTTTTGGCTGACAGTAGTTAACTTGGGTGAGCTGAAAGCTTTTTGTAGGTTAGAGGAGTCTGATGATTCCTGATGTTGAGCTTTTCTCCATTTTCCTTTTTTTGATAAAGAGTGAGTAAAACTTACCTCTATCATACTATCTCTTTGACACATTTGCCTGCTTTGAATTTTTTTGGCCACGGCCGAGCTCAGGACATTTTTTTTTTTTGAGGGCAGGTGTCTTTTAGAGGCCTGAGTCCTTATGAATGTTAAGTGACCCATAGCTATGCGTTTGAAGCCGCTCTTGCGGGAAACGGCCACAAGGCGGCAGCATTTCTCCATTTCCAACTCTGGGTTTTCCTGCAACAGAGGCTTCCTGGAAATTGTGTTAGTAGGCTGCAAATGAGAGTGCAGTGTGTCAGGGCAAACCCCCAAGAGCTTATATCTCCTTACTTCTTGTGTGTTTTTTAAAATTTAATTGTTATCTAGTATCACAGCCAATTGGATAAAAATGTGGTGTGTGTTCTAGGTGTACTGCATCTGGTTCATCATATGTATGTATCAATCTATTCATCTTTGGATCCTTTCCCGTGTAGGTTATTACAGAGTGTTGAGTCGACCTCTCCTGGTATTCCTTAGGTATTTTGTGATTATATATTTCATATGTATCAGTACATGTCTGTAAACCCCCATATCCAAATTCATACATTCCTTACACCTTTCCACTTGGTTAAGCATAGTTGGTTTTCTGCATCTATGCACGGCCTTCTCTTGGAAATGACTTCATGGGTATCAATGTTGAAGTAACAGCTATAAGTGATGTCACAGGATATTTCTATTTCGGTTTCTTTCGTACTTCCTTTTGGGTGGGTATCTCTAGATCCTTCTACGGTGGTGCCAGCGGCACTGTTGCATGCTCTTCCGTGGCTCATGTTCCATTGTGCACATGGGCCCCCTTCTTCTTGGTGCATTGTTCTGTTGATGGACATTTGGGTTTCTTCCAAGTCTTGGCGATGGTACATGTTGCTGCAGTGCAGGATGGCCATCCTGTGTCTTTTTGATTTTGGTCTACTCGGGAGATAGGCCCATCAGTGGGCCTACCCGATTACAGGTTAGCTCAATTTTTACCTTTCAGTGCACCTCCACAGTGTTCTCACTACTAGCTGTTCCCAGGTTACGTCCCAGCGGCCGCTAGAGGGCACAGAGTTCTCTAAAACACCTTGAGCATTTATTCTTTGTAGACTCTGTGGCTGACGATCATTCTGACGACGGTGGGTGAACGTTTCTGTCGACTGGATTTGCATGGCTTTATTAATTCCTGATGTTGAGCATTTTTCCATGCCCTTTTATTTATCACAAGAGAAAGAAAGAAAGAGAAGACAAAATGTGCGCAAAATATGCCTCTTGAAATTGTCGTTTTGAAGTGTGCACATCTTTTGAGTTTTTTTCCTCGATTGACGACCCAAGAATCGTTTTTGAGGGCAGGTGTCATTTATAGGCCTGCAATGATTTTGAATATCGTGACCATTAGCACTGGGTTTAAAGCTGCTGTTTTGAGAAACGGCCACAAGGCGGCAGCAGGTCTCCTTTACCAAACCTGGTTACTCGGGCAACAGAGCCTCCGTGGAAGTCGTATTCTCGGTTGTCAATTAGAATGGACTGTGCCAGGAAAAAGCCCCTTATGTTTGTGCCTCACGACTGACTTGTTCGTTTTTTAATTCAATGTTTATTTTTTCTCACAGCAAGTTTGATTACAATGTTTTGCTTGTTGTAGGTGTGAAAGATGTGGCTCTTTTACACATAAACACGTATCTAGTCTTCTTTGGATCCTTTTCCCATGTAGCTTATGACACAATGTTGAGTACTCTTCTCTTGGTATTCCGTAGGCCTTTGGTGATTTTGTGTTTCACGTGTGTTTGTATCTCGCTCTTAAACCCAATTTCCTAATGTACACAATTCTCACACCTGTCCATGGGTGAACCATAAATCTGTTTATTGCATCTGTGATTGCCTTTCTCTGTGGAAATATCTTCAGTGATATCAATTTTCAGGGAACACCTATAAGTGATATCGTAGGCTATGTATCTTTCGCTCTGTGACTTACTGCAAGGTGCGTGATGAACTCTAGCCTCACCGATGGTGCTGTGGATGGCATTGTTTCCTTTTGTTCCTTGGCTAATATTCCATCTGCTCAGGTCCCTGTTCTTCTTTGTCCACTCATCTGTTGATGGACTTTCTGCTTGCTTCCATGTCCTGGCTATTGTAATACTCCTGCAATGCAGATTTGCCTGCCTGTGTCTTTCCACTTCTGTCTTCTTTCTTAGGTTATAGGCCCAGGAGTGGGCCTGCTGGATCATATCGTAACTCAGTGTTTACCTTGTAAAGGCACCTCCATTCTTTTCCCATTAGTGCCTCTTACCAGGTGAAGTCCTGTGGCGAGCATTGCCCTCTGAGGAAGGCGCCACTAAGACCCTCCTAAGCCTCAGGGCCCGACTGTACTCTCCTTGGTATGCATCCTGGACTTTATGGTATGAACATACAAAAGGAGATGGTCTTTGGCCAAATCGCTCCAGGGACCTGCTCAGTTACTGGGAGTCCCTGGTTGTTCCCTAAAGCTAGGAAAAGCAACCCTGGAGGGGAAATTGGTGCCTTTGAGGGAGAAGCCGAGCAGCCAACCAACCAGCTGATGCTGATAAGGTGTGACTAAGCCGAGAAGCCAACCAACCAGCTGATGCCGATAAGGCGTGACGAAGCAAATTCCCTGCTTTAGGGGTATATATACGGCTATGCTTTGTTATTAAACTTGCCTTGCAAGCGTCAGTTGCTTGTGCCCTTCTGATCCCATACCTTGGTGCGTTCAGTTCCCTACCCCCTCTCGTCGGTTGTTGCTACACTTTGAGGACCCGCCGCGGCTGGCGGCAAAGTCCCACTTAACCTAGAGGGTATGCACTTCTCCACAACCCCTTCAGCATGAATTGTTGGTAGTCTTGTTGCTGATGGTTCTTCTGACTGGTGTGAGCCGATACCTCTGTGGTTGGATTTGCATGCGTCTCATAAAGCCTTGAAATTGAGCTTTCAGGGATGCCCTTTTTTTCTTCAAACTGTGTGTGTAGCTTACCTCATCACATTCTTTTCTTGAACTATGTGCCGCCTTTTGAAATAGTTTGGCAACTACCTCCCTCAAGACATTTTGAGGGCAGGTTTCATTGACAGCCCTCCAGGACTTGTGCACACGAAGTGACCATTAGCACGGGTTTTCAAGCTGCCGTTGCAGGTAACGGCCACAGGGCTGCAGCATTTCTGCGTTTCCCACTCTGGTAACTAGTGAAACAGGCCTTCCTGCCAGTGGTGTTCCTTGGTTATCAATGACGGTGGGATGTGTCTGGAGAAACCCCCCAAAGCTGATGTCTCCTTACTTATATCTGTTTTTAAAATGGAATTTCTACTTTTCACTGGAGTACTCTTCCATTGTGTCCATGGACCACTGCTCCTTTCTGCATTCCTCTGTGGCTGGGCATTTTCATTGCTTCCAAGTGTTGGCTATGGTAAACATTGCTGGATTGCAGGATTGCCAGCCCGTGTCTTTTTGATTCTCATCCTCTCAGGTGATAGACCCAGCAGTGGCTATGCTTGATTGAACGGTCGCTCAATGTTGACCCTTTCCAGGCAACTCCACTGTGTTTTCCTTAGGGGCTCTTACCACGTCCCACTTAGAACCGAGGGTACGCATTTCTTCACCACCCCGTCAGCATTTCTTGTTTGCAGAAGTTTTGCTGCTGGCCATGCTGAGTCGTGTGACATGATAGGTTTTTTTAACGTGTAGTTTCGTGTCTAATAATTCCTAAGGGTCAGCATTTTTCCACGCCTTTTTTTATTCTGTTAAACAAAAACAGAAAAAAAAAACCCATGAGTACAATAAACCTCTCGAAATTGTCTTCTTGGAAGGTTGCCCTCTTTGGACTTTTTTGGTCGATTTTCGACCCCAGGATTTTGTTTTGGAGGGCAGGTGTCATTTACAAGCCTGCAATGGGTGTGAATATTGAGTGACCATTAGCACTGACTTTAAAGCTGCTGCTGTGGGAAACGGCCACAAGGCGTCAGCATTGCTACATTCCCACATCTGGTTACTAGGGCAGCAGAGCCTTCTGGAAGTCCTGTTCCCAGGTTGTCAATTAGAATGGAATGTGCCAGGAAAAAACCCCAGAAGTGTATGTCACATTACTTCTTGTTCGCTCTTTTAATTTGTTTAAATCGGGGTAATGATTAGAATACTGTTGGTCCTATATGTACAGAATCTGGTTCATTTGTACGTTTTATATATATATATATTCTTGTACAGATCCTCTTCCCATGTAAATTATTGCAGAGTGTTCTGGTGACCTCCCTTGCTATATGGTCGGTCTGTTTGATATATATATTTAATACGTATTTGTACACATATGGTGACACTAATCTTAATTTATCCATTCCCCCCACCTTTCATTTTACATCAGCTTAGTTTGCTTTCTAAGTCTGTGAGTGTCTTTCTTTGTGGAAATATGTTCATTTGTGTCAGCTGTTAGATAACGCCTATAGGTGATGTCATACGGTATGCCTTTTGCTTTCCGACTTAACTGATGTTCTGTGATGATCTCTAGGCTCATCTCGGGTGCCTCAAAGAGCAGTGTTTCCTTGTTTTCCATGGCTAATAGTCCACTGTGTCCACGGACCAGCTCTTCTTATCCATTCTTCTGTTGATGGACATTTGGGTTGCTTCGGTGTCTTGGCTACTGTGAAAACTCGTGGAGTGCAGCTCTTGCAGCCTGTCTTCTCAGGTGAGAGGCTCGGCTGTGGGTGTTCTGGATGGAAGGGTGGCTCAATTTTTAATTGAAAACGCAGCTCCTTTCTGTTCTCATTATTGGCTGTTACAACTAGACATGTCCTCCACAGACAGAGGGAACAGAGTTCTCTAAAACCCCTTCAGCATTTATTGTTTGTAGTCTTTTGGCTGACGGTAGTTAACTTGGGTGAGCTGAAAGCTTTTTGTAGGTTAGAGGAGTCTGATGATTCCTGATGTTGAGCTTTTCTCCATTTTCCTTTTTTTGATAAAGAGTGAGTAAAACTTACCTCTATCATACTATCTCTTTGACACATTTGCCTGCTTTGAATTTTTTTGGCCACGGCCGAGCTCAGGACATTTTTTTTTTTTGAGGGCAGGTGTCTTTTAGAGGCCTGAGTCCTTATGAATGTTAAGTGACCCATAGCTATGCGTTTGAAGCCGCTCTTGCGGGAAACGGCCACAAGGCGGCAGCATTTCTCCATTTCCAACTCTGGGTTTTCCTGCAACAGAGGCTTCCTGGAAATTGTGTTAGTAGGCTGCAAATGAGAGTGCAGTGTGTCAGGGCAAACCCCCAAGAGCTTATATCTCCTTACTTCTTGTGTGTTTTTTAAAATTTAATTGTTATCTAGTATCACAGCCAATTGGATAAAAATGTGGTGTGTGTTCTAGGTGTACTGCATCTGGTTCATCATATGTATGTATCAATCTATTCATCTTTGGATCCTTTCCCGTGTAGGTTATTACAGAGTGTTGAGTCGACCTCTCCTGGTATTCCTTAGGTATTTTGTGATTATATATTTCATATGTATCAGTACATGTCTGTAAACCCCCATATCCAAATTCATACATTCCTTACACCTTTCCACTTGGTTAAGCATAGTTGGTTTTCTGCATCTATGCACGGCCTTCTCTTGGAAATGACTTCATGGGTATCAATGTTGAAGTAACAGCTATAAGTGATGTCACAGGATATTTCTATTTCGGTTTCTTTCGTACTTCCTTTTGGGTGGGTATCTCTAGATCCTTCTACGGTGGTGCCAGCGGCACTGTTGCATGCTCTTCCGTGGCTCATGTTCCATTGTGCACATGGGCCCCCTTCTTCTTGGTGCATTGTTCTGTTGATGGACATTTGGGTTTCTTCCAAGTCTTGGCGATGGTACATGTTGCTGCAGTGCAGGATGGCCATCCTGTGTCTTTTTGATTTTGGTCTACTCGGGAGATAGGCCCATCAGTGGGCCTACCCGATTACAGGTTAGCTCAATTTTTACCTTTCAGTGCACCTCCACAGTGTTCTCACTACTAGCTGTTCCCAGGTTACGTCCCAGCGGCCGCTAGAGGGCACAGAGTTCTCTAAAACACCTTGAGCATTTATTCTTTGTAGACTCTGTGGCTGACGATCATTCTGACGACGGTGGGTGAACGTTTCTGTCGACTGGATTTGCATGGCTTTATTAATTCCTGATGTTGAGCATTTTTCCATGCCCTTTTATTTATCACAAGAGAAAGAAAGAAAGAGAAGACAAAATGTGCGCAAAATATGCCTCTTGAAATTGTCGTTTTGAAGTGTGCACATCTTTTGAGTTTTTTTCCTCGATTGACGACCCAAGAATCGTTTTTGAGGGCAGGTGTCATTTATAGGCCTGCAATGATTTTGAATATCGTGACCATTAGCACTGGGTTTAAAGCTGCTGTTTTGAGAAACGGCCACAAGGCGGCAGCAGGTCTCCTTTACCAAACCTGGTTACTCGGGCAACAGAGCCTCCGTGGAAGTCGTATTCTCGGTTGTCAATTAGAATGGACTGTGCCAGGAAAAAGCCCCTTATGTTTGTGCCTCACGACTGACTTGTTCGTTTTTTAATTCAATGTTTATTTTTTCTCACAGCAAGTTTGATTACAATGTTTTGCTTGTTGTAGGTGTGAAAGATGTGGCTCTTTTACACATAAACACGTATCTAGTCTTCTTTGGATCCTTTTCCCATGTAGCTTATGACACAATGTTGAGTACTCTTCTCTTGGTATTCCGTAGGCCTTTGGTGATTTTGTGTTTCACGTGTGTTTGTATCTCGCTCTTAAACCCAATTTCCTAATGTACACAATTCTCACACCTGTCCATGGGTGAACCATAAATCTGTTTATTGCATCTGTGATTGCCTTTCTCTGTGGAAATATCTTCAGTGATATCAATTTTCAGGGAACACCTATAAGTGATATCGTAGGCTATGTATCTTTCGCTCTGTGACTTACTGCAAGGTGCGTGATGAACTCTAGCCTCACCGATGGTGCTGTGGATGGCATTGTTTCCTTTTGTTCCTTGGCTAATATTCCATCTGCTCAGGTCCCTGTTCTTCTTTGTCCACTCATCTGTTGATGGACTTTCTGCTTGCTTCCATGTCCTGGCTATTGTAATACTCCTGCAATGCAGATTTGCCTGCCTGTGTCTTTCCACTTCTGTCTTCTTTCTTAGGTTATAGGCCCAGGAGTGGGCCTGCTGGATCATATCGTAACTCAGTGTTTACCTTGTAAAGGCACCTCCATTCTTTTCCCATTAGTGCCTCTTACCAGGTGAAGTCCTGTGGCGAGCATTGCCCTCTGAGGAAGGCGCCACTAAGACCCTCCTAAGCCTCAGGGCCCGACTGTACTCTCCTTGGTATGCATCCTGGACTTTATGGTATGAACATACAAAAGGAGATGGTCTTTGGCCAAATCGCTCCAGGGACCTGCTCAGTTACTGGGAGTCCCTGGTTGTTCCCTAAAGCTAGGAAAAGCAACCCTGGAGGGGAAATTGGTGCCTTTGAGGGAGAAGCCGAGCAGCCAACCAACCAGCTGATGCTGATAAGGTGTGACTAAGCCGAGAAGCCAACCAACCAGCTGATGCCGATAAGGCGTGACGAAGCAAATTCCCTGCTTTAGGGGTATATATACGGCTATGCTTTGTTATTAAACTTGCCTTGCAAGCGTCAGTTGCTTGTGCCCTTCTGATCCCATACCTTGGTGCGTTCAGTTCCCTACCCCCTCTCGTCGGTTGTTGCTACACTTTGAGGACCCGCCGCGGCTGGCGGCAAAGTCCCACTTAACCTAGAGGGTATGCACTTCTCCACAACCCCTTCAGCATGAATTGTTGGTAGTCTTGTTGCTGATGGTTCTTCTGACTGGTGTGAGCCGATACCTCTGTGGTTGGATTTGCATGCGTCTCATAAAGCCTTGAAATTGAGCTTTCAGGGATGCCCTTTTTTTCTTCAAACTGTGTGTGTAGCTTACCTCATCACATTCTTTTCTTGAACTATGTGCCGCCTTTTGAAATAGTTTGGCAACTACCTCCCTCAAGACATTTTGAGGGCAGGTTTCATTGACAGCCCTCCAGGACTTGTGCACACGAAGTGACCATTAGCACGGGTTTTCAAGCTGCCGTTGCAGGTAACGGCCACAGGGCTGCAGCATTTCTGCGTTTCCCACTCTGGTAACTAGTGAAACAGGCCTTCCTGCCAGTGGTGTTCCTTGGTTATCAATGACGGTGGGATGTGTCTGGAGAAACCCCCCAAAGCTGATGTCTCCTTACTTATATCTGTTTTTAAAATGGAATTTCTACTTTTCACTGGAGTACTCTTCCATTGTGTCCATGGACCACTGCTCCTTTCTGCATTCCTCTGTGGCTGGGCATTTTCATTGCTTCCAAGTGTTGGCTATGGTAAACATTGCTGGATTGCAGGATTGCCAGCCCGTGTCTTTTTGATTCTCATCCTCTCAGGTGATAGACCCAGCAGTGGCTATGCTTGATTGAACGGTCGCTCAATGTTGACCCTTTCCAGGCAACTCCACTGTGTTTTCCTTAGGGGCTCTTACCACGTCCCACTTAGAACCGAGGGTACGCATTTCTTCACCACCCCGTCAGCATTTCTTGTTTGCAGAAGTTTTGCTGCTGGCCATGCTGAGTCGTGTGACATGATAGGTTTTTTTAACGTGTAGTTTCGTGTCTAATAATTCCTAAGGGTCAGCATTTTTCCACGCCTTTTTTTATTCTGTTAAACAAAAACAGAAAAAAAAAACCCATGAGTACAATAAACCTCTCGAAATTGTCTTCTTGGAAGGTTGCCCTCTTTGGACTTTTTTGGTCGATTTTCGACCCCAGGATTTTGTTTTGGAGGGCAGGTGTCATTTACAAGCCTGCAATGGGTGTGAATATTGAGTGACCATTAGCACTGACTTTAAAGCTGCTGCTGTGGGAAACGGCCACAAGGCGTCAGCATTGCTACATTCCCACATCTGGTTACTAGGGCAGCAGAGCCTTCTGGAAGTCCTGTTCCCAGGTTGTCAATTAGAATGGAATGTGCCAGGAAAAAACCCCAGAAGTGTATGTCACATTACTTCTTGTTCGCTCTTTTAATTTGTTTAAATCGGGGTAATGATTAGAATACTGTTGGTCCTATATGTACAGAATCTGGTTCATTTGTACGTTTTATATATATATATATTCTTGTACAGATCCTCTTCCCATGTAAATTATTGCAGAGTGTTCTGGTGACCTCCCTTGCTATATGGTCGGTCTGTTTGATATATATATTTAATACGTATTTGTACACATATGGTGACACTAATCTTAATTTATCCATTCCCCCCACCTTTCATTTTACATAAGCTTAGTTTGCTTTCTAAGTCTGTGAGTGTCTTTCTTTGTGGAAATATGTTCATTTGTGTCAGCTGTTAGATAACGCCTATAGGTGATGTCATACGGTATGCCTTTTGCTTTCCGACTTAACTCATGTTCTGTGATGATCTCTAGGCTCATCTCGGGTGCCTCAAAGAGCAGTGTTTCCTTGTTTTCCATGGCTAATAGTCCACTGTGTCCACGGACCAGCTCTTCTTATCCATTCTTCTGTTGATGGACATTTGGGTTGCTTCGGTGTCTTGGCTACTGTGAAAACTCGTGGAGTGCAGCTCTTGCAGCCTGTCTTCTCAGGTGAGAGGCTCGGCTGTGGGTGTTCTGGATGGAAGGGTGGCTCAATTTTTAATTGAAAACGCAGCTCCTTTCTGTTCTCATTATTGGCTGTTACAACTAGACATGTCCTCCACAGACAGAGGGAACAGAGTTCTCTAAAACCCCTTCAGCATTTATTGTTTGTAGTCTTTTGGCTGACAGTAGTTAACTTGGGTGAGCTGAAAGCTTTTTGTAGGTTAGAGGAGTCTGATGATTCCTGATGTTGAGCTTTTCTCCATTTTCCTTTTTTTGATAAAGAGTGAGTAAAACTTACCTCTATCATACTATCTCTGTGACACATTTGCCTGCTTTGAATTTTTTTGGCCACGGCCGAGCTCAGGACATTTTTTTTTTTTGAGGGCAGGTGTCTTTTAGAGGCCTGAGTCCTTATGAATGTTAAGTGACCCATAGCTATGCGTTTGAAGCCGCTCTTGCGGGAAACGGCCACAAGGCGGCAGCATTTCTCCATTTCCAACTCTGGGTTTTCCTGCAACAGAGGCTTCCTGGAAATTGTGTTAGTAGGCTGCAAATGAGAGTGCAGTGTGTCAGGGCAAACCCCCAAGAGCTTATATCTCCTTACTTCTTGTGTGTTTTTTAAAATTTAATTGTTATCTAGTATCACAGCCAATTGGATAAAAATGTGGTGTGTGTTCTAGGTGTACTGCATCTGGTTCATCATATGTATGTATCAATCTATTCATCTTTGGATCCTTTCCCGTGTAGGTTATTACAGAGTGTTGAGTCGACCTCTCCTGGTATTCCTTAGGTATTTTGTGATTATATATTTCATATGTATCAGTACATGTCTGTAAACCCCCATATCCAAATTCATACATTCCTTACACCTTTCCACTTGGTTAAGCATAGTTGGTTTTCTGCATCTATGCACGGCCTTCTCTTGGAAATGACTTCATGGGTATCAATGTTGAAGTAACAGCTATAAGTGATGTCACAGGATATTTCTATTTCGGTTTCTTTCGTACTTCCTTTTGGGTGGGTATCTCTAGATCCTTCTACGGTGGTGCCAGCGGCACTGTTGCATGCTCTTCCGTGGCTCATGTTCCATTGTGCACATGGGCCCCCTTCTTCTTGGTGCATTGTTCTGTTGATGGACATTTGGGTTTCTTCCAAGTCTTGGCGATGGTACATGTTGCTGCAGTGCAGGATGGCCAGCCTGTGTCTTTTTGATTTTGGTCTACTCGGGAGATAGGCCCATCAGTGGGCCTACCCGATTACAGGTTAGCTCAATTTTTACCTTTCAGTGCACCTCCACAGTGTTCTCACTACTAGCTGTTCCCAGGTTACGTCCCAGCGGCCGCTAGAGGGCACAGAGTTCTCTAAAACACCTTGAGCATTTATTCTTTGTAGACTCTGTGGCTGATGATCATTCTGACGACGGTGGGTGAACGTTTCTGTCGACTGGATTTGCATGGCTTTATTAATTCCTGATGTTGAGCATTTTTCCATGCCCTTTTATTTATCACAAGAGAAAGAAAGAAAGAGAAGACAAAATGTGCGCAAAATATGCCTCTTGAAATTGTCGTTTTGAAGTGTGCACATCTTTTGAGTTTTTTTCCTCGATTGACGACCCAAGAATCGTTTTTGAGGGCAGGTGTCATTTATAGGCCTGCAATGATTTTGAATATCGTGACCATTAGCACTGGGTTTAAAGCTGCTGTTTTGAGAAACGGCCACAAGGCGGCAGCAGGTCTCCTTTACCAAACCTGGTTACTCGGGCAACAGAGCCTCCGTGGAAGTCGTATTCTCGGTTGTCAATTAGAATGGACTGTGCCAGGAAAAAGCCCCTTATGTTTGTGCCTCACGACTGACTTGTTCGTTTTTTAATTCAATGTTTATTGTTTCTCACAGCAAGTTTGATTACAATGTTTTGCTTGTTGTAGGTGTGAAAGATGTGGCTCTTTTACACATAAACACGTATCTAGTCTTCTTTGGATCCTTTTCCCATGTAGCTTATGACACAATGTTGAGTACTCTTCTCTTGGTATTCCGTAGGCCTTTGGTGATTTTGTATTTCACCTGTGTTTGTATCTCGCTCTTAAACCCAATTTCCTAATGTACACAATTCTCACACCTGTCCATGGGTGAACCATAAATCTGTTTATTGCATCTGTGATTGCCTTTCTCTGTGGAAATATCTTCAGTGATATCAATTTTTAGGGAACACCTATAAGTGATATCGTAGGCTATGTATCTTTCGCTCTGTGACTTACTGCAAGGTGCGTGATGAACTCTAGCCTCACCGATGGTGCTGTTGATGGCATTGTTTCCTTTTGTTCCTTGGCTAATATTCCATCTGCTCAGGTCCCTGTTCTTCTTTGTCCACTCATCTGTTGATGGACTTTCTGCTTGCTTCCATGTCCTGGCTATTGTAATACTCCTGCAATGCAGATTTGCCTGCCTGTGTCTTTCCACTTCTGTCTTCTTTCTTAGGTTATAGGCCCAGGAGTGGGCCTGCTGGATCATATCGTAACTCAGTGTTTACCTTGTAAAGGCACCTCCATTCTGTTCCCATTAGTGCCTCTTACCAGGTGAAGTCCTGTGGCGAGCATTGCCCTCTGAGGAAGGCGCCACTGAGACCCTCCTAAGCCTCAGGGCCCGACTGTACTCTCCTTGGTATGCATCCTGGACTTTATGGTATGAACATACAAAAGGAGATGGTCTTTGGCCAAATCGCTCCAGGGACCTGCTCAGTTACTGGGAGTCCCTGGTTGTTCCCTAAAGCTAGGAAAAGCAACCCTGGAGGGGAAATTGGTGCCTTTGAGGGAGAAGCCGAGCAGCCAACCAACCAGCTGATGCTGATAAGGTGTGACTAAGCCGAGAAGCCAACCAACCAGCTGATGCCGATAAGGCGTGACGAAGCAAATTCCCTGCTTTAGGGGTATATATACGGCTATGCTTTGTTATTAAACTTGCCTTGCAAGCGTCAGTTGCTTGTGCCCTTCTGATCCCATACCTTGGTGCGTTCAGTTCCCTACCCCCTCTCGTCGGTTGTTGCTACACTTTGAGGACCCGCCGCGGCTGGCGGCAAAGTCCCACTTAACCTAGAGGGTATGCACTTCTCCACAACCCCTTCAGCATGAATTGTTGGTAGTCTTGTTGCTGATGGTTCTTCTGACTGGTGTGAGCCGATACCTCTGTGGTTGGATTTGCATGCGTCTCATAAAGCCTTGAAATTGAGCTTTCAGGGATGCCCTTTTTTTCTTCAAACTGTGTGTGTAGCTTACCTCATCACATTCTTTTCTTGAACTATGTGCCGCCTTTTGAAATATTTTGGCCACTACCTCCCTCAAGACATTTTGAGGGCAGGTTTCATTGACAGCCCTCCAGGACTTGTGCACACGAAGTGACCATTAGCACGGGTTTTCAAGCTGCCGTTGCAGGTAACGGCCACAGGGCTGCAGCATTTCTGCGTTTCCCACTCTGGTAACTAGTGAAACAGGCCTTCCTGCCAGTGGTGTTCCTTGGTTATCAATGACGGTGGGATGTGTCTGGAGAAACCCCCCAAAGCTGATGTCTCCTTACTTATATCTGTTTTTAAAATGGAATTTCTACTTTTCACTGGAGTACTCTTCCATTGTGTCCATGGACCACTGCTCCTTTCTGCATTCCTCTGTGGCTGGGCATTTTCATTGCTTCCAAGTGTTGGCTATGGTAAACATTGCTGGATTGCAGGATTGCCAGCCCGTGTCTTTTTGATTCTCATCCTCTCAGGTGATAGACCCAGCAGTGGCTATGCTTGATTGAACGGTCGCTCAATGTTGACCCTTTCCAGGCAACTCCACTGTGTTTTCCTTAGGGGCTCTTACCACGTCCCACTTAGAACCGAGGGTACGCATTTCTTCACCACCCCGTCAGCATTTCTTGTTTGCAGAAGTTTTGCTGCTGGCCATGCTGAGTCGTGTGACATGATAGGTTTTTTTAATGTGTAGTTTCGTGTCTAATAATTCCTAAGGGTCAGCATTTTTCCACGCCTTTTTTTATTCTGTTAAACAAAAACAGAAAAAAAAAACCCATGAGTACAATAAACCTCTCGAAATTGTCTTCTTGGAAGGTTGCCCTCTTTGGACTTTTTTGGTCGATTTTCGACCCCAGGATTTTGTTTTGGAGGGCAGGTGTCATTTACAAGCCTGCAATGGGTGTGAATATTGAGTGACCATTAGCACTGACTTTAAAGCTGCTGCTGTGGGAAACGGCCACAAGGCGTCAGCATTGCTACATTCCCACATCTGGTTACTAGGGCAGCAGAGCCTTCTGGAAGTCCTGTTCCCAGGTTGTCAATTAGAATGGAATGTGCCAGGAAAAAACCCCAGAAGTGTATGTCACATTACTTCTTGTTCGCTCTTTTAATTTGTTTAAATCGGGGTAATGATTAGAATACTGTTGGTCCTATATGTACAGAATCTGGTTCATTTGTACGTTTTATATATATATATATATATATATATTCTTGTACAGATCCTCTTCCCATGTAAATTATTGCAGAGTGTTCTGGTGACCTCCCTTGCTATATGGTCGGTCTGTTTGATATATATATTTAATACGTATTTGTACACATATGGTGACACTAATCTTAATTTATCCATTCCCCCCACCTTTCATTTTACATCAGCTTAGTTTGCTTTCTAAGTCTGTGAGTGTCTTTCTTTGTGGAAATATGTTCATTTGTGTCAGCTGTTAGATAACGCCTATAGGTGATGTCATACGGTATGCCTTTTGCTTTCCGACTTAACTCATGTTCTGTGATGATCTCTAGGCTCATCTCGGGTGCCTCAAAGAGCAGTGTTTCCTTGTTTTCCATGGCTAATAGTCCACTGTGTCCACGGACCAGCTCTTCTTATCCATTCTTCTGTTGATGGACATTTGGGTTGCTTCGGTGTCTTGGCTACTGTGAAAACTCGTGGAGTGCAGCTCTTGCAGCCTGTCTTCTCAGGTGAGAGGCTCGGCTGTGGGTGTTCTGGATGGAAGGGTGGCTCAATTTTTAATTGAAAACGCAGCTCCTTTCTGTTCTCATTATTGGCTGTTACAACTAGACATGTCCTCCACAGACAGAGGGAACAGAGTTCTCTAAAACCCCTTCAGCATTTATTGTTTGTAGTCTTTTGGCTGACAGTAGTTAACTTGGGTGAGCTGAAAGCTTTTTGTAGGTTAGAGGAGTCTGATGATTCCTGATGTTGAGCTTTTCTCCATTTTCCTTTTTTTGATAAAGAGTGAGTAAAACTTACCTCTATCATACTATCTCTTTGACACATTTGCCTGCTTTGAATTTTTTTGGCCACGGCCGAGCTCAGGACATTTTTTTTTTTGAGGGCAGGTGTCTTTTAGAGGCCTGAGTCCTTATGAATGTTAAGTGACCCATAGCTATGCGTTTGAAGCCGCTCTTGCGGGAAACGGCCACAAGGCGGCAGCATTTCTCCATTTCCAACTCTGGGTTTTCCTGCAACAGAGGCTTCCTGGAAATTGTGTTAGTAGGCTGCAAATGAGAGTGCAGTGTGTCAGGGCAAACCCCCAAGAGCTTATATCTCCTTACTTCTTGTGTGTTTTTTAAAATTTAATTGTTATCTAGTATCACAGCCAATTGGATAAAAATGTGGTGTGTGTTCTAGGTGTACTGCATCTGGTTCATCATATGTATGTATCAATCTATTCATCTTTGGATCCTTTCCCATGTAGGTTATTACAGAGTGTTGAGTCGACCTCTCCTGGTATTCCTTAGGTATTTTGTGATTATATATTTCATATGTATCAGTACATGTCTGTAAACCCCCATATCCAAATTCATACATTCCTTACACCTTTCCACTTGGTTAAGCATAGTTGGTTTTCTGCATCTATGCACGGCCTTCTCTTGGAAATGACTTCATGGGTATCAATGTTGAAGTAACAGCTATAAGTGATGTCACAGGATATTTCTATTTCGGTTTCTTTCGTACTTCCTTTTGGGTGGGTATCTCTAGATCCTTCTACGGTGGTGCCAGCGGCACTGTTGCATGCTCTTCCGTGGCTCATGTTCCATTGTGCACATGGGCCCCCTTCTTCTTGGTGCATTGTTCTGTTGATGGACATTTGGGTTTCTTCCAAGTCTTGGCGATGGTACATGTTGCTGCAGTGCAGGATGGCCAGCCTGTGTCTTTTTGATTTTGGTCTACTCGGGAGATAGGCCCATCAGTGGGCCTACCCGATTACAGGTTAGCTCAATTTTTACCTTTCAGTGCACCTCCACAGTGTTCTCACTACTAGCTGTTCCCAGGTTACGTCCCAGCGGCCGCTAGAGGGCACAGAGTTCTCTAAAACACCTTGAGCATTTATTCTTTGTAGACTCTGTGGCTGATGATCATTCTGACGACGGTGGGTGAACGTTTCTGTCGACTGGATTTGCATGGCTTTATTAATTCCTGATGTTGAGCATTTTTCCATGCCCTTTTATTTATCACAAGAGAAAGAAAGAAAGAGAAGACAAAATGTGCGCAAAATATGCCTCTTGAAATTGTCGTTTTGAAGTGTGCACATCTTTTGAGTTTTTTTCCTCGATTGACGACCCAAGAATCGTTTTTGAGGGCAGGTGTCATTTATAGGCCTGCAATGATTTTGAATATCGTGACCATTAGCACTGGGTTTAAAGCTGCTGTTTTGAGAAACGGCCACAAGGCGGCAGCAGGTCTCCTTTACCAAACCTGGTTACTCGGGCAACAGAGCCTCCGTGGAAGTCGTATTCTCGGTTGTCAATTAGAATGGACTGTGCCAGGAAAAAGCCCCTTATGTTTGTGCCTCACGACTGACTTGTTCATTTTTTAATTCAATGTTTATTGTTTCTCACAGCAAGTTTGATTACAATGTTTTGCTTGTTGTAGGTGTGAAAGATGTGGCTCTTTTACACATAAACACGTATCTAGTCTTCTTTGGATCCTTTTCCCATGTAGCTTATGACACAATGTTGAGTACTCTTCTCTTGGTATTCCGTAGGCCTTTGGTGATTTTGTATTTCACCTGTGTTTGTATCTCGCTCTTAAACCCAATTTCCTAATGTACACAATTCTCACACCTGTCCATGGGTGAACCATAAATCTGTTTATTGCATCTGTGATTGCCTTTCTCTGTGGAAATATCTTCAGTGATATCAATTTTTAGGGAACACCTATAAGTGATATCGTAGGCTATGTATCTTTCGCTCTGTGACTTACTGCAAGGTGCGTGATGAACTCTAGCCTCACCGATGGTGCTGTTGATGGCATTGTTTCCTTTTGTTCCTTGGCTAATATTCCATCTGCTCAGGTCCCTGTTCTTCTTTGTCCACTCATCTGTTGATGGACTTTCTGCTTGCTTCCATGTCCTGGCTATTGTAATACTCCTGCAATGCAGATTTGCCTGCCTGTGTCTTTCCACTTCTGTCTTCTTTCTTAGGTTATAGGCCCAGGAGTGGGCCTGCTCTATCATATCGTAACTCAGTGTTTACCTTGTAAAGGCACCTCCATTCTGTTCCCATTAGTGCCTCTTACCAGGTGAAGTCCTGTGGCGAGCATTGCCCTCTGAGGAAGGCGCCACTGAGACCCTCCTAAGCCTCAGGGCCCGACTGTACTCTCCTTGGTATGCATCCTGGACTTTATGGTATGAACATACAAAAGGAGATGGTCTTTGGCCAAATCGCTCCAGGGACCTGCTCAGTTACTGGGAGTCCCTGGTTGTTCCCTAAAGCTAGGAAAAGCAACCCTGGAGGGGAAATTGGTGCCTTTGAGGGAGAAGCCGAGCAGCCAACCAACCAGCTGATGCTGATAAGGTGTGACTAAGCCGAGAAGCCAACCAACCAGCTGATGCCGATAAGGCGTGACGAAGCAAATTCCCTGCTTTAGGGGTATATATACGGCTATGCTTTGTTATTAAACTTGCCTTGCAAGCGTCAGTTGCTTGTGCCCTTCTGATCCCATACCTTGGTGCGTTCAGTTCCCTACCCCCTCTCGTCGGTTGTTGCTACACTTTGAGGACCCGCCGCGGCTGGCGGCAAAGTCCCACTTAACCTAGAGGGTATGCACTTCTCCACAACCCCTTCAGCATGAATTGTTGGTAGTCTTGTTGCTGATGGTTCTTCTGACTGGTGTGAGCCGATACCTCTGTGGTTGGATTTGCATGCGTCTCATAAAGCCTTGAAATTGAGCTTTCAGGGATGCCCTTTTTTTCTTCAAACTGTGTGTGTAGCTTACCTCATCACATTCTTTTCTTGAACTATGTGCCGCCTTTTGAAATATTTTGGCCACTACCTCCCTCAAGACATTTTGAGGGCAGGTTTCATTGACAGCCCTCCAGGACTTGTGCACACGAAGTGACCATTAGCACGGGTTTTCAAGCTGCCGTTGCAGGTAACGGCCACAGGGCTGCAGCATTTCTGCGTTTCCCACTCTGGTAACTAGTGAAACAGGCCTTCCTGCCAGTGGTGTTCCTTGGTTATCAATGACGGTGGGATGTGTCTGGAGAAACCCCCCAAAGCTGATGTCTCCTTACTTATATCTGTTTTTAAAATGGAATTTCTACTTTTCACTGGAGTACTCTTCCATTGTGTCCATGGACCACTGCTCCTTTCTGCATTCCTCTGTGGCTGGGCATTTTCATTGCTTCCAAGTGTTGGCTATGGTAAACATTGCTGGATTGCAGGATTGCCAGCCCGTGTCTTTTTGATTCTCATCCTCTCAGGTGATAGACCCAGCAGTGGCTATGCTTGATTGAACGGTCGCTCAATGTTGACCCTTTCCAGGCAACTCCACTGTGTTTTCCTTAGGGGCTCTTACCACGTCCCACTTAGAACCGAGGGTACGCATTTCTTCACCACCCCGTCAGCATTTCTTGTTTGCAGAAGTTTTGCTGCTGGCCATGCTGAGTCGTGTGACATGATAGGTTTTTTTAATGTGTAGTTTCGTGTCTAATAATTCCTAAGGGTCAGCATTTTTCCACGCCTTTTTTTATTCTGTTAAACAAAAACAGAAAAAAAAAACCCATGAGTACAATAAACCTCTCGAAATTGTCTTCTTGGAAGGTTGCCCTCTTTGGACTTTTTTGGTCGATTTTCGACCCCAGGATTTTGTTTTGGAGGGCAGGTGTCATTTACAAGCCTGCAATGGGTGTGAATATTGAGTGACCATTAGCACTGACTTTAAAGCTGCTGCTGTGGGAAACGGCCACAAGGCGTCAGCATTGCTACATTCCCACATCTGGTTACTAGGGCAGCAGAGCCTTCTGGAAGTCCTGTTCCCAGGTTGTCAATTAGAATGGAATGTGCCAGGAAAAAACCCCAGAAGTGTATGTCACATTACTTCTTGTTCGCTCTTTTAATTTGTTTAAATCGGGGTAATGATTAGAATACTGTTGGTCCTATATGTACAGAATCTGGTTCATTTGTACGTTTTATATATATATATATATATATATTCTTGTACAGATCCTCTTCCCATGTAAATTATTGCAGAGTGTTCTGGTGACCTCCCTTGCTATATGGTCGGTCTGTTTGATATATATATTTAATACGTATTTGTACACATATGGTGACACTAATCTTAATTTATCCATTCCCCCCACCTTTCATTTTACATCAGCTTAGTTTGCTTTCTAAGTCTGTGAGTGTCTTTCTTTGTGGAAATATGTTCATTTGTGTCAGCTGTTAGATAACGCCTATAGGTGATGTCATACGGTATGCCTTTTGCTTTCCGACTTAACTCATGTTCTGTGATGATCTCTAGGCTCATCTCGGGTGCCTCAAAGAGCAGTGTTTCCTTGTTTTCCATGGCTAATAGTCCACTGTGTCCACGGACCAGCTCTTCTTATCCATTCTTCTGTTGATGGACATTTGGGTTGCTTCGGTGTCTTGGCTACTGTGAAAACTCGTGGAGTGCAGCTCTTGCAGCCTGTCTTCTCAGGTGAGAGGCTCGGCTGTGGGTGTTCTGGATGGAAGGGTGGCTCAATTTTTAATTGAAAACGCAGCTCCTTTCTGTTCTCATTATTGGCTGTTACAACTAGACATGTCCTCCACAGACAGAGGGAACAGAGTTCTCTAAAACCCCTTCAGCATTTATTGTTTGTAGTCTTTTGGCTGACAGTAGTTAACTTGGGTGAGCTGAAAGCTTTTTGTAGGTTAGAGGAGTCTGATGATTCCTGATGTTGAGCTTTTCTCCATTTTCCTTTTTTTGATAAAGAGTGAGTAAAACTTACCTCTATCATACTATCTCTTTGACACATTTGCCTGCTTTGAATTTTTTTGGCCACGGCCGAGCTCAGGACATTTTTTTTTTTGAGGGCAGGTGTCTTTTAGAGGCCTGAGTCCTTATGAATGTTAAGTGACCCATAGCTATGCGTTTGAAGCCGCTCTTGCGGGAAACGGCCACAAGGCGGCAGCATTTCTCCATTTCCAACTCTGGGTTTTCCTGCAACAGAGGCTTCCTGGAAATTGTGTTAGTAGGCTGCAAATGAGAGTGCAGTGTGTCAGGGCAAACCCCCAAGAGCTTATATCTCCTTACTTCTTGTGTGTTTTTTAAAATTTAATTGTTATCTAGTATCACAGCCAATTGGATAAAAATGTGGTGTGTGTTCTAGGTGTACTGCATCTGGTTCATCATATGTATGTATCAATCTATTCATCTTTGGATCCTTTCCCGTGTAGGTTATTACAGAGTGTTGAGTCGACCTCTCCTGGTATTCCTTAGGTATTTTGTGATTATATATTTCATATGTATCAGTACATGTCTGTAAACCCCCATATCCAAATTCATACATTCCTTACACCTTTCCACTTGGTTAAGCATAGTTGGTTTTCTGCATCTATGCACGGCCTTCTCTTGGAAATGACTTCATGGGTATCAATGTTGAAGTAACAGCTATAAGTGATGTCACAGGATATTTCTATTTCGGTTTCTTTCGTACTTCCTTTTGGGTGGGTATCTCTAGATCCTTCTACGGTGGTGCCAGCGGCACTGTTGCATGCTTTTCCGTGGCTCATGTTCCATTGTGCACATGGGCCCCCTTCTTCTTGGTGCATTGTTCTGTTGATGGACATTTGGGTTTCTTCCAAGTCTTGGCGATGGTACATGTTGCTGCAGTGCAGGACGGCCAGCCTGTGTCTTTTTGATTTTGGTCTACTCGGGAGATAGGCCCATCAGTTAGCTCAATTTTTACCTTTCAACGCACCTCCACGGTGTTCTCACTACTAGCTGTTCCCAGGTTACGTCCCAGCGGCAGCTAGAGGGCACAGAGTTCTCTAAAACACCTTGAGCATTTATTCTTTGTAGACTCTGTGGCTGATGATCATTCTGACGACGGTGGGTGAACGTTTTTGTCGACTGGATTTGCATGGCTTTATTAATTCCTGATGTTGAGCATTTTTCCATGCCCTTTTATTTATCACAAGAGAAAGAAAGAAAGAGAAGACAAAATGTGCGCAAAATATGCCTCTTGAAATTGTCGTTTTGAAGTGTGCACGTCTTTTGAGTTTTTTTCCTCGATGTACGACCCAAGAATTGTTTTTGAGGGCAGGTGTCATTTATAGGCCTGCAATGATTTTGAATATCAAGTGACCATTAGCACTGGGTTTAAAGCTGCTGTTTTGAGAAACGGCCACAAGGCGGCAGCAGGTCTCCTTTACCAAACCTGGTTACTCGGGCAACAGAGCCTCCGTGGAAGTCGTATTCTCGGTTGTCAATTAGAATGGACTGTGCCAGGAAAAAGCCCCTTAAGTTTGTGTCTCACGACTGACCTGTTCGTTTTTTAATTCAATGTTTATTTTTTCTCACAGCAAGTTTGATTACAATGTTTTGCTTGTTGTAGGTGTGAAAGATGTGGCTCTTTTACACATAAACACGTATCTAGTCTTCTTTGGATCCTTTTCCCATGTAGCTTATGACACAATGTTGAGTACTCTTCTCTTGGTATTCCGTAGGCCTTTGGTGATTTTGTATTTCACGTGTGTTTGTATCTCGCTCTTAAACCCAATTTCCTAATGTACACAATTCTCACACCTGTCCATGGGTGAACCATAAATCTGTTTATTGCATCTGTGATTGCCTTTCTCTGTGGAAATATCTTCAGTGATATCAATTTTCAGGGAACACCTATAAGTGATATCGTAGGCTATGTATCTTTCGCTCTGTGACTTACTGCAAGGTGCGTGATGAACTCTAGCCTCACCGATGGTGCTGTGGATGGCATTGTTTCCTTTTGTTCCTTGGCTAATATTCCATCTGCTCAGGTCCCTGTTCTTCTTTGTCCACTCATCTGTTGATGGACTTTCTGCTTGCTTCCATGTCCTGGCTATTGTAATACTCCTGCAATGCAGATTTGCCTGCCTGTGTCTTTCCACTTCTGTCTTCTTTCTTAGGTTATAGGCCCAGGAGTGGGCCTGCTGGATCATATCGTAACTCAGTGTTTACCTTGTAAAGGCACCTCCATTCTGTTCCCATTAGTGCCTCTTACCAGGTGAAGTCCTGTGGCGAGCATTGCCCTCTGAGGAAGGCGCCACTGAGACCCTCCTAAGCCTCAGGGCCCGACTGTACTCTCCTTGGTATGCATCCTGGACTTTATGGTATGAACATACAAAAGGAGATGGTCTTTGGCCAAATCGCTCCAGGGACCTGCTCAGTTACTGGGAGTCCCTGGTTGTTCCCTAAAGCTAGGAAAAGCAACCCTGGAGGGGAAATTGGTGCCTTTGAGGGAGAAGCCGAGCAGCCAACCAACCAGCTGATGCTGATAAGGTGTGACTAAGCCGAGAAGCCAACCAACCAGCTGATGCCGATAAGGCGTGACGAAGCAAATTCCCTGCTTTCGGGGTATATATACGGCTATGCTTTGTTATTAAACTTGCCTTGCAAGCGTCAGTTGCTTGTGCCCTTCTGATCCCATACCTTGGTGCGTTCAGTTCCCTACCCCCTCTCGTCGGTTGTTGCTACACTTTGAGGACCCGCCGCGGCTGGCGGCAAAGTCCCACTTAACCTAGAGGGTATGCACTTCTCCACAACCCCTTCAGCATGAATTGTTGGTAGTCTTGTTGCTGATGGTTCTTCTGACTGGTGTGAGCCGATACCTCTGTGGTTGGATTTGCATGCGTCTCATAAAGCCTTGAAATTGAGCTTTCAGGGATGCCCTTTTTTTCTTCAAACTGTGTGTGTAGCTTACCTCATCACATTCTTTTCTTGAACTATGTGCCGCCTTTTGAAATATTTTGGCCACTACCTCCCTCAAGACATTTTGAGGGCAGGTTTCATTGACAGCCCTCCAGGACTTGTGCACACGAAGTGACCATTCGCACGGGTTTTCAAGCTGCCGTTGCAGGTAACGGCCACAGGGCTGCAGCATTTCTGCGTTTCCCACTCTGGTAACTAGTGAAACAGGCCTTCCTGCCAGTGGTGTTCCTTGGTTATCAATGACGGTGGGATGTGTCTGGAGAAACCCCCCAAAGCTGATGTCTCCTTACTTATATCTGTTTTTAAAATGGAATTTCTACTTTTCACTGGAGTACTCTTCCATTGTGTCCATGGACCACTGCTCCTTTCTGCATTCCTCTGTGGCTGGGCATTTTCATTGCTTCCAAGTGTTGGCTATGGTAAACATTGCTGGATTGCAGGATTGCCAGCCCGTGTCTTTTTGATTCTCATCCTCTCAGGTGATAGACCCAGCAGTGGCTATGCTTGATTGAACGGTCGCTCAATGTTGACCCTTTCCAGGCAACTCCACTGTGTTTTCCTTAGGGGCTCTTACCACGTCCCACTTAGAACCGAGGGTACGCATTTCTTCACCACCCCGTCAGCATTTCTTGTTTGCAGAAGTTTTGCTGCTGGCCATGCTGAGTCGTGTGACATGATAGGTTTTTTTAACGTGTAGTTTCGTGTCTAATAATTCCTAAGGGTCAGCATTTTTCCACGCCTTTTTTTATTCTGTTAAACAAAAACAGAAAAAAAAAACCCGTGAGTACAATAAACCTCTCGAAATTGTCTTCTTGGAAGGTTGCCCTCTTTGGACTTTTTTGGTCGATTTTCGACCCCAGGATTTTGTTTTGGAGGGCAGGTGTCATTTACAAGCCTGCAATGGGTGTGAATATTGAGTGACCATTAGCACTGACTTTAAAGCTGCTGCTGTGGGAAACGGCCACAAGGCGTCAGCATTGCTACATTCCCACATCTGGTTACTAGGGCAGCAGAGCCTTCTGGAAGTCCTGTTCCCAGGTTGTCAATTAGAATGGAATGTGCCAGGAAAAAACCCCAGAAGTGTATGTCACATTACTTCTTGTTCGCTCTTTTAATTTGTTTAAATCGGGGTAATGATTAGAATACTGTTGGTCCTATATGTACAGAATCTGGTTCATTTGTACGTTTTATATATATATATATTCTTGTACAGATCCTCTTCCCATGTAAATTATTGCAGAGTGTTCTGGTGACCTCCCTTGCTATATGGTCGGTCTGTTTGATATATATATTTAATACGTATTTGTACACATATGGTGACACTAATCTTAATTTATCCATTCCCCCCACCTTTCATTTTACATAAGCTTAGTTTGCTTTCTAAGTCTGTGAGTGTCTTTCTTTGTGGAAATATGTTCATTTGTGTCAGCTGTTAGATAACGCCTATAGGTGATGTCATACGGTATGCCTTTTGCTTTCCGACTTAACTCATGTTCTGTGATGATCTCTAGGCTCATCTCGGGTGCCTCAAAGAGCAGTGTTTCCTTGTTTTCCATGGCTAATAGTCCACTGTGTCCACGGACCAGCTCTTCTTATCCATTCTTCTGTTGATGGACATTTGGGTTGCTTCGGTGTCTTGGCTACTGTGAAAACTCGTGGAGTGCAGCTCTTGCAGCCTGTCTTCTCAGGTGAGAGGCTCGGCTGTGGGTGTTCTGGATGGAAGGGTGGCTCAATTTTTAATTGAAAACGCAGCTCCTTTCTGTTCTCATTATTGGCTGTTACAACTAGACATGTCCTCCACAGACAGAGGGAACAGAGTTCTCTAAAACCCCTTCAGCATTTATTGTTTGTAGTCTTTTGGCTGACAGTAGTTAACTTGGGTGAGCTGAAAGCTTTTTGTAGGTTAGAGGAGTCTGATGATTCCTGATGTTGAGCTTTTCTCCATTTTCCTTTTTTTGATAAAGAGTGAGTAAAACTTACCTCTATCATACTATCTCTGTGACACATTTGCCTGCTTTGAATTTTTTTGGCCACGGCCGAGCTCAGGACATTTTTTTTTTTTGAGGGCAGGTGTCTTTTAGAGGCCTGAGTCCTTATGAATGTTAAGTGACCCATAGCTATGCGTTTGAAGCCGCTCTTGCGGGAAACGGCCACAAGGCGGCAGCATTTCTCCATTTCCAACTCTGGGTTTTCCTGCAACAGAGGCTTCCTGGAAATTGTGTTAGTAGGCTGCAAATGAGAGTGCAGTGTGTCAGGGCAAACCCCCAAGAGCTTATATCTCCTTACTTCTTGTGTGTTTTTTAAAATTTAATTGTTATCTAGTATCACAGCCAATTGGATAAAAATGTGGTGTGTGTTCTAGGTGTACTGCATCTGGTTCATCATATGTATGTATCAATCTATTCATCTTTGGATCCTTTCCCGTGTAGGTTATTACAGAGTGTTGAGTCGACCTCTCCTGGTATTCCTTAGGTATTTTGTGATTATATATTTCATATGTATCAGTACATGTCTGTAAACCCCCATATCCAAATTCATACATTCCTTACACCTTTCCACTTGGTTAAGCATAGTTGGTTTTCTGCATCTATGCACGGCCTTCTCTTGGAAATGACTTCATGGGTATCAATGTTGAAGTAACAGCTATAAGTGATGTCACAGGATATTTCTATTTCGGTTTCTTTCGTACTTCCTTTTGGGTGGGTATCTCTAGATCCTTCTACGGTGGTGCCAGCGGCACTGTTGCATGCTTTTCCGTGGCTCATGTTCCATTGTGCACATGGGCCCCCTTCTTCTTGGTGCATTGTTCTGTTGATGGACATTTGGGTTTCTTCCAAGTCTTGGCGATGGTACATGTTGCTGCAGTGCAGGACGGCCAGCCTGTGTCTTTTTGATTTTGGTCTACTCGGGAGATAGGCCCATCAGTTAGCTCAATTTTTACCTTTCAACGCACCTCCACGGTGTTCTCACTACTAGCTGTTCCCAGGTTACGTCCCAGCGGCAGCTAGAGGGCACAGAGTTCTCTAAAACACCTTGAGCATTTATTCTTTGTAGACTCTGTGGCTGATGATCATTCTGACGACGGTGGGTGAACGTTTTTGTCGACTGGATTTGCATGGCTTTATTAATTCCTGATGTTGAGCATTTTTCCATGCCCTTTTATTTATCACAAGAGAAAGAAAGAAAGAGAAGACAAAATGTGCGCAAAATATGCCTCTTGAAATTGTCGTTTTGAAGTGTGCACGTCTTTTGAGTTTTTTTCCTCGATGTACGACCCAAGAATTGTTTTTGAGGGCAGGTGTCATTTATAGGCCTGCAATGATTTTGAATATCAAGTGACCATTAGCACTGGGTTTAAAGCTGCTGTTTTGAGAAACGGCCACAAGGCGGCAGCAGGTCTCCTTTACCAAACCTGGTTACTCGGGCAACAGAGCCTCCGTGGAAGTCGTATTCTCGGTTGTCAATTAGAATGGACTGTGCCAGGAAAAAGCCCCTTAAGTTTGTGTCTCACGACTGACCTGTTCGTTTTTTAATTCAATGTTTATTTTTTCTCACAGCAAGTTTGATTACAATGTTTTGCTTGTTGTAGGTGTGAAAGATGTGGCTCTTTTACACATAAACACGTATCTAGTCTTCTTTGGATCCTTTTCCCATGTAGCTTATGACACAATGTTGAGTACTCTTCTCTTGGTATTCCGTAGGCCTTTGGTGATTTTGTATTTCACGTGTGTTTGTATCTCGCTCTTAAACCCAATTTCCTAATGTACACAATTCTCACACCTGTCCATGGGTGAACCATAAATCTGTTTATTGCATCTGTGATTGCCTTTCTCTGTGGAAATATCTTCAGTGATATCAATTTTCAGGGAACACCTATAAGTGATATCGTAGGCTATGTATCTTTCGCTCTGTGACTTACTGCAAGGTGCGTGATGAACTCTAGCCTCACCGATGGTGCTGTGGATGGCATTGTTTCCTTTTGTTCCTTGGCTAATATTCCATCTGCTCAGGTCCCTGTTCTTCTTTGTCCACTCATCTGTTGATGGACTTTCTGCTTGCTTCCATGTCCTGGCTATTGTAATACTCCTGCAATGCAGATTTGCCTGCCTGTGTCTTTCCACTTCTGTCTTCTTTCTTAGGTTATAGGCCCAGGAGTGGGCCTGCTGGATCATATCGTAACTCAGTGTTTACCTTGTAAAGGCACCTCCATTCTGTTCCCATTAGTGCCTCTTACCAGGTGAAGTCCTGTGGCGAGCATTGCCCTCTGAGGAAGGCGCCACTGAGACCCTCCTAAGCCTCAGGGCCCGACTGTACTCTCCTTGGTATGCATCCTGGACTTTATGGTATGAACATACAAAAGGAGATGGTCTTTGGCCAAATCGCTCCAGGGACCTGCTCAGTTACTGGGAGTCCCTGGTTGTTCCCTAAAGCTAGGAAAAGCAACCCTGGAGGGGAAATTGGTGCCTTTGAGGGAGAAGCCGAGCAGCCAACCAACCAGCTGATGCTGATAAGGTGTGACTAAGCCGAGAAGCCAACCAACCAGCTGATGCCGATAAGGCGTGACGAAGCAAATTCCCTGCTTTAGGGGTATATATACGGCTATGCTTTGTTATTAAACTTGCCTTGCAAGCGTCAGTTGCTTGTGCCCTTCTGATCCCATACCTTGGTGCGTTCAGTTCCCTACCCCCTCTCGTCGGTTGTTGCTACACTTTGAGGACCCGCCGCGGCTGGCGGCAAAGTCCCACTTAACCTAGAGGGTATGCACTTCTCCACAACCCCTTCAGCATGAATTGTTGGTAGTCTTGTTGCTGATGGTTCTTCTGACTGGTGTGAGCCGATACCTCTGTGGTTGGATTTGCATGCGTCTCATAAAGCCTTGAAATTGAGCTTTCAGGGATGCCCTTTTTTTCTTCAAACTGTGTGTGTAGCTTACCTCATCACATTCTTTTCTTGAACTATGTGCCGCCTTTTGAAATATTTTGGCCACTACCTCCCTCAAGACATTTTGAGGGCAGGTTTCATTGACAGCCCTCCAGGACTTGTGCACACGAAGTGACCATTCGCACGGGTTTTCAAGCTGCCGTTGCAGGTAACGGCCACAGGGCTGCAGCATTTCTGCGTTTCCCACTCTGGTAACTAGTGAAACAGGCCTTCCTGCCAGTGGTGTTCCTTGGTTATCAATGACGGTGGGATGTGTCTGGAGAAACCCCCCAAAGCTGATGTCTCCTTACTTATATCTGTTTTTAAAATGGAATTTCTACTTTTCACTGGAGTACTCTTCCATTGTGTCCATGGACCACTGCTCCTTTCTGCATTCCTCTGTGGCTGGGCATTTTCATTGCTTCCAAGTGTTGGCTATGGTAAACATTGCTGGATTGCAGGATTGCCAGCCCGTGTCTTTTTGATTCTCATCCTCTCAGGTGATAGACCCAGCAGTGGCTATGCTTGATTGAACGGTCGCTCAATGTTGACCCTTTCCAGGCAACTCCACTGTGTTTTCCTTAGGGGCTCTTACCACGTCCCACTTAGAACCGAGGGTACGCATTTCTTCACCACCCCGTCAGCATTTCTTGTTTGCAGAAGTTTTGCTGCTGGCCATGCTGAGTCGTGTGACATGATAGGTTTTTTTAACGTGTAGTTTCGTGTCTAATAATTCCTAAGGGTCAGCATTTTTCCACGCCTTTTTTTATTCTGTTAAACAAAAACAGAAAAAAAAAACCCGTGAGTACAATAAACCTCTCGAAATTGTCTTCTTGGAAGGTTGCCCTCTTTGGACTTTTTTGGTCGATTTTCGACCCCAGGATTTTGTTTTGGAGGGCAGGTGTCATTTACAAGCCTGCAATGGGTGTGAATATTGAGTGACCATTAGCACTGACTTTAAAGCTGCTGCTGTGGGAAACGGCCACAAGGCGTCAGCATTGCTACATTCCCACATCTGGTTACTAGGGCAGCAGAGCCTTCTGGAAGTCCTGTTCCCAGGTTGTCAATTAGAATGGAATGTGCCAGGAAAAAACCCCAGAAGTGTATGTCACATTACTTCTTGTTCGCTCTTTTAATTTGTTTAAATCGGGGTAATGATTAGAATACTGTTGGTCCTATATGTACAGAATCTGGTTCATTTGTACGTTTTATATATATATATATTCTTGTACAGATCCTCTTCCCATGTAAATTATTGCAGAGTGTTCTGGTGACCTCCCTTGCTATATGGTCGGTCTGTTTGATATATATATTTAATACGTATTTGTACACATATGGTGACACTAATCTTAATTTATCCATTCCCCCCACCTTTCATTTTACATAAGCTTAGTTTGCTTTCTAAGTCTGTGAGTGTCTTTCTTTGTGGAAATATGTTCATTTGTGTCAGCTGTTAGATAACGCCTATAGGTGATGTCATACGGTATGCCTTTTGCTTTCCGACTTAACTCATGTTCTGTGATGATCTCTAGGCTCATCTCGGGTGCCTCAAAGAGCAGTGTTTCCTTGTTTTCCATGGCTAATAGTCCACTGTGTCCACGGACCAGCTCTTCTTATCCATTCTTCTGTTGATGGACATTTGGGTTGCTTCGGTGTCTTGGCTACTGTGAAAACTCGTGGAGTGCAGCTCTTGCAGCCTGTCTTCTCAGGTGAGAGGCTCGGCTGTGGGTGTTCTGGATGGAAGGGTGGCTCAATTTTTAATTGAAAACGCAGCTCCTTTCTGTTCTCATTATTGGCTGTTACAACTAGACATGTCCTCCACAGACAGAGGGAACAGAGTTCTCTAAAACCCCTTCAGCATTTATTGTTTGTAGTCTTTTGGCTGACAGTAGTTAACTTGGGTGAGCTGAAAGCTTTTTGTAGGTTAGAGGAGTCTGATGATTCCTGATGTTGAGCTTTTCTCCATTTTCCTTTTTTTGATAAAGAGTGAGTAAAACTTACCTCTATCATACTATCTCTGTGACACATTTGCCTGCTTTGAATTTTTTTGGCCACGGCCGAGCTCAGGACATTTTTTTTTTTTGAGGGCAGGTGTCTTTTAGAGGCCTGAGTCCTTATGAATGTTAAGTGACCCATAGCTATGCGTTTGAAGCCGCTCTTGCGGGAAACGGCCACAAGGCGGCAGCATTTCTCCATTTCCAACTCTGGGTTTTCCTGCAACAGAGGCTTCCTGGAAATTGTGTTAGTAGGCTGCAAATGAGAGTGCAGTGTGTCAGGGCAAACCCCCAAGAGCTTATATCTCCTTACTTCTTGTGTGTTTTTTAAAATTTAATTGTTATCTAGTATCACAGCCAATTGGATAAAAATGTGGTGTGTGTTCTAGGTGTACTGCATCTGGTTCATCATATGTATGTATCAATCTATTCATCTTTGGATCCTTTCCCGTGTAGGTTATTACAGAGTGTTGAGTCGACCTCTCCTGGTATTCCTTAGGTATTTTGTGATTATATATTTCATATGTATCAGTACATGTCTGTAAACCCCCATATCCAAATTCATACATTCCTTACACCTTTCCACTTGGTTAAGCATAGTTGGTTTTCTGCATCTATGCACGGCCTTCTCTTGGAAATGACTTCATGGGTATCAATGTTGAAGTAACAGCTATAAGTGATGTCACAGGATATTTCTATTTCGGTTTCTTTCGTACTTCCTTTTGGGTGGGTATCTCTAGATCCTTCTACGGTGGTGCCAGCGGCACTGTTGCATGCTCTTCCGTGGCTCATGTTCCATTGTGCACATGGGCCCCCTTCTTCTTGGTGCATTGTTCTGTTGATGGACATTTGGGTTTCTTCCAAGTCTTGGCGATGGTACATGTTGCTGCAGTGCAGGATGGCCAGCCTGTGTCTTTTTGATTTTGGTCTACTCGGGAGATAGGCCCATCAGTGGGCCTACCCGATTACAGGTTAGCTCAATTTTTACCTTTCAGTGCACCTCCACAGTGTTCTCACTACTAGCTGTTCCCAGGTTACGTCCCAGCGGCCGCTAGAGGGCACAGAGTTCTCTAAAACACCTTGAGCATTTATTCTTTGTAGACTCTGTGGCTGATGATCATTCTGACGACGGTGGGTGAACGTTTCTGTCGACTGGATTTGCATGGCTTTATTAATTCCTGATGTTGAGCATTTTTCCATGCCCTTTTATTTATCACAAGAGAAAGAAAGAAAGAGAAGACAAAATGTGCGCAAAATATGCCTCTTGAAATTGTCGTTTTGAAGTGTGCACATCTTTTGAGTTTTTTTCCTCGATTGACGACCCAAGAATCGTTTTTGAGGGCAGGTGTCATTTATAGGCCTGCAATGATTTTGAATATCGTGACCATTAGCACTGGGTTTAAAGCTGCTGTTTTGAGAAACGGCCACAAGGCGGCAGCAGGTCTCCTTTACCAAACCTGGTTACTCGGGCAACAGAGCCTCCGTGGAAGTCGTATTCTCGGTTGTCAATTAGAATGGACTGTGCCAGGAAAAAGCCCCTTATGTTTGTGCCTCACGACTGACTTGTTCATTTTTTAATTCAATGTTTATTGTTTCTCACAGCAAGTTTGATTACAATGTTTTGCTTGTTGTAGGTGTGAAAGATGTGGCTCTTTTACACATAAACACGTATCTAGTCTTCTTTGGATCCTTTTCCCATGTAGCTTATGACACAATGTTGAGTACTCTTCTCTTGGTATTCCGTAGGCCTTTGGTGATTTTGTATTTCACCTGTGTTTGTATCTCGCTCTTAAACCCAATTTCCTAATGTACACAATTCTCACACCTGTCCATGGGTGAACCATAAATCTGTTTATTGCATCTGTGATTGCCTTTCTCTGTGGAAATATCTTCAGTGATATCAATTTTTAGGGAACACCTATAAGTGATATCGTAGGCTATGTATCTTTCGCTCTGTGACTTACTGCAAGGTGCGTGATGAACTCTAGCCTCACCGATGGTGCTGTTGATGGCATTGTTTCCTTTTGTTCCTTGGCTAATATTCCATCTGCTCAGGTCCCTGTTCTTCTTTGTCCACTCATCTGTTGATGGACTTTCTGCTTGCTTCCATGTCCTGGCTATTGTAATACTCCTGCAATGCAGATTTGCCTGCCTGTGTCTTTCCACTTCTGTCTTCTTTCTTAGGTTATAGGCCCAGGAGTGGGCCTGCTGGATCATATCGTAACTCAGTGTTTACCTTGTAAAGGCACCTCCATTCTGTTCCCATTAGTGCCTCTTACCAGGTGAAGTCCTGTGGCGAGCATTGCCCTCTGAGGAAGGCGCCACTGAGACCCTCCTAAGCCTCAGGGCCCGACTGTACTCTCCTTGGTATGCATCCTGGACTTTATGGTATGAACATACAAAAGGAGATGGTCTTTGGCCAAATCGCTCCAGGGACCTGCTCAGTTACTGGGAGTCCCTGGTTGTTCCCTAAAGCTAGGAAAAGCAACCCTGGAGGGGAAATTGGTGCCTTTGAGGGAGAAGCCGAGCAGCCAACCAACCAGCTGATGCTGATAAGGTGTGACTAAGCCGAGAAGCCAACCAACCAGCTGATGCCGATAAGGCGTGACGAAGCAAATTCCCTGCTTTAGGGGTATATATACGGCTATGCTTTGTTATTAAACTTGCCTTGCAAGCGTCAGTTGCTTGTGCCCTTCTGATCCCATACCTTGGTGCGTTCAGTTCCCTACCCCCTCTCGTCGGTTGTTGCTACACTTTGAGGACCCGCCGCGGCTGGCGGCAAAGTCCCACTTAACCTAGAGGGTATGCACTTCCCCACAACCCCTTCAGCATGAATTGTTGGTAGTCTTGTTGCTGATGGTTCTTCTGACTGGTGTGAGCCGATACCTCTGTGGTTGGATTTGCATGCGTCTCATAAAGCCTTGAAATTGAGCTTTCAGGGATGCCCTTTTTTTCTTCAAACTGTGTGTGTAGCTTACCTCATCACATTCTTTTCTTGAACTATGTGCCGCCTTTTGAAATATTTTGGCCACTACCTCCCTCAAGACATTTTGAGGGCAGGTTTCATTGACAGCCCTCCAGGACTTGTGCACACGAAGTGACCATTAGCACGGGTTTTCAAACTGCCGTTGCAGGTAACGGCCACAGGGCTGCAGCATTTCTGCGTTTCCCACTCTGGTAACTAGTGAAACAGGCCTTCCTGCCAGTGGTGTTCCTTGGTTATCAATGACGGTGGGATGTGTCTGGAGAAACCCCCCAAAGCTGATGTCTCCTTACTTATATCTGTTTTTAAAATGGAATTTCTACTTTTCACTGGAGTACTCTTCCATTGTGTCCATGGACCACTGCTCCTTTCTGCATTCCTCTGTGGCTGGGCATTTTCATTGCTTCCAAGTGTTGGCTATGGTAAACATTGCTGGATTGCAGGATTGCCAGCCCGTGTCTTTTTGATTCTCATCCTCTCAGGTGATAGACCCAGCAGTGGCTATGCTTGATTGAACGGTCGCTCAATGTTGACCCTTTCCAGGCAACTCCACTGTGTTTTCCTTAGGGGCTCTTACCACGTCCCACTTAGAACCGAGGGTACGCATTTCTTCACCACCCCGTCAGCATTTCTTGTTTGCAGAAGTTTTGCTGCTGGCCATGCTGAGTCGTGTGACATGATAGGTTTTTTTAATGTGTAGTTTCGTGTCTAATAATTCCTAAGGGTCAGCATTTTTCCACGCCTTTTTTTATTCTGTTAAACAAAAACAGAAAAAAAAAACCCATGAGTACAATAAACCTCTCGAAATTGTCTTCTTGGAAGGTTGCCCTCTTTGGACTTTTTTGGTCGATTTTCGACCCCAGGATTTTGTTTTGGAGGGCAGGTGTCATTTACAAGCCTGCAATGGGTGTGAATATTGAGTGACCATTAGCACTGACTTTAAAGCTGCTGCTGTGGGAAACGGCCACAAGGCGTCAGCATTGCTACATTCCCACATCTGGTTACTAGGGCAGCAGAGCCTTCTGGAAGTCCTGTTCCCAGGTTGTCAATTAGAATGGAATGTGCCAGGAAAAAACCCCAGAAGTGTATGTCACATTACTTCTTGTTCGCTCTTTTAATTTGTTTAAATCGGGGTAATGATTAGAATACTGTTGGTCCTATATGTACAGAATCTGGTTCATTTGTACGTTTTATATATATATATATATATATATTCTTGTACAGATCCTCTTCCCATGTAAATTATTGCAGAGTGTTCTGGTGACCTCCCTTGCTATATGGTCGGTCTGTTTGATATATATATTTAATACGTATTTGTACACATATGGTGACACTAATCTTAATTTATCCATTCCCCCCACCTTTCATTTTACATCAGCTTAGTTTGCTTTCTAAGTCTGTGAGTGTCTTTCTTTGTGGAAATATGTTCATTTGTGTCAGCTGTTAGATAACGCCTATAGGTGATGTCATACGGTATGCCTTTTGCTTTCCGACTTAACTCATGTTCTGTGATGATCTCTAGGCTCATCTCGGGTGCCTCAAAGAGCAGTGTTTCCTTGTTTTCCATGGCTAATAGTCCACTGTGTCCACGGACCAGCTCTTCTTATCCATTCTTCTGTTGATGGACATTTGGGTTGCTTCGGTGTCTTGGCTACTGTGAAAACTCGTGGAGTGCAGCTCTTGCAGCCTGTCTTCTCAGGTGAGAGGCTCGGCTGTGGGTGTTCTGGATGGAAGGGTGGCTCAATTTTTAATTGAAAACGCAGCTCCTTTCTGTTCTCATTATTGGCTGTTACAACTAGACATGTCCTCCACAGACAGAGGGAACAGAGTTCTCTAAAACCCCTTCAGCATTTATTGTTTGTAGTCTTTTGGCTGACAGTAGTTAACTTGGGTGAGCTGAAAGCTTTTTGTAGGTTAGAGGAGTCTGATGATTCCTGATGTTGAGCTTTTCTCCATTTTCCTTTTTTTGATAAAGAGTGAGTAAAACTTACCTCTATCATACTATCTCTTTGACACATTTGCCTGCTTTGAATTTTTTTGGCCACGGCCGAGCTCAGGACATTTTTTTTTTTGAGGGCAGGTGTCTTTTAGAGGCCTGAGTCCTTATGAATGTTAAGTGACCCATAGCTATGCGTTTGAAGCCGCTCTTGCGGGAAACGGCCACAAGGCGGCAGCATTTCTCCATTTCCAACTCTGGGTTTTCCTGCAACAGAGGCTTCCTGGAAATTGTGTTAGTAGGCTGCAAATGAGAGTGCAGTGTGTCAGGGCAAACCCCCAAGAGCTTATATCTCCTTACTTCTTGTGTGTTTTTTAAAATTTAATTGTTATCTAGTATCACAGCCAATTGGATAAAAATGTGGTGTGTGTTCTAGGTGTACTGCATCTGGTTCATCATATGTATGTATCAATCTATTCATCTTTGGATCCTTTCCCGTGTAGGTTATTACAGAGTGTTGAGTCGACCTCTCCTGGTATTCCTTAGGTATTTTGTGATTATATATTTCATATGTATCAGTACATGTCTGTAAACCCCCATATCCAAATTCATACATTCCTTACACCTTTCCACTTGGTTAAGCATAGTTGGTTTTCTGCATCTATGCACGGCCTTCTCTTGGAAATGACTTCATGGGTATCAATGTTGAAGTAACAGCTATAAGTGATGTCACAGGATATTTCTATTTCGGTTTCTTTCGTACTTCCTTTTGGGTGGGTATCTCTAGATCCTTCTACGGTGGTGCCAGCGGCACTGTTGCATGCTTTTCCGTGGCTCATGTTCCATTGTGCACATGGGCCCCCTTCTTCTTGGTGCATTGTTCTGTTGATGGACATTTGGGTTTCTTCCAAGTCTTGGCGATGGTACATGTTGCTGCAGTGCAGGACGGCCAGCCTGTGTCTTTTTGATTTTGGTCTACTCGGGAGATAGGCCCATCAGTTAGCTCAATTTTTACCTTTCAACGCACCTCCACGGTGTTCTCACTACTAGCTGTTCCCAGGTTACGTCCCAGCGGCAGCTAGAGGGCACAGAGTTCTCTAAAACACCTTGAGCATTTATTCTTTGTAGACTCTGTGGCTGATGATCATTCTGACGACGGTGGGTGAACGTTTTTGTCGACTGGATTTGCATGGCTTTATTAATTCCTGATGTTGAGCATTTTTCCATGCCCTTTTATTTATCACAAGAGAAAGAAAGAAAGAGAAGACAAAATGTGCGCAAAATATGCCTCTTGAAATTGTCGTTTTGAAGTGTGCACGTCTTTTGAGTTTTTTTCCTCGATGTACGACCCAAGAATTGTTTTTGAGGGCAGGTGTCATTTATAGGCCTGCAATGATTTTGAATATCAAGTGACCATTAGCACTGGGTTTAAAGCTGCTGTTTTGAGAAACGGCCACAAGGCGGCAGCAGGTCTCCTTTACCAAACCTGGTTACTCGGGCAACAGAGCCTCCGTGGAAGTCGTATTCTCGGTTGTCAATTAGAATGGACTGTGCCAGGAAAAAGCCCCTTAAGTTTGTGTCTCACGACTGACCTGTTCGTTTTTTAATTCAATGTTTATTTTTTCTCACAGCAAGTTTGATTACAATGTTTTGCTTGTTGTAGGTGTGAAAGATGTGGCTCTTTTACACATAAACACGTATCTAGTCTTCTTTGGATCCTTTTCCCATGTAGCTTATGACACAATGTTGAGTACTCTTCTCTTGGTATTCCGTAGGCCTTTGGTGATTTTGTATTTCACGTGTGTTTGTATCTCGCTCTTAAACCCAATTTCCTAATGTACACAATTCTCACACCTGTCCATGGGTGAACCATAAATCTGTTTATTGCATCTGTGATTGCCTTTCTCTGTGGAAATATCTTCAGTGATATCAATTTTCAGGGAACACCTATAAGTGATATCGTAGGCTATGTATCTTTCGCTCTGTGACTTACTGCAAGGTGCGTGATGAACTCTAGCCTCACCGATGGTGCTGTGGATGGCATTGTTTCCTTTTGTTCCTTGGCTAATATTCCATCTGCTCAGGTCCCTGTTCTTCTTTGTCCACTCATCTGTTGATGGACTTTCTGCTTGCTTCCATGTCCTGGCTATTGTAATACTCCTGCAATGCAGATTTGCCTGCCTGTGTCTTTCCACTTCTGTCTTCTTTCTTAGGTTATAGGCCCAGGAGTGGGCCTGCTGGATCATATCGTAACTCAGTGTTTACCTTGTAAAGGCACCTCCATTCTGTTCCCATTAGTGCCTCTTACCAGGTGAAGTCCTGTGGCGAGCATTGCCCTCTGAGGAAGGCGCCACTGAGACCCTCCTAAGCCTCAGGGCCCGACTGTACTCTCCTTGGTATGCATCCTGGACTTTATGGTATGAACATACAAAAGGAGATGGTCTTTGGCCAAATCGCTCCAGGGACCTGCTCAGTTACTGGGAGTCCCTGGTTGTTCCCTAAAGCTAGGAAAAGCAACCCTGGAGGGGAAATTGGTGCCTTTGAGGGAGAAGCCGAGCAGCCAACCAACCAGCTGATGCTGATAAGGTGTGACTAAGCCGAGAAGCCAACCAACCAGCTGATGCCGATAAGGCGTGACGAAGCAAATTCCCTGCTTTAGGGGTATATATACGGCTATGCTTTGTTATTAAACTTGCCTTGCAAGCGTCAGTTGCTTGTGCCCTTCTGATCCCATACCTTGGTGCGTTCAGTTCCCTACCCCCTCTCGTCGGTTGTTGCTACACTTTGAGGACCCGCCGCGGCTGGCGGCAAAGTCCCACTTAACCTAGAGGGTATGCACTTCTCCACAACCCCTTCAGCATGAATTGTTGGTAGTCTTGTTGCTGATGGTTCTTCTGACTGGTGTGAGCCGATACCTCTGTGGTTGGATTTGCATGCGTCTCATAAAGCCTTGAAATTGAGCTTTCAGGGATGCCCTTTTTTTCTTCAAACTGTGTGTGTAGCTTACCTCATCACATTCTTTTCTTGAACTATGTGCCGCCTTTTGAAATATTTTGGCCACTACCTCCCTCAAGACATTTTGAGGGCAGGTTTCATTGACAGCCCTCCAGGACTTGTGCACACGAAGTGACCATTCGCACGGGTTTTCAAGCTGCCGTTGCAGGTAACGGCCACAGGGCTGCAGCATTTCTGCGTTTCCCACTCTGGTAACTAGTGAAACAGGCCTTCCTGCCAGTGGTGTTCCTTGGTTATCAATGACGGTGGGATGTGTCTGGAGAAACCCCCCAAAGCTGATGTCTCCTTACTTATATCTGTTTTTAAAATGGAATTTCTACTTTTCACTGGAGTACTCTTCCATTGTGTCCATGGACCACTGCTCCTTTCTGCATTCCTCTGTGGCTGGGCATTTTCATTGCTTCCAAGTGTTGGCTATGGTAAACATTGCTGGATTGCAGGATTGCCAGCCCGTGTCTTTTTGATTCTCATCCTCTCAGGTGATAGACCCAGCAGTGGCTATGCTTGATTGAACGGTCGCTCAATGTTGACCCTTTCCAGGCAACTCCACTGTGTTTTCCTTAGGGGCTCTTACCACGTCCCACTTAGAACCGAGGGTACGCATTTCTTCACCACCCCGTCAGCATTTCTTGTTTGCAGAAGTTTTGCTGCTGGCCATGCTGAGTCGTGTGACATGATAGGTTTTTTTAACGTGTAGTTTCGTGTCTAATAATTCCTAAGGGTCAGCATTTTTCCACGCCTTTTTTTATTCTGTTAAACAAAAACAGAAAAAAAAAACCCGTGAGTACAATAAACCTCTCGAAATTGTCTTCTTGGAAGGTTGCCCTCTTTGGACTTTTTTGGTCGATTTTCGACCCCAGGATTTTGTTTTGGAGGGCAGGTGTCATTTACAAGCCTGCAATGGGTGTGAATATTGAGTGACCATTAGCACTGACTTTAAAGCTGCTGCTGTGGGAAACGGCCACAAGGCGTCAGCATTGCTACATTCCCACATCTGGTTACTAGGGCAGCAGAGCCTTCTGGAAGTCCTGTTCCCAGGTTGTCAATTAGAATGGAATGTGCCAGGAAAAAACCCCAGAAGTGTATGTCACATTACTTCTTGTTCGCTCTTTTAATTTGTTTAAATCGGGGTAATGATTAGAATACTGTTGGTCCTATATGTACAGAATCTGGTTCATTTGTACGTTTTATATATATATATATTCTTGTACAGATCCTCTTCCCATGTAAATTATTGCAGAGTGTTCTGGTGACCTCCCTTGCTATATGGTCGGTCTGTTTGATATATATATTTAATACGTATTTGTACACATATGGTGACACTAATCTTAATTTATCCATTCCCCCCACCTTTCATTTTACATAAGCTTAGTTTGCTTTCTAAGTCTGTGAGTGTCTTTCTTTGTGGAAATATGTTCATTTGTGTCAGCTGTTAGATAACGCCTATAGGTGATGTCATACGGTATGCCTTTTGCTTTCCGACTTAACTCATGTTCTGTGATGATCTCTAGGCTCATCTCGGGTGCCTCAAAGAGCAGTGTTTCCTTGTTTTCCATGGCTAATAGTCCACTGTGTCCACGGACCAGCTCTTCTTATCCATTCTTCTGTTGATGGACATTTGGGTTGCTTCGGTGTCTTGGCTACTGTGAAAACTCGTGGAGTGCAGCTCTTGCAGCCTGTCTTCTCAGGTGAGAGGCTCGGCTGTGGGTGTTCTGGATGGAAGGGTGGCTCAATTTTTAATTGAAAACGCAGCTCCTTTCTGTTCTCATTATTGGCTGTTACAACTAGACATGTCCTCCACAGACAGAGGGAACAGAGTTCTCTAAAACCCCTTCAGCATTTATTGTTTGTAGTCTTTTGGCTGACAGTAGTTAACTTGGGTGAGCTGAAAGCTTTTTGTAGGTTAGAGGAGTCTGATGATTCCTGATGTTGAGCTTTTCTCCATTTTCCTTTTTTTGATAAAGAGTGAGTAAAACTTACCTCTATCATACTATCTCTGTGACACATTTGCCTGCTTTGAATTTTTTTGGCCACGGCCGAGCTCAGGACATTTTTTTTTTTTGAGGGCAGGTGTCTTTTAGAGGCCTGAGTCCTTATGAATGTTAAGTGACCCATAGCTATGCGTTTGAAGCCGCTCTTGCGGGAAACGGCCACAAGGCGGCAGCATTTCTCCATTTCCAACTCTGGGTTTTCCTGCAACAGAGGCTTCCTGGAAATTGTGTTAGTAGGCTGCAAATGAGAGTGCAGTGTGTCAGGGCAAACCCCCAAGAGCTTATATCTCCTTACTTCTTGTGTGTTTTTTAAAATTTAATTGTTATCTAGTATCACAGCCAATTGGATAAAAATGTGGTGTGTGTTCTAGGTGTACTGCATCTGGTTCATCATATGTATGTATCAATCTATTCATCTTTGGATCCTTTCCCGTGTAGGTTATTACAGAGTGTTGAGTCGACCTCTCCTGGTATTCCTTAGGTATTTTGTGATTATATATTTCATATGTATCAGTACATGTCTGTAAACCCCCATATCCAAATTCATACATTCCTTACACCTTTCCACTTGGTTAAGCATAGTTGGTTTTCTGCATCTATGCACGGCCTTCTCTTGGAAATGACTTCATGGGTATCAATGTTGAAGTAACAGCTATAAGTGATGTCACAGGATATTTCTATTTCGGTTTCTTTCGTACTTCCTTTTGGGTGGGTATCTCTAGATCCTTCTACGGTGGTGCCAGCGGCACTGTTGCATGCTCTTCCGTGGCTCATGTTCCATTGTGCACATGGGCCCCCTTCTTCTTGGTGCATTGTTCTGTTGATGGACATTTGGGTTTCTTCCAAGTCTTGGCGATGGTACATGTTGCTGCAGTGCAGGATGGCCAGCCTGTGTCTTTTTGATTTTGGTCTACTCGGGAGATAGGCCCATCAGTGGGCCTACCCGATTACAGGTTAGCTCAATTTTTACCTTTCAGTGCACCTCCACAGTGTTCTCACTACTAGCTGTTCCCAGGTTACGTCCCAGCGGCCGCTAGAGGGCACAGAGTTCTCTAAAACACCTTGAGCATTTATTCTTTGTAGACTCTGTGGCTGATGATCATTCTGACGACGGTGGGTGAACGTTTCTGTCGACTGGATTTGCATGGCTTTATTAATTCCTGATGTTGAGCATTTTTCCATGCCCTTTTATTTATCACAAGAGAAAGAAAGAAAGAGAAGACAAAATGTGCGCAAAATATGCCTCTTGAAATTGTCGTTTTGAAGTGTGCACATCTTTTGAGTTTTTTTCCTCGATTGACGACCCAAGAATCGTTTTTGAGGGCAGGTGTCATTTATAGGCCTGCAATGATTTTGAATATCGTGACCATTAGCACTGGGTTTAAAGCTGCTGTTTTGAGAAACGGCCACAAGGCGGCAGCAGGTCTCCTTTACCAAACCTGGTTACTCGGGCAACAGAGCCTCCGTGGAAGTCGTATTCTCGGTTGTCAATTAGAATGGACTGTGCCAGGAAAAAGCCCCTTATGTTTGTGCCTCACGACTGACTTGTTCGTTTTTTAATTCAATGTTTATTGTTTCTCACAGCAAGTTTGATTACAATGTTTTGCTTGTTGTAGGTGTGAAAGATGTGGCTCTTTTACACATAAACACGTATCTAGTCTTCTTTGGATCCTTTTCCCATGTAGCTTATGACACAATGTTGAGTACTCTTCTCTTGGTATTCCGTAGGCCTTTGGTGATTTTGTATTTCACCTGTGTTTGTATCTCGCTCTTAAACCCAATTTCCTAATGTACACAATTCTCACACCTGTCCATGGGTGAACCATAAATCTGTTTATTGCATCTGTGATTGCCTTTCTCTGTGGAAATATCTTCAGTGATATCAATTTTTAGGGAACACCTATAAGTGATATCGTAGGCTATGTATCTTTCGCTCTGTGACTTACTGCAAGGTGCGTGATGAACTCTAGCCTCACCGATGGTGCTGTTGATGGCATTGTTTCCTTTTGTTCCTTGGCTAATATTCCATCTGCTCAGGTCCCTGTTCTTCTTTGTCCACTCATCTGTTGATGGACTTTCTGCTTGCTTCCATGTCCTGGCTATTGTAATACTCCTGCAATGCAGATTTGCCTGCCTGTGTCTTTCCACTTCTGTCTTCTTTCTTAGGTTATAGGCCCAGGAGTGGGCCTGCTGGATCATATCGTAACTCAGTGTTTACCTTGTAAAGGCACCTCCATTCTGTTCCCATTAGTGCCTCTTACCAGGTGAAGTCCTGTGGCGAGCATTGCCCTCTGAGGAAGGCGCCACTGAGACCCTCCTAAGCCTCAGGGCCCGACTGTACTCTCCTTGGTATGCATCCTGGACTTTATGGTATGAACATACAAAAGGAGATGGTCTTTGGCCAAATCGCTCCAGGGACCTGCTCAGTTACTGGGAGTCCCTGGTTGTTCCCTAAAGCTAGGAAAAGCAACCCTGGAGGGGAAATTGGTGCCTTTGAGGGAGAAGCCGAGCAGCCAACCAACCAGCTGATGCTGATAAGGTGTGACTAAGCCGAGAAGCCAACCAACCAGCTGATGCCGATAAGGCGTGACGAAGCAAATTCCCTGCTTTAGGGGTATATATACGGCTATGCTTTGTTATTAAACTTGCCTTGCAAGCGTCAGTTGCTTGTGCCCTTCTGATCCCATACCTTGGTGCGTTCAGTTCCCTACCCCCTCTCGTCGGTTGTTGCTACACTTTGAGGACCCGCCGCGGCTGGCGGCAAAGTCCCACTTAACCTAGAGGGTATGCACTTCTCCACAACCCCTTCAGCATGAATTGTTGGTAGTCTTGTTGCTGATGGTTCTTCTGACTGGTGTGAGCCGATACCTCTGTGGTTGGATTTGCATGCGTCTCATAAAGCCTTGAAATTGAGCTTTCAGGGATGCCCTTTTTTTCTTCAAACTGTGTGTGTAGCTTACCTCATCACATTCTTTTCTTGAACTATGTGCCGCCTTTTGAAATATTTTGGCCACTACCTCCCTCAAGACATTTTGAGGGCAGGTTTCATTGACAGCCCTCCAGGACTTGTGCACACGAAGTGACCATTAGCACGGGTTTTCAAGCTGCCGTTGCAGGTAACGGCCACAGGGCTGCAGCATTTCTGCGTTTCCCACTCTGGTAACTAGTGAAACAGGCCTTCCTGCCAGTGGTGTTCCTTGGTTATCAATGACGGTGGGATGTGTCTGGAGAAACCCCCCAAAGCTGATGTCTCCTTACTTATATCTGTTTTTAAAATGGAATTTCTACTTTTCACTGGAGTACTCTTCCATTGTGTCCATGGACCACTGCTCCTTTCTGCATTCCTCTGTGGCTGGGCATTTTCATTGCTTCCAAGTGTTGGCTATGGTAAACATTGCTGGATTGCAGGATTGCCAGCCCGTGTCTTTTTGATTCTCATCCTCTCAGGTGATAGACCCAGCAGTGGCTATGCTTGATTGAACGGTCGCTCAATGTTGACCCTTTCCAGGCAACTCCACTGTGTTTTCCTTAGGGGCTCTTACCACGTCCCACTTAGAACCGAGGGTACGCATTTCTTCACCACCCCGTCAGCATTTCTTGTTTGCAGAAGTTTTGCTGCTGGCCATGCTGAGTCGTGTGACATGATAGGTTTTTTTAATGTGTAGTTTCGTGTCTAATAATTCCTAAGGGTCAGCATTTTTCCACGCCTTTTTTTATTCTGTTAAACAAAAACAGAAAAAAAAAACCCATGAGTACAATAAACCTCTCGAAATTGTCTTCTTGGAAGGTTGCCCTCTTTGGACTTTTTTGGTCGATTTTCGACCCCAGGATTTTGTTTTGGAGGGCAGGTGTCATTTACAAGCCTGCAATGGGTGTGAATATTGAGTGACCATTAGCACTGACTTTAAAGCTGCTGCTGTGGGAAACGGCCACAAGGCGTCAGCATTGCTACATTCCCACATCTGGTTACTAGGGCAGCAGAGCCTTCTGGAAGTCCTGTTCCCAGGTTGTCAATTAGAATGGAATGTGCCAGGAAAAAACCCCAGAAGTGTATGTCACATTACTTCTTGTTCGCTCTTTTAATTTGTTTAAATCGGGGTAATGATTAGAATACTGTTGGTCCTATATGTACAGAATCTGGTTCATTTGTACGTTTTATATATATATATATATATATATTCTTGTACAGATCCTCTTCCCATGTAAATTATTGCAGAGTGTTCTGGTGACCTCCCTTGCTATATGGTCGGTCTGTTTGATATATATATTTAATACGTATTTGTACACATATGGTGACACTAATCTTAATTTATCCATTCCCCCCACCTTTCATTTTACATCAGCTTAGTTTGCTTTCTAAGTCTGTGAGTGTCTTTCTTTGTGGAAATATGTTCATTTGTGTCAGCTGTTAGATAACGCCTATAGGTGATGTCATACGGTATGCCTTTTGCTTTCCGACTTAACTCATGTTCTGTGATGATCTCTAGGCTCATCTCGGGTGCCTCAAAGAGCAGTGTTTCCTTGTTTTCCATGGCTAATAGTCCACTGTGTCCACGGACCAGCTCTTCTTATCCATTCTTCTGTTGATGGACATTTGGGTTGCTTCGGTGTCTTGGCTACTGTGAAAACTCGTGGAGTGCAGCTCTTGCAGCCTGTCTTCTCAGGTGAGAGGCTCGGCTGTGGGTGTTCTGGATGGAAGGGTGGCTCAATTTTTAATTGAAAACGCAGCTCCTTTCTGTTCTCATTATTGGCTGTTACAACTAGACATGTCCTCCACAGACAGAGGGAACAGAGTTCTCTAAAACCCCTTCAGCATTTATTGTTTGTAGTCTTTTGGCTGACAGTAGTTAACTTGGGTGAGCTGAAAGCTTTTTGTAGGTTAGAGGAGTCTGATGATTCCTGATGTTGAGCTTTTCTCCATTTTCCTTTTTTTGATAAAGAGTGAGTAAAACTTACCTCTATCATACTATCTCTTTGACACATTTGCCTGCTTTGAATTTTTTTGGCCACGGCCGAGCTCAGGACATTTTTTTTTTTGAGGGCAGGTGTCTTTTAGAGGCCTGAGTCCTTATGAATGTTAAGTGACCCATAGCTATGCGTTTGAAGCCGCTCTTGCGGGAAACGGCCACAAGGCGGCAGCATTTCTCCATTTCCAACTCTGGGTTTTCCTGCAACAGAGGCTTCCTGGAAATTGTGTTAGTAGGCTGCAAATGAGAGTGCAGTGTGTCAGGGCAAACCCCCAAGAGCTTATATCTCCTTACTTCTTGTGTGTTTTTTAAAATTTAATTGTTATCTAGTATCACAGCCAATTGGATAAAAATGTGGTGTGTGTTCTAGGTGTACTGCATCTGGTTCATCATATGTATGTATCAATCTATTCATCTTTGGATCCTTTCCCGTGTAGGTTATTACAGAGTGTTGAGTCGACCTCTCCTGGTATTCCTTAGGTATTTTGTGATTATATATTTCATATGTATCAGTACATGTCTGTAAACCCCCATATCCAAATTCATACATTCCTTACACCTTTCCACTTGGTTAAGCATAGTTGGTTTTCTGCATCTATGCACGGCCTTCTCTTGGAAATGACTTCATGGGTATCAATGTTGAAGTAACAGCTATAAGTGATGTCACAGGATATTTCTATTTCGGTTTCTTTCGTACTTCCTTTTGGGTGGGTATCTCTAGATCCTTCTACGGTGGTGCCAGCGGCACTGTTGCATGCTCTTCCGTGGCTCATGTTCCATTGTGCACATGGGCCCCCTTCTTCTTGGTGCATTGTTCTGTTGATGGACATTTGGGTTTCTTCCAAGTCTTGGCGATGGTACATGTTGCTGCAGTGCAGGATGGCCAGCCTGTGTCTTTTTGATTTTGGTCTACTCGGGAGATAGGCCCATCAGTGGGCCTACCCGATTACAGGTTAGCTCAATTTTTACCTTTCAGTGCACCTCCACAGTGTTCTCACTACTAGCTGTTCCCAGGTTACGTCCCAGCGGCCGCTAGAGGGCACAGAGTTCTCTAAAACACCTTGAGCATTTATTCTTTGTAGACTCTGTGGCTGATGATCATTCTGACGACGGTGGGTGAACGTTTCTGTCGACTGGATTTGCATGGCTTTATTAATTCCTGATGTTGAGCATTTTTCCATGCCCTTTTATTTATCACAAGAGAAAGAAAGAAAGAGAAGACAAAATGTGCGCAAAATATGCCTCTTGAAATTGTCGTTTTGAAGTGTGCACATCTTTTGAGTTTTTATCCTCGATTGACGACCCAAGAATCGTTTTTGAGGGCAGGTGTCATTTATAGGCCTGCAATGATTTTGAATATCGTGACCATTAGCACTGGGTTTAAAGCTGCTGTTTTGAGAAACGGCCACAAGGCGGCAGCAGGTCTCCTTTACCAAACCTGGTTACTCGGGCAACAGAGCCTCCGTGGAAGTCGTATTCTCGGTTGTCAATTAGAATGGACTGTGCCAGGAAAAAGCCCCTTATGTTTGTGCCTCACTACTGACTTGTTCGTTTTTTAATTCAATGTTTATTGTTTCTCACAGCAAGTTTGATTACAATGTTTTGCTTGTTGTAGGTGTGAAAGATGTGGCTCTTTTACACATAAACACGTATCTAGTCTTCTTTGGATCCTTTTCCCATGTAGCTTATGACACAATGTTGAGTACTCTTCTCTTGGTATTCCGTAGGCCTTTGGTGATTTTGTATTTCACCTGTGTTTGTATCTCGCTCTTAAACCCAATTTCCTAATGTACACAATTCTCACACCTGTCCATGGGTGAACCATAAATCTGTTTATTGCATCTGTGATTGCCTTTCTCTGTGGAAATATCTTCAGTGATATCAATTTTTAGGGAACACCTATAAGTGATATCGTAGGCTATGTATCTTTCGCTCTGTGACTTACTGCAAGGTGCGTGATGAACTCTAGCCTCACCGATGGTGCTGTTGATGGCATTGTTTCCTTTTGTTCCTTGGCTAATATTCCATCTGCTCAGGTCCCTGTTCTTCTTTGTCCACTCATCTGTTGATGGACTTTCTGCTTGCTTCCATGTCCTGGCTATTGTAATACTCCTGCAATGCAGATTTGCCTGCCTGTGTCTTTCCACTTCTGTCTTCTTTCTTAGGTTATAGGCCCAGGAGTGGGCCTGCTGGATCATATCGTAACTCAGTGTTTACCTTGTAAAGGCACCTCCATTCTGTTCCCATTAGTGCCTCTTACCAGGTGAAGTCCTGTGGCGAGCATTGCCCTCTGAGGAAGGCGCCACTGAGACCCTCCTAAGCCTCAGGGCCCGACTGTACTCTCCTTGGTATGCATCCTGGACTTTATGGTATGAACATACAAAAGGAGATGGTCTTTGGCCAAATCGCTCCAGGGACCTGCTCAGTTACTGGGAGTCCCTGGTTGTTCCCTAAAGCTAGGAAAAGCAACCCTGGAGGGGAAATTGGTGCCTTTGAGGGAGAAGCCGAGCAGCCAACCAACCAGCTGATGCTGATAAGGTGTGACTAAGCCGAGAAGCCAACCAACCAGCTGATGCCGATAAGGCGTGACGAAGCAAATTCCCTGCTTTAGGGGTATATATACGGCTATGCTTTGTTATTAAACTTGCCTTGCAAGCGTCAGTTGCTTGTGCCCTTCTGATCCCATACCTTGGTGCGTTCAGTTCCCTACCCCCTCTCGTCGGTTGTTGCTACACTTTGAGGACCCGCCGCGGCTGGCGGCAAAGTCCCACTTAACCTGGAGGGTATGCACTTCCCCACAACCCCTTCAGCATGAATTGTTGGTAGTCTTGTTGCTGATGGTTCTTCTCACTGGTGTGAGCCGATAACTCTGTGGTTGCATTTGCATGCGTCTCATAAAGCCTTGAAATTGAGCTTTCAGGGATGCCCTTTTTTTCTTCAAACTGTGTGTGTAGCTTACCTCATCACATTCTTTTCTTGAACTATGTGCCGCCTTTTGAAATATTTTGGCCACTACCTCCCTCAAGACATTTTGAGGGCAGGTTTCATTGACAGCCCTCCAGGACTTGTGCACACGAAGTGACCATTAGCACGGGTTTTCAAGCTGCCGTTGCAGGTAACGGCCACAGGGCTGCAGCATTTCTGCGTTTCCCACTCTGGTAACTAGTGAAACAGGCCTTCCTGCCAGTGGTGTTCCTTGGTTATCAATGACGGTGGGATGTGTCTGGAGAAACCCCCCAAAGCTGATGTCTCCTTACTTATATCTGTTTTTAAAATGGAATTTCTACTTTTCACTGGAGTACTCTTCCATTGTGTCCATGGACCACTGCTCCTTTCTGCATTCCTCTGTGGCTGGGCATTTTCATTGCTTCCAAGTGTTGGCTATGGTAAACATTGCTGGATTGCAGGATTGCCAGCCCGTGTCTTTTTGATTCTCATCCTCTCAGGTGATAGACCCAGCAGTGGCTATGCTTGATTGAACGGTCGCTCAATGTTGACCCTTTCCAGGCAACTCCACTGTGTTTTCCTTAGGGGCTCTTACCACGTCCCACTTAGAACCGAGGGTACGCATTTCTTCACCACCCCGTCAGCATTTCTTGTTTGCAGAAGTTTTGCTGCTGGCCATGCTGAGTCGTGTGACATGATAGGTTTTTTTAATGTGTAGTTTCGTGTCTAATAATTCCTAAGGGTCAGCATTTTTCCACGCCTTTTTTTATTCTGTTAAACAAAAACAGAAAAAAAAAACCCATGAGTACAATAAACCTCTCGAAATTGTCTTCTTGGAAGGTTGCCCTCTTTGGACTTTTTTGGTCGATTTTCGACCCCAGGATTTTGTTTTGGAGGGCAGGTGTCATTTACAAGCCTGCAATGGGTGTGAATATTGAGTGACCATTAGCACTGACTTTAAAGCTGCTGCTGTGGGAAACGGCCACAAGGCGTCAGCATTGCTACATTCCCACATCTGGTTACTAGGGCAGCAGAGCCTTCTGGAAGTCCTGTTCCCAGGTTGTCAATTAGAATGGAATGTGCCAGGAAAAAACCCCAGAAGTGTATGTCACATTACTTCTTGTTCGCTCTTTTAATTTGTTTAAATCGGGGTAATGATTAGAATACTGTTGGTCCTATATGTACAGAATCTGGTTCATTTGTACGTTTTATATATATATATATATATATATTCTTGTACAGATCCTCTTCCCATGTAAATTATTGCAGAGTGTTCTGGTGACCTCCCTTGCTATATGGTCGGTCTGTTTGATATATATATTTAATACGTATTTGTACACATATGGTGACACTAATCTTAATTTATCCATTCCCCCCACCTTTCATTTTACATCAGCTTAGTTTGCTTTCTAAGTCTGTGAGTGTCTTTCTTTGTGGAAATATGTTCATTTGTGTCAGCTGTTAGATAACGCCTATAGGTGATGTCATACGGTATGCCTTTTGCTTTCCGACTTAACTCATGTTCTGTGATGATCTCTAGGCTCATCTCGGGTGCCTCAAAGAGCAGTGTTTCCTTGTTTTCCATGGCTAATAGTCCACTGTGTCCACGGACCAGCTCTTCTTATCCATTCTTCTGTTGATGGACATTTGGGTTGCTTCGGTGTCTTGGCTACTGTGAAAACTCGTGGAGTGCAGCTCTTGCAGCCTGTCTTCTCAGGTGAGAGGCTCGGCTGTGGGTGTTCTGGATGGAAGGGTGGCTCAATTTTTAATTGAAAACGCAGCTCCTTTCTGTTCTCATTATTGGCTGTTACAACTAGACATGTCCTCCACAGACAGAGGGAACAGAGTTCTCTAAAACCCCTTCAGCATTTATTGTTTGTAGTCTTTTGGCTGACAGTAGTTAACTTGGGTGAGCTGAAAGCTTTTTGTAGGTTAGAGGAGTCTGATGATTCCTGATGTTGAGCTTTTCTCCATTTTCCTTTTTTTGATAAAGAGTGAGTAAAACTTACCTCTATCATACTATCTCTTTGACACATTTGCCTGCTTTGAATTTTTTTGGCCACGGCCGAGCTCAGGACATTTTTTTTTTTGAGGGCAGGTGTCTTTTAGAGGCCTGAGTCCTTATGAATGTTAAGTGACCCATAGCTATGCGTTTGAAGCCGCTCTTGCGGGAAACGGCCACAAGGCGGCAGCATTTCTCCATTTCCAACTCTGGGTTTTCCTGCAACAGAGGCTTCCTGGAAATTGTGTTAGTAGGCTGCAAATGAGAGTGCAGTGTGTCAGGGCAAACCCCCAAGAGCTTATATCTCCTTACTTCTTGTGTGTTTTTTAAAATTTAATTGTTATCTAGTATCACAGCCAATTGGATAAAAATGTGGTGTGTGTTCTAGGTGTACTGCATCTGGTTCATCATATGTATGTATCAATCTATTCATCTTTGGATCCTTTCCCGTGTAGGTTATTACAGAGTGTTGAGTCGACCTCTCCTGGTATTCCTTAGGTATTTTGTGATTATATATTTCATATGTATCAGTACATGTCTGTAAACCCCCATATCCAAATTCATACATTCCTTACACCTTTCCACTTGGTTAAGCATAGTTGGTTTTCTGCATCTATGCACGGCCTTCTCTTGGAAATGACTTCATGGGTATCAATGTTGAAGTAACAGCTATAAGTGATGTCACAGGATATTTCTATTTCGGTTTCTTTCGTACTTCCTTTTGGGTGGGTATCTCTAGATCCTTCTACGGTGGTGCCAGCGGCACTGTTGCATGCTCTTCCGTGGCTCATGTTCCATTGTGCACATGGGCCCCCTTCTTCTTGGTGCATTGTTCTGTTGATGGACATTTGGGTTTCTTCCAAGTCTTGGCGATGGTACATGTTGCTGCAGTGCAGGACGGCCAGCCTGTGTCTTTTTGATTTTGGTCTACTCGGGAGATAGGCCCATCAGTTAGCTCAATTTTTACCTTTCAACGCACCTCCACGGTGTTCTCACTACTAGCTGTTCCCAGGTTACGTCCCAGCGGCAGCTAGAGGGCACAGAGTTCTCTAAAACACCTTGAGCATTTATTCTTTGTAGACTCTGTGGCTGATGATCATTCTGACGACGGTGGGTGAACGTTTTTGTCGACTGGATTTGCATGGCTTTATTAATTCCTGATGTTGAGCATTTTTCCATGCCCTTTTATTTATCACAAGAGAAAGAAAGAAAGAGAAGACAAAATGTGCGCAAAATATGCCTCTTGAAATTGTCGTTTTGAAGTGTGCACGTCTTTTGAGTTTTTTTCCTCGATGTACGACCCAAGAATTGTTTTTGAGGGCAGGTGTCATTTATAGGCCTGCAATGATTTTGAATATCAAGTGACCATTAGCACTGGGTTTAAAGCTGCTGTTTTGAGAAACGGCCACAAGGCGGCAGCAGGTCTCCTTTACCAAACCTGGTTACTCGGGCAACAGAGCCTCCGTGGAAGTCGTATTCTCGGTTGTCAATTAGAATGGACTGTGCCAGGAAAAAGCCCCTTAAGTTTGTGTCTCACGACTGACCTGTTCGTTTTTTAATTCAATGTTTATTTTTTCTCACAGCAAGTTTGATTACAATGTTTTGCTTGTTGTAGGTGTGAAAGATGTGGCTCTTTTACACATAAACACGTATCTAGTCTTCTTTGGATCCTTTTCCCATGTAGCTTATGACACAATGTTGAGTACTCTTCTCTTGGTATTCCGTAGGCCTTTGGTGATTTTGTATTTCACGTGTGTTTGTATCTCGCTCTTAAACCCAATTTCCTAATGTACACAATTCTCACACCTGTCCATGGGTGAACCATAAATCTGTTTATTGCATCTGTGATTGCCTTTCTCTGTGGAAATATCTTCAGTGATATCAATTTTCAGGGAACACCTATAAGTGATATCGTAGGCTATGTATCTTTCGCTCTGTGACTTACTGCAAGATGCGTGATGAACTCTAGCCTCACCGATGGTGCTGTGGATGGCATTGTTTCCTTTTGTTCCTTGGCTAATATTCCATCTGCTCAGGTCCCTGTTCTTCTTTGTCCACTCATCTGTTGATGGACTTTCTGCTTGCTTCCATGTCCTGGCTATTGTAATACTCCTGCAATGCAGATTTGCCTGCCTGTGTCTTTCCACTTCTGTCTTCTTTCTTAGGTTATAGGCCCAGGAGTGGGCCTGCTGGATCATATCGTAACTCAGTGTTTACCTTGTAAAGGCACCTCCATTCTGTTCCCATTAGTGCCTCTTACCAGGTGAAGTCCTGTGGCGAGCATTGCCCTCTGAGGAAGGCGCCACTGAGACCCTCCTAAGCCTCAGGGCCCGACTGTACTCTCCTTGGTATGCATCCTGGACTTTATGGTATGAACATACAAAAGGAGATGGTCTTTGGCCAAATCGCTCCAGGGACCTGCTCAGTTACTGGGAGTCCCTGGTTGTTCCCTAAAGCTAGGAAAAGCAACCCTGGAGGGGAAATTGGTGCCTTTGAGGGAGAAGCCGAGCAGCCAACCAACCAGCTGATGCTGATAAGGTGTGACTAAGCCGAGAAGCCAACCAACCAGCTGATGCCGATAAGGCGTGACGAAGCAAATTCCCTGCTTTAGGGGTATATATACGGCTATGCTTTGTTATTAAACTTGCCTTGCAAGCGTCAGTTGCTTGTGCCCTTCTGATCCCATACCTTGGTGCGTTCAGTTCCCTACCCCCTCTCGTCGGTTGTTGCTACACTTTGAGGACCCGCCGCGGCTGGCGGCAAAGTCCCACTTAACCTAGAGGGTATGCACTTCTCCACAACCCCTTCAGCATGAATTGTTGGTAGTCTTGTTGCTGATGGTTCTTCTGACTGGTGTGAGCCGATACCTCTGTGGTTGGATTTGCATGCGTCTCATAAAGCCTTGAAATTGAGCTTTCAGGGATGCCCTTTTTTTCTTCAAACTGTGTGTGTAGCTTACCTCATCACATTCTTTTCTTGAACTATGTGCCGCCTTTTGAAATATTTTGGCCACTACCTCCCTCAAGACATTTTGAGGGCAGGTTTCATTGACAGCCCTCCAGGACTTGTGCACACGAAGTGACCATTAGCACGGGTTTTCAAGCTGCCGTTGCAGGTAACGGCCACAGGGCTGCAGCATTTCTGCGTTTCCCACTCTGGTAACTAGTGAAACAGGCCTTCCTGCCAGTGGTGTTCCTTGGTTATCAATGACGGTGGGATGTGTCTGGAGAAACCCCCCAAAGCTGATGTCTCCTTACTTATATCTGTTTTTAAAATGGAATTTCTACTTTTCACTGGAGTACTCTTCCATTGTGTCCATGGACCACTGCTCCTTTCTGCATTCCTCTGTGGCTGGGCATTTTCATTGCTTCCAAGTGTTGGCTATGGTAAACATTGCTGGATTGCAGGATTGCCAGCCCGTGTCTTTTTGATTCTCATCCTCTCAGGTGATAGACCCAGCAGTGGCTATGCTTGATTGAACGGTCGCTCAATGTTGACCCTTTCCAGGCAACTCCACTGTGTTTTCCTTAGGGGCTCTTACCACGTCCCACTTAGAACCGAGGGTACGCATTTCTTCACCACCCCGTCAGCATTTCTTGTTTGCAGAAGTTTTGCTGCTGGCCATGCTGAGTCGTGTGACATGATAGGTTTTTTTAACGTGTAGTTTCGTGTCTAATAATTCCTAAGGGTCAGCATTTTTCCACGCCTTTTTTTATTCTGTTAAACAAAAACAGAAAAAAAAAAACCCGTGAGTACAATAAACCTCTCGAAATTGTCTTCTTGGAAGGTTGCCCTCTTTGGACTTTTTTGGTCGATTTTCGACCCCAGGATTTTGTTTTGGAGGGCAGGTGTCATTTACAAGCCTGCAATGGGTGTGAATATTGAGTGACCATTAGCACTGACTTTAAAGCTGCTGCTGTGGGAAACGGCCACAAGGCGTCAGCATTGCTACATTCCCACATCTGGTTACTAGGGCAGCAGAGCCTTCTGGAAGTCCTGTTCCCAGGTTGTCAATTAGAATGGAATGTGCCAGGAAAAAACCCCAGAAGTGTATGTCACATTACTTCTTGTTCGCTCTTTTAATTTGTTTAAATCGGGGTAATGATTAGAATACTGTTGGTCCTATATGTACAGAATCTGGTTCATTTGTACGTTTTATATATATATATATATATTCTTGTACAGATCCTCTTCCCATGTAAATTATTGCAGAGTGTTCTGGTGACCTCCCTTGCTATATGGTCGGTCTGTTTGATATATATATTTAATACGTATTTGTACACATATGGTGACACTAATCTTAATTTATCCATTCCCCCCACCTTTCATTTTACATAAGCTTAGTTTGCTTTCTAAGTCTGTGAGTGTCTTTCTTTGTGGAAATATGTTCATTTGTGTCAGCTGTTAGATAACGCCTATAGGTGATGTCATACGGTATGCCTTTTGCTTTCCGACTTAACTCATGTTCTGTGATGATCTCTAGGCTCATCTCGGGTGCCTCAAAGAGCAGTGTTTCCTTGTTTTCCATGGCTAATAGTCCACTGTGTCCACGGACCAGCTCTTCTTATCCATTCTTCTGTTGATGGACCTTTGGGTTGCTTCGGTGTCTTGGCTACTGTGAAAACTCGTGGAGTGCAGCTCTTGCAGCCTGTCTTCTCAGGTGAGAGGCTCGGCTGTGGGTGTTCTGGATGGAAGGGTGGCTCAATTTTTAATTGAAAACGCAGCTCCTTTCTGTTCTCATTATTGGCTGTTACAACTAGACATGTCCTCCACAGACAGAGGGAACAGAGTTCTCTAAAACCCCTTCAGCATTTATTGTTTGTAGTCTTTTGGCTGACAGTAGTTAACTTGGGTGAGCTGAAAGCTTTTTGTAGGTTAGAGGAGTCTGATGATTCCTGATGTTGAGCTTTTCTCCATTTTCCTTTTTTTGATAAAGAGTGAGTAAAACTTACCTCTATCATACTATCTCTTTGACACATTTGCCTGCTTTGAATTTTTTTGGCCACGGCCGAGCTCAGGACATTTTTTTTTTTTGAGGGCAGGTGTCTTTTAGAGGCCTGAGTCCTTATGAATGTTAAGTGACCCATAGCTATGCGTTTGAAGCCGCTCTTGCGGGAAACGGCCACAAGGCGGCAGCATTTCTCCATTTCCAACTCTGGGTTTTCCTGCAACAGAGGCTTCCTGGAAATTGTGTTAGTAGGCTGCAAATGAGAGTGCAGTGTGTCAGGGCAAACCCCCAAGAGCTTATATCTCCTTACTTCTTGTGTGTTTTTTAAAATTTAATTGTTATCTAGTATCACAGCCAATTGGATAAAAATGTGGTGTGTGTTCTAGGTGTACTGCATCTGGTTCATCATATGTATGTATCAATCTATTCATCTTTGGATCCTTTCCCGTGTAGGTTATTACAGAGTGTTGAGTCGACCTCTCCTGGTATTCCTTAGGTATTTTGTGATTATATATTTCATATGTATCAGTACATGTCTGTAAACCCCCATATCCAAATTCATACATTCCTTACACCTTTCCACTTGGTTAAGCATAGTTGGTTTTCTGCATCTATGCACGGCCTTCTCTTGGAAATGACTTCATGGGTATCAATGTTGAAGTAACAGCTATAAGTGATGTCACAGGATATTTCTATTTCGGTTTCTTTCGTACTTCCTTTTGGGTGGGTATCTCTAGATCCTTCTACGGTGGTGCCAGCGGCACTGTTGCATGCTTTTCCGTGGCTCATGTTCCATTGTGCACATGGGCCCCCTTCTTCTTGGTGCATTGTTCTGTTGATGGACATTTGGGTTTCTTCCAAGTCTTGGCGATGGTACATGTTGCTGCAGTGCAGGACGGCCAGCCTGTGTCTTTTTGATTTTGGTCTACTCGGGAGATAGGCCCATCAGTTAGCTCAATTTTTACCTTTCAACGCACCTCCACGGTGTTCTCACTACTAGCTGTTCCCAGGTTACGTCCCAGCGGCAGCTAGAGGGCACAGAGTTCTCTAAAACACCTTGAGCATTTATTCTTTGTAGACTCTGTGGCTGATGATCATTCTGACGACGGTGGGTGAACGTTTTTGTCGACTGGATTTGCATGGCTTTATTAATTCCTGATGTTGAGCATTTTTCCATGCCCTTTTATTTATCACAAGAGAAAGAAAGAAAGAGAAGACAAAATGTGCGCAAAATATGCCTCTTGAAATTGTCGTTTTGAAGTGTGCACGTCTTTTGAGTTTTTTTCCTCGATGTACGACCCAAGAATTGTTTTTGAGGGCAGGTGTCATTTATAGGCCTGCAATGATTTTGAATATCAAGTGACCATTAGCACTGGGTTTAAAGCTGCTGTTTTGAGAAACGGCCACAAGGCGGCAGCAGGTCTCCTTTACCAAACCTGGTTACTCGGGCAACAGAGCCTCCGTGGAAGTCGTATTCTCGGTTGTCAATTAGAATGGACTGTGCCAGGAAAAAGCCCCTTAAGTTTGTGTCTCACGACTGACCTGTTCGTTTTTTAATTCAATGTTTATTTTTTCTCACAGCAAGTTTGATTACAATGTTTTGCTTGTTGTAGGTGTGAAAGATGTGGCTCTTTTACACATAAACACGTATCTAGTCTTCTTTGGATCCTTTTCCCATGTAGCTTATGACACAATGTTGAGTACTCTTCTCTTGGTATTCCGTAGGCCTTTGGTGATTTTGTATTTCACGTGTGTTTGTATCTCGCTCTTAAACCCAATTTCCTAATGTACACAATTCTCACACCTGTCCATGGGTGAACCATAAATCTGTTTATTGCATCTGTGATTGCCTTTCTCTGTGGAAATATCTTCAGTGATATCAATTTTCAGGGAACACCTATAAGTGATATCGTAGGCTATGTATCTTTCGCTCTGTGACTTACTGCAAGATGCGTGATGAACTCTAGCCTCACCGATGGTGCTGTGGATGGCATTGTTTCCTTTTGTTCCTTGGCTAATATTCCATCTGCTCAGGTCCCTGTTCTTCTTTGTCCACTCATCTGTTGATGGACTTTCTGCTTGCTTCCATGTCCTGGCTATTGTAATACTCCTGCAATGCAGATTTGCCTGCCTGTGTCTTTCCACTTCTGTCTTCTTTCTTAGGTTATAGGCCCAGGAGTGGGCCTGCTGGATCATATCGTAACTCAGTGTTTACCTTGTAAAGGCACCTCCATTCTGTTCCCATTAGTGCCTCTTACCAGGTGAAGTCCTGTGGCGAGCATTGCCCTCTGAGGAAGGCGCCACTGAGACCCTCCTAAGCCTCAGGGCCCGACTGTACTCTCCTTGGTATGCATCCTGGACTTTATGGTATGAACATACAAAAGGAGATGGTCTTTGGCCAAATCGCTCCAGGGACCTGCTCAGTTACTGGGAGTCCCTGGTTGTTCCCTAAAGCTAGGAAAAGCAACCCTGGAGGGGAAATTGGTGCCTTTGAGGGAGAAGCCGAGCAGCCAACCAACCAGCTGATGCTGATAAGGTGTGACTAAGCCGAGAAGCCAACCAACCAGCTGATGCCGATAAGGCGTGACGAAGCAAATTCCCTGCTTTAGGGGTATATATACGGCTATGCTTTGTTATTAAACTTGCCTTGCAAGCGTCAGTTGCTTGTGCCCTTCTGATCCCATACCTTGGTGCGTTCAGTTCCCTACCCCCTCTCGTCGGTTGTTGCTACACTTTGAGGACCCGCCGCGGCTGGCGGCAAAGTCCCACTTAACCTAGAGGGTATGCACTTCTCCACAACCCCTTCAGCATGAATTGTTGGTAGTCTTGTTGCTGATGGTTCTTCTGACTGGTGTGAGCCGATACCTCTGTGGTTGGATTTGCATGCGTCTCATAAAGCCTTGAAATTGAGCTTTCAGGGATGCCCTTTTTTTCTTCAAACTGTGTGTGTAGCTTACCTCATCACATTCTTTTCTTGAACTATGTGCCGCCTTTTGAAATATTTTGGCCACTACCTCCCTCAAGACATTTTGAGGGCAGGTTTCATTGACAGCCCTCCAGGACTTGTGCACACGAAGTGACCATTCGCACGGGTTTTCAAGCTGCCGTTGCAGGTAACGGCCACAGGGCTGCAGCATTTCTGCGTTTCCCACTCTGGTAACTAGTGAAACAGGCCTTCCTGCCAGTGGTGTTCCTTGGTTATCAATGACGGTGGGATGTGTCTGGAGAAACCCCCCAAAGCTGATGTCTCCTTACTTATATCTGTTTTTAAAATGGAATTTCTACTTTTCACTGGAGTACTCTTCCATTGTGTCCATGGACCACTGCTCCTTTCTGCATTCCTCTGTGGCTGGGCATTTTCATTGCTTCCAAGTGTTGGCTATGGTAAACATTGCTGGATTGCAGGATTGCCAGCCCGTGTCTTTTTGATTCTCATCCTCTCAGGTGATAGACCCAGCAGTGGCTATGCTTGATTGAACGGTCGCTCAATGTTGACCCTTTCCAGGCAACTCCACTGTGTTTTCCTTAGGGGCTCTTACCACGTCCCACTTAGAACCGAGGGTACTCATTTCTTCACCACCCCGTCAGCATTTCTTGTTTGCAGAAGTTTTGCTGCTGGCCATGCTGAGTCGTGTGACATGATAGGTTTTTTTAACGTGTAGTTTCGTGTCTAATAATTCCTAAGGGTCAGCATTTTTCCACGCCTTTTTTTATTCTGTTAAACAAAAACAGAAAAAAAAAACCCGTGAGTACAATAAACCTCTCGAAATTGTCTTCTTGGAAGGTTGCCCTCTTTGGACTTTTTTGGTCGATTTTCGACCCCAGGATTTTGTTTTGGAGGGCAGGTGTCATTTACAAGCCTGCAATGGGTGTGAATATTGAGTGACCATTAGCACTGACTTTAAAGCTGCTGCTGTGGGAAACGGCCACAAGGCGTCAGCATTGCTACATTCCCACATCTGGTTACTAGGGCAGCAGAGCCTTCTGGAAGTCCTGTTCCCAGGTTGTCAATTAGAATGGAATGTGCCAGGAAAAAACCCCAGAAGTGTATGTCACATTACTTCTTGTTCGCTCTTTTAATTTGTTTAAATCGGGGTAATGATTAGAATACTGTTGGTCCTATATGTACAGAATCTGGTTCATTTGTACGTTTTATATATATATATATATATTCTTGTACAGATCCTCTTCCCATGTAAATTATTGCAGAGTGTTCTGGTGACCTCCCTTGCTATATGGTCGGTCTGTTTGATATATATATTTAATACGTATTTGTACACATATGGTGACACTAATCTTAATTTATCCATTCCCCCCACCTTTCATTTTACATAAGCTTAGTTTGCTTTCTAAGTCTGTGAGTGTCTTTCTTTGTGGAAATATGTTCATTTGTGTCAGCTGTTAGATAACGCCTATAGGTGATGTCATACGGTATGCCTTTTGCTTTCCGACTTAACTCATGTTCTGTGATGATCTCTAGGCTCATCTCGGGTGCCTCAAAGAGCAGTGTTTCCTTGTTTTCCATGGCTAATAGTCCACTGTGTCCACGGACCAGCTCTTCTTATCCATTCATCTGTTGATGGACATTTGGGTTGCTTCGGTGTCTTGGCTACTGTGAAAACTCGTGGAGTGCAGCTCTTGCAGCCTGTCTTCTCAGGTGAGAGGCTCGGCTGTGGGTGTTCTGGATGGAAGGGTGGCTCAATTTTTAATTGAAAACGCAGCTCCTTTCTGTTCTCATTATTGGCTGTTACAACTAGACATGTCCTCCACAGACAGAGGGAACAGAGTTCTCTAAAACCCCTTCAGCATTTATTGTTTGTAGTCTTTTGGCTGACAGTAGTTAACTTGGGTGAGCTGAAAGCTTTTTGTAGGTTAGAGGAGTCTGATGATTCCTGATGTTGAGCTTTTCTCCATTTTCCTTTTTTTGATAAAGAGTGAGTAAAACTTACCTCTATCATACTATCTCTTTGACACATTTGCCTGCTTTGAATTTTTTTGGCCACGGCCGAGCTCAGGACATTTTTTTTTTTGAGGGCAGGTGTCTTTTAGAGGCCTGAGTCCTTATGAATGTTAAGTGACCCATAGCTATGCGTTTGAAGCCGCTCTTGCGGGAAACGGCCACAAGGCGGCAGCATTTCTCCATTTCCAACTCTGGGTTTTCCTGCAACAGAGGCTTCCTGGAAATTGTGTTAGTAGGCTGCAAATGAGAGTGCAGTGTGTCAGGGCAAACCCCCAAGAGCTTATATCTCCTTACTTCTTGTGTGTTTTTTAAAATTTAATTGTTATCTAGTATCACAGCCAATTGGATAAAAATGTGGTGTGTGTTCTAGGTGTACTGCATCTGGTTCATCATATGTATGTATCAATCTATTCATCTTTGGATCCTTTCCCGTGTAGGTTATTACAGAGTGTTGAGTCGACCTCTCCTGTTATTCCTTAGGTATTTTGTGATTATATATTTCATATGTATCAGTACATGTCTGTAAACCCCCATATCCAAATTCATACATTCCTTACACCTTTCCACTTGGTTAAGCATAGTTGGTTTTCTGCATCTATGCACGGCCTTCTCTTGGAAATGACTTCATGGGTATCAATGTTGAAGTAACAGCTATAAGTGATGTCACAGGATATTTCTATTTCGGTTTCTTTCGTACTTCCTTTTGGGTGGGTATCTCTAGATCCTTCTACGGTGGTGCCAGCGGCACTGTTGCATGCTTTTCCGTGGCTCATGTTCCATTGTGCACATGGGCCCCCTTCTTCTTGGTGCATTGTTCTGTTGATGGACATTTGGGTTTCTTCCAAGTCTTGGCGATGGTACATGTTGCTGCAGTGCAGGACGGCCAGCCTGTGTCTTTTTGATTTTGGTCTACTCGGGAGATAGGCCCATCAGTTAGCTCAATTTTTACCTTTCAACGCACCTCCACGGTGTTCTCACTACTAGCTGTTCCCAGGTTACGTCCCAGCGGCAGCTAGAGGGCACAGAGTTCTCTAAAACACCTTGAGCATTTATTCTTTGTAGACTCTGTGGCTGATGATCATTCTGACGACGGTGGGTGAACGTTTTTGTCGACTGGATTTGCATGGCTTTATTAATTCCTGATGTTGAGCATTTTTCCATGCCCTTTTATTTATCACAAGAGAAAGAAAGAAAGAGAAGACAAAATGTGCGCAAAATATGCCTCTTGAAATTGTCGTTTTGAAGTGTGCACGTCTTTTGAGTTTTTTTCCTCGATGTACGACCCAAGAATTGTTTTTGAGGGCAGGTGTCATTTATAGGCCTGCAATGATTTTGAATATCAAGTGACCATTAGCACTGGGTTTAAAGCTGCTGTTTTGAGAAACGGCCACAAGGCGGCAGCAGGTCTCCTTTACCAAACCTGGTTACTCGGGCAACAGAGCCTCCGTGGAAGTCGTATTCTCGGTTGTCAATTAGAATGGACTGTGCCAGGAAAAAGCCCCTTAAGTTTGTGTCTCACGACTGACCTGTTCGTTTTTTAATTCAATGTTTATTTTTTCTCACAGCAAGTTTGATTACAATGTTTTGCTTGTTGTAGGTGTGAAAGATGTGGCTCTTTTACACATAAACACGTATCTAGTCTTCTTTGGATCCTTTTCCCATGTAGCTTATGACACAATGTTGAGTACTCTTCTCTTGGTATTCCGTAGGCCTTTGGTGATTTTGTATTTCACGTGTGTTTGTATCTCGCTCTTAAACCCAATTTCCTAATGTACACAATTCTCACACCTGTCCATGGGTGAACCATAAATCTGTTTATTGCATCTGTGATTGCCTTTCTCTGTGGAAATATCTTCAGTGATATCAATTTTCAGGGAACACCTATAAGTGATATCGTAGGCTATGTATCTTTCGCTCTGTGACTTACTGCAAGGTGCGTGATGAACTCTAGCCTCACCGATGGTGCTGTGGATGGCATTGTTTCCTTTTGTTCCTTGGCTAATATTCCATCTGCTCAGGTCCCTGTTCTTCTTTGTCCACTCATCTGTTGATGGACTTTCTGCTTGCTTCCATGTCCTGGCTATTGTAATACTCCTGCAATGCAGATTTGCCTGCCTGTGTCTTTCCACTTCTGTCTTCTTTCTTAGGTTATAGGCCCAGGAGTGGGCCTGCTGGATCATATCGTAACTCAGTGTTTACCTTGTAAAGGCACCTCCATTCTGTTCCCATTAGTGCCTCTTACCAGGTGAAGTCCTGTGGCGAGCATTGCCCTCTGAGGAAGGCGCCACTGAGACCCTCCTAAGCCTCAGGGCCCGACTGTACTCTCCTTGGTATGCATCCTGGACTTTATGGTATGAACATACAAAAGGAGATGGTCTTTGGCCAAATCGCTCCAGGGACCTGCTCAGTTACTGGGAGTCCCTGGTTGTTCCCTAAAGCTAGGAAAAGCAACCCTGGAGGGGAAATTGGTGCCTTTGAGGGAGAAGCCGAGCAGCCAACCAACCAGCTGATGCTGATAAGGTGTGACTAAGCCGAGAAGCCAACCAACCAGCTGATGCCGATAAGGCGTGACGAAGCAAATTCCCTGCTTTAGGGGTATATATACGGCTATGCTTTGTTATTAAACTTGCCTTGCAAGCGTCAGTTGCTTGTGCCCTTCTGATCCCATACCTTGGTGCGTTCAGTTCCCTACCCCCTCTCGTCGGTTGTTGCTACACTTTGAGGACCCGCCGCGGCTGGCGGCAAAGTCCCACTTAACCTAGAGGGTATGCACTTCTCCACAACCCCTTCAGCATGAATTGTTGGTAGTCTTGTTGCTGATGGTTCTTCTGACTGGTGTGAGCCGATACCTCTGTGGTTGGATTTGCATGCGTCTCATAAAGCCTTGAAATTGAGCTTTCAGGGATGCCCTTTTTTTCTTCAAACTGTGTGTGTAGCTTACCTCATCACATTCTTTTCTTGAACTATGTGCCGCCTTTTGAAATATTTTGGCCACTACCTCCCTCAAGACATTTTGAGGGCAGGTTTCATTGACAGCCCTCCAGGACTTGTGCACACGAAGTGACCATTCGCACGGGTTTTCAAGCTGCCGTTGCAGGTAACGGCCACAGGGCTGCAGCATTTCTGCGTTTCCCACTCTGGTAACTAGTGAAACAGGCCTTCCTGCCAGTGGTGTTCCTTAGTTATCAATGACGGTGGGATGTGTCTGGAGAAACCCCCCAAAGCTGATGTCTCCTTACTTATATCTGTTTTTAAAATGGAATTTCTACTTTTCACTGGAGTACTCTTCCATTGTGTCCATGGACCACTGCTCCTTTCTGCATTCCTCTGTGGCTGGGCATTTTCATTGCTTCCAAGTGTTGGCTATGGTAAACATTGCTGGATTGCAGGATTGCCAGCCCGTGTCTTTTTGATTCTCATCCTCTCAGGTGATAGACCCAGCAGTGGCTATGCTTGATTGAACGGTCGCTCAATGTTGACCCTTTCCAGGCAACTCCACTGTGTTTTCCTTAGGGGCTCTTACCACGTCCCACTTAGAACCGAGGGTACGCATTTCTTCACCACCCCGTCAGCATTTCTTGTTTGCAGAAGTTTTGCTGCTGGCCATGCTGAGTCGTGTGACATGATAGGTTTTTTTAACGTGTAGTTTCGTGTCTAATAATTCCTAAGGGTCAGCATTTTTCCACGCCTTTTTTTATTCTGTTAAACAAAAACAGAAAAAAAAAACCCGTGAGTACAATAAACCTCTCGAAATTGTCTTCTTGGAAGGTTGCCCTCTTTGGACTTTTTTGGTCGATTTTCGACCCCAGGATTTTGTTTTGGAGGGCAGGTGTCATTTACAAGCCTGCAATGGGTGTGAATATTGAGTGACCATTAGCACTGACTTTAAAGCTGCTGCTGTGGGAAACGGCCACAAGGCGTCAGCATTGCTACATTCCCACATCTGGTTACTAGGGCAGCAGAGCCTTCTGGAAGTCCTGTTCCCAGGTTGTCAATTAGAATGGAATGTGCCAGGAAAAAACCCCAGAAGTGTATGTCACATTACTTCTTGTTCGCTCTTTTAATTTGTTTAAATCGGGGTAATGATTAGAATACTGTTGGTCCTATATGTACAGAATCTGGTTCATTTGTACGTTTTATATATATATATATATATATATATATATATATTCTTGTACAGATCCTCTTCCCATGTAAATTATTGCAGAGTGTTCTGGTGACCTCCCTTGCTATATGGTCGGTCTGTTTGATATATATATTTAATACGTATTTGTACACATATGGTGACACTAATCTTAATTTATCCATTCCCCCCACCTTTCATTTTACATCAGCTTAGTTTGCTTTCTAAGTCTGTGAGTGTCTTTCTTTGTGGAAATATGTTCATTTGTGTCAGCTGTTAGATAACGCCTATAGGTGATGTCATACGGTATGCCTTTTGCTTTCCGACTTAACTGATGTTCTGTGATGATCTCTAGGCTCATCTCGGGTGCCTCAAAGAGCAGTGTTTCCTTGTTTTCCATGGCTAATAGTCCACTGTGTCCACGGACCAGCTCTTCTTATCCATTCATCTGTTGATGGACATTTGGGTTGCTTCGGTGTCTTGGCTACTGTGAAAACTCGTGGAGTGCAGCTCTTGCAGCCTGTCTTCTCAGGTGAGAGGCTCGGCTGTGGGTGTTCTGGATGGAAGGGTGGCTCAATTTTTAATTGAAAACGCAGCTCCTTTCTGTTCTCATTATTGGCTGTTACAACTAGACATGTCCTCCACAGACAGAGGGAACAGAGTTCTCTAAAACCCCTTCAGCATTTATTGTTTGTAGTCTTTTGGCTGACGGTAGTTAACTTGGGTGAGCTGAAAGCTTTTTGTAGGTTAGAGGAGTCTGATGATTCCTGATGTTGAGCTTTTCTCCATTTTCCTTTTTTTGATAAAGAGTGAGTAAAACTTACCTCTATCATACTATCTCTTTGACACATTTGCCTGCTTTGAATTTTTTTGGCCACGGCCGAGCTCAGGACATTTTTTTTTTTTGAGGGCAGGTGTCTTTTAGAGGCCTGAGTCCTTATGAATGTTAAGTGAACCATAGCTATGCGTTTGAAGCCGCTCTTGCGGGAAACGGCCACAAGGCGGCAGCATTTCTCCATTTCCAACTCTGGGTTTTCCTGCAACAGAGGCTTCCTGGAAATTGTGTTAGTAGGCTGCAAATGAGAGTGCAGTGTGTCAGGGCAAACCCCCAAGAGCTTATATCTCCTTACTTCTTGTGTGTTTTTTAAAATTTAATTGTTATCTAGTATCACAGCCAATTGGATAAAAATGTGGTGTGTGTTCTAGGTGTACTGCATCTGGTTCATCATATGTATGTATCAATCTATTCATCTTTGGATCCGTTCCCGTGTAGGTTATTACAGAGTGTTGAGTCGACCTCTCCTGGTATTCCTTAGGTATTTTGTGATTATATATTTCATATGTATCAGTACATGTCTGTAAACCCCCATATCCAAATTCATACATTCCTTACACCTTTCCACTTGGTTAAGCATAGTTGGTTTTCTGCATCTATGCACGGCCTTCTCTTGGAAATGACTTCATGGGTATCAATGTTGAAGTAACAGCTATAAGTGATGTCATAGGATATTTCTATTTCGGTTTCTTTCGTACTTCCTTTTGGGTGGGTATCTCTAGATCCTTCTACGGTGGTGCCAGCGGCACTGTTGCATGCTCTTCCGTGGCTCATGTTCCATTGTGCACATGGGCCCCCTTCTTCTTGGTGCATTGTTCTGTTGATGGACATTTGGGTTTCTTCCAAGTCTTGGCGATGGTACATGTTGCTGCAGTGCAGGATGGCCAGCCTGTGTCTTTTTGATTTTGGTCTACTCGGGAGATAGGCCCATCAGTGGGCCTACCCGATTACAGGTTAGCTCAATTTTTACCGTTCAGTGCACCTCCACGGTGTTCTCACTACTAGCTGTTCCCAGGTTACGTCCCAGCGGCCGCTAGAGGGCACAGAGTTCTCTAAAACACCTTGAGCATTTATTCTTTGTAGACTCTGTGGCTGATGATCATTCTGACGACGGTGGGTGAACGTTTCTGTCGACTGCATTTGCATGGCTTTATTAATTCCTGATGTTGAGCATTTTTCCATGCCCTTTTATTTATCACAAGAGAAAGAAAGAAAGAGAAGACAAAATGTGCGCAAAATATGCCTCTTGAAATTGTCGTTTTGAAGTGTGCACATCTTTTGAGTTTTTTTCCTCGATTGACGACCCAAGAATCGTTTTTGAGGGCAGGTGTCATTTATAGGCCTGCAATGATTTTGAATATCAAGTGACCATTAGCACTGGGTTTAAAGCTGCTGTTTTGAGAAACGGCCACAAGGCGGCAGCAGGTCTCCTTTACCAAACCTGGTTACTCGGGCAACAGAGCCTCCGTGGAAGTCGTATTCTCGGTTGTCAATTAGAATGGACTGTGCCAGGAAAAAGCCCCTTAAGTTTGTGTCTCACGACTGACCTGTTCGTTTTTTAATTCAATGGTTATTTTTTCTCACAGCAAGTTTGATTACAATGTTTTGCTTGTTGTAGGTGTGAAAGATGTGGCTCTTTTACACATAAACACGTATCTAGTCTTCTTTGGATCCTTTTCCCATGTAGCTTATGACACAATGTTGAGTACTCTTCTCTTGGTATTCCGTAGGCCTTTGGTGATTTTGTATTTCACCTGTGTTTGTATCTCTCTCTTAAACCCAATTTCCTAATGTACACAATTCTCACACCTGTCCATGGGTGAACCATAAATCTGTTTATTGCATCTGTGATTGCCTTTCTCTGTGGAAATATCTTCAGTGATATCAATTTTTAGGGAACACCTATAAGTGATATCGTAGGCTATGTATCTTTCGCTCTGTGACTTACTGCAAGGTGCGTGATGAACTCTAGCCTCACCGATGGTGCTGTTGATGGCATTGTTTCCTTTTGTTCCTTGGCTAATATTCCATCTGCTCAGGTCCCTGTTCTTCTTTGTCCACTCATCTGTTGATGGACTTTCTGCTTGCTTCCATGTCCTGGCTATTGTAATACTCCTGCAATGCAGATTTGCCTGCCTGTGTCTTTCCACTTCTGTCTTCTTTCTTAGGTTATAGGCCCAGGAGTGGGCCTGCTGGATCATATCGTAACTCAGTGTTTACCTTGTAAAGGCACCTCCATTCTGTTCCCATTAGTGCCTCTTACCAGGTGAAGTCCTGTGGCGAGCATTGCCCTCTGAGGAAGGCGCCACTGAGACCCTCCTAAGCCTCAGGGCCCGACTGTACTCTCCTTGGTATGCATCCTGGACTTTATGGTATGAACATACAAAAGGAGATGGTCTTTGGCCAAATCGCTCCAGGGACCTGCTCAGTTACTGGGAGTCCCTGGTTGTTCCCTAAAGCTAGGAAAAGCAACCCTGGAGGGGAAATTGGTGCCTTTGAGGGAGAAGCCGAGCAGCCAACCAACCAGCTGATGCTGATAAGGTGTGACTAAGCCGAGAAGCCAACCAACCAGCTGATGCCGATAAGGCGTGACGAAGCAAATTCCCTGCTTTAGGGGTATATATACGGCTATGCTTTGTTATTAAACTTGCCTTGCAAGCGTCAGTTGCTTGTGCCCTTCTGATCCCATACCTTGGTGCGTTCAGTTCCCTACCCCCTCTCGTCGGTTGTTGCTACACTTTGAGGACCCGCCGCGGCTGGCGGCAAAGTCCCACTTAACCTAGAGGGTATGCACTTCTCCACAACCCCTTCAGCATGAATTGTTGGTAGTCTTGTTGCTGATGGTTCTTCTGACTGGTGTGAGCCGATACCTCTGTGGTTGGATTTGCATGCGTCTCATAAAGCCTTGAAATTGAGCTTTCAGGGATGCCCTTTTTTTCTTCAAACTGTGTGTGTAGCTTACCTCATCACATTCTTTTCTTGAACTATGTGCCGCCTTTTGAAATATTTTGGCCACTACCTCCCTCAAGACATTTTGAGGGCAGGTTTCATTGACAGCCCTCCAGGACTTGTGCACACGAAGTGACCATTCGCACGGGTTTTCAAGCTGCCGTTGCAGGTAACGGCCACAGGGCTGCAGCATTTCTGCGTTTCCCACTCTGGTAACTAGTGAAACAGGCCTTCCTGCCAGTGGTGTTCCTTGGTTATCAATGACGGTGGGATGTGTCTGGAGAAACCCCCCAAAGCTGATGTCTCCTTACTTATATCTGTTTTTAAAATGGAATTTCTACTTTTCACTGGAGTACTCTTCCATTGTGTCCATGGACCACTGCTCCTTTCTGCATTCCTCTGTGGCTGGGCATTTTCATTGCTTCCAAGTGTTGGCTATGGTAAACATTGCTGGATTGCAGGATTGCCAGCCCGTGTCTTTTTGATTCTCATCCTCTCAGGTGATAGACCCAGCAGTGGCTATGCTTGATTGAACGGTCGCTCAATGTTGACCCTTTCCAGGCAACTCCACTGTGTTTTCCTTAGGGGCTCTTACCACGTCCCACTTAGAACCGAGGGTACGCATTTCTTCACCACCCCGTCAGCATTTCTTGTTTGCAGAAGTTTTGCTGCTGGCCATGCTGAGTCGTGTGACATGATAGGTTTTTTTAACGTGTAGTTTCGTGTCTAATAATTCCTAAGGGTCAGCATTTTTCCACGCCTTTTTTTATTCTGTTAAACAAAAACAGAAAAAAAAAACCCGTGAGTACAATAAACCTCTCGAAATTGTCTTCTTGGAAGGTTGCCCTCTTTGGACTTTTTTGGTCGATTTTCGACCCCAGGATTTTGTTTTGGAGGGCAGGTGTCATTTACAAGCCTGCAATGGGTGTGAATATTGAGTGACCATTAGCACTGACTTTAAAGCTGCTGCTGTGGGAAACGGCCACAAGGCGTCAGCATTGCTACATTCCCACATCTGGTTACTAGGGCAGCAGAGCCTTCTGGAAGTCCTGTTCCCAGGTTGTCAATTAGAATGGAATGTGCCAGGAAAAAACCCCAGAAGTGTATGTCACATTACTTCTTGTTCGCTCTTTTAATTTGTTTAAATCGGGGTAATGATTAGAATACTGTTGGTCCTATATGTACAGAATCTGGTTCATTTGTACGTTTTATATATATATATATATATTCTTGTACAGATCCTCTTCCCATGTAAATTATTGCAGAGTGTTCTGGTGACCTCCCTTGCTATATGGTCGGTCTGTTTGATATATATATTTAATACGTATTTGTACACATATGGTGACACTAATCTTAATTTATCCATTCCCCCCACCTTTCATTTTACATAAGCTTAGTTTGCTTTCTAAGTCTGTGAGTGTCTTTCTTTGTGGAAATATGTTCATTTGTGTCAGCTGTTAGATAACGCCTATAGGTGATGTCATACGGTATGCCTTTTGCTTTCCGACTTAACTCATGTTCTGTGATGATCTCTAGGCTCATCTCGGGTGCCTCAAAGAGCAGTGTTTCCTTGTTTTCCATGGCTAATAGTCCACTGTGTCCACGGACCAGCTCTTCTTATCCATTCTTCTGTTGATGGACATTTGGGTTGCTTCGGTGTCTTGGCTACTGTGAAAACTCGTGGAGTGCAGCTCTTGCAGCCTGTCTTCTCAGGTGAGAGGCTCGGCTGTGGGTGTTCTGGATGGAAGGGTGGCTCAATTTTTAATTGAAAACGCAGCTCCTTTCTGTTCTCATTATTGGCTGTTACAACTAGACATGTCCTCCACAGACAGAGGGAACAGAGTTCTCTAAAACCCCTTCAGCATTTATTGTTTGTAGTCTTTTGGCTGACAGTAGTTAACTTGGGTGAGCTGAAAGCTTTTTGTAGGTTAGAGGAGTCTGATGATTCCTGATGTTGAGCTTTTCTCCATTTTCCTTTTTTTGATAAAGAGTGAGTAAAACTTACCTCTATCATACTATCTCTTTGACACATTTGCCTGCTTTGAATTTTTTTGGCCACGGCCGAGCTCAGGACATTTTTTTTTTTTTGAGGGCAGGTGTCTTTTAGAGGCCTGAGTCCTTATGAATGTTAAGTGACCCATAGCTATGCGTTTGAAGCCGCTCTTGCGGGAAACGGCCACAAGGCGGCAGCATTTCTCCATTTCCAACTCTGGGTTTTCCTGCAACAGAGGCTTCCTGGAAATTGTGTTAGTAGGCTGCAAATGAGAGTGCAGTGTGTCAGGGCAAACCCCCAAGAGCTTATATCTCCTTACTTCTTGTGTGTTTTTTAAAATTTAATTGTTATCTAGTATCACAGCCAATTGGATAAAAATGTGGTGTGTGTTCTAGGTGTACTGCATCTGGTTCATCATATGTATGTATCAATCTATTCATCTTTGGATCCTTTCCCGTGTAGGTTATTACAGAGTGTTGAGTCGACCTCTCCTGGTATTCCTTAGGTATTTTGTGATTATATATTTCATATGTATCAGTACATGTCTGTAAACCCCCATATCCAAATTCATACATTCCTTACACCTTTCCACTTGGTTAAGCATAGTTGGTTTTCTGCATCTATGCACGGCCTTCTCTTGGAAATGACTTCATGGGTATCAATGTTGAAGTAACAGCTATAAGTGATGTCACAGGATATTTCTATTTCGGTTTCTTTCGTACTTCCTTTTGGGTGGGTATCTCTAGATCCTTCTACGGTGGTGCCAGCGGCACTGTTGCATGCTTTTCCGTGGCTCATGTTCCATTGTGCACATGGGCCCCCTTCTTCTTGGTGCATTGTTCTGTTGATGGACATTTGGGTTTCTTCCAAGTCTTGGCGATGGTACATGTTGCTGCAGTGCAGGACGGCCAGCCTGTGTCTTTTTGATTTTGGTCTACTCGGGAGATAGGCCCATCAGTTAGCTCAATTTTTACCTTTCAACGCACCTCCACGGTGTTCTCACTACTAGCTGTTCCCAGGTTACGTCCCAGCGGCAGCTAGAGGGCACAGAGTTCTCTAAAACACCTTGAGCATTTATTCTTTGTAGACTCTGTGGCTGATGATCATTCTGACGACGGTGGGTGAACGTTTTTGTCGACTGGATTTGCATGGCTTTATTAATTCCTGATGTTGAGCATTTTTCCATGCCCTTTTATTTATCACAAGAGAAAGAAAGAAAGAGAAGACAAAATGTGCGCAAAATATGCCTCTTGAAATTGTCGTTTTGAAGTGTGCACGTCTTTTGAGTTTTTTTCCTCGATGTACGACCCAAGAATTGTTTTTGAGGGCAGGTGTCATTTATAGGCCTGCAATGATTTTGAATATCAAGTGACCATTAGCACTGGGTTTAAAGCTGCTGTTTTGAGAAACGGCCACAAGGCGGCAGCAGGTCTCCTTTACCAAACCTGGTTACTCGGGCAACAGAGCCTCCGTGGAAGTCGTATTCTCGGTTGTCAATTAGAATGGACTGTGCCAGGAAAAAGCCCCTTAAGTTTGTGTCTCACGACTGACCTGTTCGTTTTTTAATTCAATGTTTATTTTTTCTCACAGCAAGTTTGATTACAATGTTTTGCTTGTTGTAGGTGTGAAAGATGTGGCTCTTTTACACATAAACACGTATCTAGTCTTCTTTGGATCCTTTTCCCATGTAGCTTATGACACAATGTTGAGTACTCTTCTCTTGGTATTCCGTAGGCCTTTGGTGATTTTGTATTTCACGTGTGTTTGTATCTCGCTCTTAAACCCAATTTCCTAATGTACACAATTCTCACACCTGTCCATGGGTGAACCATAAATCTGTTTATTGCATCTGTGATTGCCTTTCTCTGTGGAAATATCTTCAGTGATATCAATTTTCAGGGAACACCTATAAGTGATATCGTAGGCTATGTATCTTTCGCTCTGTGACTTACTGCAAGGTGCGTGATGAACTCTAGCCTCACCGATGGTGCTGTGGATGGCATTGTTTCCTTTTGTTCCTTGGCTAATATTCCATCTGCTCAGGTCCCTGTTCTTCTTTGTCCACTCATCTGTTGATGGACTTTCTGCTTGCTTCCATGTCCTGGCTATTGTAATACTCCTGCAATGCAGATTTGCCTGCCTGTGTCTTTCCACTTCTGTCTTCTTTCTTAGGTTATAGGCCCAGGAGTGGGCCTGCTGGATCATATCGTAACTCAGTGTTTACCTTGTAAAGGCACCTCCATTCTGTTCCCATTAGTGCCTCTTACCAGGTGAAGTCCTGTGGCGAGCATTGCCCTCTGAGGAAGGCGCCACTGAGACCCTCCTAAGCCTCAGGGCCCGACTGTACTCTCCTTGGTATGCATCCTGGACTTTATGGTATGAACATACAAAAGGAGATGGTCTTTGGCCAAATCGCTCCAGGGACCTGCTCAGTTACTGGGAGTCCCTGGTTGTTCCCTAAAGCTAGGAAAAGCAACCCTGGAGGGGAAATTGGTGCCTTTGAGGGAGAAGCCGAGCAGCCAACCAACCAGCTGATGCTGATAAGGTGTGACTAAGCCGAGAAGCCAACCAACCAGCTGATGCCGATAAGGCGTGACGAAGCAAATTCCCTGCTTTAGGGGTATATATACGGCTATGCTTTGTTATTAAACTTGCCTTGCAAGCGTCAGTTGCTTGTGCCCTTCTGATCCCATACCTTGGTGCGTTCAGTTCCCTACCCCCTCTCGTCGGTTGTTGCTACACTTTGAGGACCCGCCGCGGCTGGCGGCAAAGTCCCACTTAACCTAGAGGGTATGCACTTCTCCACAACCCCTTCAGCATGAATTGTTGGTAGTCTTGTTGCTGATGGTTCTTCTGACTGGTGTGAGCCGATACCTCTGTGGTTGGATTTGCATGCGTCTCATAAAGCCTTGAAATTGAGCTTTCAGGGATGCCCTTTTTTTCTTCAAACTGTGTGTGTAGCTTACCTCATCACATTCTTTTCTTGAACTATGTGCCGCCTTTTGAAATATTTTGGCCACTACCTCCCTCAAGACATTTTGAGGGCAGGTTTCATTGACAGCCCTCCAGGACTTGTGCACACGAAGTGACCATTCGCACGGGTTTTCAAGCTGCCGTTGCAGGTAACGGCCACAGGGCTGCAGCATTTCTGCGTTTCCCACTCTGGTAACTAGTGAAACAGGCCTTCCTGCCAGTGGTGTTCCTTGGTTATCAATGACGGTGGGATGTGTCTGGAGAAACCCCCCAAAGCTGATGTCTCCTTACTTATATCTGTTTTTAAAATGGAATTTCTACTTTTCACTGGAGTACTCTTCCATTGTGTCCATGGACCACTGCTCCTTTCTGCATTCCTCTGTGGCTGGGCATTTTCATTGCTTCCAAGTGTTGGCTATGGTAAACATTGCTGGATTGCAGGATTGCCAGCCCGTGTCTTTTTGATTCTCATCCTCTCAGGTGATAGACCCAGCAGTGGCTATGCTTGATTGAACGGTCGCTCAATGTTGACCCTTTCCAGGCAACTCCACTGTGTTTTCCTTAGGGGCTCTTACCACGTCCCACTTAGAACCGAGGGTACGCATTTCTTCACCACCCCGTCAGCATTTCTTGTTTGCAGAAGTTTTGCTGCTGGCCATGCTGAGTCGTGTGACATGATAGGTTTTTTTAACGTGTAGTTTCGTGTCTAATAATTCCTAAGGGTCAGCATTTTTCCACGCCTTTTTTTATTCTGTTAAACAAAAACAGAAAAAAAAAACCCGTGAGTACAATAAACCTCTCGAAATTGTCTTCTTGGAAGGTTGCCCTCTTTGGACTTTTTTGGTCGATTTTCGACCCCAGGATTTTGTTTTGGAGGGCAGGTGTCATTTACAAGCCTGCAATGGGTGTGAATATTGAGTGACCATTAGCACTGACTTTAAAGCTGCTGCTGTGGGAAACGGCCACAAGGCGTCAGCATTGCTACATTCCCACATCTGGTTACTAGGGCAGCAGAGCCTTCTGGAAGTCCTGTTCCCAGGTTGTCAATTAGAATGGAATGTGCCAGGAAAAAACCCCAGAAGTGTATGTCACATTACTTCTTGTTCGCTCTTTTAATTTGTTTAAATCGGGGTAATGATTAGAATACTGTTGGTCCTATATGTACAGAATCTGGTTCATTTGTACGTTTTATATATATATATATATATTCTTGTACAGATCCTCTTCCCATGTAAATTATTGCAGAGTGTTCTGGTGACCTCCCTTGCTATATGGTCGGTCTGTTTGATATATATATTTAATACGTATTTGTACACATATGGTGACACTAATCTTAATTTATCCATTCCCCCCACCTTTCATTTTACATAAGCTTAGTTTGCTTTCTAAGTCTGTGAGTGTCTTTCTTTGTGGAAATATGTTCATTTGTGTCAGCTGTTAGATAACGCCTATAGGTGATGTCATACGGTATGCCTTTTGCTTTCCGACTTAACTCATGTTCTGTGATGATCTCTAGGCTCATCTCGGGTGCCTCAAAGAGCAGTGTTTCCTTGTTTTCCATGGCTAATAGTCCACTGTGTCCACGGACCAGCTCTTCTTATCCATTCTTCTGTTGATGGACATTTGGGTTGCTTCGGTGTCTTGGCTACTGTGAAAACTCGTGGAGTGCAGCTCTTGCAGCCTGTCTTCTCAGGTGAGAGGCTCGGCTGTGGGTGTTCTGGATGGAAGGGTGGCTCAATTTTTAATTGAAAACGCAGCTCCTTTCTGTTCTCATTATTGGCTGTTACAACTAGACATGTCCTCCACAGACAGAGGGAACAGAGTTCTCTAAAACCCCTTCAGCATTTATTGTTTGTAGTCTTTTGGCTGACAGTAGTTAACTTGGGTGAGCTGAAAGCTTTTTGTAGGTTAGAGGAGTCTGATGATTCCTGATGTTGAGCTTTTCTCCATTTTCCTTTTTTTGATAAAGAGTGAGTAAAACTTACCTCTATCATACTATCTCTTTGACACATTTGCCTGCTTTGAATTTTTTTGGCCACGGCCGAGCTCAGGACATTTTTTTTTTTTGAGGGCAGGTGTCTTTTAGAGGCCTGAGTCCTTATGAATGTTAAGTGACCCATAGCTATGCGTTTGAAGCCGCTCTTGCGGGAAACGGCCACAAGGCGGCAGCATTTCTCCATTTCCAACTCTGGGTTTTCCTGCAACAGAGGCTTCCTGGAAATTGTGTTAGTAGGCTGCAAATGAGAGTGCAGTGTGTCAGGGCAAACCCCCAAGAGCTTATATCTCCTTACTTCTTGTGTGTTTTTTAAAATTTAATTGTTATCTAGTATCACAGCCAATTGGATAAAAATGTGGTGTGTGTTCTAGGTGTACTGCATCTGGTTCATCATATGTATGTATCAATCTATTCATCTTTGGATCCTTTCCCGTGTAGGTTATTACAGAGTGTTGAGTCGACCTCTCCTGGTATTCCTTAGGTATTTTGTGATTATATATTTCATATGTATCAGTACATGTCTGTAAACCCCCATATCCAAATTCATACATTCCTTACACCTTTCCACTTGGTTAAGCATAGTTGGTTTTCTGCATCTATGCACGGCCTTCTCTTGGAAATGACTTCATGGGTATCAATGTTGAAGTAACAGCTATAAGTGATGTCACAGGATATTTCTATTTCGGTTTCTTTCGTACTTCCTTTTGGGTGGGTATCTCTAGATCCTTCTACGGTGGTGCCAGCGGCACTGTTGCATGCTTTTCCGTGGCTCATGTTCCATTGTGCACATGGGCCCCCTTCTTCTTGGTGCATTGTTCTGTTGATGGACATTTGGGTTTCTTCCAAGTCTTGGCGATGGTACATGTTGCTGCAGTGCAGGACGGCCAGCCTGTGTCTTTTTGATTTTGGTCTACTCGGGAGATAGGCCCATCAGTTAGCTCAATTTTTACCTTTCAACGCACCTCCACGGTGTTCTCACTACTAGCTGTTCCCAGGTTACGTCCCAGCGGCAGCTAGAGGGCACAGAGTTCTCTAAAACACCTTGAGCATTTATTCTTTGTAGACTCTGTGGCTGATGATCATTCTGACGACGGTGGGTGAACGTTTTTGTCGACTGGATTTGCATGGCTTTATTAATTCCTGATGTTGAGCATTTTTCCATGCCCTTTTATTTATCACAAGAGAAAGAAAGAAAGAGAAGACAAAATGTGCGCAAAATATGCCTCTTGAAATTGTCGTTTTGAAGTGTGCACGTCTTTTGAGTTTTTTTCCTCGATGTACGACCCAAGAATTGTTTTTGAGGGCAGGTGTCATTTATAGGCCTGCAATGATTTTGAATATCAAGTGACCATTAGCACTGGGTTTAAAGCTGCTGTTTTGAGAAACGGCCACAAGGCGGCAGCAGGTCTCCTTTACCAAACCTGGTTACTCGGGCAACAGAGCCTCCGTGGAAGTCGTATTCTCGGTTGTCAATTAGAATGGACTGTGCCAGGAAAAAGCCCCTTAAGTTTGTGTCTCACGACTGACCTGTTCGTTTTTTAATTCAATGTTTATTTTTTCTCACAGCAAGTTTGATTACAATGTTTTGCTTGTTGTAGGTGTGAAAGATGTGGCTCTTTTACACATAAACACGTATCTAGTCTTCTTTGGATCCTTTTCCCATGTAGCTTATGACACAATGTTGAGTACTCTTCTCTTGGTATTCCGTAGGTCTTTGGTGATTTTGTATTTCACCTGTGTTTGTATCTCGCTCTTAAACCCAATTTCCTAATGTACACAATTCTCACACCTGTCCATGGGTGAACCATAAATCTGTTTATTGCATCTGTGATTGCCTTTCTCTGTGGAAATATCTTCAGTGATATCAATTTTCAGGGAACACCTATAAGTGATATCGTAGGCTATGTATCTTTCGCTCTGTGACTTACTGCAAGATGCGTGATGAACTCTAGCCTCACCGATGGTGCTGTGGATGGCATTGTTTCCTTTTGTTCCTTGGCTAATATTCCATCTGCTCAGGTCCCTGTTCTTCTTTGTCCACTCATCTGTTGATGGACTTTCTGCTTGCTTCCATGTCCTGGCTATTGTAATACTCCTGCAATGCAGATTTGCCTGCCTGTGTCTTTCCACTTCTGTCTTCTTTCTTAGGTTATAGGCCCAGGAGTGGGCCTGCTGGATCATATCGTAACTCAGTGTTTACCTTGTAAAGGCACCTCCATTCTGTTCCCATTAGTGCCTCTTACCAGGTGAAGTCCTGTGGCGAGCATTGCCCTCTGAGGAAGGCGCCACTGAGACCCTCCTAAGCCTCAGGGCCCGACTGTACTCTCCTTGGTATGCATCCTGGACTTTATGGTATGAACATACAAAAGGAGATGGTCTTTGGCCAAATCGCTCCAGGGACCTGCTCAGTTACTGGGAGTCCCTGGTTGTTCCCTAAAGCTAGGAAAAGCAACCCTGGAGGGGAAATTGGTGCCTTTGAGGGAGAAGCCGAGCAGCCAACCAACCAGCTGATGCTGATAAGGTGTGACTAAGCCGAGAAGCCAACCAACCAGCTGATGCCGATAAGGTGTGACGAAGCAAATTCCCTGCTTTAGGGGTATATATACGGCTATGCTTTGTTATTAAACTTGCCTTGCAAGCGTCAGTTGCTTGTGCCCTTCTGATCCCATACCTTGGTGCGTTCAGTTCCCTACCCCCTCTCGTCGGTTGTTGCTACACTTTGAGGACCCGCCGCGGCTGGCGGCAAAGTCCCACTTAACCTAGAGGGTATGCACTTCTCCACAACCCCTTCAGCATGAATTGTTGGTAGTCTTGTTGCTGATGGTTCTTCTGACTGGTGTGAGCCGATACCTCTGTGGTTGGATTTGCATGCGTCTCATAAAGCCTTGAAATTGAGCTTTCAGGGATGCCCTTTTTTTCTTCAAACTGTGTGTGTAGCTTACCTCATCACATTCTTTTCTTGAACTATGTGCCGCCTTTTGAAATATTTTGGCCACTACCTCCCTCAAGACATTTTGAGGGCAGGTTTCATTGACAGCCCTCCAGGACTTGTGCACACGAAGTGACCATTCGCACGGGTTTTCAAGCTGCCGTTGCAGGTAACGGCCACAGGGCTGCAGCATTTCTGCGTTTCCCACTCTGGTAACTAGTGAAACAGGCCTTCCTGCCAGTGGTGTTCCTTGGTTATCAATGACGGTGGGATGTGTCTGGAGAAACCCCCCAAAGCTGATGTCTCCTTACTTATATCTGTTTTTAAAATGGAATTTCTACTTTTCACTGGAGTACTCTTCCATTGTGTCCATGGACCACTGCTCCTTTCTGCATTCCTCTGTGGCTGGGCATTTTCATTGCTTCCAAGTGTTGGCTATGGTAAACATTGCTGGATTGCAGGATTGCCAGCCCGTGTCTTTTTGATTCTCATCCTCTCAGGTGATAGACCCAGCAGTGGCTATGCTTGATTGAACGGTCGCTCAATGTTGACCCTTTCCAGGCAACTCCACTGTGTTTTCCTTAGGGGCTCTTACCACGTCCCACTTAGAACCGAGGGTACGCATTTCTTCACCACCCCGTCAGCATTTCTTGTTTGCAGAAGTTTTGCTGCTGGCCATGCTGAGTCGTGTGACATGATAGGTTTTTTTAACGTGTAGTTTCGTGTCTAATAATTCCTAAGGGTCAGCATTTTTCCACGCCTTTTTTTATTCTGTTAAACAAAAACAGAAAAAAAAAACCCGTGAGTACAATAAACCTCTCGAAATTGTCTTCTTGGAAGGTTGCCCTCTTTGGACTTTTTTGGTCGATTTTCGACCCCAGGATTTTGTTTTGGAGGGCAGGTGTCATTTACAAGCCTGCAATGGGTGTGAATATTGAGTGACCATTAGCACTGACTTTAAAGCTGCTGCTGTGGGAAACGGCCACAAGGCGTCAGCATTGCTACATTCCCACATCTGGTTACTAGGGCAGCAGAGCCTTCTGGAAGTCCTGTTCCCAGGTTGTCAATTAGAATGGAATGTGCCAGGAAAAAACCCCAGAAGTGTATGTCACATTACTTCTTGTTCGCTCTTTTAATTTGTTTAAATCGGGGTAATGATTAGAATACTGTTGGTCCTATATGTACAGAATCTGGTTCATTTGTACGTTTTATATATATATATATATATTCTTGTACAGATCCTCTTCCCATGTAAATTATTGCAGAGTGTTCTGGTGACCTCCCTTGCTATATGGTCGGTCTGTTTGATATATATATTTAATACGTATTTGTACACATATGGTGACACTAATCTTAATTTATCCATTCCCCCCACCTTTCATTTTACATAAGCTTAGTTTGCTTTCTAAGTCTGTGAGTGTCTTTCTTTGTGGAAATATGTTCATTTGTGTCAGCTGTTAGATAACGCCTATAGGTGATGTCATACGGTATGCCTTTTGCTTTCCGACTTAACTCATGTTCTGTGATGATCTCTAGGCTCATCTCGGGTGCCTCAAAGAGCAGTGTTTCCTTGTTTTCCATGGCTAATAGTCCACTGTGTCCACGGACCAGCTCTTCTTATCCATTCTTCTGTTGATGGACATTTGGGTTGCTTCGGTGTCTTGGCTACTGTGAAAACTCGTGGAGTGCAGCTCTTGCAGCCTGTCTTCTCAGGTGAGAGGCTCGGCTGTGGGTGTTCTGGATGGAAGGGTGGCTCAATTTTTAATTGAAAACGCAGCTCCTTTCTGTTCTCATTATTGGCTGTTACAACTAGACATGTCCTCCACAGACAGAGGGAACAGAGTTCTCTAAAACCCCTTCAGCATTTATTGTTTGTAGTCTTTTGGCTGACAGTAGTTAACTTGGGTGAGCTGAAAGCTTTTTGTAGGTTAGAGGAGTCTGATGATTCCTGATGTTGAGCTTTTCTCCATTTTCCTTTTTTTGATAAAGAGTGAGTAAAACTTACCTCTATCATACTATCTCTTTGACACATTTGCCTGCTTTGAATTTTTTTGGCCACGGCCGAGCTCAGGACATTTTTTTTTTTTGAGGGCAGGTGTCTTTTAGAGGCCTGAGTCCTTATGAATGTTAAGTGACCCATAGCTATGCGTTTGAAGCCGCTCTTGCGGGAAACGGCCACAAGGCGGCAGCATTTCTCCATTTCCAACTCTGGGTTTTCCTGCAACAGAGGCTTCCTGGAAATTGTGTTAGTAGGCTGCAAATGAGAGTGCAGTGTGTCAGGGCAAACCCCCAAGAGCTTATATCTCCTTACTTCTTGTGTGTTTTTTAAAATTTAATTGTTATCTAGTATCACAGCCAATTGGATAAAAATGTGGTGTGTGTTCTAGGTGTACTGCATCTGGTTCATCATATGTATGTATCAATCTATTCATCTTTGGATCCTTTCCCGTGTAGGTTATTACAGAGTGTTGAGTCGACCTCTCCTGGTATTCCTTAGGTATTTTGTGATTATATATTTCATATGTATCAGTACATGTCTGTAAACCCCCATATCCAAATTCATACATTCCTTACACCTTTCCACTTGGTTAAGCATAGTTGGTTTTCTGCATCTATGCACGGCCTTCTCTTGGAAATGACTTCATGGGTATCAATGTTGAAGTAACAGCTATAAGTGATGTCACAGGATATTTCTATTTCGGTTTCTTTCGTACTTCCTTTTGGGTGGGTATCTCTAGATCCTTCTACGGTGGTGCCAGCGGCACTGTTGCATGCTTTTCCGTGGCTCATGTTCCATTGTGCACATGGGCCCCCTTCTTCTTGGTGCATTGTTCTGTTGATGGACATTTGGGTTTCTTCCAAGTCTTGGCGATGGTACATGTTGCTGCAGTGCAGGACGGCCAGCCTGTGTCTTTTTGATTTTGGTCTACTCGGGAGATAGGCCCATCAGTTAGCTCAATTTTTACCTTTCAACACACCTCCACGGTGTTCTCACTACTAGCTGTTCCCAGGTTACGTCCCAGCGGCAGCTAGAGGGCACAGAGTTCTCTAAAACACCTTGAGCATTTATTCTTTGTAGACTCTGTGGCTGATGATCATTCTGACGACGGTGGGTGAACGTTTTTGTCGACTGGATTTGCATGGCTTTATTAATTCCTGATGTTGAGCATTTTTCCATGCCCTTTTATTTATCACAAGAGAAAGAAAGAAAGAGAAGACAAAATGTGCGCAAAATATGCCTCTTGAAATTGTCGTTTTGAAGTGTGCACGTCTTTTGAGTTTTTTTCCTCGATGTACGACCCAAGAATTGTTTTTGAGGGCAGGTGTCATTTATAGGCCTGCAATGATTTTGAATATCAAGTGACCATTAGCACTGGGTTTAAAGCTGCTGTTTTGAGAAACGGCCACAAGGCGGCAGCAGGTCTCCTTTACCAAACCTGGTTACTCGGGCAACAGAGCCTCCGTGGAAGTCGTATTCTCGGTTGTCAATTAGAATGGACTGTGCCAGGAAAAAGCCCCTTAAGTTTGTGTCTCACGACTGACCTGTTCGTTTTTTAATTCAATGTTTATTTTTTCTCACAGCAAGTTTGATTACAATGTTTTGCTTGTTGTAGGTGTGAAAGATGTGGCTCTTTTACACATAAACACGTATCTAGTCTTCTTTGGATCCTTTTCCCATGTAGCTTATGACACAATGTTGAGTACTCTTCTCTTGGTATTCCGTAGGCCTTTGGTGATTTTGTATTTCACGTGTGTTTGTATCTCGCTCTTAAACCCAATTTCCTAATGTACACAATTCTCACACCTGTCCATGGGTGAACCATAAATCTGTTTATTGCATCTGTGATTGCCTTTCTCTGTGGAAATATCTTCAGTGATATCAATTTTCAGGGAACACCTATAAGTGATATCGTAGGCTATGTATCTTTCGCTCTGTGACTTACTGCAAGATGCGTGATGAACTCTAGCCTCACCGATGGTGCTGTGGATGGCATTGTTTCCTTTTGTTCCTTGGCTAATATTCCATCTGCTCAGGTCCCTGTTCTTCTTTGTCCACTCATCTGTTGATGGACTTTCTGCTTGCTTCCATGTCCTGGCTATTGTAATACTCCTGCAATGCAGATTTGCCTGCCTGTGTCTTTCCACTTCTGTCTTCTTTCTTAGGTTATAGGCCCAGGAGTGGGCCTGCTGGATCATATCGTAACTCAGTGTTTACCTTGTAAAGGCACCTCCATTCTGTTCCCATTAGTGCCTCTTACCAGGTGAAGTCCTGTGGCGAGCATTGCCCTCTGAGGAAGGCGCCACTGAGACCCTCCTAAGCCTCAGGGCCCGACTGTACTCTCCTTGGTATGCATCCTGGACTTTATGGTATGAACATACAAAAGGAGATGGTCTTTGGCCAAATCGCTCCAGGGACCTGCTCAGTTACTGGGAGTCCCTGGTTGTTCCCTAAAGCTAGGAAAAGCAACCCTGGAGGGGAAATTGGTGCCTTTGAGGGAGAAGCCGAGCAGCCAACCAACCAGCTGATGCTGATAAGGTGTGACTAAGCCGAGAAGCCAACCAACCAGCTGATGCCGATAAGGCGTGACGAAGCAAATTCCCTGCTTTAGGGGTATATATACGGCTATGCTTTGTTATTAAACTTGCCTTGCAAGCGTCAGTTGCTTGTGCCCTTCTGATCCCATACCTTGGTGCGTTCAGTTCCCTACCCCCTCTCGTCGGTTGTTGCTACACTTTGAGGACCCGCCGCGGCTGGCGGCAAAGTCCCACTTAACCTAGAGGGTATGCACTTCTCCACAACCCCTTCAGCATGAATTGTTGGTAGTCTTGTTGCTGATGGTTCTTCTGACTGGTGTGAGCCGATACCTCTGTGGTTGGATTTGCATGCGTCTCATAAAGCCTTGAAATTGAGCTTTCAGGGATGCCCTTTTTTTCTTCAAACTGTGTGTGTAGCTTACCTCATCACATTCTTTTCTTGAACTATGTGCCGCCTTTTGAAATATTTTGGCCACTACCTCCCTCAAGACATTTTGAGGGCAGGTTTCATTGACAGCCCTCCAGGACTTGTGCACACGAAGTGACCATTCGCACGGGTTTTCAAGCTGCCGTTGCAGGTAACGGCCACAGGGCTGCAGCATTTCTGCGTTTCCCACTCTGGTAACTAGTGAAACAGGCCTTCCTGCCAGTGGTGTTCCTTGGTTATCAATGACGGTGGGATGTGTCTGGAGAAACCCCCCAAAGCTGATGTCTCCTTACTTATATCTGTTTTTAAAATGGAATTTCTACTTTTCACTGGAGTACTCTTCCATTGTGTCCATGGACCACTGCTCCTTTCTGCATTCCTCTGTGGCTGGGCATTTTCATTGCTTCCAAGTGTTGGCTATGGTAAACATTGCTGGATTGCAGGATTGCCAGCCCGTGTCTTTTTGATTCTCATCCTCTCAGGTGATAGACCCAGCAGTGGCTATGCTTGATTGAACGGTCGCTCAATGTTGACCCTTTCCAGGCAACTCCACTGTGTTTTCCTTAGGGGCTCTTACCACGTCCCTCTTAGAACCGAGGGTATGCATTTCTTCACCACCCCGTCAGCATTTCTTGTTTGCAGAAGTTTTGCTGCTGGCCATGCTGAGTCGTGTGACATGATAGGTTTTTTTAACGTGTAGTTTCGTGTCTAATAATTCCTAAGGTTCAGCATTTTTCCACGCCTTTTTTTATTCTGTTAAACAAAAACAGAAAAAAAAACCCCGTGAGTACAATAAACCTCTCGAAATTGTCTTCTTGGAAGGTTGCCCTCTTTCGACTTTTTTGGTCGATTTTCGACCCCAGGATTTTGTTTTGGAGGGCAGGTGTCATTTACAAGCCTGCAATGGGTGTGAATATTGAGTGACCATTAGCACTGACTTTAAAGCTGCTGCTGCTGTGGGAAACGGCCACAAGGCGTCAGCATTGCTACATTCCCACATCTGGTTACTAGGGCAGCAGAGCGTTCTGGAAGTCCTGTTCCCAGGTTGTCAATTAGAATGGAATGTGCCAGGAAAAAACCCCAGAAGTGTATGTCACATTACTTCTTGTTCGCTCTTTTAATTTGTTTAAATCGGGGTAATGATTAGAATACTGTTGGTCCTATATGTACAGAATCTGGTTCATTTGTACGTTTTATATATATATATATATATATATATATATATATATATATATATATATATATATATATATATATATATATATATTCTTGTACAGATCCTCTTCCCATGTAAATTATTGCAGAGTGTTCTGGTGACCTCCCTTGCTATATGGTCGGTCTGTTTGATATATATATTTAATACGTATTTGTACACATATGGTGACACTAATCTTAATTTATCCATTCCCCCCACCTTTCATTTTACATAAGCTTAGTTTGCTTTCTAAGTCTGTGAGTGTCTTTCTTTGTGGAAATATGTTCATTTGTGTCAGCTGTTAGATAACGCCTATAGGTGATGTCATACGGTATGCCTTTTGCTTTCCGACTTAACTCATGTTCTGTGATGATCTCTAGGCTCATCTCGGGTGCCTCAAAGAGCAGTGTTTCCTTGTTTTCCATGGCTAATAGTCCACTGTGTCCACGGACCAGCTCTTCTTATCCATTCATCTGTTGATGGACATTTGGGTTGCTTCGGTGTCTTGGCTACTGTGAAAACTCGTGGAGTGCAGCTCTTGCAGCCTGTCTTCTCAGGTGAGAGGCTCGGCTGTGGGTGTTCTGGATGGAAGGGTGGCTCAATTTTTAATTGAAAACGCAGCTCCTTTCTGTTCTCATTATTGGCTGTTACAACTAGACATGTCCTCCACAGACAGAGGGAACAGAGTTCTCTAAAACCCCTTCAGCATTTATTGTTTGTAGTCTTTTGGCTGACGGTAGTTAACTTGGGTGAGCTGAAAGCTTTTTGTAGGTTAGAGGAGTCTGATGATTCCTGATGTTGAGCTTTTCTCCATTTTCCTTTTTTTGATAAAGAGTGAGTAAAACTTACCTCTATCATACTATCTCTTTGACACATTTGCCTGCTTTGAATTTTTTTGGCCACGGCCGAGCTCAGGACATTTTTTTTTTTTTGAGGGCAGGTGTCTTTTAGAGGCCTGAGTCCTTATGAATGTTAAGTGAACCATAGCTATGCGTTTGAAGCCGCTCTTGCGGGAAACGGCCACAAGGCGGCAGCATTTCTCCATTTCCAACTCTGGGTTTTCCTGCAACAGAGGCTTCCTGGAAATTGTGTTAGTAGGCTGCAAATGAGAGTGCAGTGTGTCAGGGCAAACCCCCAAGAGCTTATATCTCCTTACTTCTCGTGTGTTTTTTAAAATTTAATTGTTATCTAGTATCACAGCCAATTGGATAAAAATGTGGTGTGTGTTCTAGGTGTACTGCATCTGGTTCATCATATGTATGTATCAATCTATTCATCTTTGGATCCTTTCCCGTGTAGGTTATTACAGAGTGTTGAGTCGACCTCTCCTGGTATTCCTTAGGTATTTTGTGATTATATATTTCATATGTATCAGTACATGTCTGTAAACCCCCATATCCAAATTCATACATTCCTTACACCTTTCCACTTGGTTAAGCATAGTTGGTTTTCTGCATCTATGCACGGCCTTCTCTTGGAAATGACTTCATGGGTATCAATGTTGAAGTAACAGCTATAAGTGATGTCATAGGATATTTCTATTTCGGTTTCTTTCGTACTTCCTTTTGGGTGGGTATCTCTAGATCCTTCTACGGTGGTGCCAGTGGTACTGTTGCATGCTCTTCCGTGGCTCATGTTCCATTGTGCACATGGGCCCCCTTCTTCTTGGTGCATTGTTCTGTTGATGGACATTTGGGTTTCTTCCAAGTCTTGGCGATGGTACATGTTGCTGCAGTGCAGGACGGCCAGCCTGTGTCTTTTTGATTTTGGTCTACTCGGGAGATAGGCCCATCAGTTAGCTCAATTTTTACCTTTCAACGCACCTCCACGGTGTTCTCACTACTAGCTGTTCCCAGGTTACGTCCCAGCGGCAGCTAGAGGGCACAGAGTTCTCTAAAACACCTTGAGCATTTATTCTTTGTAGACTCTGTGGCTGATGATCATTCTGACGACGGTGGGTGAACGTTTTTGTCGACTGGATTTGCATGGCTTTATTAATTCCTGATGTTGAGCATTTTTCCATGCCCTTTTATTTATCACAAGAGAAAGAAAGAAAGAGAAGACAAAATGTGCGCAAAATATGCCTCTTGAAATTGTCGTTTTGAAGTGTGCACGTCTTTTGAGTTTTTTTCCTCGATGTACGACCCAAGAATTGTTTTTGAGGGCAGGTGTCATTTATAGGCCTGCAATGATTTTGAATATCAAGTGACCATTAGCACTGGGTTTAAAGCTGCTGTTTTGAGAAACGGCCACAAGGCGGCAGCAGGTCTCCTTTACCAAACCTGGTTACTCGGGCAACAGAGCCTCCGTGGAAGTCGTATTCTCGGTTGTCAATTAGAATGGACTGTGCCAGGAAAAAGCCCCTTAAGTTTGTGTCTCACGACTGACCTGTTCGTTTTTTAATTCAATGTTTATTTTTTCTCACAGCAAGTTTGATTACAATGTTTTGCTTGTTGTAGGTGTGAAAGATGTGGCTCTTTTACACATAAACACGTATCTAGTCTTCTTTGGATCCTTTTCCCATGTAGCTTATGACACAATGTTGAGTACTCTTCTCTTGGTATTCCGTAGGCCTTTGGTGATTTTGTATTTCACCTGTGTTTGTATCTCTCTCTTAAACCCAATTTCCTAATGTACACAATTCTCACACCTGTCCATGGGTGAACCATAAATCTGTTTATTGCATCTGTGATTGCCTTTCTCTGTGGAAATATCTTCAGTGATATCAATTTTCAGGGAACACCTATAAGTGATATCGTAGGCTATGTATCTTTCGCTCTGTGACTTACTGCAAGGTGCGTGATGAACTCTAGCCTCACCGATGGTGCTGTGGATGGCATTGTTTCCTTTTGTTCCTTGGCTAATATTCCATCTGTTCAGGTCCCTGTTCTTCTTTGTCCACTCATCTGTTGATGGACTTTCTGCTTGCTTCCATGTCCTGGCTATTGTAATACTCCTGCAATGCAGATTTGCCTGCCTGTGTCTTTCCACTTCTGTCTTCTTTCTTAGGTTATAGGCCCAGGAGTGGGCCTGCTGGATCATATCGTAACTCAGTGTTTACCTTGTAAAGGCACCTCCATTCTGTTCCCATTAGTGCCTCTTACCAGGTGAAGTCCTGTGGCGAGCATTGCCCTCTGAGGAAGGCGCCACTGAGACCCTCCTAAGCCTCAGGGCCCGACTGTACTCTCCTTGGTATGCATCCTGGACTTTATGGTATGAACATACAAAAGGAGATGGTCTTTGGCCAAATCGCTCCAGGGACCTGCTCAGTTACTGGGAGTCCCTGGTTGTTCCCTAAAGCTAGGAAAAGCAACCCTGGAGGGGAAATTGGTGCCTTTGAGGGAGAAGCCGAGCAGCCAACCAACCAGCTGATGCTGATAAGGTGTGACTAAGCCGAGAAGCCAACCAACCAGCTGATGCCGATAAGGCGTGACGAAGCAAATTCCCTGCTTTAGGGGTATATATACGGCTATGCTTTGTTATTAAACTTGCCTTGCAAGCGTCAGTTGCTTGTGCCCTTCTGATCCCATACCTTGGTGCGTTCAGTTCCCTACCCCCTCTCGTCGGTTGTTGCTACACTTTGAGGACCCGCCGCGGCTGGCGGCAAAGTCCCACTTAACCTAGAGGGTATGCACTTCTCCACAACCCCTTCAGCATGAATTGTTGGTAGTCTTGTTGCTGATGGTTCTTCTGACTGGTGTGAGCCGATACCTCTGTGGTTGGATTTGCATGCGTCTCATAAAGCCTTGAAATTGAGCTTTCAGGGACGCCCTTTTTTTCTTCAAACTGTGTGTGTAGCTTACCTCATCACATTCTTTTCTTGAACTATGTGCCGCCTTTTGAAATATTTTGGCCACTACCTCCCTCAAGACATTTTGAGGGCAGGTTTCATTGACAGCCCTCCAGGACTTGTGCACACGAAGTGACCATTAGCACGGGTTTTCAAGCTGCCGTTGCAGGTAACGGCCACAGGGCTGCAGCATTTCTGCGTTTCCCACTCTGGTAACTAGTGAAACAGGCCTTCCTGCCAGTGGTGTTCCTTGGTTATCAATGACGGTGGGATGTGTCTGGAGAAACCCCCCAAAGCTGATGTCTCCTTACTTATATCTGTTTTTAAAATGGAATTTCTACTTTTCACTGGAGTACTCTTCCATTGTGTCCATGGACCACTGCTCCTTTCTGCATTCCTCTGTGGCTGGGCATTTTCATTGCTTCCAAGTGTTGGCTATGGTAAACATTGCTGGATTGCAGGATTGCCAGCCCGTGTCTTTTTGATTCTCATCCTCTCAGGTGATAGACCCAGCAGTGGCTATGCTTGATTGAACGGTCGCTCAATGTTGACCCTTTCCAGGCAACTCCACTGTGTTTTCCTTAGGGGCTCTTACCACGTCCCACTTAGAACCGAGGGTACGCATTTCTTCACCACCCCGTCAGCATTTCTTGTTTGCAGAAGTTTTGCTGCTGGCCATGCTGAGTCGTGTGACATGATAGGTTTTTTTAACGTGTAGTTTCGTGTCTAATAATTCCTAAGGGTCAGCATTTTTCCACGCCTTTTTTTATTCTGTTAAACAAAAACAGAAAAAAAAAACCCGTGAGTACAATAAACCTCTCGAAATTGTCTTCTTGGAAGGTTGCCCTCTTTGGACTTTTTTGGTCGATTTTCGACCCCAGGATTTTGTTTTGGAGGGCAGGTGTCATTTACAAGCCTGCAATGGGTGTGAATATTGAGTGACCATTAGCACTGACTTTAAAGCTGCTGCTGTGGGAAACGGCCACAAGGCGTCAGCATTGCTACATTCCCACATCTGGTTACTAGGGCAGCAGAGCCTTCTGGAAGTCCTGTTCCCAGGTTGTCAATTAGAATGGAATGTGCCAGGAAAAAACCCCAGAAGTGTATGTCACATTACTTCTTGTTCGCTCTTTTAATTTGTTTAAATCGGGGTAATGATTAGAATACTGTTGGTCCTATATGTACAGAATCTGGTTCATTTGTACGTTTTATATATATATATATATATTCTTGTACAGATCCTCTTCCCATGTAAATTATTGCAGAGTGTTCTGGTGACCTCCCTTGCTATATGGTCGGTCTGTTTGATATATATATTTAATACGTATTTGTACACATATGGTGACACTAATCTTAATTTATCCATTCCCCCCACCTTTCATTTTACATAAGCTTAGTTTGCTTTCTAAGTCTGTGAGTGTCTTTCTTTGTGGAAATATGTTCATTTGTGTCAGCTGTTAGATAACGCCTATAGGTGATGTCATACGGTATGCCTTTTGCTTTCCGACTTAACTCATGTTCTGTGATGATCTCTAGGCTCATCTCGGGTGCCTCAAAGAGCAGTGTTTCCTTGTTTTCCATGGCTAATAGTCCACTGTGTCCACGGACCAGCTCTTCTTATCCATTCTTCTGTTGATGGACATTTGGGTTGCTTCGGTGTCTTGGCTACTGTGAAAACTCGTGGAGTGCAGCTCTTGCAGCCTGTCTTCTCAGGTGAGAGGCTCGGCTGTGGGTGTTCTGGATGGAAGGGTGGCTCAATTTTTAATTGAAAACGCAGCTCCTTTCTGTTCTCATTATTGGCTGTTACAACTAGACATGTCCTCCACAGACAGAGGGAACAGAGTTCTCTAAAACCCCTTCAGCATTTATTGTTTGTAGTCTTTTGGCTGACAGTAGTTAACTTGGGTGAGCTGAAAGCTTTTTGTAGGTTAGAGGAGTCTGATGATTCCTGATGTTGAGCTTTTCTCCATTTTCCTTTTTTTGATAAAGAGTGAGTAAAACTTACCTCTATCATACTATCTCTTTGACACATTTGCCTGCTTTGAATTTTTTTGGCCACGGCCGAGCTCAGGACATTTTTTTTTTTTGAGGGCAGGTGTCTTTTAGAGGCCTGAGTCCTTATGAATGTTAAGTGAACCATAGCTATGCGTTTGAAGCCGCTCTTGCGGGAAACGGCCACAAGGCGGCAGCATTTCTCCATTTCCAACTCTGGGTTTTCCTGCAACAGAGGCTTCCTGGAAATTGTGTTAGTAGGCTGCAAATGAGAGTGCAGTGTGTCAGGGCAAACCCCCAAGAGCTTATATCTCCTTACTTCTTGTGTGTTTTTTAAAATTTAATTGTTATCTAGTATCACAGCCAATTGGATAAAAATGTGGTGTGTGTTCTAGGTGTACTGCATCTGGTTCATCATATGTATGTATCAATCTATTCATCTTTGGATCCTTTCCCGTGTAGGTTATTACAGAGTGTTGAGTCGACCTCTCCTGGTATTCCTTAGGTATTTTGTGATTATATATTTCATATGTATCAGTACATGTCTGTAAACCCCCATATCCAAATTCATACATTCCTTACACCTTTCCACTTGGTTAAGCATAGTTGGTTTTCTGCATCTATGCACGGCCTTCTCTTGGAAATGACTTCATGGGTATCAATGTTGAAGTAACAGCTATAAGTGATGTCATAGGATATTTCTATATCGGTTTCTTTCGTACTTCCTTTTGGGTGGGTATCTCTAGATCCTTCTACGGTGGTGCCAGCGGCACTGTTGCATGCTCTTCTGTGGCTCATGTTCCATTGTGCACATGGGCCCCCTTCTTCTTGGTGCATTGTTCTGTTGATGGACATTTGGGTTTCTTCCAAGTCTTGGCGATGGTACATGTTGCTGCAGTGCAGGACGGCCAGCCTGTGTCTTTTTGATTTTGGTCTACTCGGGAGATAGGCCCATCAGTGGGCCTACCCGATTACAGGTTAGCTCAATTTTTACCTTTCAGTGCACCTCCACTGTGTTCTCACTACTAGCTGTTCCCAGGTTACGTCCCAGCGGCCGCTAGAGGGCACAGAGTTCTCTAAAACACCTTGAGCATTTATTCTTTGTAGACTCTGTGGCTGATGATCATTCTGACGACGGTGGGTGAACGTTTCTGTCGACTGGATTTGCATGGCTTTATTAATTCCTGATGTTGAGCATTTTTCCATGCCCTTTTATTTATCACAAGAGAAAGAAAGAAAGAGAAGACAAAATGTGCGCAAAATATGCCTCTTGAAATTGTCGTTTTGAAGTGTGCACATCTTTTGAGTTTTTTTCCTCGATTGATGACCCAAGAATCGTTTTTGAGGGCAAGTGTCATTTATAGGCCTGCAATGATTTTGAATATCAAGTGACCATTAGCACTGGGTTTAAAGCTGCTGTTTTGAGAAACGGCCACAAGGCGGCAGCAGGTCTCCTTTACCAAACCTGGTTACTCGGGCAACAGAGCCTCCGTGGAAGTCGTATTCTCGGTTGTCAATTAGAATGGACTGTGCCAGGAAAAAGCCCCTTATGTTTGTGCCTCACCACTGACTTGTTCGTTTTTTAATTCAATGTTTATTGTTTCTCACAGCAAGTTTGATTACAATGTTTTGCTTGTTGTAGGTGTGAAAGATGTGGCTCTTTTACACATAAACACGTATCTAGTCTTCTTTGGATCCTTTTCCCATGTAGCTTATGACACAATGTTGAGTACTCTTCTCTTGGTATTCCGTAGGCCTTTGGTGATTTTGTATTTCACGTGTGTTTGTATCTCGCTCTTAAACCCAATTTCCTAATGTACACAATTCTCACACCTGTCCATGGGTGAACCATAAATCTGTTTATTGCATCTGTGATTGCCTTTCTCTGTGGAAATATCTTCAGTGATATCAATTTTTAGGGAACACCTATAAGTGATATCGTAGGCTATGTATCTTTCGCTCTGTGACTTACTGCAAGGTGCGTGATGAACTCTAGCCTCACCGATGGTGCTGTGGATGGCATTGTTTCCTTTTGTTCCTTGGCTAATATTCCATCTGCTCAGGTCCCTGTTCTTCTTTGTCCACTCATCTGTTGATGGACTTTCTGCTTGCTTCCATGTCCTGGCTATTGTAATACTCCTGCAATGCAGATTTGCCTGCCTGTGTCTTTCCACTTCTGTCTTCTTTCTTAGGTTATAGGCCCAGGAGTGGGCCTGCTGGATCATATCGTAACTCAGTGTTTACCTTGTAAAGGCACCTCCATTCTGTTCCCATTAGTGCCTCTTACCAGGTGAAGTCCTGTGGCGAGCATTGCCCTCTGAGGAAGGCGCCACTGAGACCCTCCTAAGCCTCAGGGCCCGACTGTACTCTCCTTGGTATGCATCCTGGACTTTATGGTATGAACATACAAAAGGAGATGGTCTTTGGCCAAATCGCTCCAGGGACCTGCTCAGTTACTGGGAGTCCCTGGTTGTTCCCTAAAGCTAGGAAAAGCAACCCTGGAGGGGAAATTGGTGCCTTTGAGGGAGAAGCCGAGCAGCCAACCAACCAGCTGATGCTGATAAGGTGTGACTAAGCCGAGAAGCCAACCAACCAGCTGATGCCGATAAGGCGTGACGAAGCAAATTCCCTGCTTTAGGGGTATATATACGGCTATGCTTTGTTATTAAACTTGCCTTGCAAGCGTCAGTTGCTTGTGCCCTTCTGATCCCATACCTTGGTGCGTTCAGTTCCCTACCCCCTCTCGTCGGTTGTTGCTACACTTTGAGGACCCGCCGCGGCTGGCGGCAAAGTCCCACTTAACCTAGAGGGTATGCACTTCTCCACAACCCCTTCAGCATGAATTGTTGGTAGTCTTGTTGCTGATGGTTCTTCTGACTGGTGTGAGCCGATACCTCTGTGGTTGGATTTGCATGCGTCTCATAAAGCCTTGAAATTGAGCTTTCAGGGATGCCCTTTTTTTCTTCAAACTGTGTGTGTAGCTTACCTCATCACATTCTTTTCTTGAACTATGTGCCGCCTTTTGAAATATTTTGGCCACTACCTCCCTCAAGACATTTTGAGGGCAGGTTTCATTGACAGCCCTCCAGGGCTTGTGCACACGAAGTGACCATTAGCACGGGTTTTCAAGCTGCCGTTGCAGGTAACGGCCACAGGGCTGCAGCATTTCTGCGTTTCCCACTCTGGTAACTAGTGAAACAGGCCTTCCTGCCAGTGGTGTTCCTTGGTTATCAATGACGGTGGGATGTGTCTGGAGAAACCCCCCAAAGCTGATGTCTCCTTACTTATATCTGTTTTTAAAATGGAATTTCTACTTTTCACTGGAGTACTCTTCCATTGTGTCCATGGACCACTGCTCCTTTCTGCATTCCTCTGTGGCTGGGCATTTTCATTGCTTCCAAGTGTTGGCTATGGTAAACATTGCTGGATTGCAGGATTGCCAGCCCGTGTCTTTTTGATTCTCATCCTCTCAGGTGATAGACCCAGCAGTGGCTATGCTTGATTGAACGGTCGCTCAATGTTGACCCTTTCCAGGCAACTCCACTGTGTTTTCCTTAGGGGCTCTTACCACGTCCCACTTAGAACCGAGGGTACGCATTTCTTCACCACCCCGTCAGCATTTCTTGTTTGCAGAAGTTTTGCTGCTGGCCATGCTGAGTCGTGTGACATGATAGGTTTTTGTAACGTGTATTTTCGTGTCTAATAATTCCTAAGGTTCAGCATTTTTCCACGCCTTTTTTTATTCTGTTAAACAAAAACAGAAAAAAAAAAACCCCGTGAGTACAATAAACCTCTCGAAATTGTCTTCTTGGAAGGTTGCCCTCTTTGGACTTTTTTGGTCGATTTTCGACCCCAGGGTTTTGTTTTGGAGGGCAGGTGTCATTTACAAGCCTGCAATGGGTGTGAATATTGAGTGACCATTAGCACTGACTTTAAAGCTGCTGCTGTGGGAAACGGCCACAAGGCGTCAGCATTGCTACATTCCCACATCTGGTTACTAGGGCAGCAGAGCCTTCTGGAAGTCCTGTTCCCAGGTTGTCAATTAGAATGGAATATGCCAGGAAAAAACCCCAGAAGTGTATGTCACATTACTTCTTGTTCGCTCTTTTAATTTGTTTAAATCGGGGTAATGATTAGAATACTGTTGGTCCTATATGTACAGAATCTGGTTCATTTGTACGTTTTATATATATATATATATATATATATTCTTGTACAGATCCTCTTCCCATGTAAATTATTGCAGAGTGTTCTGGTGACCTCCCTTGCTATATGGTCGGTCTGTTTGATATATATATTTAATACGTATTTGTACACATATGGTGACACTAATCTTAATTTATCCATTCCCCCCACCTTTCATTTTACATAAGCTTAGTTTGCTTTCTAAGTCTGTGAGTGTCTTTCTTTGTGGAAATATGTTCATTTGTGTCAGCTGTTAGATAACGCCTATAGGTGATGTCATACGGTATGCCTTTTGCTTTCCGACTTAACTCATGTTCTGTGATGATCTCTAGGCTCATCTCGGGTGCCTCAAAGAGCAGTGTTTCCTTGTTTTCCATGGCTAATAGTCCACTGTGTCCACGGACCAGCTCTTCTTATCCATTCATCTGTTGATGGACATTTGGGTTGCTTCGGTGTCTTGGCTACTGTGAAAACTCGTGGAGTGCAGCTCTTGCAGCCTGTCTTCTCAGGTGAGAGGCTCAGCTGTGGGTGTTCTGGATGGAAGGGTGGCTCAATTTTTAATTGAAAACGCAGCTCCTTTCTGTTCTCATTATTGGCTGTTACAACTAGACATGTCCTCCACAGACAGAGGGAACAGAGTTCTCTAAAACCCCTTCAGCATTTATTGTTTGTAGTCTTTTGGCTGACGGTAGTTAACTTGGGTGAGCTGAAAGCTTTTTGCAGGTTAGAGGAGTCTGATGATTCCTGATGTTGAGCTTTTCTCCATTTTCCTTTTTTTGATAAAGAGTGAGTAAAACTTACCTCTATCATACTATCTCTTTGACACATTTGCCTGCTTTGAATTTTTTTGGCCACGGCCGAGCTCTGGACATTTTTTTTTTTTGAGGGCAGGTGTCTTTTAGAGGCCTGAGTCCTTATGAATGTTAAGTGAACCATAGCTATGCGTTTGAAGCCGCTCTTGCGGGAAACGGCCACAAGGCGGCAGCATTTCTCCATTTCCAACTCTGGGTTTTCCTGCAACAGAGGCTTCCTGGAAATTGTGTTAGTAGGCTGCAAATGAGAGTGCAGTGTGTCAGGGCAAACCCCCAAGAGCTTATATCTCCTTACTTCTTGTGTGTTTTTTAAAATTTAATTGTTATCTAGTATCACAGCCAATTGGATAAAAATGTGGTGTGTGTTCTAGGTGTACTGCATCTGGTTCATCATATGTATGTATCAATCTATTCATCTTTGGATCCTTTCCCGTGTAGGTTATTACAGAGTGTTGAGTCGACCTCTCCTGGTATTCCTTAGGTATTTTGTGATTATATATTTCATATGTATCAGTACATGTCTGTAAACCCCCATATCCAAATTCATACATTCCTTACACCTTTCCACTTGGTTAAGCATAGTTGGTTTTCTGCATCTATGCACGGCCTTCTCTTGGAAATGACTTCATGGGTATCAATGTTGAAGTAACAGCTATAAGTGATGTCATAGGATATTTCTATTTCGGTTTCTTTCGTACTTCCTTTTGGGTGGGTATCTCTAGATCCTTCTACGGTGGTGCCAGCGGCACTGTTGCATGCTCTTCCGTGGCTCATGTTCCATTGTGCACATGGGCCCCCTTCTTCTTGGTGCATTGTTCTGTTGATGGACATTTGGGTTTCTTCCAAGTCTTGGCGATGGTACATGTTGCTGCAGTGCAGGATGGCCAGCCTGTGTCTTTTTGATTTTGGTCTACTCGGGAGATAGGCCCATCAGTGGGCCTACCCGATTACAGGTTAGCTCAATTTTTACCTTTCAGTGCACCTCCACGGTGTTCTCACTACTAGCTGTTCCCAGGTTACGTCCCAGCGGCCGCTAGAGGGCACAGAGTTCTCTAAAACACCTTGAGCATTTATTCTTTGTAGACTCTGTGGCTGATGATCATTCTGACGACGGTGGGTGAACGTTTCTGTCGACTGGATTTGCATGGCTTTATTAATTCCTGATGTTGAGCATTTTTCCATGCCCTTTTATTTATCACAAGAGAAAGAAAGAAAGAGAAGACAAAATGTGCGCAAAATATGCCTCTTGAAATTGTCGTTTTGAAGTGTGCACGTCTTTTGAGTTTTTTTCCTCGATGTACGACCCAAGAATTGTTTTTGAGGGCAGGTGTCATTTATAGGCCTGCAATGATTTTGAATATCAAGTGACCATTAGCACTGGGTTTAAAGCTGCTGTTTTGAGAAACGGCCACAAGGCGGCAGCAGGTCTCCTTTACCAAACCTGGTTACTCGGGCAACAGAGCCTCCGTGGAAGTCGTATTCTCGGTTGTCAATTAGAATGGACTGTGCCAGGAAAAAGCCCCTTAAGTTTGTGTCTCACGACTGACCTGTTCGTTTTTTAATTCAATGGTTATTTTTTCTCACAGCAAGTTTGATTACAATGTTTTGCTTGTTGTAGGTGTGAAAGATGTGGCTCTTTTACACATAAACACGTATCTAGTCTTCTTTGGATCCTTTTCCCATGTAGCTTATGACACAATGTTGAGTACTCTTCTCTTGGTATTCCGTAGGCCTTTGGTGATTTTGTATTTCACCTGTGTTTGTATCTCGCTCTTAAACCCAATTTCCTAATGTACACAATTCTCACACCTGTCCATGGGTGAACCATAAATCTGTTTATTGCATCTGTGATTGCCTTTCTCTGTGGAAATATCTTCAGTGATATCAATTTTCAGGGAACACCTATAAGTGATATCGTAGGCTATGTATCTTTCGCTCTGTGACTTACTGCAAGGTGCGTGATGAACTCTAGCCTCACCGATGGTGCTGTGGATGGCATTGTTTCCTTTTGTTCCTTGGCTAATATTCCATCTGCTCAGGTCCCTGTTCTTCTTTGTCCACTCATCTGTTGATGGACTTTCTGCTTGCTTCCATGTCCTGGCTATTGTAATACTCCTGCAATGCAGATTTGCCTGCCTGTGTCTTTCCACTTCTGTCTTCGTTCTTAGGTTATAGGCCCAGGAGTGGGCCTGCTGGATCATATCGTAACTCAGTGTTTACCTTGTAAAGGCACCTCCATTCTGTTCCCATTAGTGCCTCTTACCAGGTGAAGTCCTGTGGCGAGCATTGCCCTCTGAGGAAGGCGCCACTGAGACCCTCCTAAGCCTCAGGGCCCGACTGTACTCTCCTTGGTATGCATCCTGGACTTTATGGTATGAACATACAAAAGGAGATGGTCTTTGGCCAAATCGCTCCAGGGACCTGCTCAGTTACTGGGAGTCCCTGGTTGTTCCCTAAAGCTAGGAAAAGCAACCCTGGAGGGGAAATTGGTGCCTTTGAGGGAGAAGCCGAGCAGCCAACCAACCAGCTGATGCTGATAAGGTGTGACTAAGCCGAGAAGCCAACCAACCAGCTGATGCCGATAAGGCGTGACGAAGCAAATTCCCTGCTTTAGGGGTATATATACGGCTATGCTTTGTTATTAAACTTGCCTTGCAAGCGTCAGTTGCTTGTGCCCTTCTGATCCCATACCTTGGTGCGTTCAGTTCCCTACCCCCTCTCGTCGGTTGTTGCTACACTTTGAGGACCCGCCGCGGCTGGCGGCAAAGTCCCACTTAACCTAGAGGGTATGCACTTCTCCACAACCCCTTCAGCATGAATTGTTGGTAGTCTTGTTGCTGATGGTTCTTCTGACTGGTGTGAGCCGATACCTCTGTGGTTGGATTTGCATGCGTCTCATAAAGCCTTGAAATTGAGCTTTCAGGGATGCCCTTTTTTTCTTCAAACTGTGTGTGTAGCTTACCTCATCACATTCTTTTCTTGAACTATGTGCCGCCTTTTGAAATAGTTTGGCCACTACCTCCCTCAAGACATTTTGAGGGCAGGTTTCATTGACAGCCCTCCAGGACTTGTGCACACGAAGTGACCATTAGCACGGGTTTTCAAGCTGCCGTTGCAGGTAACGGCCACAGGGCTGCAGCATTTCTGCGTTTCCCACTCTGGTAACTAGTGAAACAGGCCTTCCTGCCAGTGGTGTTCCTTGGTTATCAATGACGGTGGGATGTGTCTGGAGAAACCCCCCAAAGCTGATGTCTCCTTACTTATATCTGTTTTTAAAATGGAATTTCTACTTTTCACTGGAGTACTCTTCCATTGTGTCCATGGACCACTGCTCCTTTCTGCATTCCTCTGTGGCTGGGCATTTTCATTGCTTCCAAGTGTTGGCTATGGTAAACATTGCTGGATTGCAGGATTGCCAGCCCGTGTCTTTTTGATTCTCATCCTCTCAGGTGATAGACCCAGCAGTGGCTATGCTTGATTGAACGGTCGCTCAATGTTGACCCTTTCCAGGCAACTCCACTGTGTTTTCCTTAGGGGCTCTTACCACGTCCCACTTAGAACCGAGGGTACGCATTTCTTCACCACCCCGTCAGCATTTCTTGTTTGCAGAAGTTTTGCTGCTGGCCATGCTGAGTCGTGTGACATGATAGGTTTTTGTAACGTGTATTTTCGTGTCTAATAATTCCTAAGGTTCAGCATTTTTCCACGCCTTTTTTTATTCTGTTAAACAAAAACAGAAAAAAAAAAACCGTGAGTACAATAAACCTCTCGAAATTGTCTTCTTGGAAGGTTGCCCTCTTTGGACTTTTTTGGTCGATTTTCGACCCCAGGATTTTGTTTTGGAGGGCAGGTGTCATTTACAAGCCTGCAATGGGTGTGAATATTGAGTGACCATTAGCACTGACTTTAAAGCTGCTGCTGTGGGAAACGGCCACAAGGCGTCAGCATTGCTACATTCCCACATCTGGTTACTAGGGCAGCAGAGCCTTCTGGAAGTCCTGTTCCCAGGTTGTCAATTAGAATGGAATGTGCCAGGAAAAAACCCCAGAAGTGTATGTCACATTACTTCTTGTTCGCTCTTTTAATTTGTTTAAATCGGGGTAATGATTAGAATACTGTTGGTCCTATATGTACAGAATCTGGTTCATTTGTACGTTTTATATATATATATATTCTTGTACAGATCCTCTTCACATGTAAATTATTGCAGAGTGTTCTGGTGACCTCCCTTGCTATATGGTCGGTCTGTTTGATATATATATTTAATACGTATTTGTACACATATGGTGACACTAATCTTAATTTATCCATTCCCCCCACCTTTCATTTTACATCAGCTTAGTTTGTTTTCTAAGTCTGTGAGTGTCTTTCTTTGTGGAAATATGTTCATTTGTGTCAGCTGTTAGATAACGCCTATAGGTGATGTCATACGGTATGCCTTTTGCTTTCCGACTTAACTCATGTTCTGTGATGATCTCTAGGCTCATCTCGGGTGCCTCAAAGAGCAGTGTTTCCTTGTTTTCCATGGCTAATAGTCCACTGTGTCCACGGACCAGCTCTTCTTATCCATTCTTCTGTTGATGGACATTTGGGTTGCTTCGGTGTCTTGGCTACTGTGAAAACTCGTGGAGTGCAGCTCTTGCAGCCTGTCTTCTCAGGTGAGAGGCTCGGCTGTGGGTGTTCTGGATGGAAGGGTGGCTCAATTTTTAATTGAAAACGCAGCTCCTTTCTGTTCTCATTATTGGCTGTTACAACTAGACATGTCCTCCACAGACAGAGGGAACAGAGTTCTCTAAAACCCCTTCAGCATTTATTGTTTGTAGTCTTTTGGCTGACGGTAGTTAACTTGGGTGAGCTGAAAGCTTTTTGTAGGTTAGAGGAGTCTGATGATTCCTGATGTTGAGCTTTTCTCCATTTTCCTTTTTTTGATAAAGAGTGAGTAAAACTTACCTCTATCATACTATCTCTTTGACACATTTGCCTGCTTTGAATTTTTTTGGCCACGGCCGAGCTCAGGACATTTTTTTTTTTTGAGGGCAGGTGTCTTTTAGAGGCCTGAGTCCTTATGAATGTTAAGTGAACCATAGCTATGCGTTTAAAGCCGCTCTTGCGGGAAACGGCCACAAGGCGGCAGCATTTCTCCATTTCCAACTCTGGGTTTTCCTGCAACAGAGGCTTCCTGGAAATTGTGTTAGTAGGCTGCAAATGAGAGTGCAGTGTGCCAGGGCAAACCCCCAAGAGCTTATAACTCCTTAGTTCTTGTGTGTTTTTTAAAATTTAATTGTTAAATTGTTATCTAGTATCACAGCCAATTGGATAAAAATGTGGTGTGTGTTCTAGGTGTACTGCATCTGGTTCATCATATGTATGTATCAATCTATTCATCTTTGGATCCTTTCCCGTGTAGGTTATTACAGAGTGTTGAGTAGACCTCTCTCTGTATTCCTTAGGTGTTTTTTGATTATGTCTTTCATATATATCAGTACTTATCTGTTAACCCCCATATCCTAATTCATGCATTCCTTACAGATGAAATGAGAATTCTCCACATTATACTAGTCATTTCAGAGAGTGGGAAAGGATGGCAAGTGGTAAAATATTATCTTTTCCCTTAATCTTTTTAAATTTCCCTTGTTACAACATAGGATTATTATCCCTGAATCATAATTCTGTCAGTACACCAGTATAGAGATTATTTCTTAATAGTTAGGTGAGAACCATTTCCTTCTGTTTTTGAGAAAAATTCTGTTACCTCCTTTCAGTAATGGCACTCTTCCCCAAATCAACGGTTTAACAAGGGAGATGGAAGCAGAATAATCATGCAAATACAAAACAATACAACAGCAAGAGAAAATGTCTAACTTCCAATAAGAGCTCAATTTAGAAGAGGGTTTATATCTTCAGAACAAAAGCATGCCTCCTTGACTTGCTAACCAGTCAAAATCTGTGTATTCTACAGAAAATCTGTGATGTTATTCCCATAAAACTACCCTTTACTGCTTCTGCCTCCAATAGATTTCCCAAGCACTAGTGTTTTAATGTACAGGTTACAAACAAAATCCTAATGAGATTTGGTTACAAACAAAATCCTAATGAGATTTATTTATAATGTGTGTGTTATTTGTCTTATCCTAGCGTCTATATTCTTCTCCATTCCTGGAGTCGAAATAATATTACTTTACCTGCTAAGTGATATTGGGAGAGTGGGAGAGGTTTCATAAATACCCCAACCCTAAAGCATACCCTAAACCTAACCCATACACTAACTCTAACCCATAGACATACCTTAAACTATACCCTAATCCTAACCCGTGCCCTAACCCTAAACTTAACTCTAACCTGTACGCTAATCCTAACTCGTACACTAACACGTATCCATACCCCAATCTTTACCCTAATCCTAACCTGTGCCCTAACCCTAACCCAAATGCTTAAACCTAAGCCATACCCTAATCCTAAACCATGCCCTAACCCTTAAAACCCTAACTGGTATCCATAGCCTAATCTTTACCCTAATCCTAACCTGTGCCCTAACCCTAACCCTAACTGACCCTTTCCCTAAGTAAGCCCTGACACTGTCCCGAAGTGAGGCCCTGAGGTTGTCCCTAACTCACATCCTCATGCTAGGCCTAACCCTGGCCTTGTCATTGTCCCTAACAAAGGCCCTGACCCTAGTCTTAGCCTAGGCCTTGATATTTGGTCTATCTCAGGTTCTGATGCTGTCCCTAACTAAGGCCCTAAAGCTGTCCCTAACATCAGCCTTGCTGCCGCCAATAACTAACGTGCTGACACTATCCTGAGCTAATATCTTGATCCATCTCTTACCATGGTCCTGACACTGTCCTTACTAAAGTCCTGATGCCATCCCAAAGTGTGCATCCCCTTAGGAATTCAGCAGAATAAGCCTGAAACCTGGTCTGGAACTGGCACTTCAGAGAGATTTCGTAGCAAGTTGTCTAATTCTACCTAAGTAGGTTTTAACTTCTGATGTAGTATTGACATATCCATAACAGGAGCTACTGAACACTACACATATGTCTCATCTTTCTAATAGTATCTGATCTAAAGTCACTGTTTGAAATTTAATAGTTAAGATAGGAGTCCTTGAAAACGTACGGTTGCAGCTACCAGCAGGCATTGTTTTCAGAATGGCTAGTGGCATCCTGAGTCTGATGTAGCTCAGAAATTCAATTTCAACAATACAGTTATGCGGGGACTTACCTGGTGGCTCAATGGTTAAGACTTCGCCTTCTAACACAGAGGGTGCCGGTTTGAGCCCTGGGCAGGGAGCTAAGATCTCACATGCCTCGTGGCCTAAAAACCAAAACATGAAACAGAAACAATATTGTAACAAATTCAATAGACTTAAAAAATGGTCCACATCCAAAAAAAACTTAAAAAGAAAACAGAAAAAGAATTCAGGAATGCATCTAAATCACATCTACAAAGGTCACTTAGGTTTATCTTGGATGTCTGAACCATAGTTACTACTCCTTTTTGACTGTAAAATGCATTCCCTTCCTCAATGCCAAAGCAGATGTACAATTCGTATCTAAAAGGCCACAAAACAGGCCACTCTGGTCAGTATAATTTAAGTTAAACCATGTATAAGCCAGAGAGATTTCCTCACACCTCAATACGTGAAGTTTTTTTTCCTTTTGATTCCAAGTCTTTCAATAGAAAGCACTGATGATCAAAATGTCAATCCCTCAGTGCCAGAATGATTCAGCTGTTTGGCCCTGGTGTAGATCATTTCCCTCAGTGCTAGGCCTCCTTGTTATTTGCCTAGTTAATCCACTTTGGGGGAATACTGATCAGGTATCGTGAACATGCTCAGAGGTATGTTAATGACAAAACGCTTTCTATAGGCCATACATTTTATTATTCATACCCAATTGTCACACAAGCATTGTACATGTGCTTTTAGCAGTAGACCTAAAGCAAACAGTGATACATCATGAGTCATTACATTCTGATAACTTCACTATGTAATTTTCCTTTCCTCTTAAACATCGGGGCAAAATGAAGCCAACACAGTAACTTTCATAAATACACACTTCAATACAGAGGTGTCATTTATCCAATTGCTCCAAGTCCTAAGTAGCTTGAGGGGAAGGACTTCCAATTTTACCAGGACATACTAGATTTTTAGGAATTCCAGGTAATTTAATATACTAATCAAACATTTCTCTCTGAGATAGCTCAAGGGCCTTCTAAAGCATCCCAAAGTTAGCTGGAGATCAAAAGAACGGTTAGAATTGGCCAAAAAACACTTATTCACTGAACCAAAGTAAAGAGATTTCAAACAAAAATACAGATCACAGACACAGGCAAAGGAACTCACCAGCTGTTCACAATCAAAAGCAGCATTCTAAGAAAACTTTGGAGGGAGAAACAAAATGCAGGCTTGCCCTAACCCACTTCCAACAAAATCCATCTTAGAATATCGTGGTCAGGCACAACTCTTCCCTCCATGTTCCCTTTTCACAAATGTTCACCACCTTCTGTATCCATCTTATGTTGTCCCTTATTTTTTTCTGCATTCAGACACAACGAGCTCTAGTACAAAGTGACTTTCTTTTCTCTTTGTACCATCAGCCTGTTACCTAGCCGCTCACCTTCTTTATTACGTAGTTTCATAAATGCTTGAACGTATGGAATTTCTTTTGTCTTTCTCCTCCTGTGACAAAATAACTCTAGCTGAAGGGTAGTATAGTCATTTAGGCTATCATTCAAAGACCACCTTTCCTCATTTTTCAAGAATGTATCCATACATTGGCCAGACAAAATTACAATAGAATTTCATTCTTTTCTTACTCTTAGGTTTACAACTATAGGTTGACCAGTCTGCCAGGATTTTGCCCATTGGCTCTCAGATGGAACTGAAGAAGAAGCACTTCTTACGTTTGAACCATGGAACACTCACACCACGGACTAAGAACACAACAAAATCCTAAACACCAATGGAAGCCTCACACCAAAGGAACCAGAAACCAAAGAGAAACCAACAACCAAACAGCACAAGACTCAAATCAGCTTCCAAGTCTCAACTTAGCCTGTGACCTCTGTCCAAGTGGTTCAGCTTCCAAATGAGATTTCCTGGAATGAAAAGTCACCCAAATGGGAACCAAGGTTCCCCCAAATGTACAGGGCTAAAAGGACCTCAGACTGCTTGCCAGGGGAGTTACCACACACTGGCTGAGGTGCTGCAACATCCCAAATGCTATTTTTCTGGTTCCCCAAAATAATCCCTTGGAGTAGGACATTCAGGGCAGTCCAGGCAGGAGGAACAGAGGAACGTCCTCAAGGCAAAGACGGCCTCGGCAGCTGCTAGGGTGGTTCCTCTTCCACCATCTACTCCTGCCCTAGAGTTCTAACTGCTGGGATGACTGGGGCTTGGCCTTTCCAGGCAAGGGTCCCAGGTGGTTTGGCCTCTAAAGGAATTCTCCAACCTTACACTCTCTCGAAAGAGACTAGTGTGGAGAAAATCTCAGTGTCCGATCAAGTCAGGGGACCCACAGGGGGATCCCCAAGTCAGCCCCACATTGGGTACTAAATTTGATGTCGAAAACTCAACCTCTGTGCACCAGTGCCAAATCAAATCTCAGAGAGAGAGGTTTGCAGGAAGTAGAGAAGAATAGCTTTACTCCTTTGGCAGCCAAAGGGGGACACAGAAAACTCCGACCCTCAAAAACCGTGTGTCCCAATGCAGGAGGATCTGGTGAGGAGTTTTACAGCAATGGTTTAAGGAGACAGGTGTCCTAAGGATTACTGTGTGTACAGGGCCTTAACTAAATATAACCTGACCTCAGATGGTCTCTTGAGGACCTTCTCTGGAATGAAGACTAAAATCTTCTATTTTGTGGGGGGGTTTAGGTTGCTAAAGAGCCCAAAGATGCTCTTAACTGTATCCCTTGAGGCACAACCAGAATCTTGGCCCAAGGCTGCACTGTTCATTCTATTCTGTTCTTCTTTGGTCTGTGCAGTCCCTCCTTTCCATGATTAGCAACTGTTCGAATCAGCCCTTTAGAACTCAGGGAAGGTCTTGGAGTCTCTAGCATAACTAAGGCCCTGAAATTCTCCCTAACTCAGTCCCTGACGCTGTCTCTAACTAAGGCCCAGATGCCAACAATATCTAAAGTCCTGACATTATCCTGAGCTAATATCCTGACCCAGGTCTTACCAAGCTCCTGAAACTGACCCAAAGTAAGCCTTGATGCTGTCCATAAATGGGGGCATGAGGCTATCCCTAATAGAATCCCTGATAATGTCTTCAAAGATCCTCACATTGATCCCACAGAGGCCCTTATGCTGCTCCTAAGACATGTCCTGACAGTGGCACTAACTCAGGCCCTAAAGACAGGCCTCACTTAGGCCCTTTAGCTGTACTTTAGATTGGCTCTGACGCTATCTGTATACAAAACGCTGGAAGACGTCCGGATTTAGGGCCCTGTCACTGGGCCTAACTAAGGTCCTGATGCTCTCAATAATTTTCTGGCACTATGCCTGGAACGGACCTAACTCTGTCCCAAGCTAATGTCCTGCATCTTTTCCTAACTGAAACCCTAATACACTCCATGACAAAGGCACAGACTAATCCTAACTAAGGCCTTAACACTATATCTCACTACGGCCCAGAATCTGTCCCTAATGGTCCCTGCTGCAAACAATAACTAAAATGCGGACACTGTCCTGAGATAATTTCCTGACACATTTCTATGCACCATCCTGACTGTCCCAAAAAAAGCCCTGTCGGTATCCTTAAGTGAAGACCTGAGGCTGTGCCTAACTCAGGCCCTGAAGCTTTCCTTAACCGAGGCCTTGATTCTGTGACTCACTCAAGCCCTGCTCATGTCTTTCACTATAACCTTTCGCTGACCCAACCAAGGCCCTGATGCTGCTCCTAAGTCATGCCCTGACAGTGTCTGCAGCTGGGGGGCTGAGGCTAGGCCTCACTCAGGCCTTGACGTTCTACATAAGTCAGGTCTGAATCTGTCCCTACCCAAAACACTGACCCAGATCCTAAATTAGGCCTTGATTCTCTAAGTAATTAAGGTCTTGACACCAAATCTAGGTCATTAACTGACACTACCCCTAGACCTTAATCTAATCTTGACTTTAGCTAATGTCAAGTTTAGAAAAAGAGATTCTTTACGATGAAATTCTTTCATCATATGAATATTGGTTTCTTAAAGCAATAATTTTTAAACTCTTGTTAACCTTAAACAAAGTGTACTCAACTGCTGTGGAATATTCCTTCATAGCAGCGTGCATGGTTCACTTTTACATTCTTGTGTGTTGGCCTTCAGGGTTCTTGCAGGAATGGCTCCTCTTATGCTAACTAAATCATCCCTGAAGCTGAACATAAATAAGGCGCTGAAATTACTCCCGATGCTGTGAACCGCTCCCTAACTACGGCCTGGAGACTCGTGCTAACCCAGGCGCTGACACTGTCCCTAACCAAGACCCTGACATTACACGTAACTCGGACCCTGACACTACTCCTAGCTCACTCCCTGACACTATACCTAACAAAGGCCATAATGATATTCCTAACTCAGACCCTGACACTGACTCTAACTAAGGCCCTACTGCCGCCAATAGCTAAAGTCCTGATACTATCCTGAGTTAATATCCTGACCCAGGTCTTACCAAGGTCCTGAAACTGACCCAAAGTAAGCCTTGATGCTGTCCGAAAATGAGGCCCTGAGGCTCTCCCTAACAGAGGCCCTGATAATGTCTTTAGTGAAGACCCTCACGCTGATCCCACAGAGGCCCTTCTGCTGCTCCTAAGTCATGCCCTGACAGTGTCCCGAACTCAGGCCCTAAAGATAAGCCTCACTTAGGCCCTTTGGCTGTACCTTCCTTATGCTCTGACGCTGTCTGTATAGGAAGCCCTGGCAGTGGTCCTGATTTAGGCCCTCACGCTGGTCCTAAGTAAGGCCCTGAGGCTCTCAATAACGAAGGTCTTCACGCTTGTCCTGGGTCATTTCGTGACGCTATCCCTGGCCCGGAACCTGACTCTGTCCCAAGCTCATGTCCTGCATCTTATCCTAAATGAAACCCTAATAGTATCCCTAACTAAGCCCTGACTAATCCGAACAAAGGCCTTGACACTATCTCTCACTAAAGCCCGGAATCTGTCCCTAACATGGGACCTGTTGCAATCAATAACTAAAATCCGGACACTGTCCTGAGCTAATATCCTGACTCATTTCTATCCACTGTTCTGATACTTTCCAAAAGAAAGCCTGTTGCCGTCCTTAAGTGAAGACCTGAGGCTGTGCCTAACTCAGGCCCTGAAGCTTTCCCTAACTGAGGCCTTGATTCTGTGACTAACACAGGCCCTGTTCATGTCTTTCACTATGACCTGCATGCTGACCCCACAAAGGCCCTGATGCTGTTCCTACGTCATGCCCTGACTGTGTCTCCAGCAGGTGGGCTGGCACTAGGCCTCACTCAGGCCTAGACGTTCTCCCTAAGTCAGGCTCTGACGCTGTCCCTACCCGAAGCCCTGACACAGGTCCTAAATTAGGCCCTGATTCTCTAAATAACTAAGGTCATGACACCAACCCAGGTCATTTTCTGACACTATCCCTGGCTCGGACCATGAGTCTGTCCCAAGCTCATGTCCTGCATCTTATCCTAAATGAAACCCTAATAGTATCCCTAACTAAGCCCTGACTAATCCGAACAAAGGCCTTGATACTATCTCTCACTAAAGCCCGGAATCTGTCCCTAACATGGGACCTGTTGCAATCAATAACTAAAATCCGGAAACTGTCCTGAGGTAATTTCCTGACACATTTCTATGCACGATCCTGACACTGTCCCAAACCGGTCGGTGTCTTTAAGTGAAGACCAGACACTGTGCCTAACTCAGGCCCTGAAGCTTTCCCTAACGGAGGCCTTGATTCTGTGACTCACTCAAGGCCTGCTCATGTCTTTCACTATGACCTTTCGCTGACCCAACCAAGGTGTTTATGCTGCTCCTAAGTCATGCCCTGACTGTGTCTACAGCTACGGGGCTGACGATAGGCCTCACTCAGGCCCTGACGTTCTCCATAAGTCAAGTCTGACGCTGTCCCTACCGAAAATCTTGACGCAGGTCCTAAATTTTAGGCCTTGATTCTCTAAGTAACTAAGGTCTTGACACTAAATCTAGGTCATTAACTGACACTACCCCTAGACCTTAATCTAATCTTGACTTTAGCTAATGTCAAGTTTAGGGAAAGAGATTCTTTACGATGAAATTCTTTCATCATATGAATATTGGTTTCTTAAAACAATAATTTTTAAACTCTTGTTAACCTTAAACAAAGTGTACTCAACTGCTGTGGAATATTCCTTCATAGCAGCGTGCATGGTTCACTTTTACATTCTTGTGTGTTGGCCTTCAGGGTTCTTGCAGGAATGGCTCCTCTTATGCTAACTAAATCATCCCTGTTGCTGAACATAAATAAGGCGCTGAAATTACTCCCGATGCTGTGAACCGCTCCCTAACTACGGCCTGGAGACTCGTGCTAACCCAGGCACTGACACTGTCCCTAACCAAGACCCTGACATTACACGTAACTCGGACCCTGACACTACTCCTAGCTCACTCCCTGACACTATACCTAACAAAGGCCATAATGATATTCCTAACTCAGACCCTGACACTGACTCTAACTAAGGCCCTACTGCCGCCAATATCTAAAGTCCTGATACTATCCTGAGTTAATATCCTGACCCAGGTCTTACCAAGGTCCTGAAACTGACCCAAAGTAAGCCTTGATGCTGTCCGAAAATGAGGTCCTGAGGCTCTCCCTAACAGAGGCCCTGATAATGTCTTTAATGAAGACCCTCAGGCTGATCCCACAGAGGCCCTTCTGCTGCTCCTAAGTCATGCCCTGACTCTTTCCCTAACTCAGATCCTAAAGATAGGCCTCACTTAGGCACTTGGGCTATACCTTCCTTATGCTCTGACGCTGTCTGTATAGGAAGACCTGGCAGTGGTCCTGATTTAGGCCCTCACGCTGGTCCGAAGTAAGGCCCTGATGCTCTCAATAACGAAGGTCTTCACGCATTTCCTGGGTCATTTCGCGACGCTATCCCTGGCCCGGAACCTGACTCTGTCCCAAGCTCATGTCCTGCATCTTATCCTAAATGAAACCCTAATAGTATCCCTAACTAAGCCCTGATTAAACCTAACAAGGGCCTTCACACTATCTCTCACCAACACCCAGAATATATCCCTAATGGTCCCTGCTGCAATCAATAACTAAAATCCGGACACTGTCCTGAGCTATTACCCTGACTCCTTTCTATCCACTGTCCTGATACTTTCCAAAAGAAAGCCTGTTGCCGTCCTTAGGTGAAGACCTGAGGCTGTGCCTAACTCAGGCCCTGAAACTTTCCCTAACTGAGGCCTTGATTCTGTGACTAACACAGGCCCTGCTCATTTCTTTCACTATGACCCGAATGCTGACCCAACAAAGGCCCTGATGCTATTCCTACGTCATGCCCTGTGTCTCCAGCTAGTGGGCTGACACTAGGCCGCACTCAGGCCTAGATGTTCTCCCTAAGTCAGGCTCTGACGCTGTCCCTACCCGAAACCCTGACACAGGTCCTAAATTAGGCCCTGATTCTCTAAGTAACTAAGGTCTTGACACCAACCCAGGTCATTGGCTGACACTATCCCTGGCTCGGATCGTGACTCTGTCCCAAGCTAATGTCCTGCATCTTATCCTAATTGAAACCCTAATACTCTCCCTAACTAAGTCGCTCACTGATCCTAACTAAGACTTTCACCCTATCTCTCACTAAGGCCCAGAATCTGTCCCTAACATGGGACCTTCTGCAGTCAATAATGAAAATCCGGACACTATCCTGAGCTAATATCCTGACACATTTCTATCCACCCACCAGACACAGTCCCAAAGAAAGGCCTGTCGCTGTCCTTAACTGAAGACGAGAGGCTGTGCCTAACTCAGGACCTCAAGATTTCCCTAACTGAGGCCTCGATTCTCTGACTCACTCAGGCCCTGCTCATGTCTTTCACTATGACCCGAATGCTGACTCCACAAACGCCCTGAATGCTGCTCCTAAGTCATGCCCTGACAGTGTCTGCATCTAGGGGCCTCACTCAGGCCCTCACCTTCTCCCTATATCAGGCTCTGACGCTGTCCCTACCCGAAGCCCTGGCACAGGTCTTAAATTAGGCCCTGATTCTCTAAGTACCTAAGGGCTTGATTCCAAACCTAGGTCATTACCTGACACTAGCCCTAGACCTGAATGTAACCTTGTCCGTTGCTAATGTCAAATTTATCTAAAGAGATTCTTTAGGATGAAATTCTTTCATCTTCTGAATAGAGTTTTCTGAAAAAAATAATGTTTAAACTCTTACTGACCTTAAACAAAATGTACTCAACTTCTGCGGAATATTCCTTTATACCAGCGTGTATGGTTTACTTCTGCATCTGCGTGTGTTGGCTTAAAGGGTGCTTGTAGGAATGCCTACTGTTATGCTAACTAAATCCCTGATGCTGTCCCTAAATAACGTCCTGAAATTAGTCTCAAGGCTGTGAACCTGTCCCAAACTGAGGCCTGGAGGCTCATCCTAGCTCAGGCCCTGACACTGTCCCTAGCAAAGGCCCTCACACAACTCCTAGCTCAGTCCCTGACACTATACCTAACAAAGGCTATAATGCTAGTCCTAACTCAGGCCCTGACACTGTTTCTAACTACAGCCCAGCTGCCGCCAATATCTAAAATCCTGATACTATCCTGAGTTAATATCCTGACCCAGGTCTTACCAAGGTCCTGAAACTGACCCAAAGTAAGCCTTGATGCTGTCCATAAATAAGGCCCTGAGGCTCTCCCTAACAGAGGCCCTGATAATGTCTTTAGTGAAGAACCTGACGCTGATCCCACAGAGGCCTTTCCGCTGCTCCTAAGTCATGCCCTGACAGTGTCCCGAACTCAGGCCCTAAAGATAAGCCTCACTTAGGCCCTTTGGCTGTACCTTCCTTATGCTCTGACGCTGTCTGTATAGGAAGCCCTGGCAGTGGTCCTGATTTAGGCCCTCACGCTGGTCCTAAGTAAGGCCCTCACGCTGGTCCTAAGTAAGGCCCTGAGGCTCTCAATAACGAAGGTCTTCACGCTTTTCCTGGGTCATTTCGTGACGCTATCCCTGGCCCGGAACCTGACTCTGTCCCAAGCTCATGTCCTGCATCTTATCCTAAATGAAACCCTAATAGTATCCCTAACTAAGCCCTGACCAATCCGAACAAAGGCCTTGACACTATCTCTCACTAAAGCCCGGAATCTGTCCCTAACATGGCACCTGTTGCAATCAATAACTAAAATCCGGACACTGTCCTGAGGTAATTTCCTGACACATTTCTATGCACGATCCTGACACTGTCCCAAACCGGTCGGTGTCTTTAAGTGAAGACCAGACACTGTGCCTAACTCAGGCCCTGAAGCTTTCCCTAACGGAGGCCTTGATTCTGTGACTCACTCAAGGCCTGCTCATGTCTTTCACTATGACCTTTCGCTGACCCAACCAAGGTGTTTATGCTGCTCCTAAGTCATGCCCTGACTGTGTCTACAGCTACGGGGCTGACGATAGGCCTCACTCAGGCCCTGACGTTCTCCATAAGTCAAGTCTGACGCTGTCCCTACCGAAAATCTTGACGCAGGTCCTAAATTTTAGGCCTTGATTCTCTAAGTAACTAAGGTCTTGACACTAAATCTAGGTCATTAACTGACACTACCCCTAGACCTTAATCTAATCTTGACTTTAGCTAATGTCAAGTTTAGGGAAAGAGATTCTTTACGATGAAATTCTTTCATCATATGAATATTGGTTTCTTAAAACAATAATTTTTAAACTCTTGTTAACCTTAAACAAAGTGTACTCAACTGCTGTGGAATATTCCTTCATAGCAGCGTGCATGGTTCACTTTTACATTCTTGTGTGTTGGCCTTCAGGGTTCTTGCAGGAATGGCTCCTCTTATGCTAACTAAATCATCCCTGATGCTGAACATAAATAAGGCGCTGAAATTACTCCCGATGCTGTGAACCGCTCCCTAACTACGGCCTGGAGACTCGTGCTAACCCAGGCGCTGACACTGTCCCTAACCAAGACCCTGACATTACACGTAACTCGGACCCTGACACTACTCCTAGCTCACTCCCTGACACTATACCTAACAAAGGCCATAATGATATTCCTAACTCAGACCCTGACACTGACTCTAACTAAGGCCCTATTGCCGCCAATATCTAAAGTCCTGATACTATCCTGAGTTAATATCCTGACCCAGGTCTTACCAAGGTCCTGAAACTGACCCAAAGTAAGCCTTGATGCTGTCCGAAAATGAGGTCCTGAGGCTCTCCCTAACAGAGGCCCTGATAATGTCTTTAATGAAGACCCTCAGGCTGATCCCACAGAGGCCCTTCTGCTGCTCCTAAGTCATGCCCTGACTCTTTCCCTAACTCAGATCCTAAAGATAGGCCTCACTTAGGCACTTGGGCTATACCTTCCTTATGCTCTGACGCTGTCTGTATAGGAAGACCTGGCAGTGGTCCTGATTTAGGCCCTGACGCTGGTCCTAAGTAAGGCCCTGATGCTCTCAATAACGAAGGTCTTCACGCATTTCCTGGGTCATTTCGCGACGCTATCCCTGGCCCGGAACCTGACTCTGTCCCAAGCTCATGTCCTGCATCTTATCCTAAATGAAACCCTAATAGTATCCCTAACTAAGCCCTGATTAAACCTAACAAGGGCCTTCACACTATCTCTCACCAACACCCAGAATATATCCCTAATGGTCCCTGCTGCAATCAATAACTAAAATCCGGACACTGTCCTGAGCTATTACCCTGACTCCTTTCTATCCACTGTCCTGATACTTTCCAAAAGAAAGCCTGTTGCCGTCCTTAGGTGAAGACCTGAGGCTGTGCCTAACTCAGGCCCTGAAACTTTCCCTAACTGAGGCCTTGATTCTGTGACTAACACAGGCCCTGCTCATTTCTTTCACTATGACCCGAATGCTGACCCAACAAAGGCCCTGATGCTATTCCTACGTCATGCCCTGTGTCTCCAGCTAGTGGGCTGACACTAGGCCGCACTCAGGCCTAGATGTTCTCCCTAAGTCAGGCTCTGACGCTGTCCCTACCCGAAACCCTGACACAGGTCCTAAATTAGGCCCTGATTCTCTAAGTAACTAAGGTCTTGACACCAACCCAGGTCATTGGCTGACACTATCCCTGGCTCGGATCGTGACTCTGTCCCAAGCTAATGTCCTGCATCTTATCCTAATTGAAACCCTAATACTCTCCCTAACTAAGTCGCTCACTGATCCTAACTAAGACTTTCACCCTATCTCTCACTAAGGCCCAGAATCTGTCCCTAACATGGGACCTTCTGCAGTCAATAATGAAAATCCGGACACTATCCTGAGCTAATATCCTGACACATTTCTATCCACCCACCAGACACAGTCCCAAAGAAAGGCCTGTCGCTGTCCTTAACTGAAGACGAGAGGCTGTGCCTAACTCAGGACCTCAAGATTTCCCTAACTGAGGCCTCGATTCTCTGACTCACTCAGGCCCTGCTCATGTCTTTCACTATGACCCGAATGCTGACTCCACAAACGCCCTGAATGCTGCTCCTAAGTCATGCCCTGACAGTGTCTGCATCTAGGGGCCTCACTCAGGCCCTCACCTTCTCCCTATATCAGGCTCTGACGCTGTCCCTACCCGAAGCCCTGGCACAGGTCTTAAATTAGGCCCTGATTCTCTAAGTACCTAAGGGCTTGATTCCAAACCTAGGTCATTACCTGACACTAGCCCTAGACCTGAATGTAACCTTGTCCGTTGCTAATGTCAAATTTATCTAAAGAGATTCTTTAGGATGAAATTCTTTCATCTTCTGAATAGAGTTTTCTGAAAAAAATAATGTTTAAACTCTTACTGACCTTAAACAAAATGTACTCAACTTCTGCGGAATATTCCTTTATACCAGCGTGTATGGTTTACTTCTGCATCTGCGTGTGTTGGCTTAAAGGGTGCTTGTAGGAATGCCTACTGTTATGCTAACTAAATCCCTGATGCTGTCCCTAAATAACGTCCTGAAATTAGTCTCAAGGCTGTGAACCTGTCCCAAACTGAGGCCTGGAGGCTCATCCTAGCTCAGGCCCTGACACTGTCCCTAGCAAAGGCCCTCACACAACTCCTAGCTCAGTCCCTGACACTATACCTAACAAAGGCTATAATGCTAGTCCTAACTCAGGCCCTGACACTGTTTCTAACTACAGCCCAGCTGCCGCCAATATCTAAAATCCTGATACTATCCTGAGTTAATATCCTGACCCAGGTCTTACCAAGGTCCTGAAACTGACCCAAAGTAAGCCTTGATGCTGTCCATAAATAAGGCCCTGAGGCTCTCCCTAACAGAGGCCCTGATAATGTCTTTAGTGAAGAACCTGACGCTGATCCCACAGAGGCCTTTCCGCTGCTCCTAAGTCATGCCCTGACAGTGTCCCGAACTCAGGCCCTAAAGATAAGCCTCACTTAGGCCCTTTGGCTGTACCTTCCTTATGCTCTGACGCTGTCTGTATAGGAAGCCCTGGCAGTGGTCCTGATTTAGGCCCTCACGCTGGTCCTAAGTAAGGCCCTCACGCTGGTCCTAAGTAAGGCCCTCACGCTGGTCCTAAGTAAGGCCCTGAGGCTCTCAATAACGAAGGTCTTCACGCTTTTCCTGGGTCATTTCGTGACGCTATCCCTGGCCCGGAACCTGACTCTGTCCCAAGCTCATGTCCTGCATCTTATCCTAAATGAAACCCTAATAGTATCCCTAACTAAGCCCTGACCAATCCGAACAAAGGCCTTGACACTATCTCTCACTAAAGCCCGGAATCTGTCCCTAACATGGCACCTGTTGCAATCAATAACTAAAATCCGGACACTGTCCTGAGGTAATTTCCTGACACATTTCTATGCACGATCCTGACACTGTCCCAAACCGGTCGGTGTCTTTAAGTGAAGACCAGACACTGTGCCTAACTCAGGCCCTGAAGCTTTCCCTAACGGAGGCCTTGATTCTGTGACTCACTCAAGGCCTGCTCATGTCTTTCACTATGACCTTTCGCTGACCCAACCAAGGTGTTTATGCTGCTCCTAAGTCATGCCCTGACTGTGTCTACAGCTACGGGGCTGACGATAGGCCTCACTCAGGCCCTGACGTTCTCCATAAGTCAAGTCTGACGCTGTCCCTACCGAAAATCTTGACGCAGGTCCTAAATTTTAGGCCTTGATTCTCTAAGTAACTAAGGTCTTGACACTAAATCTAGGTCATTAACTGACACTACCCCTAGACCTTAATCTAATCTTGACTTTAGCTAATGTCAAGTTTAGGGAAAGAGATTCTTTACGATGAAATTCTTTCATCATATGAATATTGGTTTCTTAAAACAATAATTTTTAAACTCTTGTTAACCTTAAACAAAGTGTACTCAACTGCTGTGGAATATTCCTTCATAGCAGCGTGCATGGTTCACTTTTACATTCTTGTGTGTTGGCCTTCAGGGTTCTTGCAGGAATGGCTCCTCTTATGCTAACTAAATCATCCCTGATGCTGAACATAAATAAGGCGCTGAAATTACTCCCGATGCTGTGAACCGCTCCCTAACTACGGCCTGGAGACTCGTGCTAACCCAGGCGCTGACACTGTCCCTAACCAAGACCCTGACATTACACGTAACTCGGACCCTGACACTACTCCTAGCTCACTCCCTGACACTATACCTAACAAAGGCCATAATGATATTCCTAACTCAGACCCTGACACTGACTCTAACTAAGGCCCTATTGCCACCAATATCTAAAGTCCTGATACTATCCTGAGTTAATATCCTGACCCAGGTCTTACCAAGGTCCTGAAACTGACCCAAAGTAAGCCTTGATGCTGTCCGAAAATGAGGTCCTGAGGCTCTCCCTAACAGAGGCCCTGATAATGTCTTTAATGAAGACCCTCAGGCTGATCCCACAGAGGCCCTTCTGCTGCTCCTAAGTCATGCCCTGACTCTTTCCCTAACTCAGATCCTAAAGATAGGCCTCACTTAGGCACTTGGGCTATACCTTCCTTATGCTCTGACGCTGTCTGTATAGGAAGACCTGGCAGTGGTCCTGATTTAGGCCCTGACGCTGGTCCTAAGTAAGGCCCTGATGCTCTCAATAACGAAGGTCTTCACGCATTTCCTGGGTCATTTCGCGACGCTATCCCTGGCCCGGAACCTGACTCTGTCCCAAGCTCATGTCCTGCATCTTATCCTAAATGAAACCCTAATAGTATCCCTAACTAAGCCCTGATTAAACCTAACAAGGGCCTTCACACTATCTCTCACCAACACCCAGAATATATCCCTAATGGTCCCTGCTGCAATCAATAACTAAAATCCGGACACTGTCCTGAGCTATTACCCTGACTCCTTTCTATCCACTGTCCTGATACTTTCCAAAAGAAAGCCTGTTGCCGTCCTTAGGTGAAGACCTGAGGCTGTGCCTAACTCAGGCCCTGAAACTTTCCCTAACTGAGGCCTTGATTCTGTGACTAACACAGGCCCTGCTCATTTCTTTCACTATGACCCGAATGCTGACCCAACAAAGGCCCTGATGCTATTCCTACGTCATGCCCTGTGTCTCCAGCTAGTGGGCTGACACTAGGCCGCACTCAGGCCTAGATGTTCTCCCTAAGTCAGGCTCTGACGCTGTCCCTACCCGAAACCCTGACACAGGTCCTAAATTAGGCCCTGATTCTCTAAGTAACTAAGGTCTTGACACCAACCCAGGTCATTGGCTGACACTATCCCTGGCTCGGATCGTGACTCTGTCCCAAGCTAATGTCCTGCATCTTATCCTAATTGAAACCCTAATACTCTCCCTAACTAAGTCGCTCACTGATCCTAACTAAGACTTTCACCCTATCTCTCACTAAGGCCCAGAATCTGTCCCTAACATGGGACCTTCTGCAGTCAATAATGAAAATCCGGACACTATCCTGAGCTAATATCCTGACACATTTCTATCCACCCACCAGACACAGTCCCAAAGAAAGGCCTGTCGCTGTCCTTAACTGAAGACGAGAGGCTGTGCCTAACTCAGGACCTCAAGATTTCCCTAACTGAGGCCTCGATTCTCTGACTCACTCAGGCCCTGCTCATGTCTTTCACTATGACCCGAATGCTGACTCCACAAACGCCCTGAATGCTGCTCCTAAGTCATGCCCTGACAGTGTCTGCATCTAGGGGCCTCACTCAGGCCCTCACCTTCTCCCTATATCAGGCTCTGACGCTGTCCCTACCCGAAGCCCTGGCACAGGTCTTAAATTAGGCCCTGATTCTCTAAGTACCTAAGGGCTTGATTCCAAACCTAGGTCATTACCTGACACTAGCCCTAGACCTGAATGTAACCTTGTCCGTTGCTAATGTCAAATTTATCTAAAGAGATTCTTTAGGATGAAATTCTTTCATCTTCTGAATAGAGTTTTCTGAAAAAAATAATGTTTAAACTCTTACTGACCTTAAACAAAATGTACTCAACTTCTGCGGAATATTCCTTTATACCAGCGTGTATGGTTTACTTCTGCATCTGCGTGTGTTGGCTTAAAGGGTGCTTGTAGGAATGCCTACTGTTATGCTAACTAAATCCCTGATGCTGTCCCTAAATAACGTCCTGAAATTAGTCTCAAGGCTGTGAACCTGTCCCAAACTGAGGCCTGGAGGCTCATCCTAGCTCAGGCCCTGACACTGTCCCTAGCAAAGGCCCTCACACAACTCCTAGCTCAGTCCCTGACACTATACCTAACAAAGGCTATAATGCTAGTCCTAACTCAGGCCCTGACACTGTTTCTAACTACAGCCCAGCTGCCGCCAATATCTAAAATCCTGATACTATCCTGAGTTAATATCCTGACCCAGGTCTTACCAAGGTCCTGAAACTGACCCAAAGTAAGCCTTGATGCTGTCCATAAATAAGGCCCTGAGGCTCTCCCTAACAGAGGCCCTGATAATGTCTTTAGTGAAGAACCTGACGCTGATCCCACAGAGGCCTTTCCGCTGCTCCTAAGTCATGCCCTGACAGTGTCCCGAACTCAGGCCCTAAAGATAAGCCTCACTTAGGCCCTTTGGCTGTACCTTCCTTATGCTCTGACGCTGTCTGTATAGGAAGCCCTGGCAGTGGTCCTGATTTAGGCCCTCACGCTGGTCCTAAGTAAGGCCCTCACGCTGGTCCTAAGTAAGGCCCTGAGGCTCTCAATAACGAAGGTCTTCACGCTTTTCCTGGGTCATTTCGTGACGCTATCCCTGGCCCGGAACCTGACTCTGTCCCAAGCTCATGTCCTGCATCTTATCCTAAATGAAACCCTAATAGTATCCCTAACTAAGCCCTGACCAATCCGAACAAAGGCCTTGACACTATCTCTCACTAAAGCCCGGAATCTGTCCCTAACATGGCACCTGTTGCAATCAATAACTAAAATCCGGACACTGTCCTGAGATAATTTCCTGACACATTTCTATGCACGATCCTGACACTGTCCCAAACCGGTCGGTGTCTTTAAGTGAAGACCAGACACTGTGCCTAACTCAGGCCCTGAAGCTTTCCCTAACGGAGGCCTTGATTCTGTGACTCACTCAAGGCCTGCTCATGTCTTTCACTATGACCTTTCGCTGACCCAACCAAGGTGTTTATGCTGCTCCTAAGTCATGCCCTGACTGTGTCTACAGCTACGGGGCTGACGATAGGCCTCACTCAGGCCCTGACGTTCTCCATAAGTCAAGTCTGACGCTGTCCCTACCGAAAATCTTGACGCAGGTCCTAAATTTTAGGCCTTGATTCTCTAAGTAACTAAGGTCTTGACACTAAATCTAGGTCATTAACTGACACTACCCCTAGACCTTAATCTAATCTTGACTTTAGCTAATGTCAAGTTTAGGGAAAGAGATTCTTTACGATGAAATTCTTTCATCATATGAATATTGATTTCTTAAAACAATAATTTTTAAACTCTTGTTAACCTTAAACAAAGTGTACTCAACTGCTGTGGAATATTCCTTCATAGCAGCGTGCATGGTTCACTTTTACATTCTTGTGTGTTGGCCTTCAGGGTTCTTGCAGGAATGGCTCCTCTTATGCTAACTAAATCATCCCTGTTGCTGAACATAAATAAGGCGCTGAAATTACTCCCGATGCTGTGAACCGCTCCCTAACTACGGCCTGGAGACTCGTGCTAACCCAGGCGCTGACACTGTCCCTAACCAAGACCCTGACATTACACGTAACTCGGACCCTGACACTACTCCTAGCTCACTCCCTGACACTATACCTAACAAAGGCCATAATGATATTCCTAACTCAGACCCTGACACTGACTCTAACTAAGGCCCTACTGCCGCCAATATCTAAAGTCCTGATACTATCCTGAGTTAATATCCTGACCCAGGTCTTACCAAGGTCCTGAAACTGACCCAAAGTAAGCCTTGATGCTGTCCGAAAATGAGGTCCTGAGGCTCTCCCTAACAGAGGCCCTGATAATGTCTTTAATGAAGACCCTCAGGCTGATCCCACAGAGGCCCTTCTGCTGCTCCTAAGTCATGCCCTGACACTTTCCCTAACTCAGATCCTAAAGATAGGCCTCACTTAGGCACTTGGGCGGTACCTTACTTAGGCTCTGATGCTGTCCTTATATGAAGCCAGGGCAGTGGTCGTGATTTAGGGCCTGACTCTGGTCCTAAGTCAGGCCCCGATGCTCTCAATAACTAAGGTTTTAACGCTTTCTCTTGGTCGTTTCCTGACACTATCCCTGGCCCGGAACCTGACTCTGTCCCAAGCTCATGTCCTGCATCTTATCCTAAATGAAACCCTAACACTCTCCGTAACTAGGGCCCTGAATAATCCTGCCTAAGGCCTTGACACGACTTCTCACTAAGGCCCGGAACCTGACATTGTCCCTAGAAAAGGCCCTGACTATACCTAACAAAGGCTATAATGCTAGTCCTAACTCAGGCCCTGACACTGTTTCTAACTAAAGCCCAGCTGCCGCCAATATCTAAAATCCTGATATTATCCTGAGTTAATATCCTGACCCAGGTCTTACCAAGGTCCTGAAACTGACCCAAAGTAAGCCTTGATGCTGTCTGAAAATGAGGCCCTGAGGCTCTCCCTAACAGAGGCCCTGATAATGTCTTTAGTGAAGACCCTCACGCTGATCCCACAGAGGCCCTTCTGCTGCTCCTAAGTCATGCCCTGACAGTGTCCCGAACTCAGGCCCTAAAGATAAGCCTCACTTAGGCCCTTTGGCTGTACCTTCCTTATGCTCTGACGCTGTCTGTATAGGAAGCCCTGGCAGTGGTCCTGATTTAGACCCTCACGCTGGTCCGAAGTAAGGCCCTGAGGCTCTCAATAACGAAGGTCTTCACACTTTTCCTGGGTCATTTCGTGACGCTATCCCTGGCCTGGAACCTGACTCTGTCCCAAGCTCATGGCCTGCATCTTATCCTAAATGAAACCCTAATAGTATCCCTAACTAAGCCCTGACTAATCCGAACAAAGGCCTTGACACTATCTCTCACTAAAGCCCGGAATCTGTCCCTAACATGGGACCTGTTGCAATCAATAACTAAAATCCGGACACTGTCCTGAGCTAATATCCTGACTCATTTCTATCCACTGTTCTGATACTTTCCAAAAGAAAGCCTGTTGCCGTCCTTAAGTGAAGACCTGAGGCTGTGCCTAACTCAGGCCCTGAAGCTTTCCCTGACTGAGGCCTTGATTCTGTGACTAACACAGGCCCTGTTCATGTCTTTCACTATGACCTGCATGCTGACCCCACAAAGGCCCTGATGCTGTTCCTACGTCATGCCCTGACTGTGTCTCCAGAAGGTGGGCTGGCACTAGGCCTCACTCAGGCCTAGACGTTCTCCCTAAGTCAGGCTCTGACGCTGTCCCTACCCGAAGCCCTGACACAGGTCCTAAATTAGGCCCTGATTCTCTAAATAACTAAGGTCTTGACACCAACCCAGGTCATTTTCTGACACTATCCCTGGCTCGGATCATGAGTCTGTCCCAAGCTCATGTCCTACATCTTATCCTAAATGAAACCCTAATAGTATCCCTAACTAAGCCCTGACCAATCCGAACAAAGGCCTTGACACTATCTCTCACTAAAGCCCGGAATCTGTCCCTAACATGGCACCTGTTGCAATCAATAACTAAAATCCGGACACTGTCCTGAGGTAATTTCCTGACACATTTCTATGCACGATCCTGACACTGTCCCAAACCGGTCGGTGTCTGTAAGTGAAGACCTGACGCTGTGCCTAACTCAGGCCCTGAAGCTTTCCCTAAGTGAGGCCTTGATTCTGTGACTCACTCAAGGCCTGCTCATGTCTTTCACTATGACCTTTCGCTGACCCAACCAAGGTGTTTCTGCTGCTCCTAAGTCGTACCCTGACTGTGTCTGCAGCTAGGGGGCTGACGCTAGGCCTCACTCAGGCCCTGACGTTCTCCATAAGTCAGGTCTGACGCTGTCCCTACCGAAAATCTTGACGCAGGTCCTAAATTTTAGGCCTTGATTCTCTAAGTAACTAAGGTCTTGACACCAAATCTAGGTCATTAACTGACACTACCCCTAGACCTTAATCTAATCTTGACTTTAGCTAATGTCAAGTTTAGGGAAAGAGATTCTTTACGATGAAATTCTTTCATCATATGAATATTGGTTTCTTAAAACAATAATTTTTAAACTCTTGTTAACCTTAAACAAAGTGTACTCAACTGCTGTGGAATAGTCCTTCATAGCAGCGTGCATGGTTTACTTTTACATTCTTGTGTGTTGGCCTTCAGTGTTCTTGCAGGAATGGCTCCTCTTATGCTAACTAAATCATCCCTGATGCTGAACATAAATAAGGCGCTGAAATTACTCCCGATGCTCTGAACCTGTCCCTAACTACGGCCTGGAGACTCGTGCTAAACCAGGCCCTGACACTGTCCCAAACCAAGACCCTGACATTACACGTAACTCGGACCCTGACACTACTCCTAGCTCAGTCCCTGACACTATTACCTAACAAAGCCCATAATGATATTCCTAACTCAGACCCTGACACTGACTCTAACCTAAGGCCCTACTGCCGCCAATATCTAAAGTCCTGATGCTATCCTGAGTTAATATCCTGACCCAGGTCTTACCAAGGTCCTGAAACTGACCCAAAGTAAGCCTTGATGCTGTCCATAAATGAGGCCCTGAGGCTCTCCCTAACAGAGGCCCTGATCATGTCTTTAGTGAAGACCCTCACGCTGATCCCACAGAGGCCCTTCTGCTGCTCCTATGTCATGCCCTGACAGTGTCCCGAACTCAGGCCCTAAACATAAGCCTCACTTAGGCCCTTTGGCTGTACCTTCCTTATGCTCTGACGCTGTCTGTATAGGAAGCCCTGGCAGTGGTCCTGATTTAGGCCCTCACGCTGGTCCTAAGTAAGGCCCTGAGGCTCTCAATAACGAAGGTCTTCACGCTTTTCCTGGGTCATTTCGTGACACTATCCCTGGCCCGGAACCTGACTCTGTCCCAAGCTCATGTCCTGCATCTTATCCTAAATGAAACCCTAATACTCTCCCTAACTAAGCCCTGACGAAACCTAACAAAGGCCTTCACACTATCTCTCACGAGCGCCCGGAATCTGTCCCTAATGGTCCCTGCTGCAATTAATAACTAAAAAAAGGACACTGTCCTGAGCTAATATCCTGACACATTTCTAGCCACTGTCCTGATACTTTCCAAAAGAAAGCCTGTTGCCGTCCTTAAGTGAAGACCTGAGGCTGTTCCTAACTCAGGCCCTGAAGCTTTCCCTAACTGAGGCCTTGATTCTGTGACTAACACAGGCCCTGTTCATGTCTTTCACTATGACCTGCATGCTGACCCCACAAAGGCCCTGATGCTGTTCCTACGTCATGCCCTGACTGTGTCTCCAGCAGGTGGGCTGGCACTAGGCCTCACTCAGGCCTAGACGTTCTCCCTAAGTCAGGCTCTGACGATGTCCCTACCCGAAGCCCTGACACAGGTCCTAAATTAGGCCCTGATTCTCTAAATAACTAAGGTCTTGACACCAACCCAGGTCATTTTCTGACACTATCCCTGGCTCGGATCATGACTCTGTCCCAAGGTAATGTCCTGCATCTTATCCTAATTGAAACCCTAATACTCTCCCTAACTAAGGCCCGGACTAATCCTAATTAAGGCATTGACCCTATCTCTCACTAAGGCCCAGAATCTATCCCTAACATGGGCCCTGCTGCAATCAATAATGAAAATCCGGACACTATCCTGAGCTAATATGCTGACACATTTCTATCCACGGACCTGACACAGTCCCAAAGAAAGGCCTGTCGCTGTCCTTAAATGAAGACCTGAGGCTGTGCCTAACTCAGGCCCTGAAGCTTTCCCTAACGGAGGCCTCGATTCTCTGACTCACTCAGGCCCTGCTCATGTCCTTAACTATGACCCGAATGCTGACCCAACAAAGGCCCGGATGCTGCTTCGACGTCATGCCCTGACACTGTCTCCAGCTAGGGGCCTGAAGCTGGGCCTCACTCAGGCCCTGTTTCTTGCCCAATTCCGGCCCTGATGCTGGTCCTAAATAAGGCCCTCAGGTTCTCAGTAACTAAGGTCTTGACACTATCCCGAGGTCATTTGCTGACACAATCCCTAGACTTTACCCTAACCCTGTCCCTAGCTAATGTCCTGCCTCTTATGCTAACTGAAGCCCTTATGCTGTGCCCATGTCAGGACCTGAATTGAGTCCCCATGCCCTGACACTGTCCCTAACTAAGGCCTGGATGTTAGGCCTAACTCAAGGCCTGACACTGTCCCTAACTAAGGCCCTGATGCCATCAATATCTAAAGTCCTCACACTATCCTCAGCTAATTTACTATCCCATCTCTTACTAAGGTCCTGAAAATGTCGCTAAGTAAGCCGTGACGCTGTCCCTAACAGAAGGCCTGCTCATGTCTTTAACGAAGACCATAATGCTGATCCAACAACGGCACTGATGCTGCTCCTGTGTCACGCCCTGACAGTGTCCCCACCTACAGGAATGACGCTAGGCCTCACTCAGGCCCTGTCGCTCACCCCAAGCCAGTCCGGGATGCGATTTTTACATGAAGCCCTAACATTGCTTCTAAAGAAGGCCCTGATGCTCTCAGTAACTAAGGTCTTGACACTATCTCTCACTAAGGCCTGGAATCTGTCCCTAACATGGGTCCTGCTGCAATCAATAACTAAAATCCGGACACTATCCTGAGCTAATATGCTGACACATTTCTATCCAAGGTTCTGACACTGTCCCAAAGAGAGCCCTGTCGCTCTCCTTAACTGAAGACGTGAGGCTGTGCCTAACTCAGGCCCTGAAGCTTTCCTTAACCCAGGCCTTGATTCTGTGACTCACTCAAGCCCTGCTCATGTCTTTCACTATGACCCGAATGCTGACTCCACAAACGCCCTGATGCTGCTCCTAAGTCATGCCCTGACAGTGTCTGCGTCTAGGGGCCTGATGCTAGGCCTCACTCAGGCCCTCACTTTCTCCCTATACCAGGCTCTGACACTGTCCCTACCCGAAGCCCTGGCACAGATCCTAAATTAGGCCCTGATTCTATAAGTAACTAAGGGCTTGATTCCAAACCTAGGTCATTACCTGACACTAGCCCTAGACCTGAACGTAAACTTCTCTTTTGCTAATGTTAAATTTAGCTAAAGAGATTCTTTAGGATGAAATTCTTTCATCTTCTGAATAGAGTTTTCTGAAAAAAATAATGTTTAAACTCTTACTGAACTTAAACAAAATGTACTCAACTTCTGTGGAATATTCCTTTATACCAGCCTGCCTGGTTTACTTCTGCATTTGCCTGTGTTGGCTTTCAGGGTGCTTGTAGGAATACCTCCTCTTATGCTAACGAACTAACTCTTATTATGCTAAATCCCTGATGTTTTCCCTAGTTAAATTCAGGAAACTCCTCCCAAGGCTGTGAACCCCTCCCAAACTGAGGCCTGGAGGCTCATCCTAGCTCAGGCCCTGACACAACTCCTAGCTCAGTCCCTGACACTATACCTAACAAAGGCTATAATGCTAGTCCTAACTCAGGCCCTGACACTGTTTCTAACTACAGCCCAGCTGCCGCCAATATCTAAAATCCTGATACTATCCTGAGTTAATATCCTGACCCAGGTCTTACCAAGGTCCTGAAACTGACCCAAAGTAAGCCTTGATGCTGTCCATAAATGAGGCCCTGAGGCTCTCCCTAACAGAGGCCCTGATCATGTCTTTAATGAAGAACCTGAGGCTGATCCCACAGAGGCCCTTCTGCTGCTCCTAAGTCATGCCCTGACAGTGTCCCGAACTCAGGCCCTAAAGATAAGCCTCACTTAGGCCCTTTGGCTGTACCTTCCTTATGCTCTGACGCTGTCTGTATAGGAAGCCCTGGCAGTGGTCCTGATTTAGGCCCTCACGCTGGTCCTAAGTAAGGCCCTGAGGCTCTCAATAACGAAGGTCTTCACGCTTTTCCTGGGTCATTTCGTGACGCTATCCCTGGCCCGGAACCTGACTCTGTCCCAAGCTCATGTCCTGCATCTTATCCTAAATGAAACCCTAATAGTATCCCTAACTAAGCCCTGACCAATCCGAACAAAGGCCTTGACACTATCTCTCACTAAAGCCCGGAATCTGTCCCTAACATGGCACCTGTTGCAATCAATAACTAAAATCCGGACACTGTCCTGAGGTAATTTCCTGACACATTTCTATGCACGATCCTGACACTGTCCCAAACCTGTCGGTGTCTTTAAGTGAAGACCTGACACTGTGCCTAACTCAGGCCCTGAAGCTTTCCCTAAGTGAGGCCTTGATTCTGTGACTCACTCAAGGCCTGCTCATGTCTTTCACTATGACCTTTCGCTGACCCAACCAAGGTGTTTCTGCTGCTCCTAAGTCGTACCCTGACTGTGTCTGCAGCTAGGGGGCTGACGCTAGGCCTCACTCAGGCCTTGACGTTCTCCATAAGTCAGGTCTGAATCTGTCCCTACCGAAAATCTTGACGCAGGTCCTAAATTTTAGGCCTTGATTCTCTAAGTAACTAAGGTCTTGACACCAAATCTAGGTCATTAACTGACACTACCCCTAGACCTTAATCTAATCTTGACTTTAGCTAATGTCAAGTTTAGGGAAAGAGATTCTTTACGATGAAATTCTTTCATCATATGAATATTGGTTTCTTAAAACAATAATTTTTAAACTCTTGTTAACCTTAAACAAAGTGTACTCAACTGCTGTGGAATAGTCCTTCATAGCAGCGTGCATGGTTTACTTTTACATTCTTGTGTGTTGGCCTTCAGTGTTCTTGCAGGAATGGCTCCTCTTATGCTAACTAAGTCATCCCTGATGCTGAACATAAATAAGGCGCTGAAATTACTCCCGATGCTCTGAACCTGTCCCTAACTACGGTCTGGAGACTCGTGCTAAACCAGGCCCTGACACTGTCCCAAACCAAGACCCTGACATTACACGTAACTCGGACCCCGACACTACTCCTAGCTCAGTCCCTGACACTATTACCTAACAAAGCCCATAATGATATTCCTAACTCAGACCCTGACACTGACTCTAACTAAGGCCCTACTGCCGCCAATATCTAAAGTCCTGATGCTATCCTGAGTTAATATCCTGACCCAGGTCTTACCAAGGTCCTGAAACTGACCCAAAGTAAGCCTTGATGCTGTCTGAAAATGAGGCCCTGAGGCTCTCCCTAACAGAGGCCCTGAGAATGTCTTTAGTGAAGACCCTCACGCTGATCCCACAGAAGCCCTTCTGCTGCTCCTATGTCATGCCCTGACAGTGTCCCGAACTCAGGCCCTAAACATAAGCCTCACTTAGGCCCTTTGGCTGTACCTTCCTTATGCTCTGACGCTGTCTGTATAGGAAGCCCTGGCAGTGGTCCTGATTTAGACCCTCACGGTGGTCCTAAGTAAGGCCCTGAGGCTCTCAATAACGAAGGTCTTCACGCTTTTCCTGGGTCATTTCGTGACGCTATCCCTGGCCCGGAACCTGACTCTGTCCCAAGCTCATGTCCTGCATCTTATCCTAAATGAAACCCTAATAGTATCCCTAACTAAGCCCTGACCAATCCGAACAAAGGCCTTGACACTATATCTCACTAAAGCCCGGAATCTGTCCCTAACATGGCACCTGTTGCAATCAATAACTAAAATCCGGACACTGTCCTGAGATAATTTCCTGACACATTTCTATGCACGATCCTGACACTGTCCCAAACCTGTCGGTGTCTTTAAGTGAAGACCTGACACTGTGCCTAACTCAGGCCCTGAAGCTTTCCCTAAGGGAGGCCTTGATTCTGTGACTCACTCAAGGCCTGCTCATGTCTTTCACTATGACCTTTCGCTGACCCAACCAAGGTGTTTATGCTGCTCCTAAGTCGTACCCTGACTGTGTCTGCAGCTAGGGGGCTGACGCTAGGCCTCACTCAGGCCTTGAAGTTCTCCATAAGTCAGGTCTGAATCTGTCCCTACCGAAAATCTTGACGCAGGTCCTAAATTTTAGGCCTTGATTCTCTAAGTAACTAAGGTCTTGACACCAAATCCAGGTCATTAACTGACACTACCCCTAGACCTTAATCTAATCTTGACTTTAGCTAATGTCAAGTTTAGGGAAAGAGATTCTTTACGATGAAATTCTTTCATCATATGAATATTGGTTTCTTAAAACAATAATTTTTAAACTCTTGTTAACCTTAAACAAAGTGTACTCAACTGCTGTGGAATATTCCTTCATAGCAGCCTGCATGGTTCACTCTTACATTCTTGTGTGTTGGCCTTCAGGGTTCTTGCAGGAATGGTTCCTCTTAAGCTAACTAAATCATCCCTGATGCTGAACATAAATAAGGCGCTGAAATTACTCCCGATGCTGTGAACCGCTCCCTAACTACGGCCTGGAGACTCCTGCTAACCCAGGCGCTGACACTGTCCCTAACCAAGACCCTGACATTACACGTAACTCGGACCCTGACACTACTCCTAGCTCACTCCCTGACACTATACCTGACAAAGGCCATAATGATATTCCTAACTCAGACCCTGACACTGACTCTAACTAAGGCCCTATTGCCGCCAATATCTAAAGTCCTGATACTATCCTGAGTTAATATCCTGACCCAGGTCTTACCAAGGTCCTGAAACTGACCCAAAGTAAGCCTTGATGCTGTCCGAAAATGAGGTCCTGAGGCTCTCCCTAACAGAGGCCCTGATAATGTCTTTAATGAAGACCCTCAGGCTGATCCCACAGAGGCCCTTCTGCTGCTCCTAAGTCATGCCCTGACACTTTCCCTAACTCAGATCCTAAAGATAGGCCTCACTTAGGCACTTGGGCTGTGCCTTACTTAGGCTCTGATGCTGTCCTTATATGAAGCCAGGGCAGTGGTCGTGATTTAGGGCCTGACTCTGGTCCTAAGTCAGGCCCCGATGCTCTCAATAACTAAGGTTTTAACGCTTTCTCTTGGTCGTTTCCTGACACTATCCCTGGCCCGGAACCTGACTCTGTCCCAAGCTCATGTCCTGCATCTTATCCTAAATGAAACCCTAACACTCTCCGTAACTAGGGCCCTGAATAATCCTGCCTAAGGCCTTGACACGACTTCTCACTAAGGCCCGGAACCTGACATTGTCCCTAGAAAAGGCCCTGACTATACCTAACAAAGGCTATAATGCTAGTCCTAACTCAGGCCCTGACACTGTTTCTAACTAAAGCCCAGCTGCCGCCAATATCTAAAATCCTGATACTATCCTGAGTTAATATCCTGACCCAGGTCTTACCAAGGTCCTGAAACTGACTAAAAGTAAGCCTTGATGCTGTCCATAAATAAGGCCCTGAGGCTCTCCCTAACAGAGACCCTGATAATGTCTTTAATGAAGAACCTGACACTGATCCCACAGAGGCCCTTCTGCTGCTCCTAAGTCATGCCCTGACAGTGTCCCGAACTCAGGCCCTAAAGATAAGCCTCACTTAGGCCCTTTGGCTGTACCTTCCTTATGCTCTGACGCTGTCTGTATAGGAAGCCCTGGCAGTGGTCCTGATTTAGGCCCTCACGCTGGTCCGAAGTAAGGCCCTGATGCTCTCAATAACGAAGGTCTTCACGGTTTTCCTGGGTCATTTCGCGACGCTATCCCTGGCCCGGAACCTGACTCTGTCCCAAGCTCATGTCCTGCATCTTATCCTAAATGAAACCCTAGTACTCTCCCTAACTAAGCCCCGACTAAACCTAACAAAGGCCTTCACACTATCTGTCACCAACACCCAGAATCTATCCCTAATGGTCCCTGCTGCAATCAATAACTAAAATCCGGACACTGTCCTGAGCTATTACCCTGACTCATTTCTATCCACTGTCCTGATACTTTCCAAAAGAAAGCCTGTTGCAGTCCTTAAGTGAAGACCTGAGGCTGTGCCTAACTCAAGCCCTGAAACTTTCCCTAACTGAGGCCTTGATTCTGTGACTAACACAGGCCCTGCTCATGTCTTTCACTATGACCCGAATGCTGACCCAGCAAAGGCCCTGATGCTGTTCCTACGTCATGCCCTGACTGAATCTCCAGCTAGTGGGCTGGCACTAGGCCTCACTCAGGCCTAGACGTTCTCCCTAAGTCAGGCTCTGATGCTGTCCCTACCCGAAGCCCTGACACAGGTCCTAAATTAGGCCCCGATTCTCTAAGTAACTAAGGTCTTGACACCAACCCAGGTCATTGGCTGACACTATCCCTGGCTCGGATCATGAGTCTGTCCCAAGGTAATGTCCTGCATCTTATCCTAATTGAAACCCTAATACTCTCCCTAAGTAAGGCGCTCACGGATCCTAACTAAGACTTTCACCTTATCTCTCATTAAGGCCCAGAATTGGTCCCTGACATGGGCCGTGCTCCAGTCAATAATGAAAATCCCGACACTATCCTGAGCTAATATCCTGACACATTTCTATCCACGGACCTGACACAGTCCCAAGAAAGGCCTGTCGCTGTCCTTAAATGAAGACGAGAGGCTGTGCCTAACTCAGACCCTGAAGCTTTCCCTAACGGAGGCCTCGATTCTCTGACTCACTCAGGCCCTGCTCATATCTTTAACTATGACCCGAATGCTGACCCAACAAAGGCCCTGATGCTGCTTCGACGTCATGCCCTGACACTGTCTCCAGCTAGGGGCCTGAAGCTGGGCCTCACTCAGGCTCTGTTTCTTGCCCAATTCCGGCCCTGATGCTGGTCCTAAATAAGGCCCTCAGGTTCTCAGTAACTAAGGTCTTGACACTATCCCGAGGTCATTTGCTGACACAATCCCTAGACTTTACCCTAACCCTGTCCCTAGCTAATGTCCTGCCTCTTATGCTAACTGAAGCCCTTATGCTGTGCCCATGTCAGGACCTGAATTGAGTCCCCATGCCGTGACACTGTCCCTAACTAAGGCCTGGATGTTAGGCCTAACTCACAGCCTGACACTGTCCCTAACTAAGTCCCTGATGCCATCAATATCTAAAGTCCTCACACTATCCTCAGCTAATTTACTATCCCATCTCTTACTAAGGTCCTGAAAATGTCGCTAAGTAAGCCGTGACGCTGTCCCTAACAGAAGGCCTGCTCATGTCTTTAACGAAGACCATAATGCTGATCCAACAACGGCACTGATGCTGCTCCTGTGTCACGCCCTGACAGTGTCCCCACCTACAGGAATGACGCTAGGCCTCACTCAGGCCCTGTCGCTCGCCCGAAGCCAGTCCGTGATGCTATTTTTACACGAAGCCCTAACATTGCTTCTAAAGAAGGCCCTGATGCTCTCAGTAACTAAGGTCTTGACACTATCTCTCACTAAGGCCTGGAATCTGTCCCTAACATGGGTCCTGCTGCAATCAATAACTAAAATCCGGACACTATCCTGAGCTAATATGCTGACACATTTCTATCCAAGGTTCTGACACTGTCCCAAAGAGAGCCCTGTCGCTCTCCTTAACTGAAGACGTGAGGCTGTGCCTAACTCAGGCCCTGAAGCTTTCCTTAACCCAGGCCTTGATTCTGTGACTCACTCAAGCCCTGCTCATGTCTTTCACTATGACCCGAATGCTGACTCCACAAACGCCCTGATGCTGCTCCTAAGTCATGCCCTGACAGTGTCTGCGTCTAGGGGCCTGATGCTAGGCCTCACTCAGGCCCTCACTTTCTCCCTATACCAGGCTCTGACACTGTCCCTACCCGAAGCCCTGGCACAGATCCTAAATTAGGCCCTGATTCTATAAGTAACTAAGGGCTTGATTCCAAACCTAGGTCATTACCTGACACTAGCCCTAGACCTGAACGTAAACTTCTCTTTTGCTAATGTTAAATTTAGCTAAAGAGATTCTTTAGGATGAAATTCTTTCATCTTCTGAATAGAGTTTTCTGAAAAAAATAATGTTTAAACTCTTACTGAACTTAAACAAAATGTACTCAACTTCTGTGGAATATTCCTTTATACCAGCCTGCCTGGTTTACTTCTGCATTTGCCTGTGTTGGCTTTCAGGGTGCTTGTAGGAATACCTCCTCTTATGCTAACGAACTAACTCTTATTATGCTAAATCCCTGATGTTTTCCCTAGTTAAATTCAGGAAACTCCTCCCAAGGCTGTGAACCCCTCCCAAACTGAGGCCTGGAGGCTCATCCTAGCTCAGGCCCTGACACAACTCCTAGCTCAGTCCCTGACACTATACCTAACAAAGGCTATAATGCTAGTCCTAACTCAGGCCCTGACACTGTTTCTAACTACAGCCCAGCTGCCGCCAATATCTAAAATCCTGATACTATCCTGAGTTAATATCCTGACCCAGGTCTTACCAAGGTCCTGAAACTGACCCAAAGTAAGCCTTGATGCTGTCCATAAATGAGGCCCTGAGGCTCTCCCTAACACAGGCCCTGATCATGTCTTTAATGAAGAACCTGAGGCTGATCCCACAGAGGCCCTTCTGCTGCTCCTAAGTCATGCCCTGACAGTGTCCCGAACTCAGGCCCTAAAGATAAGCCTCACTTAGGCCCTTTGGCTGTACCTTCCTTATGCTCTGACGCTGTCTGTATAGGAAGCCCTGGCAGTGGTCCTGATTTAGGCCCTCACGCTGGTCCTAAGTAAGGCCCTGAGGCTCTCAATAACGAAGGTCTTCACGCTTTTCCTGGGTCATTTCGTGACGCTATCCCTGGCCCGGAACCTGACTCTGTCCCAAGCTCATGTCCTGCATCTTATCCTAAATGAAACCCTAATAGTATCCCTAACTAAGCCCTGACCAATCCGAACAAAGGCCTTGACACTATCTCTCACTAAAGCCCGGAATCTGTCCCTAACATGGCACCTGTTGCAATCAATAACTAAAATCCGGACACTGTCCTGAGGTAATTTCCTGACACATTTCTATGCACGATCCTGACACTGTCCCAAACCTGTCGGTGTCTTTAAGTGAAGACCTGACACTGTGCCTAACTCAGGCCCTGAAGCTTTCCCTAAGTGAGGCCTTGATTCTGTGACTCACTCAAGGCCTGCTCATGTCTTTCACTATGACCTTTCGCTGACCCAACCAAGGTGTTTCTGCTGCTCCTAAGTCGTACCCTGACTGTGTCTGCAGCTAGGGGGCTGACGCTAGGCCTCACTCAGGCCTTGACGTTCTCCATAAGTCAGGTCTGAATCTGTCCCTACCGAAAATCTTGACGCAGGTCCTAAATTTTAGGCCTTGATTCTCTAAGTAACTAAGGTCTTGACACCAAATCCAGGTCATTAACTGACACTACCCCTAGACCTTAATCTAATCTTGACTTTAGCTAATGTCAAGTTTAGGGAAAGAGATTCTTTACGATGAAATTCTTTCATCATATGAATATTGGTTTCTTAAAACAATAATTTTTAAACTCTTGTTAACCTTAAACAAAGTGTACTCAACTGCTGTGGAATATTCCTTCATAGCAGCGTGCATGGTTCACTTTTACATTCTTGTGTGTTGGCCTTCAGGGTTCTTGCAGGAATGGCTCCTCTTATGCTAACTAAATCATCCCTGATGCTGAACATAAATAAGGCGCTGAAATTACTCCCGATGCTGTGAACCGCTCCCTAACTACGGCCTGGAGACTCGTGCTAACCCAGGCGCTGACACTGTCCCTAACCAAGACCCTGACATTACACGTAACTCGGACCCTGACACTACTCCTAGCTCACTCCCTGACACTATACCTAACAAAGGCCATAATGATATTCCTAACTCAGACCCTGACACTGACTCTAACTAAGGCCCTACTGCCGCCAATATCTAAAGTCCTGATACTATCCTGAGTTAATATCCTGACCCAGGTCTTACCAAGGTCCTGAAACTGACCCAAAGTAAGCCTTGATGCTGTCCGAAAATGAGGTCCTGAGGCTCTCCCTAACAGAGGCCCTGATAATGTCTTTAATGAAGACCCTCAGGCTGATCCCACAGAGGCCCTTCTGCTGCTCCTAAGTCATGCCCTGACACTTTCCCTAACTCAGATCCTAAAGATAGGCCTCACTTAGGCACTTGGGCTGTACCTTACTTAGGCTCTGATGCTGTCCTTATATGAAGCCAGGGCAGTGGTCGTGATTTAGGGCCTGACTCTGGTCCTAAGTCAGGCCCCGATGCTCTCAATAACTAAGGTTTTAACGCTTTCTCTTGGTCGTTTCCTGACACTATCCCTGGCCCGGAACCTGACTCTGTCCCAAGCTCATGTCCTGCATCTTATCCTAAATGAAACCCTAACACTCTCCGTAACTAGGGCCCTGAATAATCCTGCCTAAGGCCTTGACACGACTTCTCACTAAGGCCCGGAACCTGACATTGTCCCTAGAAAAGGCCCTGACTATACCTAACAAAGGCTATAATGCTAGTCCTAACTCAGGCCCTGACACTGTTTCTAACTAAAGCCCAGCTGCCGCCAATATCTAAAATCCTGATATTATCCTGACCCAGGTCTTACCAAGGTCCTGAAACTGACCCAAAGTAAGCCTTGATGGTGTCTGAAAATGAGGCCCTGAGGCTCTCCCTAACAGAGGCCCTGAGAATGTCTTTAGTGAAGACCCTCACGCTGATCCCACAGAGGCCCTTCTGCTGCTCCTAAGTCATGCCCTGACAGTGTCCCGAACTCAGGCCCTAAAGATAAGCCTCACTTAGGCCCTTTGGCTGTACCTTCCTTATGCTCTGACGCTGTCTGTATAGGAAGCCCTGGCAGTGGTCCTGATTTAGACCCTCACGCTGGTCCGAAGTAAGGCCCTGAGGCTCTCAATAACGAAGGTCTTCACACTTTTCCTGGGTCATTTCGTGACGCTATCCCTGGCCTGGAACCTGACTCTGTCCCAAGCTCATGGCCTGCATCTTATCCTAAATGAAACCCTAATAGTATCCCTAACTAAGCCCTGACTAATCCGAACAAAGGCCTTGACACTATCTCTCACTAAAGCCCGGAATCTGTCCCTAACATGGGACCTGTTGCAATCAATAACTAAAATCCGGACACTGTCCTGAGCTAATATCCTGACTCATTTCTATCCACTGTTCTGATACTTTCCAAAAGAAAGCCTGTTGCCGTCCTTAAGTGAAGACCTGAGGCTGTGCCTAACTCAGGCCCTGAAGCTTTCCCTGACTGAGGCCTTGATTCTGTGACTAACACAGGCCCTGTTCATGTCTTTCACTATGACCTGCATGCTGACCCCACAAAGGCCCTGATGCTGTTCCTACGTCATGCCCTGACTGTGTCTCCAGAAGGTGGGCTGGCACTAGGCCTCACTCAGGCCTAGACGTTCTCCCTAAGTCAGGCTCTGACGCTGTCCCTACCCGAAGCCCTGACACAGGTCCTAAATTAGGCCCTGATTCTCTAAATAACTAAGGTCTTGACACCAACCCAGGTCATTTTCTGACACTATCCCTGGCTCGGATCATGAGTCTGTCCCAAGCTCATGTCCTACATCTTATCCTAAATGAAACCCTAATAGTATCCCTAACTAAGCCCTGACCAATCCGAACAAAGGCCTTGACACTATCTCTCACTAAAGCCCGGAATCTGTCCCTAACATGGCACCTGTTGCAATCAATAACTAAAATCCGGACACTGTCCTGAGGTAATTTCCTGACACATTTCTATGCACGATCCTGACACTGTCCCAAACCGGTCGGTGTCTGTAAGTGAAGACCTGACGCTGTGCCTAACTCAGGCCCTGAAGCTTTCCCTAAGTGAGGCCTTGATTCTGTGACTCACTCAAGGCCTGCTCATGTCTTTCACTATGACCTTTCGCTGACCCAACCAAGGTGTTTCTGCTGCTCCTAAGTCGTACCCTGACTGTGTCTGCAGCTAGGGGGCTGACGCTAGGCCTCACTCAGGCCCTGACGTTCTCCATAAGTCAGGTCTGACGCTGTCCCTACCGAAAATCTTGACGCAGGTCCTAAATTTTAGGCCTTGATTCTCTAAGTAACTAAGGTCTTGACACCAAATCTAGGTCATTAACTGACACTACCCCTAGACCTTAATCTAATCTTGACTTTAGCTAATGTCAAGTTTAGGGAAAGAGATTCTTTACGATGAAATTCTTTCATCATATGAATATTGGTTTCTTAAAACAATAATTTTTAAACTCTTGTTAACCTTAAACAAAGTGTACTCAACTGCTGTGGAATAGTCCTTCATAGCAGCGTGCATGGTTTACTTTTACATTCTTGTGTGTTGGCCTTCAGTGTTCTTGCAGGAATGGCTCCTCTTATGCTAACTAAATCATCCCTGATGCTGAACATAAATAAGGCGCTGAAATTACTCCCGATGCTCTGAACCTGTCCCTAACTACGGCCTGGAGACTCGTGCTAAACCAGGCCCTGACACTGTCCCAAACCAAGACCCTGACATTACACGTAACTCGGACCCTGACACTACTCCTAGCTCAGTCCCTGACACTATTACCTAACAAAGCCCATAATGATATTCCTAACTCAGACCCTGACACTGACTCTAACCTAAGGCCCTACTGCCGCCAATATCTAAAGTCCTGATGCTATCCTGAGTTAATATCCTGACCCAGGTCTTACCAAGGTCCTGAAACTGACCCAAAGTAAGCCTTGATGCTGTCCATAAATGAGGCCCTGAGGCTCTCCCTAACAGAGGCCCTGAGAATGTCTTTAGTGAAGACCCTCACGCTGATCCCACAGAGGCCCTTCTGCTGCTCCTATGTCATGCCCTGACAGTGTCCCGAACTCAGGCCCTAAACATAAGCCTCACTTAGGCCCTTTGGCTGTACCTTCCTTATGCTCTGACGCTGTCTGTATAGGAAGCCCTGGCAGTGGTCCTGATTTAGGCCCTCACGCTGGTCCTAAGTAAGGCCCTGAGGCTCTCAATAACGAAGGTCTTCACGCTTTTCCTGGGTCATTTCGTGACGCTATCCCTGGCCCGGAACCTGACTCTGTCCCAAGCTCATGTCCTGCATCTTATCCTAAATGAAACCCTAATACTCTCCCTAACTAAGCCCTGACGAAACCTAACAAAGGCCTTCACACTATCTCTCACGAGCGCCCGGAATCTGTCCCTAATGGTCCCTGCTGCAATTAATAACTAAAAAAAGGACACTGTCCTGAGCTAATATCCTGACACATTTCTAGCCACTGTCCTGATACTTTCCAAAAGAAAGCCTGTTGCCGTCCTTAAGTGAAGACCTGAGGCTGTTCCTAACTCAGGCCCTGAAGCTTTCCCTAACTGAGGCCTTGATTCTGTGACTAACACAGGCCCTGTTCATGTCTTTCACTATGACCTGCATGCTGACCCCACAAAGGCCCTGATGCTGTTCCTACGTCATGCCCTGACTGTGTCTCCAGCAGGTGGGCTGGCACTAGGCCTCACTCAGGCCTAGACGTTCTCCCTAAGTCAGGCTCTGACGATGTCCCTACCCGAAGCCCTGACACAGGTCCTAAATTAGGCCCTGATTCTCTAAATAACTAAGGTCTTGACACCAACCCAGGTCATTTTCTGACACTATCCCTGGCTCGGATCATGACTCTGTCCCAAGGTAATGTCCTGCATCTTATCCTAATTGAAACCTTAATACTCTCCCTAACTAAGGCCGGGACTAATCCTAATTAAGGCATTGACCCTATCTCTCACTAAGGCCCAGAATCTATCCCTAACATGGGCCCTGCTGCAATCAATAATGAAAATCCGGACACTATCCTGAGCTAATATGCTGACACATTTCTATCCACGGACCTGACACAGTCCCAAAGAAAGGCCTGTCGCTGTCCTTAAATGAAGACCTGAGGCTGTGCCTAACTCAGGCCCTGAAGCTTTCCCTAACGGAGGCCTCGATTCTCTGACTCACTCAGGCCCTGCTCATGTCCTTAACTATGACCCGAATGCTGACCCAACAAAGGCCCGGATGCTGCTTCGACGTCATGCCCTGACACTGTCTCCAGCTAGGGGCCTGAAGCTGGGCCTCACTCAGGCCCTGTTTCTTGCCCAATTCCGGCCCTGATGCTGGTCCTAAATAAGGCCCTCAGGTTCTCAGTAACTAAGGTCTTGACACTATCCCGAGGTCATTTGCTGACACAATCCCTAGACTTTACCCTAACCCTGTCCCTAGCTAATGTCCTGCCTCTTATGCTAACTGAAGCCCTTATGCTGTGCCCATGTCAGGACCTGAATTGAGTCCCCATGCCCTGACACTGTCCCTAACTAAGGCCTGGATGTTAGGCCTAACTCAAGGCCTGACACTGTCCCTAACTAAGGCCCTGATGCCATCAATATCTAAAGTCCTCACACTATCCTCAGCTAATTTACTATCCCATCTCTTACTAAGGTCCTGAAAATGTCGCTAAGTAAGCCGTGACGCTGTCCCTAACAGAAGGCCTGCTCATGTCTTTAACGAAGACCATAATGCTGATCCAACAACGGCACTGATGCTGCTCCTGTGTCACGCCCTGACAGTGTCCCCACCTACAGGAATGACGCTAGGCCTCACTCAGGCCCTGTCCCTCACCCCAAGCCAGTCCGGGATGCGATTTTTACATGAAGCCCTAACATTGCTTCTAAAGAAGGCCCTGATGCTCTCAGTAACTAAGGTCTTGACACTATCTCTCACTAAGGCCTGGAATCTGTCCCTAACATGGGTCCTGCTGCAATCAATAACTAAAATCCGGACACTATCCTGAGCTAATATGCTGACACATTTCTATCCAAGGTTCTGACACTGTCCCAAAGAGAGCCCTGTCGCTCTCCTTAACTGAAGACGTGAGGCTGTGCCTAACTCAGGCCCTGAAGCTTTCCTTAACCCAGGCCTTGATTCTGTGACTCACTCAAGCCCTGCTCATGTCTTTCACTATGACCCGAATGCTGACTCCACAAACGCCCTGATGCTGCTCCTAAGTCATGCCCTGACAGTGTCTGCGTCTAGGGGCCTGATGCTAGGCCTCACTCAGGCCCTCACTTTCTCCCTATACCAGGCTCTGACACTGTCCCTACCCGAAGCCCTGGCACAGATCCTAAATTAGGCCCTGATTCTATAAGTAACTAAGGGCTTGATTCCAAACCTAGGTCATTACCTGACACTAGCCCTAGACCTGAACGTAAACTTCTCTTTTGCTAATGTTAAATTTAGCTAAAGAGATTCTTTAGGATGAAATTCTTTCATCTTCTGAATAGAGTTTTCTGAAAAAAATAATGTTTAAACTCTTACTGAACTTAAACAAAATGTACTCAACTTCTGTGGAATATTCCTTTATACCAGCCTGCCTGGTTTACTTCTGCATTTGCCTGTGTTGGCTTTCAGGGTGCTTGTAGGAATACCTCCTCTTATGCTAACGAACTAACTCTTATTATGCTAAATCCCTGATGTTTTCCCTAGTTAAATTCAGGAAACTCCTCCCAAGGCTGTGAACCCCTCCCAAACTGAGGCCTGGAGGCTCATCCTAGCTCAGGCCCTGACACAACTCCTAGCTCAGTCCCTGACACTATACCTAACAAAGGCTATAATGCTAGTCCTAACTCAGGCCCTGACACTGTTTCTAACTACAGCCCAGCTGCCGCCAATATCTAAAATCCTGATACTATCCTGAGTTAATATCCTGACCCAGGTCTTACCAAGGTCCTGAAACTGACCCAAAGTAAGCCTTGATGCTGTCCATAAATGAGGCCCTGAGGCTCTCCCTAACAGAGGCCCTGATAATGTCTTTAATGAAGAACCTGAGGCTGATCCCACAGAGGCCCTTCTGCTGCTCCTAAGTCATGCCCTGACAGTGTCCCGAACTCAGGCCCTAAAGATAAGCCTCACTTAGGCCCTTTGGCTGTACCTTCCTTATGCTCTGACGCTGTCTGTATAGGAAGCCCTGGCAGTGGTCCTGATTTAGGCCCTCACGCTGGTCCTAAGTAAGGCCCTGAGGCTCTCAATAACGAAGGTCTTCACGCTTTTCCTGGGTCATTTCGTGACGCTATCCCTGGCCCGGAACCTGACTCTGTCCCAAGCTCATGTCCTGCATCTTATCCTAAATGAAACCCTAATAGTATCCCTAACTAAGCCCTGACCAATCCGAACAAAGGCCTTGACACTATCTCTCACTAAAGCCCGGAATCTGTCCCTAACATGGCACCTGTTGCAATCAATAACTAAAATCCGGACACTGTCCTGAGGTAATTTCCTGACACATTTCTATGCACGATCCTGACACTGTCCCAAACCTGTCGGTGTCTTTAAGTGAAGACCTGACACTGTGCCTAACTCAGGCCCTGAAGCTTTCCTTAAGTGAGGCCTTGATTCTGTGACTCACTCAAGGCCTGCTCATGTCTTTCACTATGACCTTTCGCTGACCCAACCAAGGTGTTTCTGCTGCTCCTAAGTCGTACCCTGACTGTGTCTGCAGCTAGGGGGCTGACGCTAGGCCTCACTCAGGCCTTGACGTTCTCCATAAGTCAGGTCTGAATCTGTCCCTACCGAAAATCTTGACGCAGGTCCTAAATTTTAGGCCTTGATTCTCTAAGTAACTAAGGTCTTGACACCAAATCTAGGTCATTAACTGACACTACCCCTAGACCTTAATCTAATCTTGACTTTAGCTAATGTCAAGTTTAGGGAAAGAGATTCTTTACGATGAAATTCTTTCATCATATGAATATTGGTTTCTTAAAACAATAATTTTTAAACTCTTGTTAACCTTAAACAAAGTGTACTCAACTGCTGTGGAATAGTCCTTCATAGCAGCGTGCATGGTTTACTTTTACATTCTTGTGTGTTGGCCTTCAGTGTTCTTGCAGGAATGGCTCCTCTTATGCTAACTAAGTCATCCCTGATGCTGAACATAAATAAGGCGCTGAAATTACTCCCGATGCTCTGAACCTGTCCCTAACTACGGCCTGGAGACTCGTGCTAAACCAGGCCCTGACACTGTCCCAAACCAAGACCCTGACATTACACGTAACTCGGACCCCGACACTACTCCTAGCTCAGTCCCTGACACTATTACCTAACAAAGCCCATAATGATATTCCTAACTCAGACCCTGACACTGACTCTAACTAAGGCCCTACTGCCGCCAATATCTAAAGTCCTGATGCTATCCTGAGTTAATATCCTGACCCAGGTCTTACCAAGGTCCTGAAACTGACCCAAAGTAAGCCGTGATGCTGTCTGAAAATGAGGCCCTGAGGCTCTCCCTAACAGAGGCCCTGAGAATGTCTTTAGTGAAGACCCTCACGCTGATCCCACAGAGGCCCTTCTGCTGCTCCTATGTCATGCCCTGACAGTGTCCCGAACTCAGGCCCTAAACATAAGCCTCACTTAGGCCCTTTGGCTGTACCTTCCTTATGCTCTGACGCTGTCTGTATAGGAAGCCCTGGCAGTGGTCCTGATTTAGACCCTCACGGTGGTCCTAAGTAAGGCCCTGAGGCTCTCAATAACGAAGGTCTTCACGCTTTTCCTGGGTCATTTCGTGACGCTATCCCTGGCCCGGAACCTGACTCTGTCCCAAGCTCATGTCCTGCATCTTATCCTAAATGAAACCCTAATAGTATCCCTAACTAAGCCCTGACCAATCCGAACAAAGGCCTTGACACTATATCTCACTAAAGCCCGGAATCTGTCCCTAACATGGCACCTGTTGCAATCAATAACTAAAATCCGGACACTGTCCTGAGATAATTTCCTGACACATTTCTATGCACGATCCTGACACTGTCCCAAACCTGTCGGTGTCTTTAAGTGAAGACCTGACACTGTGCCTAACTCAGGCCCTGAAGCTTTCCCTAAGGGAGGCCTTGATTCTGTGACTCACTCAAGGCCTGCTCATGTCTTTCACTATGACCTTTCGCTGACCCAACCAAGGTGTTTATGCTGCTCCTAAGTCGTACCCTGACTGTGTCTGCAGCTAGGGGGCTGACGCTAGGCCTCACTCAGGCCTTGAAGTTCTCCATAAGTCAGGTCTGAATCTGTCCCTACCGAAAATCTTGACGCAGGTCCTAAATTTTAGGCCTTGATTCTCTAAGTAACTAAGGTCTTGACACCAAATCCAGGTCATTAACTGACACTACCCCTAGACCTTAATCTAATCTTGACTTTAGCTAATGTCAAGTTTAGGGAAAGAGATTCTTTACGATGAAATTCTTTCATCATATGAATATTGGTTTCTTAAAACAATAATTTTTAAACTCTTGTTAACCTTAAACAAAGTGTACTCAACTGCTGTGGAATATTCCTTCATAGCAGCCTGCATGGTTCACTCTTACATTCTTGTGTGTTGGCCTTCAGGGTTCTTGCAGGAATGGTTCCTCTTATGCTAACTAAATCATCCCTGATGCTGAACATAAATAAGGCGCTGAAATTACTCCCGATGCTGTGAACCGCTCCCTAACTACGGCCTGGAGACTCCTGCTAACCCAGGCGCTGACACTGTCCCTAACCAAGACCCTGACATTACACGTAACTCGGACCCTGACACTACTCCTAGCTCACTCCCTGACACTATACCTGACAAAGGCCATAATGATATTCCTAACTCAGACCCTGACACTGACTCTAACTAAGGCCCTATTGCCGCCAATATCTAAAGTCCTGATACTATCCTGAGTTAATATCCTGACCCAGGTCTTACCAAGGTCCTGAAACTGACCCAAAGTAAGCCTTGATGCTGTCCGAAAATGAGGTCCTGAGGCTCTCCCTAACAGAGGCCCTGATAATGTCTTTAATGAAGACCCTCAGGCTGATCCCACAGAGGCCCTTCTGCTGCTCCTAAGTCATGCCCTGACACTTTCCCTAACTCAGATCCTAAAGATAGGCCTCACTTAGGCACTTGGGCTGTGCCTTACTTAGGCTCTGATGCTGTCCTTATATGAAGCCAGGGCAGTGGTCGTGATTTAGGGCCTGACTCTGGTCCTAAGTCAGGCCCCGATGCTCTCAATAACTAAGGTTTTAACGCTTTCTCTTGGTCGTTTCCTGACACTATCCCTGGCCCGGAACCTGATTCTGTCCCAAGCTCATGTCCTGCATCTTATCCTAAATGAAACCCTAACACTCTCCGTAACTAGGGCCCTGAATAATCCTGCCTAAGGCCTTGACACGACTTCTCACTAAGGCCCGGAACCTGACATTGTCCCTAGAAAAGGCCCTGACTATACCTAACAAAGGCTATAATGCTAGTCCTAACTCAGGCCCTGACACTGTTTCTAACTAAAGCCCAGCTGCCGCCAATATCTAAAATCCTGATACTATCCTGAGTTAATATCCTGACCCAGGTCTTACCAAGGTCCTGAAACTGACTAAAAGTAAGCCTTGATGCTGTCCATAAATAAGGCCCTGAGGCTCTCCCTAACAGAGACCCTGATAATGTCTTTAATGAAGAACCTGACACTGATCCCACAGAGGCCCTTCTGCTGCTCCTAAGTCATGCCCTGACAGTGTCCCGAACTCAGGCCCTAAAGATAAGCCTCACTTAGGCCCTTTGGCTGTACCTTCCTTATGCTCTGACGCTGTCTGTATAGGAAGCCCTGGCAGTGGTCCTGATTTAGGCCCTCACGCTGGTCCGAAGTAAGGCCCTGATGCTCTCAATAACGAAGGTCTTCACGGTTTTCCTGGGTCATTTCGCGACGCTATCCCTGGCCCGGAACCTGACTCTGTCCCAAGCTCATGTCCTGCATCTTATCCTAAATGAAACCCTAGTACTCTCCCTAACTAAGCCCCGACTAAACCTAACAAAGGCCTTCACACTATCTGTCACCAACACCCAGAATCTATCCCTAATGGTCCCTGCTGCAATCAATAACTAAAATCCGGACACTGTCCTGAGCTATTACCCTGACTCATTTCTATCCACTGTCCTGATACTTTCCAAAAGAAAGCCTGTTGCAGTCCTTAAGTGAAGACCTGAGGCTGTGCCTAACTCAAGCCCTGAAACTTTCCCTAACTGAGGCCTTGATTCTGTGACTAACACAGGCCCTGCTCATGTCTTTCACTATGACCCGAATGCTGACCCAGCAAAGGCCCTGATGCTGTTCCTACGTCATGCCCTGACTGAATCTCCAGCTAGTGGGCTGGCACTAGGCCTCACTCAGGCCTAGACGTTCTCCCTAAGTCAGGCTCTGATGCTGTCCCTACCCGAAGCCCTGACACAGGTCCTAAATTAGGCCCCGATTCTCTAAGTAACTAAGGTCTTGACACCAACCCAGGTCATTGGCTGACACTATCCCTGGCTCGGATCATGAGTCTGTCCCAAGGTAATGTCCTGCATCTTATCCTAATTGAAACCCTAATACTCTCCCTAAGTAAGGCGCTCACGGATCCTAACTAAGACTTTCACCTTATCTCTCATTAAGGCCCAGAATTGGTCCCTGACATGGGCCGTGCTCCAGTCAATAATGAAAATCCCGACACTATCCTGAGCTAATATCCTGACACATTTCTATCCACGGACCTGACACAGTCCCAAGAAAGGCCTGTCGCTGTCCTTAAATGAAGACGAGAGGCTGTGCCTAACTCAGACCCTGAAGCTTTCCCTAACGGAGGCCTCGATTCTCTGACTCACTCAGGCCCTGCTCATATCTTTAACTATGACCCGAATGCTGACCCAACAAAGGCCCTGATGCTGCTTCGACGTCATGCCCTGACACTGTCTCCAGCTAGGGGCCTGAAGCTGGGCCTCACTCAGGCTCTGTTTCTTGCCCAATTCCGGCCCTGATGCTGGTCCTAAATAAGGCCCTCAGGTTCTCAGTAACTAAGGTCTTGACACTATCCCGAGGTCATTTGCTGACACAATCCCTAGACTTTACCCTAACCCTGTCCCTAGCTAATGTCCTGCCTCTTATGCTAACTGAAGCCCTTATGCTGTGCCCATGTCAGGACCTGAATTGAGTCCCCATGCCGTGACACTGTCCCTAACTAAGGCCTGGATGTTAGGCCTAACTCACAGCCTGACACTGTCCCTAACTAAGTCCCTGATGCCATCAATATCTAAAGTCCTCACACTATCCTCAGCTAATTTACTATCCCATCTCTTACTAAGGTCCTGAAAATATCGCTAAGTAAGCCGTGACGCTGTCCCTAACAGAAGGCCTGCTCATGTCTTTAACGAAGACCATAATGCTGATCCAACAACGGCACTGATGCTGCTCCTGTGTCACGCCCTGACAGTGTCCCCACCTACAGGAATGACGCTAGGCCTCACTCAGGCCCTGTCGCTCGCCCGAAGCCAGTCCGTGATGCTATTTTTACACGAAGCCCTAACATTGCTTCTAAAGAAGGCCCTGATGCTCTCAGTAACTAAGGTCTTGACACTATCTCTCACTAAGGCCTGGAATCTGTCCCTAACATGGGTCCTGCTGCAATCAATAACTAAAATCCGGACACTATCCTGAGCTAATATGCTGACACATTTCTATCCAAGGTTCTGACACTGTCCCAAAGAGAGCCCTGTCGCTCTCCTTAACTGAAGACGTGAGGCTGTGCCTAACTCAGGCCCTGAAGCTTTCCTTAACCCAGGCCTTGATTCTGTGACTCACTCAAGCCCTGCTCATGTCTTTCACTATGACCCGAATGCTGACTCCACAAACGCCCTGATGCTGCTCCTAAGTCATGCCCTGACAGTGTCTGCGTCTAGGGGCCTGATGCTAGGCCTCACTCAGGCCCTCACTTTCTCCCTATACCAGGCTCTGACACTGTCCCTACCCGAAGCCCTGGCACAGATCCTAAATTAGGCCCTGATTCTATAAGTAACTAAGGGCTTGATTCCAAACCTAGGTCATTACCTGACACTAGCCCTAGACCTGAACGTAAACTTCTCTTTTGCTAATGTTAAATTTAGCTAAAGAGATTCTTTAGGATGAAATTCTTTCATCTTCTGAATAGAGTTTTCTGAAAAAAATAATGTTTAAACTCTTACTGAACTTAAACAAAATGTACTCAACTTCTGTGGAATATTCCTTTATACCAGCCTGCCTGGTTTACTTCTGCATTTGCCTGTGTTGGCTTTCAGGGTGCTTGTAGGAATACCTCCTCTTATGCTAACGAACTAACTCTTATTATGCTAAATCCCTGATGTTTTCCCTAGTTAAATTCAGGAAACTCCTCCCAAGGCTGTGAACCCCTCCCAAACTGAGGCCTGGAGGCTCATCCTAGCTCAGGCCCTGACACTATACCTAACAAAGGCTATAATGCTAGTCCTAACTCAGGCCCTGACACTGTTTCTAACTACAGCCCAGCTGCCGCCAATATCTAAAATCCTGATACTATCCTGAGTTAATATCCTGACCCAGGTCTTACCAAGGTCCTGAAACTGACCCAAAGTAAGCCTTGATGCTGTCCATAAATGAGGCCCTGAGGCTCTCCCTAACAGAGGCCCTGATAATGTCTTTAATGAAGAACCTGAGGCTGATCCCACAGAGGCCCTTCTGCTGCTCCTAAGTCATGCCCTGACAGTGTCCCGAACTCAGGCCCTAAAGATAAGCCTCACTTAGGCCCTTTGGCTGTACCTTCCTTATGCTCTGACGCTGTCTGTATAGGAAGCCCTGGCAGTGGTCCTGATTTAGGCCCTCACGCTGGTCCTAAGTAAGGCCCTGAGGCTCTCAATAACGAAGGTCTTCACGCTTTTCCTGGGTTATTTCGTGACGCTATCCCTGGCCCGGAACCTGACTCTGTCCCAAGCTCATGTCCTGCATCTTATCCTAAATGAAACCCTAATAGTATCCCTAACTAAGCCCTGACCAATCCGAACAAAGGCCTTGACACTATCTCTCACTAAAGCCCGGAATCTGTCCCTAACATGGCACCTGTTGCAATCAATAACTAAAATCCGGACACTGTCCTGAGGTAATTTCCTGACACATTTCTATGCACGATCCTGACACTGTCCCAAACCTGTCGGTGTCTTTAAGTGAAGACCTGACACTGTGCCTAACTCAGGCCCTGAAGCTTTCCCTAAGTGAGGCCTTGATTCTGTGACTCACTCAAGGCCTGCTCATGTCTTTCACTATGACCTTTCGCTGACCCAACCAAGGTGTTTCTGCTGCTCCTAAGTCGTACCCTGACTGTGTCTGCAGCTAGGGGGCTGACGCTAGGCCTCACTCAGGCCTTGACGTTCTCCATAAGTCAGGTCTGAATCTGTCCCTACCGAAAATCTTGACGCAGGTCCTAAATTTTAGGCCTTGATTCTCTAAGTAACTAAGGTCTTGACACCAAATCCAGGTCATTAACTGACACTACCCCTAGACCTTAATCTAATCTTGACTTTAGCTAATGTCAAGTTTAGGGAAAGAGATTCTTTACGATGAAATTCTTTCATCATATGAATATTGGTTTCTTAAAACAATAATTTTTAAACTCTTGTTAACCTTAAACAAAGTGTACTCAACTGCTGTGGAATATTCCTTCATAGCAGCGTGCATGGTTCACTTTTACATTCTTGTGTGTTGGCCTTCAGGGTTCTTGCAGGAATGGCTCCTCTTATGCTAACTAAATCATCCCTGATGCTGAACATAAATAAGGCGCTGAAATTACTCCCGATGGTGTGAACCGCTCCCTAACTACGGCCTGGAGACTCGTGCTAACCCAGGCGCTGACACTGTCCCTAACCAAGACCCTGACATTACACGTAACTCGGACCCTGACACTACTCCTAGCTCACTCCCTGACACTATACCTAACAAAGGCCATAATGATATTCCTAACTCAGACCCTGACACTGACTCTAACTAAGGCCCTACTGCCGCCAATATCTAAAGTCCTGATACTATCCTGAGTTAATATCCTGACCCAGGTCTTACCAAGGTCCTGAAACTGACCCAAAGTAAGCCTTGATGCTGTCCGAAAATGAGGTCCTGAGGCTCTCCCTAACAGAGGCCCTGATAATGTCTTTAATGAAGACCCTCAGGCTGATCCCACAGAGGCCCTTCTGCTGCTCCTAAGTCATGCCCTGACACTTTCCCTAACTCAGATCCTAAAGATAGGCCTCACTTAGGCACTTGGGCTGTACCTTACTTAGGCTCTGATGCTGTCCTTATATGAAGCCAGGGCAGTGGTCGTGATTTAGGGCCTGACTCTGGTCCTAAGTCAGGCCCCGATGCTCTCAATAACTAAGGCTTTAACGCTTTCTCTTGGTCGTTTCCTGACACTATCCCTGGCCCGGAACCTGACTCTGTCCCAAGCTCATGTCCTGCATCTTATCCTAAATGAAACCCTAACACTCTCCGTAACTAGGGCCCTGAATAATCCTGCCTAAGGCCTTGACACGACTTCTCACTAAGGCCCGGAACCTGACATTGTCCCTAGAAAAGGCCCTGACTATACCTAACAAAGGCTATAATGCTAGTCCTAACTCAGGCCCTGACACTGTTTCTAACTAAAGCCCAGCTGCGGCCAATATCTAAAATCCTGATACTATCCTGAGTTAATATCCTGACCCAGGTCTTACCAAGGTCCTGAAACTGACCCAAAGTAAGCCTTGATGCTGTCCATAAATGAGGCCCTGAGGCTCTCCCTAACAGAGGCCCTGATAATGTCTTTAATGAAGAACCTGACCCTGATCCCACAGAGGCCCTTCTGCTGCTCCTAAGTCATGCCCTGACAGTGTCCCGAACTCAGGCCCTAAACATAAGCCTCACTTAGGCCCTTTGGCTGTACCTTCCTTATGCTCTGACGCTGTCTGTATAGGAAGCCCTGGCAGTGGTCCTGATTTAGGCCCTCACGCTGGTCCTAAGTAAGGCCCTGAGGCTCTCAATAACGAAGGTCTTCACGCTTTTCCTGGGTCATTTCGTGACGCTATCCCTGGCCCGGAACCTGACTCTGTCCCAAGCTCATGTCCTGCATCTTATCCTAAATGAAACCCTAATAGTATCCCTAACTAAGCCCTGACTAATCCGAACAAAGGCCTTGACACTATCTCTCACTAAAGCCCGGAATCTGTCCCTAACATGGCACCTGTTGCAATCAATAACTAAAATCCGGACACTGTCTTGAGATAATTTCCTGACACATTTCTATGCACGATCCTGACACTGTCCCAAACCTGTCGGTGTCTTTAAGTGAAGACCTGACACTGTGCCTAACTCAGGCCCTGAAGCTTTCCCTAACGGAGGCCTTGATTCTGTGACTCACTCAAGGCCTTCTCATGTCTTTCACTATGACCTTTCGCTGACCCAACCAAGGTGTTTCTGCTGCTCCTAAGTCGTACCCTGACTGTGTCTGCAGCTAGGGGGCTGACGCTAGGCCTCACTCAGGCCTTGACGTTCTCCATAAGTCAGGTCTGAATCTGTCCCTACCGAAAATCTTGACGCAGGTCCTAAATTTTAGGCCTTGATTCTCTAAGTAACTAAGGTCTTCACACCAAATCTAGGTCATTAACTGACATTACCCCTAGACCTTAATCTAATCTTGAATTTAGCTAATGTCAAATTTAGGGAAAGAGATTCTTTTTTTTTTTTTTTTTTTTTGTGGTACGCGGGCCTCTCACTGTTGTGGCCTCTCCCTTTGCGGAGCACAGGCTCCGGACGCGCAGGCTCAGCGGCCATGGCTCACGGGCCCAGCCGCTCCGCGGCATGTGGGATCTTCCCGGACCGGGGCACGAACCCGTGTCCCCTGCATCGGCAGGCGGACTCTCAACCACTGCGCCACCAGGGAAGCCCCAGGAAAGTGATTCTTTACGATGAAATTCTTTCATCATATGAATATTGGTTTCTTAAAACAATAATTTTTAAACTCTTGTTAACCTTAAACAAAGTGTACTCAACTGCTGTGGAATATTCCTTCATAGCAGCGTGCATGGTTCACTTTTACATTCTTGTGTGTTGGCCTTCAGGGTTCTTGCAGGAATGGCTCCTCTTATGCTAACTAAATCATCCCTGATGCTGAACATAAATAAGGCGCTGAAATTACTCCCGATGCTGTGAACCGCTCCCTAACTGCGGCCTGGAGACTCGTGCTAACCCAGGCGCTGACACTGTCCCTAACCAAGACCCTGACATTACACGTAACTCGGACCCTGACACTACTCCTAGCTCACTCCCTGACACTATACCTGACAAAGGCCATAATGATATTCCTAACTCAGACCCTGACACTGACTCTAACTAAGGCCCTACTGCCGCCAATATCTAAAGTCCTGATACTATCCTGAGTTAATATCCTGACCCAGGTCTTACCAAGGTCCTGAAACTGACCCAAAGTAAGCCTTGATGCTGTCCGAAAATGAGGTCCTGAGGCTCTCCCTAACAGAGACCCTGATAATGTCTTTAATGAAGACCCTCAGGCTGATCCCACAGAGGCCCTTCTGCTGCTCCTAAGTCATGCCCTGACACTTTCCCTAACTCAGATCCTAAAGATAGGCCTCACTTAGGCACTTGGGCTGTACCTTACTTAGGCTCTGATGCTGTCCTTATATGAAGCCAGGGCAGTGGTCGTGATTTAGGGCCTGACTCTGGTCCTAAGTCAGGCCCCGATGCTCTCAATAACTAAGGCTTTAACGCTTTCTCTTGGTCGTTTCCTGACACTATCCCTGGCCCGGAACCTGACTCTGTCCCAAGCTCATGTCCTGCATCTTATCCTAAATGAAACCCTAACACTCTCCGTAACTAGGGCCCTGAATAATCCTGCCTAAGGCCTTGACACGACTTCTCACTAAGCCCCGGAACCTGACATTGTCCCTAGAAAAGGCCCTGACTATACCTAACAAAGGCTATAATGCTAGTCCTAACTCAGGCCCTGACACTGTTTCTAACTAAAGCCCAGCTGCCGCCAATATTTAAAATCCTGATATTATCCTGAGTTAATATCCTGACCCAGGTCTTACCAAGGTCCTGAAACTGACCCAAAGTAAGCCTTGATGCTGTCTGAAAATGAGGCCCTGAGGCTCTCCCTAACAGAGGCCCTGATAATGTCTTTAGTGAAGACCCTCACGCTGATCCCACAGAGGCCCTTCTGCTGCTCCTAAGTCATGCCCTGACAGTGTCCCGAACTCAGGCCCTAAAGATAAGCCTCACTTAGGCCCTTTGGCTGTACCTTCCTTATGCTCTGACGCTGTCTGTATAGGAAGCCCTGGCAGTGGTCCTGATTTAGACCCTCACGCTGGTCCTAAGTAAGGCGCTGAGGCTCTCAATAACGAAGGTCTTCACGCTTTTCCTGGGTCATTTCGTGACGCTATCCCTGGCCTGGAACCTGACTCTGTCCCAAGCTCATGTCCTGCATCTTATCCTAAATGAAACCCTAATAGTATCCCTAACTAAGCCCTGACCAATCCGAACAAAGGCCTTGACACTATCTCTCACTAAAGCCCGGAATCTGTCCCTAACATGGCACCTGTTGCAATCAATAACTAAAATCCGGACACTGTCCTGAGGTAATTTCCTGACACATTTCTATGCACGATCCTGACACTGTCCCAAACCGGTCGGTGTCTGTAAGTGAAGACCTGACACTGTGCCTAACTCAGGCCCTGAAGCTTTCCCTAAGTGCGGCCTTGATTCTGTGACTCACTCAACGCCTGCTCATGTCTTTCACTATGACCTTTCGCTGACCCAACCAAGGTGTTTATGCTGCTCCTAAGTCGTACCCTGACTGTGTCTGCAGCTAGGGGGCTGACGCTAGGCCTCACTCAGGCCCTGACGTTCTCCATAAGTCAGGTCTGACGCTGTCCCTACCGAAAATCTTGACGCAGGTCCTAAATTTTAGGCCTTGATTCTCTAAGTAACTAAGGTCTTGACACCAAATCTAGGTCATTAACTGACACTACCCCTAGACCTTAATCTAATCTTGACTTTAGCTAATGTCAAGTTTAGGGAAAGAGATTCTTTACGATGAAATTCTTTCATCATATGAATATTGGTTTCTTAAAACAATAATTTTTAAACTCTTGTTAACCTTAAACAAAGTGTACTCAACTGCTGTGGAATAGTCGTTCATAGCAGCGTGCATGGTTTACTTTTACATTCTTGTGTGTTGGCCTTCAGTGTTCTTGCAGGAATGGCTCCTCTTATGCTAACTAAATCATCCCTGATGCTGAACATAAATAAGGCGCTGAAATTACTCACGATGCTCTGAACCTGTCCCTAACTACGGCCTGGAGACTCGTGCTAAACCAGGCCCTGACACTGTCCCAAACCAAGACCCTGACATTACACGTAACTCGGACCCTGACACTACTCCTAGCTCAGTCCCTGACACTATTACCTAACAAAGCCCATAATGATATTCCTAACTCAGACCCTGACACTGACTCTAACTAAGGCCCTACTGCCGCCAATATCTAAAGTCCTGATGCTATCCTGAGTTAATATCCTGACCCAGGTCTTACCAAGGTCCTGAAACTGACCCAAAGTAAGCCTTGATGCTGTCTGAAAATGAGGCCCTGAGGCTCTCCCTAACAGAGGCCCTGATAATGTCTTTAGTGAAGACCCTAACGCTGATCCCACAGAGGCCCTTCTGCTGCTCCTAAGTCATGCCCTGACAGTGTCCCGAACTCAGGCCCTAAACATAAGCCTCACTTAGGCCCTTTGGCTGTACCTTCCTTATGCTCTGACGCTGTCTGTATAGGAAGCCCTGGCAGTGGTCCTGATTTAGGCCCTCACGCTGGTCCTAAGTAAGGCCCTGAGGCTCTCAATAACGAAGGTCTTCACGCTTTTCCTGGGTCATTTCGTGACGCTATCCCTGGCCCGGAACCTGACTCTGTCCCAAGCTCATGTCCTGCATCTTATCCTAAATGAAACCCTAATAGTATCCCTAACTAAGCCCTGACCAATTCGAACAAAGGCCTTGACACTATATCTCACTAAAGCCCGGAATCTGTCCCTAACATGGCACCTGTTGCAATCAATAACTAAAATCCGGACACTGTCCTGAGATAATTTCCTGACACATTTCTATGCACGATCCTGACACTGTCCCAAACCTGTCGGTGTCTTTAAGTGAAGACCTGACACTGTGCCTAACTCAGGCCCTGAAGCTTTCCCTAACGGAGGCCTTGATTCTGTGACTCACTCAAGGCCTGCTCATGTCTTTCACTATGACCTTTCGCTGACCCAACCAAGGTGTTTCTGCTGCTCCTAAGTCGTACCCTGACTGTGTCTGCAGCTAGGGGGCTGACGCTAGGCCTCACTCAGGCCTTGACGTTCTCCATAAGTCAGGTCTGAATCTGTCCCTACCGAAAATCTTGACGCAGGTCCTAAATTTTAGGCCTTGATTCTCTAAGTAACTAAGGTCTTGACACCAAATCTAGGTCATTAACTGACACTACCCCTAGACCTTAATCTAATCTTGACTTTAGCTAATGTCAAGTTTAGGGAAAGAGATTCTTTACGATGAAATTCTTTCATCATATGAATATTGGTTTCTTAAAACAATAATTTTTAAACTCTTGTTAACCTTAAACAAAGTGTACTCAACTGCTGTGGAATATTCCTTCATAGCAGCCTGCATGGTTCACTCTTACATTCTTGTGTGTTGGCCTTCAGGGTTCTTGCAGGAATGGTTCCTCTTATGCTAACTAAATCATCCCTGATGCTAACATAAATAAGGCGCTGAAATTACTCCCGATGCTGTGAACCGCTCCCTAACTACGGCCTGGAGACTCGTGCTAACCCAGGCGCTGACACTGTCCCTAACCAAGACCCTGACATTACACGTAACTCGGACCCTGACACTACTCCTAGCTCACTCCCTGACACTATACCTGACAAAGGCCATAATGATATTCCTAACTCAGACCCTGACACTGACTCTAACTAAGGCCCTACTGCCGCCAATATCTAAAGTCCTGATACTATCCTGAGTTAATATCCTGACCCAGGTCTTACCAAGGTCCTGAAACTGACCCAAAGTAAGCCTTGATGCTGTCCGAAAATGAGGTCCTGAGGCTCTCCCTAACAGAGGCCCTGATAATGTCTTTAATGAAGACCCTCAGGCTGATCCCACAGAGGCCCTTCTGCTGCTCCTAAGTCATGCCCTGACACTTTCCCTAACTCAGATCCTAAAGATAGGCCTCACTTAGGCACTTGGGCTGTACCTTACTTAGGCTCTGATGCTGTCCTTATATGAAGCCAGGGCAGTGGTCGTGATTTAGGGCCTGACTCTGGTCCTAAGTCAGGCCCCGATGCTCTCAATAACTAAGGCTTTAACGCTTTCTCTTGGTCGTTTCCTGACACTATCCCTGGCCCGGAACCTGACTCTGTCCCAAGCTCATGTCCTGCATCTTATCCTAAATGAAACCCTAACACTCTCCGTAACTAGGGCCCTGAATAATCCTGCCTAAGGCCTTGACACGACTTCTCACTAAGGCCCGGAACCTGACATTGTCCCTAGAAAAGGCCCTGACTATACCTAACAAAGGCTATAATGCTAGTCCTAACTCAGGCCCTGACACTGTTTCTAACTACAGCTCAGCTGCCGCCAATATCTAAAATCCTGATACTATCCTGAGTTAATATCCTGACCCAGGTCTTACCAAGGTCCTGAAACTGACTAAAAGTAAGCCTTGATGCTGTCCATAAATAAGGCCCTGAGGCTCTCCCTAACAGAGACCCTGATAATGTCTTTAATGAAGAACCTGACACTGATCCCACAGAGGCCCTTCTGCTGCTCCTAAGTCATGCCCTGACAGTGTCCCGAACTCAGGCCGTAAAGATAAGCCTCACTTAGGCCCTTTGGCTGTACCTTCCTTATGCTCTGACGCTGTCTGTATAGGAAGCCCTGGCAGTGGTCCTGATTTAGGCCCTCACGCTGGTCCGAAGTAAGGCCCTGATGCTCTCAATAACGAAGGTCTTCACGGTTTTCCTGGGTCATTTCGCGACGCTATCCCTGGCCCGGAACCTGACTCTGTCCCAAGCTCATGTCCTGCATCTTATCCTAAATGAAACCCTAGTACTCTCCCTAACTAAGCCCCGACTAAACCTAACAAAGGCCTTCACACTATCTGTCACCAACACCCAGAATCTATCCCTAATGGTCCCTGCTGCAATCAATAACTAAAATCCGGACACTGTCCTGAGCTATTACCCTGACTCATTTCTATCCACTGTCCTGATACTTTCCAAAAGAAAGCCTGTTGCAGTCCTTAAGTGAAGACCTGAGGCTGTGCCTAACTCAAGCCCTGAAACTTTCCCTAACTGAGGCCTTGATTCTGTGACTAACACAGGCCCTGCTCATGTCTTTCACTATGACCCGAATGCTGACCCAGCAAAGGCCCTGATGCTGTTCCTACGTCATGCCCTGACTGAATCTCCAGCTAGTGGGCTGGCACTAGGCCTCACTCAGGCCTAGACGTTCTCCCTAAGTCAGGCTCTGATGCTGTCCCTACCCGAAGCCCTGACACAGGTCCTAAATTAGGCCCCGATTCTCTAAGTAACTAAGGTCTTGACACCAACCCAGGTCATTGGCTGACACTATCCCTGGCTCGGATCATGAGTCTGTCCCAAGGTAATGTCCTGCATCTTATCCTAATTGAAACCCTAATACTCTCCCTAACTAAGGCGCTCACGGATCCTAACTAAGACTTTCACCTTATCTCTCATTAAGGCCCAGAATTGGTCCCTGACATGGGCCGTGCTCCAGTCAATAATGAAAATCCCGACACTATCCTGAGCTAATATCCTGACACATTTCTATCCACGGACCTGACACAGTCCCAAAGAAAGGCCTGTCGCTGTCCTTAAATGAAGAGGAGAGGCTGTGCCTAACTCAGACCCTGAAGCTTTCCCTAACGGAGGCCTCGATTCTCTGACTCACTCAGGCCCTGCTCATATCTTTAACTATGACCCGAATTCTGACCCAACAAAGGCCCTGATGCTGCTTCGACGTCATGCCCTGACACTGTCTCCAGCTAGGGGCCTGAAGCTGGGCCTCACTCAGGCCCTGTTTCTTGCCCAATTCCGGCCCTGATGCTGGTCCTAAATAAGGCCCTCAGGTTCTCAGTAACTAAGGTCTTGACACTATCCCGAGGTCATTTGCTGACACAATCCCTAGACTTTACCCTAACCCTGTCCCTAGCTAATGTCCTGCCTCTTATGCTAACTGAAGCCCTTATGCTGTGCCCATGTCAGGACCTGAATTGAGTCCCCATGCCATGACACTGTCCCTAACTAAGGCCTGGATGTTAGGCCTAACTCACAGCCTGACACTGTCCCTAACTAAGTCCCTGATGCCATCAATATCTAAAGTCCTCACACTATCCTCAGCTAATTTACTATCCCATCTCTTACTAAGGTCCTGAAAATATCGCTAAGTAAGCCCTGACGCTGTCCCTAACAGAAGGCCTGTTCATGTCTTTAACGAAGACCATAATGCTGATCCAACAACGGCACTGATGCTGCTCCTGTGTCACGCCCTGACAGTGTCCCCACCTACAGGAATGACGCTAGGCCTCACTCAGGCCCTGTCGCTCGCCCGAAGCCAGTCCGTGATGCTATTTTTACACGAAGCCCTAACATTGCTTCTAAAGAAGGCCCTGATGCTCTCAGTAACTAAGGTCTTGACACTATCTCTCACTAAGGCCTGGAATCTGTCCCTAACATGGGTCCTGCTGCAATCAATAACTAAAATCCGGACACTATCCTGAGCTAATATGCTGACACATTTCTATCCAAGGTTCTGACACTGTCCCAAAGAGAGCCCTGTCGCTCTCCTTAACTGAAGACGTGAGGCTGTGCCTAACTCAGGCCCTGAAGCATTCCTTAACCGAGGCCTTGATTCTGTGACTCACTCAAGCCCTGCTCATGTCTTTCACTATGATCTGAATGCTGACTCCACAAACGCCCTGATGCTGCTCCTAAGTCATGCCCTGACACTGTCTGCATCTAGGTGCCTGACGCTAGGCCTCACTCAGGCTCTCACATTCTCCCTATATCAGGCTCTGACACTGTCCCTACCCGAAGCCCTGGCACAGGTCCTAAATTAGCCCCTGATTCTCTATGTAACTAAGGGCTTGTTTCCAAACCTAGGTCATTACCTGACACTAGCCCTAGACCTGAACGTAAACTTCTCATTTGCTAATGTTAAATTTAGCTAAAGAGATTCTTTAGGATGAAATTCCTTCATCTTCTGAATATAGTTTTCTGAAAAAAATAATGTTTAAACTCTTACGCACCTTAAACAAAATGTACTCAACTTCTGTGGAATATTCCTTTATACCAGCGTGCATGGTTTACTTCTGCATCTGAGTGTGTTGGCTTAAAGGGTGCTTGTAGGAATTCCTCCTGTTATGCTAACTAAATCCCTGATGCTGTCCCTAAATAACGCCCTGAAATTAGTCCGGAGGCTGTGAATCTGTCCCAAACTTAGGCCTGGAGGCTCCTCCTAGCTCAGTCCCTGACACTATACCTAACAAAGGCTATAATGCTACTCCTAACTCAGGCCCTGACACTGTGTCTAACTAAGGCACTAGTGCCGCCAATATCTAGAGTCCTGATAATATCCTGAGTTAATATCTTGACCCAGGTCTTACCAAGGTCCTGAAACTTACCCAAAGTTAGCCTTGATGCTGTCCATAAATGAGGCCCTGAGGCTCTCCCTAACAGAGGCCCTGATAATGTCTTTAATGAAGAACCTGACGCTGATCCCACAGAGGACCTTCTGCTGCTCCTAAGTCATGCCCTGACAGTGTCCCGAACTCAGGCCCTAAAGATAAGCCTCACTTAGGCCCTTTGGTTGTACCTTCCTTATGCTCTGACGGTGTCTGTATAGGAAGCCCTGGCAGTGGTCCTGATTTAGGCCCTCACGCTGGTCCTAACTACGGCCCTGAGGCTCTCAATAACGAAGGTCTTCACGCTTCTCCTGGGTCATTTCGTGACGCTATCCCTGGCCCGCAACCTGACTCTGTCCCAAGCTAATATCCTGCATCTTATCCTAACTGAAACCCTAATAGTCTCCCTAACTAAGCCCTGACTAACCCTAAATAAGTCCTTCACACTCGCTCTCACTAAGGCCCGGAATCTGTCCCTAACATGGGACCTGTTGAAATCAATAACTAAAATCTGGACACTCTCCTGAGATAATTTCCTGCCACATTTCTATGCACGTTCCTGACTCTGTCCCAAAGAAAGCCCTGTCAGTGTCCTTAAGTGAAGTCCTGAGGCTGTGCCTAACTCAGGCCCTGAAGCTTTTCCTAAATGAAGCCTTGATGTTCTTAGTAACTCAGGTTCTGATCATATCTTTCACTGAGACCATAATGTTGACCCAACAAAGGCCCTGATGCTGCTCTTAAGTCATGCCCTGACAGTTTCTCCAGCTAAGATCCTGTTAATGTACACATTCAACGCAATCCTTACCAAAAGTCCAATGACATTTTCCATAGAAACAGGACGAACCATCTTAGGTTGTGTGTGGAACCACAAAGGACCCAGAAGAACCAAAGCGACCCTGAGGCAGGGGAATGTGTCGAGGCATCTCGTTCCCTGACTTCACACTTCATTATGAAGCTAGTCCCCCAAAATTGTGGCATTGGCAGAAAAACAGGCACACAGACCAGAGGAATAGAGCAGAGAGCCCAGGAATCAACCTACAGGTATGTGATCAGTTAATTCACAAGAAAGGAGCCAAGAACATACACCAGGGAAAGGACAGGCCCCTCAATAAACGGTGCTGGGAAAACCAGACACTACACGCCAAAGAACAACATTCAACTGTCTACACCCCACACAAAATGGGCCAAAAACCCAGTTTTCCACATCAAGCCCTTCCTCTCCTGGGTCCTCTGGAGACAGACACCCACAGCGGTCAGCCCTGCACAGGAACCTTCTCCCCACTTTTCCTCACCTTCTCCCTCAGCGGCATCACCTCCTAGCAGGTCCTGAGGAGATCAGGCTCATGTCAGCCTGAACTGGACCCCCCAGTGTCCCAGAGCTGAAGCCTCGGCGGGTCCTGAGGAGACCCGGTTTCCGTTAGTGTGGACTTGACCCCGGGTTGTACCGAAGCCAGGCCATCAGCGTGGACTCAGCCCCGCGTGTTCCTGAAGCCAAAGCCCCAGCAGGTCCCGAGGAGACAGGGCTCCTCCCAGCATGAACATGAACAGCGTGATCTGAACAGACATCCTGCCAAAAAAGTTACAGATAGTAAAAGTCATACAGAAAAAAGCTCAACATCATATACCATTAGGGAACTACAAATTAAAATCATGAGACACCATAGCACACCAATTGGGACTGCTAAGCTCCAAAAATATGACAATACCAATTGCTAGAGGGTGAGGAACAAAAGGAACTCTCCCTCATACCTGGGGGGATGCCTGTGCAGCCACTTTGTAAGACAATTTGGCAGTTTTTTCCAAAGCTAAACAAGTCTCACGTTGGGATCCAACAATCATACTTCCAGTATTTAGGCAACTGCTTTGAAAATCTATGTCCAAATGCAAACAAGGATGCAATTATGCACAGCAGAACTTCCATAATGGCTAAAAACTTGAAATCAGGATATCCTTCAAAAGATGAATGCATAAGCAAATTGGGATACATCCATGTCAAGGCGAGTAGAATATGCCACCTCAAAATATGTCTCTCTGGCATAAGGGTTATTGGTCTGCTTTAAAAAGAATAGGGCTTCCCTGGTGGCTCAGTGAGTAAGAGTCCACCTGCCGATTCAGGGGACACAGGTTCGAGGCCCGGTCCGGGAAGATCCCACATGCCGCAGAGCAACTAAGCCTGTGCGCCACAACTACTGAGCCTGTGCTCTAGAGCCCGCGAGCCACAACTACTGAGCCCGTGTGCCACAACTACTGAAGCCTGCATGCCTAGAGCCTGTGCTCCGTGACAAGAAAAGCCACCACAATGAGAAGCCCCTGCTCGCCAACACCCAGAGAAAAGACTGCACGCAGCAACGAAGACCCAATGAAGCCAAAAATAAAATAATAAATTTATTTTTTAAAAAAATCTCAGAAAACTGAGATTGCCGTTTTATGAAGGGCATTTACAATAGAGAAATCTCCATTTATAAGGGTATGTCCCTCTTTGCACCAAACATAGAAGGATAATTAAATCTTAAGTAACTCTTTTCAATGGGGAAGTCCTGACTTAAATGTGCACACAGCCATACCCTTGTTTACTGTGCTTTGCATGATAACCTTCCATAACTGGCCTTCCCCCCTTCCCCAGCATCTTTTCTGTTTTTAGCTGAAGACGGTATTGAAGGGGATGGTTTGGGGAGTGACTCAGTTTTCCGTGGTATCCCCCCTCTATTCAGAAGGTATACATGTTATTAAACTTCTGCTTTTCTCCTGGTAATCTGTCTTTTATTACAGGGGCGGGGGGGGGCCTCAACCAAGAACCTAGAAAAGTAGAGGGAAAATTGTTTTTCCTCCCATACACATGCAGTGGAATACTACTCAGCAGAAAGGAATGCACCATCCACCTATGGAAAGACATGGATAAACCTTCAGCGTGTACTGCTAAGTGAAAACTCCAGCCTGAGCAGGCTGCACACAGTATGACCCCATTGATGACATCCCGGGAAAGGCAAAGCTACATAGATGATAAGCAGATCATGGGGTGGGGGGTTTGAAGTAGTCCATGTGATACTCTAGGATGGATACCTGTCACTATGCATTTGTCTAAGCCCATAGATGTGTGTAGCCCAAGGGGCCAATCATAATCTACTCAAATTTAGTTATTTAGGGTGTAGGATGTTGCACGATGGAATACGTCATGTGACAGAATCTAACTGTATTAGAAATATATGGAAACAACTCACTGTAGGGGATGGGGTAAAAGCTGCTGACTTAAGTTACCTTTGGAAATGAATGGAATCTGTAGGCTAAAGGCAAAATGGCCCGTATATATACAGTGGGCTTTGTTTTATGAAGTTCTTTCCAGGGTGTAGTAGCTAACAATTCTGAAACCTCTGCACATGTAATGTGGAAAGGAGCAATGCATAGATAAATGGCAGATGGTGGGAGCCAGGCTCCTTGCTGTGGGAGTGCGAAGTTACAGGTACGCAAGGGGAGAGCCTCTGCCCTCGTAATCCTGGATCTGGGCTTCCTGGGAGGATGCCGACTGGCCGGGGGGAACACACAGATCTTCACGCCGGGAAGACCCTGCAGACATAGGAACTTCGCACCCCATCTTTCCATCCACACCTGCTGGAAACACTCAGCACTCCGTAATCAGTCAACTGCAGCGTTTAAGACATTCTCACCCCTAAGCAAATAAAGGAGCGTGAGGGTCTTGCTTACCCCTAAGCTGTCCCAGAATCTAGGCCCTGGGTGGAGACAGTTTGGGGATTCCTGGGACACTGAATCCAGGCTCTGGGGGTGGAGCCAAGTTGGGGGCTCCTGGGCCTCTGAATCCAGGCCCTGGGGGTGGAGCCAGGTTGGGGGTTCCTGGGCCTCTGACCAGCAGGTGAGAGGAAGGAGGAAGACCAGTCCTGAGGACAGAGGTGCCCTGAAGTCTGTGAGCCCAGGAGCCCCGATGGGACTCATTCCCAGGGAGGACATGGGCGGGGCCTGCAGTGGTTCTGTGTTCCCCCTGGGCCCTTTGATGAAGCCATGGCAGCACTGGGCCCAGACGTCTCCTGGCGGCGTCTCAAACTCTGACACAGTGGTTTTACAAAGGAACAAGAGAATGGAGCTGAGCCCCTGACGGCCACTCCTTTCTGGCTCTGAGTTGCTTCCAACAAGACCGCAGTCACCTGCATTAGTCTGCTGTGACCCATCTGCCCCCACTTTGCCTTTCCTCTCCCTCCCTGCCATGATTCCAGTGACATTTCCAGCCCGGACCCCTCTCCCAGGCCAGACGCCTCCGTCCAGTCACTGCACACCCATCTCACCTTGGGGGCTTAGCAGGGTTTCAGAGGACTGGGATCCTGCAGCTCCCCACACCCAGGAGCAGCCCCACCTTCCCAGGTTGCTGAGCCCAGGCACCAGGTGTAACCGAGCAGGACCCTGTGGGGCCTTCGCAGGACAGAGCCCTCCCCCACACCCTCTGCTGTAGCTCCTCTCTGAAGTACCTGGATAACAGTGCCCGATGCATGCTTCCTCCACCACCAAGTGGAAGAAATTAACTACTTGATGATCAGGAACAGGTAACCCCGGAGCTCCTGGTGCTTAAGAATTTATAACGTTAACCGCCCGTTACCTCACCATCAATCAGAGAATTATGCACCAGCTGATCACATACCCTGCGACCCCCCTCCTTCACTTGGCCTTGAAAATTGCTTTGCTGAAATCCTTCAGGGAGCTCGGGGTTTTAGAGCACAGGCCACCTGGCCTCCTTGTATCCGCACTTTGACAATTTAGGCTGCACCTTCCTCCACCACCCCCGGTGTCAGTAGACTGGCTCTGCTGCCCTCGGGCGAGCGGACCCACGTTCGGTTCGGTAACACTGGGGCCTCCCAGGCTCCCACTCGCCTTGTGCCCCAGTGACTGTCAGCTCCTCCTCCACAGTCTTGTTGCAGCAAAAACAGAAACGAAGTTTCCCTGCCCTGAGAACAAGGGGACAGCGAAAAGACTAGAGAAGAAACGTAACCTGGCCTGAAAGAGCTCATCACTCCTTGTTTCACTTTGTCATTCATTTGTAGTAACTAGATTTGTACTCTACAAAGCTAACCTCACTCCGACACTATGGAATTTACCTTCGGCACCCATCACCCCTCACTGTGTGTGTTACAGCCCCTGCTTCTCACTCCCTAACCTTATTATGTAACGCACTTAGATTCTATACGCTCCTCATAACAAATCACCCCCTAGTTTTTCATTTCAGAAACAAGGTCACTGGCCAATAAACCAGAGGCAAACGGACGCAATTACCAGTCTGCTGGACCCCAATTACCGGCGACCTGATGCCAGCGATGACTGTTTTGAAATAATGCAAAGGAAAGGAGGAATGCAAGACCTTCACTACTTTGATCCTTATCCTCTACCCTGGACTGCAGAAGCCCCACATATAAAATCTTCCCTGATTCTCAAAGAGGGGTGCCCAGTTCTTGAGGTGCTAGCCAGCTGTGTCTTCCCTGCTGCCTGGCAGAAAAATAAAGCCATCTGTCTCTTCCTCCAAAACCCCTGTCTCCGTATTTCTGTTCGGCCTCGGTGCACAGGGAAACCGATATTTCGACAACAGCCTGTGGCCAGTTCCCACACTAATTCCCCTCTACGCCCACAGCCGTGGCCCAAGCCCGATCTTGTGCCTGGTTCCTCCATCAGACCTGACAAACCTCCCTGCCCCACGGTGCGTCTCACATCCCACCCCAACGTGGTCTTTCTGAAGCATAAACGAGACTGTGACTCTCTCCCTCCTGTAATCCCCCAAAGTTTCCCCACTTTCGCTAGGGTATCTGCCAAGGCCCTGAGAGTCCCCGGCAGCCCCACTAGGCTGCTGACTCCTGGGTTCCCAGACACTGAGCACCTCAGCAGGCCAGGTGACACGGCAGGAAACCCCAGAACTGCTCACCTCAGGAGGGGGCTGGCACTGCCACTGCCTGATCAAAGAGAGCAGAGAAGGGTTCCCCAGCTGGGACACAAACTCTGCACGAGTGGCCTCTCCTTGAGCCATTAGCTCACCTCGTATGACTTGAGGGAAGGAAGGACCGAGGCACACTTGGTTCCTAAGGAGGATGCTATAGGCTCAGTCATGTCTCCCCAAATCCACATGCTGAATGCCTAACCCCCAGGACCCCAGGATGTGTCTGTATTTGGAGATGGGATTTTTAAAGAGATGATCAAAGTAAAAATGACGTCACTAGGGTGGATCCTAATCCAATAGGATTGATGTCCTACAAGAAGAGATTAGGGGGGCTTCCCTGGTGGCGCAGTGGTTGAGAATCTGCCTGCCGATGCAGGAGACACGGGTTCGTGCCCTGGTCCGGGAAGATCCCACATGCCGCGGAGCAACTAAGCCCGTGAGCCATGGCCGCTGAGCCTGTGCGTCCGGAGCCTGTGCTCCGCAACGGGAGAGGCCACAACAGTGAGAGGCCCGCATACCGAAAAAAAAAAAAAAAAAAAAAAAAAAAAAAGAAGAGATTAGGACATAGATAGGCACAGGGGGAGACCATGTGAGGACCTGGGGAGAAGGTGGCTGTCTAAGCACCAAGGAGCGAGGCCTCAGGAGAAGCCAGTGTGCAGACACCTTGATCTCCGACAGCATCCAGGACTGGGAGATAGGCCTGTTATTCAAGCTGCGCAGTCTGTGGTATTTGTTACGGTGGTCCCGAGCAGACTCACAGGGTAACTCAGGGCTCAGACTGGACAGACCCCGCTCTCCATCCCCTTGTACGTGAGTTACAGGAGCCCCAGGCACTGAGGAGGGGGTCCCTGAGGAGGCACAAGATAGAAGATGCTAGGCATTAACACGACTGCATTCATGTTAAACGTGCCTGAAGTCCATTCACCTGAGATGGTTTTGTCCTGCATGTACATCGGCACCTTTAGTCTGAACTGCAGACCTTTGGCTTCACCACCTCCACTGCGAGCATTAGCTTCACCTGCTGTGGACCATCTCCTATAGGATTTCCAGAACCACAGAGCATCGAAGCTTCACAGAACCCAGAATCTGTGCGCTAGTGTCTGGGCGACCCTCACAACAGAGCCGCACAGCTGCCCATCAGAACCCATTTCCCTTTTTCCTGTGCACAGCTACCCTGCACATCCCAGCCTTCCCACCCCTTACAGCTGGGGCACAGTGTCTCGTGTTACCAAGGGGAAGGGGTGGAGGTGGTGAGGGCCTTGGCCAGCCTGCATCCTAGGACGGAGGGCACGATGTCCCTGTGGTCACCCCACCCCGCTGGTTGAAACACTCACCTGGAAGCAGGGAGGAGAAACAAAGTGGGGGCAGAGCCTGGGAACTGACACCCACCTGCCCTGGACTCTCACAGGAAGGGGACAGAGACATCTTGAGCTTCAGCCCAGTCTTGGGAGACACTATGTTCCAGCAACAAACTTGGCCTTAAACGCTAAGTTGCTTTACAAACCCCTCCCCAGCTGTCACAGAAAGTCAGGCTTCATCTCATCACACGTTTCTCAAACACCAGCTCACGCTGAGACCACCTCTCAGGTGATGGTGTTTCAGAGCAGCCCCTTTAAAAGATCCCTGGATTTCAGCTCTCCCAGCCCTGCCTTCAGTTTAAACGAGAAGTTTCCTTGACAACCTTGACAAACCTGCTCAGTTTCCTTAACAACCAAGCTTCGCAATCTCCCAAACTCTTCTCCTTCAAACATTCCTATTCTAAGCTTGATGAGCCTAAAGTGACAGTGCTGTCATCACGTGCCACAGGGTGACTCCTCCAAGCCCGTAGTTACTGGTTACATGATGCTACTGATGATGACATCCCAGAAGAGCCAGCTTTGCAATATCACCATTTCTGGACTCGGCACTGGGTCCCTTTCCACGGACAGAGTGGAGTGGCTGTTTCCACGGGCCCCGTGGTGGAAGAGCTCACCTAATGCAGCCAGGACTTCATCCTTTCCAGGTGATTCCAGGGTCCTCATTCTCCCCAGACCCCCACCCACATGGCTGCTGGCTGCTATCTATACGGGACCTTGGTAATCTCCTAAAATTAGGGTTATTTTATACACAGGTAATGGGTTGAATGCTGGTCCCAAAATATGTTCCCCCCAGAACACAGGAACCGGACCATATCTGGGAAAAGCGTCTTTGTATATGTAGTTAAGGGTCTCAAGGTGAGGCCATCTGGGGTTAGCGTGGCCCCCAATCCAATTGAGAGAGTCCTTATGAGACAAAAGAGGAGAAACACAAACATAGAGGAGAAGCCACGTGAAGGCAGAGACAGGAGGGCTGCAGCCGCAAGCCTGGGGATGCCTGGAGCCCCCCAAAGCTGGAAAAGGCAGGAAGAGCCCTATCCTGGAGCCTCTGGAGGGACGTCCATCCTGGAACACCTTGATCTCAGATGTCTGGTCTCCAGGACTGGGGGAGGATGAATTCCTGTTGTTTTAAACCACCCAGCTTGTGGTCATTTGTTACAGAAGCCACAGAACAGTCACACGGACCCTGCTCTGTGGGACCCTGGAAGTGCGGGTCTCATTAAAGACCAACAGAGGCTGGGTTACAGAACCCTTAGAGTCAGCACTGGGCCCCAGAAATTCTAAAGCAGTGGCTGGACACCAGAACGTTGAGGGGTCAGTCGGAAGCCAATCCCTAAGGGTGCCGGCTGCACACGGCCTCCCCAGGTTTTTATGCCTGCCTGTACAAGTTGGGGATAAGTATTTCCATCCTGATTCGGGACCTCTGATATCACCGTTCACGCTGCCAATTAAGAACCCACTAGTTACACAGAGGAAAACCCTATCAGGAAAACCCTTGCTCCAGTGGTAAACAATTCTGAAGTTGGTCAGAGGTGGGGAATCATCTCTCATGCAGCCAGCAGCCCCCCCGCAAGGAACGTCCTCATTGCAAAGCTGGGGGACCATGTCAAGGCGTCCCTGAGTAAACATGAGCTGACCCCCAGGCCAGCTGCTGCTGAACTGTTCCCACCCTTCCCAGCTAAAACACCTGAATGTGTGCAAGGACTTGAAAGCCTAGAGGAAGGGCCATGGAGCCACACCAGCACGGAGGCCGACTTGGGGCCTGCAGGCCAGCCAGCATGGTCCTGGCCCCGGGCGCTCTTCTGGAAGCTTTCCATCTCCCTGCCCAATGTACCCCTCCTGTCCCGGCCCCCACCGCTTTTCTCCGTCCTCACCTCTGCCCGGGGAGAAATTCCAGCGGCAGGTATGGGTGACACATCCTCTTCTTTAGCAGGTGGCAGCGCGGCAACTCCTGCAGAAAGTCCACCAGAGCCCCACTCGCACCGGGCCACGCACAGAGCCGTGGGCCCTACTCCCTCCCACCAGCCCAGCCCCGAGACTGCCGATGGGGCAGAGAATATGGCGTCAGGCACAGCTGCAGGGGCTCTTGCTGCCTGGAGCGGTGTTTATATTGACCTCAGCCCAGGCACACCTGGGGAGGACTGGCCGGCCGGGTCAGACTGCCCAGGTCAGCCACTCCTCGCCCCTCAGGGGCTCACAGTTGCATAAAATGGACCTTGCTGCACCGGTCAGTTCCAAGGAACACGTGTAGGTCCTGAGGGTCAGGATAGACAAGGGGCTGCAGCCCTGGCTTGTTTTCTAACCATTTTATCTGGCCCATGAGTGGGAGACAACTTCAAGAAGACCCTCTCCTAATAAGAGGAACCCAGGAGTCAGGGAGAGGAGGGGTGGTGGGTGGAGACAGAGACCTGGTGCCCCGGCTGCAGTGGAAGTCTCTGGAAGACCAGGCGGAGGGAGGCCACACAGAGTGAAGCCCAGGGTCACAGACCTGTCGGAGCTGCTGTTTGTTAGTTCAAGTCCTGCTCTGAGGTGCTCTGTGTCAGCTCTGAGGGACAGGTGAGATGGCGGTGCTCTGCAATGAGGGCTATGCGCACGGTTCCTGTGTGCCCAGCCCTGCCGTGGTACCTGCACAAGGGTGTTCCGTATCCAAGGAGGGGCCTGACCACGAGAGCCCCGTGGGCTGCTGGGTACCTGCCCAGGTGAGCTGTATATCCTGCGAGGGGCCTGACCACGAGAGCCCCGTGGGCTACTGGGGAACTGGTAAAGATGTCGGGACAGTCAGTGAAGCCACTGAGGATATGCATCCAATAGTTCCTAATTCCTACACCCTGCTGGTCATTGTACCATCCCCCAGGACATAGTATTCTGTATGAGACGTACATGATGCTTTCTTCTGTATTCCATTAGTCCCAGAGGTCACAGAAATTTTGGCTTGTGACTGGCAGGACTCAACATACAAGGAAGACAGTACTGCTGGGCCGTCCTCCCCCAAGGGTTCAAAACTTCCCGCACCACCTTTGGGGAAACTTAACTAAAACCTCAAAGATCTACCTCTGGAGAAGGGAACCCTCCTTCAATATGCAGACGACATTCTGATCCCCAGCCCTACTAAGGAGGCCTCTGAACTACCTAGCCAATAAAGGATAGAAGGTGTCCAAGACAAAGGCTCAAATATCACAGACTAAGGTGACCTGCCTGGGCTTCATTCTCACAGAAGGTCAGAGAAGCCCATCCCAGGAAAGGGAAGAAGTCATTTGCAGCCTTACCCCTTCTAAACCTAGAAGACAGCTTAAGGGTTCCTAGGGAGGTCGGGGTTTGCTGCATCTGGATCCCTAACTACAGTCTAATACCTGGGCCTCTATAGGAAACATTGAAAGGAAAAGATGATGATCTGTTCGAATAGAATCCAGAAGCGGTCTTTCAAGAATGGAAAGAGCAGTTAATTCAGACCCTTGCCCTGGACCTCCCTAATTTAGCTAAACCCTTTGACCTTTACATTCTGGGTAGAAAGTGAATCGCCCTTGGAGTATTAGTGCAAAAACTGGGACCTCTTGAAATGGAACAATGCAAGAATGCCCTCCAGGTAGGAGAAAGTACGGTCACCAAGGGCTTGGCCCGCCGCCCCATCCAGCCAAGATACTGGGGGTATCTAAAAACCTGGAATCCGCAGCCCGCAAGGCCAACTCCCTCCTAAGGGGAAAGGACCGCACACGGTGATCCTAACCACCCACCATGCCCTGAAGTTGCAGGCATCGCTCCGTGGGCACACTGACCTCGAGTGAGGAAGCCCTCCAACTCCAACCTCCAGAGGGACAACTGGGGGCAACGGGTCCCCATGATGACCCGTGTGACCATCACTTGACGTGGATCTTCTCTCAGAAAACAACAAGAGCGTGCCCCAAAAGAGCAGACTACTGCTTGCAGGACTTACTGCACCCAGAGCGGAGCTCATAAGCTTGGCGGGGGAACCCTAAATAACGCTGTCACCATAGAAACGCCTACAGACACCGCGGTGACGGCGGCGGCCGATGAGACCGGCTGCACTCCTGGCTACTTGAAAAGGCCGTTGACTCAGTGGCCGTCATGGGTCTGGATCACCACCGGCCCTGGACTGTGTGGGAGTTGAGCAGGCAGGGTTCTGACACCTGGTGCTGTTTGTACGTTAATTCAGGGGCCTAATTGAAGAAAGCGCAGACTACTGGTCAGAGCATCTAGGCTGGCAGAAACCGTCTGCCTAAGGTGGCCGGCCGAACAAATGTGGGCGGGGTAAAACCGGCCCCCCCAGCGTCTCTGCGCATCTCTTTCCTGCACCCTTAAAGGTCATTAGAATCTATAACACTTCAAATGCTGGGGCTCAGGCGGACGAGCAGTGAGGGAAGAGCCCTGGGGACAGTCAACCTCACCTGGAGGCTGCTGGGGAGAAGTTCTGCCCCTCCCCCCGAGTATGAGGCCTCCCGACTCAGCACGAAGCAGTTACAGAAGCGGGGTCTGCACCCTCAGCGCCCCAACAATGAGGAATGGGACAAAAGGCAGAGGAGGGGTTTGTCACCGGCAGAGCCCATGAAAAAATCCTGGGAGATAAAAATAGAATCCGGGCAATAAAGTAAAGTCTAACGTTGATTCCTTTGTGCTTTGTCTAATTTCACTTGCTCCTAGGTTTCCACATGCAGAGGTCCCACACCCGGCACTTCAGAACCTATTTCCTGGTGCAAAATGGCTGGGCCGACACCTCAGCTCGCGGGGCCCCATGCAGACTCCGCGACATGGAGCCTGAGCTCCAGCCAACCCGGCCCTCGAGACTCCGCCCCTTCTGTCCCGCTGACGCTGCAGGGATCCCCACACAGCAGCCCCGCCCACAGCCCTCGGGGGAGCGCACGCTCTCACCTCTCCCCGTTCTCTGATCAGAATCTAAAGTTTCCTTTGCTTCTGAACCAAACTCAGTCTCGTTCTCTTGGCTCCAATGACACGGGGCAGGGGACCCTTGTTGGGGCCCACTCTGCAGGATCAGTGACAGAAATTGAGAACATTGTAACTTCAATGAACAGATGTGTGAGCCAAACTGTAATTAACCTAGAGCCGTGTATAAGGCTCGGGTAACATAAGATGTTTCCAACACTTCCATTTGATATTTCCATCACTTTAGTATAGGCAAGTTCAGTGAAGGGGATTGTCTTATTTGTCAGGTCAACATTGGAGAAATGAAGTGATTTCTTTCCAAGGATGTACATCGAATAATCTTGACTGAAGCTTCAATATAGTTTTGAATGCTTTTCCATTGAAAATGATACCTCTCTTTCAGCTCCCCCATTTCTGAGAAGCATAAAATCTTATAATTTATTATTACCAAAGGGGAAAGGTGCAGGGAGGGATAAATGAACAGTTTGGGATTAACACGTACACACTGCTATGTATAAATAGATCATCAACACAGAACTACTGTACAGCACAGGGAACTACACTCAATATTTTGTAATAACCTAGAAGCGGAAATAATCTGAAAACGAATAGATATTTTTATTGACATCATCTATCAATGACAGATACAATGTACCCTAAGGGAGGCCGATGGTCAGCGCTTCTGACCCTGAAGACTTTAATCATCTTAAGTTCGGACTCTGCCTACTGCCCAAGGCCCTTAATGAACATACGTGTAGCCATAGCGTAAAATTCCCCAGTTTAGGGTTCAGGGAGACACTGATTTGGAAACATCCCTGGTGTTCTCTTACCATGCACGGGACCCTTCCTACAGCTAAAACATGACTCTGACACCCAGAAGGTGGTACACCATTTGATCGGGAAGAGTTTGGAAAAGGCATCTCATCTCCTCATCTCCAGGGAGTCGGGTTCACCCCTCCAGCGTCTTTCCTAACAATCTCCCCACTTGGGGATGTCAGCACCTTCAACCTCCTGTTGCGCACAGTTTGGAATTTGTCCAGAGGATGAAGCGGAAGGATGAGAAACAATGAGAGAAAAGTCCTAGGTGTTCGGACAGGCACATGTCACTCTCATTTCCAATCAGGAAGACGAAATGACCAAAGGCTAAGATTGCCCATGGAAAAAGAATACGGTTTGAGGAAATCCCACTATTTTGTGGCCAGTTCCAAAAAACACAAGTTGAAAAATGGAACTCAGGATCACTAAAATTCACGAAACTGCAGAGTTGAAAATATCTATCATTGAAAAATGTCTTGAGGGAAGTCACCGAAAAGGAATTGTAAACAAGGGAGAATGGCAGGAAAGGGATTTGAAGAGGTAAAAAGGACTCATCATGAAAGCACAAAAACGGGGCTGAACATCGCCAACGGTGCAGTTAGCCAAAAAGGGCGTATGCTTTTTTCCTGAATATATTAAAGAAAAGGGCATACACCCTTTTTAGCCAACCAAACAGTGGGCATTGCAAATCAATACTACAAAAAGTATCACACTTCGCATCAGTCAGAAGAGCCATCCTCATAAAGTGTAAACACCAGAAATGCAGGACAGGGCGAGGAGTGAAGGGAGCCCTGTGAGGCTGATAGTGGAAATGTAAATTGCCAACGGGCACACTGAAGAAGTGTACTGTGTTTACTAAAACATCTAAACAGATGAGCTACAGAGCATAGGGCACTTGCACTCATGGGCGAATATCTTGGGAAAAACAAAAATCGTCAGGATACAGGCACCCCAACGTTTACCGCCTCTCTGTTTAAAAGAGCCTCGACTTGGATAAAACCTAAATATACCTGGAAGGAAAAAATGGATAAAAGAGATGTGGTACATATGTAGAGTGGAATATAACTCAGCCAGGAAATCAATGAAATAAGGCCAGTTGCATCAACTCAGGAGGAGTTATGTAAGATCATTCTAGGTAACATAAGTCAGAAAGAAAAAGACACATATCGTAAGATATAACTTAAAGGTAGAATCAACAATGGCTACACATGAAACAAATTACAAAACAGAAACATAGTCAAATATGTAGAAAACACACATAAGGCTGCCAAAGGGGAAAGGTGGGGAGGGGTGAGGCATTATCCAGGAGGTTGAAATTAGCAAAGATACCGTTCCAAATACCAAATTGATAATAGACGAGGCCTACACAGAACCTCAAAGAACTGCACTCAGCACACTCAAGTCACCAGAAAAAATTCTATACGACTGTTAAGAATCTGAAAAAGAATTTATTGATGTCTGTTTCTATGTGAATCAAGTGGATGTAGAACAGCAACAAACAGCGTTGAAAATCAGCTGTAACCAATATAACAATAGTAGAAAAAGACAGTGACAGACATAAAAACCCTTATAACTTTTGCTCAGGGGCTATGATGCAACATGGATTGAACACACCTAGACACACAGCAGGATGAGACATAAGGTTGGACACTCTTGGGACTGAGAGGATTGGTGAGGTTGAGTGAGCAAATGCAGACCCTTTAAAGTAATACTGTGTGCTACCCATTCCATGGGTCCCAACTCTCCAGGTGCAACGCAACCTTCCTACAGCTAAAAGCTGCATGGGAAGCCCAGAGGATGATACACCGTGTGATCATGAAAGGTTTCGACAGCGCACCTCATTTTTCATCTCCTGGTGCTCGGGTTCACCATTCCAGCCGCTTTACTAACAATCTCCCCACTTGGAGAATCAGCACCTTTAACCTCCTGTTTCGAACAGTTTGCAATATGTGCCGAGGATGAACGGGAAAAGGGGGAACCAATGAGAGACTCGCTGGAGGTGTTTGGTCGGGCACATGTTACTCTCATTTCCCATCACGAAGAAGAATTCACCAAAGGCTCAGCCTGACGCCCCGAAACCAGGATAGGGCCTGAGGCGATGCTGTGGTTTTCTGGGCCAGCTCACAAAAAGGGCAGTTGAAACATGGAGCTCAGGGGCACTGCAACTCACAAACCTGCACAGTGATAAATGACAACTACCATCCAAAAATACATTGAGTTAAGGCAACGAAGAGGATTTGAAAGCAAGGCAGAATTGCAGGAAACAGATTTCAAGAGGTAGATTGGAGTTTCCTTGAAAGCACATGAAAAGCGGCAGAACTTGGACAATGATGCAGTTGGCCAAAAAGGGAGTATGTGTTCCTTCCTGAATATATTCAGGTAAAAAAGCATACACACGTTTTGGCCAACCAAGCAAGCTGGGAGAGCAAATCAGCACTACAAAGAAGTCTCACTTCCCCCCGGTCAAAACGGCCATCTGAAAAAAGTGTAAAAAACCACAAATGCAGGACAGGCCATGGAGAACAGGAAACCTTGTTATGCTGACGGGCGGGATGAAAATTGCCGCAGACACTCTAGAAAAGTGTATGGTGTTTCCTAAAACATCTAAACAACAGAGCTACAGAGCATAGGGCACTTCCACTCATGGGCGTATATCTTGGGAAGACTAAAAATCAACAAGACACAGGCACCCCAAAGCTTAGGGCTGCTCTGTTTACAAGAACCTCGACTTCGGTACCCGTTCCATATCCCAGGAAAGAGAAAAATGGATACAGAAGTTGTGAAACTTATGTACAATGGAATATCACTCAGCCATGAAATCAATGTCATAAGGCTAGTAGCAGCATAATGAGTGGATTTAGGTACGATAATTCAAAGTGAAAAAGGTCACACAGAAAAAGAAATTTATCAAAACATATCACTTATAGAGGGAATGTAAACATGGCTACAAAGAACTGAATTAAAACAGAACAGAGTCACGCTTTTAGAAAACACACTTATGCCTGCTTCAGGGGAAAGGTGAGGGGGGGTTTTCATAAAACAAGAGTTTGAAATTAGCACAGATACCGTTCCAAAAACCAAATATGTAATAGACAAGACCTACTCCTTGCTCAATGAACTGGACTCAACAGCTCCTATTCATCGCAGAAGAAAAATTCCAGCCCTTGTTTCTCAGGAGCTCTGGGGTCTACCTGCGAGGTAAACTTAACTCACCTGGCACAAGGCGGCCATCCCGGGTTTCACATCAACATGATCTCAGGCACAAACCTCCTGGCTTTTCCATTGTGTCTTTAAGTTACTTGTTGAAACAACTGCACAAATATGACAAAGATATAAAATCAGGCATCTTCTGCCCCAGTGCCTGCTCATAAATGATTTTCTGCCACTTTAAAGTGATAGAAAGATAGAACATTTCAACATTCTGCTGCCCTTATTATTTGTCATTTTTCTTGATATTTCTATTGAATACTCTTTCAATATTTTAACAATGGAACATTTATTTACCTTGTTCCAGACCCAGCCTGTAGTGGTAAAGGTTTTGTTGTTATATTTCTATTATGTTTCCTTTAAAAATCATTATGCTATTTAACTGGATTAAGTCAATTCTACAGGCATTTATCTTATGATATTGATGAAATCAATACATAGAGGGCAGTAGTACAAGTTGATTGTACTCCAGAGCCTCTATTAGCACAGTTAAGTAAGTATAACTATTATCTATATGTAAACCAAAGTACATGCCAAGTGAGACTCTCCGACGCTTCTTCACTGTCTGCCCCTCAAGCCTGTGAGAAATGGAATATTTCTTGCCACCTCAGTAAACAAAAGATGCCACAGTCATCCTCTCCAATGTGAGCGGGCAGGCTGAGGAACTCAGGATATGCAAATACAGGATGCAGGCCCCAGAGAGCTGAGGTGCATATCAAAGGAAGGAATTCGTGAGCCTGACTCCAGCATCTTCGCATAAGGAAAGCCCTGCATTCCTGTAGAACCTGGGAGAGCAGGTTCTCCTTAGCTGACAATCACCTTTTCACGTCCCCCATCACCTCCGCCAGCCCCCCGCCCTGTCCCCTCCCCCCCCCCCGGGTGCTTTAGCTCAGGGAGGAAGGGGCGCACAGGGCCTCGGCTGAACAAGAGGCCTGGGAGCCTCGGGAGGAACTTTCGGCCGCTTTCCCCGCCGTCGGGAGGAGGGTCGCTGACGCTGCGGCCGGACCCTGCGCCTCCCTCGCCCCGTGTCCCCTCAGGACGTTCAGCCGCCCTCTCCCCACGCCCCCCGGGCCCCGCGAGCCAGGCCGAGGGCAGGGACGAGAGGAGGGGCCGAAGTTCCCCGGGACCAGACCCCGAGGCTGCTCGTTCTGCACAGCAGCGGCGGGTGGCCGCGAAACCCTTCCCCTCAGAAGCTGCTCTTGCGCGGCCGCCCGGGCACCAGACCCACTTACCCGGCCCGCCGTCCCCACGACTGTCGCGGCTTCGGCCGCCGGGGCCCCTCCGCAGCCGGCAGCGTCAGTGAGGCCGCCCTCCCCTGGGGCTCCAGGGCAGCTCCGTGACGGCGGACTGAAGAGACCCCGAGCCGGGAACTCCAGCTCTGAGGAAACGCGGGCTCCGTTCTGGACGCAGTGGGTGGGGCCGTTCTGCCCCGAGGCCTCCTGGGAGGGGGCGGGGCGCCGGGGGAGGAGCCGCCAGGAGCTCAGGGCCCCGTCGGGGGTCCTGGAGGGGCGGCCCGGCCTGAGGGCCCCGCCCACTGTGGCCGCAGCACAGGCCTTTTTCCTGCAATCCTACACAAAAAGTCAGAAAGATACACACGGTCTACAGTGAATGTTCACAAACGGTGGTTGCTGCTGTGCTTACTATCCTATTAAACGTGGGAAATCCATAACACACTTGAAGTTAGAAGTTAACTATGAATGTTTACCTTTCCTTATTATGTCTCTGCTATTCACAATTGTCGTTAATGAATCAGAGACTGTGGCATCACTAGTTAAAAATGAGCTCGTTTAAAAAATAGAACTCAGGCCCACCGGCCCTACTGTATCAGAATCTGCAATTTTACACTCTCTCCAGTGTACTTGTGGACCCATGAATAGTTGAAAGGTACATTTCTACCTCGACATTTCTCTTCTGTCTGAGAAATACGCACATTTTATCCAGTTTGATATAAATAAAACACTCAAAAATGCATATGTCCGTGTTGAAACCACCATTTTATCATTTCCTTTCCAGATGACTATAGTCTCTATACTGGTTTTATGGATCACATGACATACTCTTTTTTGTAGTTAGAAATAGAGAAAGTTACTTTGTGAAAAAAAATATATATGTATATATATATATATTAGTGGATGATTGAAGACACTCTTCTAAATTAAAACCAGTTCTCTTAATTTGCTCTTTTCTTCTTGCGTCACATTATGAACTCTTCCCGTGGCCACATGTCATGTGTACTTTTAATTTCAGGGACTGCTGACATCCCAGGATGTGCCCATAGATTTCTCTCAAGAGAACTGGGAATGCCTGGACCGAGATCAATGGGAATTGTACAGGGATGTGATGTGACAAAAGTATAGGATCATGCTCTCCTTGAGTGAGGATACCTTCCTTCCAGAATTCCTTATCCACCCACAGGGTTTAGAGGCCTTCATTTGTAGAATGTCTCCTGGAATGTTCTGCTTCCTACAATAGGGTTTCAGATTGCAACGATTCAGGAAATATTGGGAGTTTGTGGGTATAATTTATGTTATTCTTTGAAAATTGCAGCCTTCTTTATAATATACTTTGTAACTGCTTGGGATGTGTCTATATGAACAGTGTACTATATGCTTCTGTTATAGTCCTTACAATATTTTATTCTCTTATTATCTGTAACAATCTTCCATGGATTCTTTGGGCTTAAGGTGTATTAAAAGGGAGACGGCGATTCTGGGACTTCCCTGGTGATGCAGTGGTTAAGACTGCGCCTGCCAATTCAGGGGACACGGGTTCGATCCCTAGTCTGGGAAGATCCCACGTGCAACGGAGCAACTAACCCAGTGGGCCACAACTACTGAGCCTGCGTGCCACAACTACTGAAGCTGGTGCACCTTGAGCCCGTGTGCCATTTATTTTTAGAGAATAAAATCACCTCTGAGTGATTACAATTTAGACCAGCTAGTCAAAATTCTTTATCACCTGTTCTTCTCAAACACTGATCAATGGAACAAGTTTTACTAGGGATAAGAGTGTAATTGTATTCTAGAGTTCATATCGGCAATATGGTTTTTGACCTTGATGCTGGATCACGACATTTCAATGGTATAACTGCTATTAATTGTCTCTTTGTTCAATGATTAAAGTCTCACATGATCTGAGTTCAGACTGGAGCCATCCTGCTGGGTTTCTGTCTATTGCAGATTTCTTCCAGTATGAAAGGACAAGAGCAATACGGCTTACTTTACACAATGTCTTCAAACTAAATGATGACATAATCTACATTCAATTAATTTATACATACCCTACTGTAGAGCAGGGTTTGTTACGGTGGCAGAGCCCGGTAATTATGTAAAACTGAAACTTTTATCTGCACTGGTTCAAGTCCTCTTCCTAAGAATATGTTTATAATCAACACTCTTTCACAAGTTACCCAATTTAATTCACCATAGCATTCCTCATATTAACTAAATGGAAAATCCTAAGCTATATACAAATCCAGAAAGGGCCAAAAATCATCTGCCCACATGGATTATTACAACCCATTGCTGAGGCATTCAAATTACTTATTAAAGACCCACTATGTCCATCAACAGCATCAATTTATATATTATTGCCCCAATGCTAGCCTTAACCCTGGCTCTCACAACATGAATTCCTCTTCCCATATCTTAGCCACTAATTAATATAAATGTAGGCATACTCTTTATATTAGCCATATCACACCTAGCCATTTATTCCATCCTCAGTTCTGGATGAGCTTCACATTCAACATACTCACTCACTGGAGCTCTAGGGACAGTAGCATAGACAATCTCATATGAAGTAATGTAGCAGTTATTCTATCCTCAGTCTTACTGATAAATGGATCATTTACACTTTCAACAGTAATTATTACACAGGAACACCTATGACTATTTTCTTCTGACCCCTACTCAGAATTTTATTATCTCCGCAGTAGCAGAAATTCAATGAAGCCCCACTTGATTCAACAGAAGTAGAATCAAAACCTGTATATGACTTCAATGTAGAAGATGTAGCAGGCCCATTCACCTCTTCCTTGCTAGACAATATGTCAATTTCCTTATAATAAACATTTCCACAACAATCCATTTGTAGGAGCATTCGACAATCCCTAGGTGCCAGAATTATATACACCCCAAGTCATCATTAAAACACATCTAACAATCTCCTTTCTATGAATTTGAGCATCCTACCCACAATTTTGATATGATCAACGTCTACATCTCGTATAAAAATTTTTTTTCTACTAACATTAGCCCGATGTATATGAGAGTTTTCACCACCTGTCATCATACCAGCAACCCACCACAAACTTAAGAAATATGTCTGACAAAAGAGTTACTGTGATAGAGTAAATTATAGAGGTTTCAATGCTCTTATTCCTGGAATTGAATTCTTCCTAAGAATTTTATATTCTCCATGTTACCACATTACAGCACATGCTATATACTAAGGTTCACTAGGTAAGCTTCAGGCCCATACCCCCAACATGTTGTCGTAGATCCTTCCTGTACTAATAAACTCTCATTGTTTTTACTATCATTCTACTGACCATTATCACAGGAAATATAATTGTATAAGAAGCTCACACTGATTAATGGTATCCCCATTCTAATAAAAAACACAAACCCATAAGCTACAGAAGCATCCAACAAATATTTCCTAAAACAATCCACCACACCAATACTACTTATAATGGCTAGTATCATTAATCTAATATACTCTGGTCATGGAACACAATGAATAACAAAAATCTTTCATCCAGCAGCATCCACCCTCATGACAATCGCCCTTGTCACAAAAGTAGGACTTTCCCCATTTCACTTCTGAGTGCCTCACGTCACACAAGGCGTCCCATGAAGAGCAGGCCTGATGCTATTAATATGACAAAAGTGCACCCCTGTCAGTTTTATACCACATGTCACCATCCATCAACCTAAATATACTATTAATCATAGTGATATTATAAATCATAGCTGGAGGCTGAGGGAGATTTAGTCAGACTCACCTGGAAAAAATTACACCCTCCTCATCAAGTGCCCATATAGGATGAATAACAGCCGTTATAAGGTATATTCCGATTATAACAATCCTAAACATACTAATTTATATCATAACAACACTCTCTTCTTATTATTTATGCCCAGAGCCTGTACTACAAGAGTGTCATTATCACACACATGAGGTAAAACACCTCCCATCACAATCCTTTTCCTCACCATTATAGTATCATTAGGACATAGTCCATCACTATCAGGGTTTTTACCCAAATGAATACTTATCCAAGAGATAACGAAAATGACAACATCATTCTACCAACATTAATAGCCATCACAGCAGTGCTCAGCATATATTTCTACTTGCAGCTAACATACTCCACATCACTAACTGTATTCCCTTCATGAAACAACACAAAAACAAATCACATTGAACATTCAAAGAAATAACCTTCCTATCATTACTAATCATAAAACCCAGACAATTATTCCACATAACACCCATTCCATCCGTGCTGGACTAGGAATTTAGGTTAGTTCAGACCAAGAGCTTTCATAACCCAAAACAAGTAAAATTTACTTAATTTCTAAAAATAAGGATTGAAAGACTTCATCCTACATCAATTGAATGTAAAGCAAACATTGTAGTTAAGCCAAATCTTTACGAGACTGATGAGTTTTAACCCCAGGAAACTTTAGTTAACAGGCAAATCCTCTAGTCAACTGGCTTCAATCTGCTTCTTCTTCATTTGAGAAAGAAAAAAAGAAAAAAGGCAGGAAAATCTCTGGCAGAATTGAAGCTGCTTCTCTGAAATTACAATTCAATTTGTTGATTCACCACAGGGTTTGTGAGAAAGAGGGCTCAATCTCTGTCTTCAGATTTACAGTCGAATGCTAGCTCAGTCATTTTACCTCTGTTCATACACTGTTGATTATTTTCAACAAATCACAAAGATATCGGCATCTTATAATTACTATTTGGTGCTTGAGCTGGAGTAGCAGGCAGCACCTTAAGAATATTAATCCAGGCTGAGCTATGCTAACCTGGAGCGCTACTTGGAGATGCACAAATCTGTAACGTGGTCATAACAGTCCCTGCACTTGTAATAATTTTCTTTATTGTTGTACCCCTTATATTGCAGGGTTTGAAAACTCACTTGGGCCACTAATAACTCGCACACCTGAGGTAGCATTTCCCCGAGTAAACCATGTAAATTTTTGACTACTTCCCCCATCGTTCTTACTCCTACTCATGTCACCAATAGTAGAAGCTTGTTCTGGTACCAGTGGACCGTGTATTCAGCTCTAGCCTGCAACCTGGCCCACGCAGGAGCCTCTGTCGACATAACCATTTCCTCCTTACATTTATCAGGTGTCTCCTCAATTCTTGGTGCTATTGCTTTTATTACTATAGTCTTTCATACAAAACCAGCAGTCATAACCCAATACCAAACACCATTATTTGTTTAATCTTCACCAACTATAGCCATATTACTATAATTACCACTCTCAGTCCGAGCAGCCAGAATTGCCATACTCTTAAGAGATAGAAATCTCAACACTACTTTCTCTGACCCTGCAGGAGGAGGCTGAATCCTATACCAACACCTATTTTGATTCTTTGGTCACCCTGAAGTCTGTATTCATGGCCTACCAGGGTTTGTTATAAATTCACACATCATTACACACTATTTAGGACAAAAGGTGCCTTTCAGCTATTTAGGAATAGTATGAGTCATGCCCACTGGCTTTTTAGGATTTCTCTTGTGGGCCCATCATATATTTACCATAGGGAGAGCTGTCCACTCAGGAGCATACTTTGCAAAAGCTACCATAATTGCTTCTATCCCTACAGGAGTGTGCTTTCTCTGGTTGCAGTGAGCAGTAGCGACTCTACGCTGCGGTGCATTGCCTTTTCACTGAAAAGGCTTTCTTTATTGCAGAGCATGGCTTTCACGCTCTAGAGGGCAGGCTCAGTAGTTGTGGCACATGGGCTTTTTGCTCCACGGCAGGTGGAATATTCCCACACGATGGCTCGAACCCGTGTCCCCTGCATTGGCAGGCAAATTCTTAACCACTGCACCACCAGGGAAGTCCCTGGTTAGCAACTGTTCACGGAGGTAATATTATATGACCTCCAATATATTATGAGTTTTAGGCTTTAGTTTTTCTTTTTACAGTAGGAGGTTTCACAGGAATCATCTTAGTGAACTCATCCCCGGACACTATCCTCCAGGATACATACTATGTAGCAGCACACTTCCATGACCTAATGTCCATGGGAGCGGGCTTCACTATTACGGGAGGCTTCCTACACGGATTCCCACTATTCTCAGGTTACACAGTGAACTCAGCATGAGCAAAAAGTCACTTCACGCGTATATTTGTAGTAGTAAATATGACTTCCCGCAGCACTTTCTGGCCTCTCAGGAATGTCATTACTTTAGTCTCACTACTCGGAGGCACACACAACATGAAATATTGTGTCTTTTGGCTCACTCATCTCAATAGCAGCAGTAATGCTAATCATAATCTTCATACTTTGAAAAGCATTTGCATCTAAACAAGAAGGCTAAGCACTAGAAACGGATACTCCTAACCTAGAATTGTTACATAAATGTCCTCCACCATATCCTATGTTTCAAGATCCTACCTATGTAAATATAAAATAAGGAAGGTCTCAAGTCCTTTTCAACCACTTTCAAGCCAACACCATAACAATTATGTCTTTCTCAATAAATGAGAGAAAAGTAAAAAGTGATGTAGCTTTGTCAAACTTAAATCAGAGGCTAAAATCCTGTATATCACGAAGGCATATCAATTTCATCTAGGATCTCAAGATATAACATCACCGATTATGGAAGAACATTTACATTCTCATCATCACACATTAATAGTGATTTTTGAAACTAGTTCTCTATATTATTTCTCTAACATTGACAACTAAACTAACTCATATACATATAATAGATGCACAGGTAGAGAAAATGTGAACAGTTTACCAGCCATTATTGTAATCTTAATTGCTCTATCATCATTGTGAATCCTTTACATGATACATGAAATCAATAACTCTTCCCAAACCATAAAATCGATGGGTCAGTAATGATACTGAAGCTACAAATACACAGATTATGAAGATTTAAATGTTGGCTCCTCTGTAATCCCCACATCAGGGCTAAAACCAGGAGAATAATGACTAATAGAAGTCAACAACCACGGAGTTAGAGAGAGTCATAGAATATTAGTTTCATCTGAAATTGTTGTACACTCCTGAGCTGTTCCTTCTCAGGCCTAAAAAGGGCTGCTATCCCAGGACGCCTAAATTAAAGAATCCTAATACCAACAGGACCAGGCCTATGTTGTAGACAAGAGAGCTCATTTTCCTGAGTTCAAAGACGGGCCAGAGGGATATGGCTGAGATGAGGGGTGAATCTGGAGCCCATGGGGATGCACTCTCCAAGCTCCAGGATAGGAATGGGCCATTATTGGTTTAATGGACGTCTGGGGTCCCAGGCCACCCACACCACACCCTCCCGAGCAGGATCTTGGCAACATTCCCTGTCAGTGATGAGGCAACCTAGCACTTGTCACGCCCCGATGTTGTGTCCTATGTGGGCACCATGCTGTGGGGACCACACCCACACTCTGCAGGTCCATGCTACAGGGTCCTTCTTGCCTCAGGAGTAGAGACCACCCAGCAAGCAGTTCGCTCCCCAACCAGCAGGAGGAGGGGAGGAGAGCAGGGGCACCAGGGGAATCTCACTCAGACAACAACACCCAGGGGTGCCAGCGGGGACAGTGATGATGCAGATGAGGCCCAGACCAAGAGATGCGACCAGAGGACACAAAAGGCAGCTGATCAGGTCCTGACTCAACTGCATCCCGGACACCTTTGTCCCTCCTACGCCCCTTCCTCATACATCCCCTCCTGAAATGCAGATTCTTCAGATGCAAACAGGCAGAGCCTCAGACTGAAAGTCAGCTCTTCCAAAATGACCCGTCAGCAAACACTGCAGGATTGTGCTCCAGTGGGGGCCCTGGAGTCCACAACTCAGGGACTGAAGGGGACATCGGTGCCAGGGCCAGTGTGAGGGGATGGGGAGGGAGACTTTCATGGTTGTGGAATGTTGGTTTTGCAAGATGAAAAGTTCTAGGCGTGGTGGTGATGGCTCCACGAGAAAGTGAATAGATCTGATGCCTCAGAAACGTGCACTTAAAATGGTGACGATGGTAAAGGGTATGTGACGTGTGTTTTATTTCACTTAAATTCATAAAATAATGTCTTTTTAAATCAGAGTCCATTTCGACTCCCGTTCATCACAAATGTCGGAGACCCAAACACATTCCCCTACCTTAGGGGCCATCACGGTGCCCTCACATGGCACATGGGAGACCGTTCTCACGGGGGCCTAGTCTGTGCTCACCTCACCTCTGTCCAGGGAGACCCAGGCAGTGGTGACCCCCATAGATTAGACATATGATATGCTATGATATTCATATGACACCACCGAACATTGTCACTCAGCAGCACACAGAGCAGCACCCCACTCAAACATGCATGACCTCATATGAATGCGACAAGATTAAGGGAAGAAAAGGAACCACCGGTTAATCAGGGCAACACCCTTAACGCAGAGGTTGGAAATGTCAAAGGGGTAAAGACACACTGCAGGCAAAGAGCACATAGGGGTCTCCCCATACATGTGATCCTGACCCATGCAGATGTGGTGAGACCCATACAGTGCCCGTACCCTATAGCTGGTGTAGCACATCCACACTCACCAGGGTGACCCACCTCCCCAGGCCCTGCACCTAAAGTCACACGTTCTCTCTCAACACGTGACCCCACCTCCTCAGACCGCTCCACCTGGGTCACATGTCCACAGTCCCAGGGTGAACCGCCCTCTGCAGACGTCCCCAACTGGGGTCACACGTGCACATCCTCCAGGGTGACCTCACCTCACCAGACCGTGCACCTGGGGTCACATGTCCCCTTGGTCAGGGCACCATGGCTCTGCTGCTTGCTCCCCTAATGTAGAAACAACATGGGTTCCTGGGCTCTGCTGGGATGAGAAAAAGTGTAAGGTGGGTCTCCTGTCCCCACACTTGTCCCACAGAAGTCCTCCTCTTTTCACTTTGGTTCTGTGTGATTTTACCTCTTTTTAAAGCTTTCATGCTAGAGTTGAACATATTACTTGGTTCTGGCAGGCGCAGTCTCACTTTCTTGTCTCACTTACTTGTTGAGAAAACTCACAGGACAGCAGGACTGAAAGCCGAAGGGCAGCTCTGGACGCTGCTGACTAGGGACGGCAGACAGGAAGGAGAGCTCAGCAGCAGCCTCAGCTGTTACCCATCGGCCTTTTGCCCGATCTGCGTGCCCTGCAATCAATTCACCAGCTAAACCTGCCTCCCTTCGCACCATGCACGTGCTGGTAAATTGGAATAATCAGCAGGTAGCCCTCCTGAGGATTATCCACGAGCCCCAAGGAAGGTGAACCTTGCAGGAATAAAGACAAAGGCCCTGCCCATAGCACTGCCCTTGGGAGGACCAGGTCACCACACTCAGAAGAGAGGGTGTTACCTAGACAAGCCCACCTCGGCTCCAGACCCAGACATCTAAGCACTGACTTTCAAATGCAGGCACGGAGCTTCCCAGTACTGAGGCCAGGCCGGCTCTCTTCCCAGCTCTCCATACTCTTAGCGTACACGGAACATGGTCAGGTCTAAATCTTCTTATTATAGACAACACATGGTCAGCTCTAAACATAAACAGTAGTCAGCACATGGAGAGGTCTAAATTTACCGTGTAGACAGAACTTGATCATGTTTCAACTAGCTTAGGGCTGAGCTCATAGGAGGTACAGATCACACATATGGGTCTCTCATCTTTGGACACCCACATCAGGAAACTGAACGATATCATTGTCATTAAACATTTCAACAGGCAAAACAGAAATGTTACCAGTGTCTCTGGCCACCTGGTGGTCAGGATCCACATGTGATGCAGGAACTTCTTAGAGTGCAGCCCAGTCTGCGGCCAGGCCAGACAAGAAGTGGCCTGATTCCAGCCTCCCAGGCTTCCAGAAGGAGGCGGCCGCACAGGAGGCCCAGGCAGGACAGTTCTGCATGGTGCGGGCCAGGAGAGCCTGTCTGTCCATTCCACTGGCCGATTCCGGGCGGGGTGCTCAGGGCCGCTGAGAGCCCCGCGCTCAGGCCCTGCTTCCCTGCAGCATGTGCGTGTGCGTGTGTGTGTGTGTGTGTATGTGTGTGTGTGTAGAGGGGGCAGTGGCTGACGGCTCCCACGGCTCCCGTCCCGGGCACCGTGATGTCTTCGAGGGTAGGTACGGGGAGAGGTAGGGGCACAGAAGCCATTGGAGAGGAGAACCCACCACGGAGCTCCTTGCACACTGGCTCGCCCCACCCGGGGACCAGCCTACCCATCGTGGGCCACATGCCACCCCCCAGCCCCGCACCCCCAAAGGCAGGGCGCCTGCTCTTTCAACAGCACAGGGTCTCACATGAAGGAGACTCAGTGGGGAATGTCACCCACTCCCCCACTCCTGATGCTCAGTTTGGGGAGAATGAACCCCCTTGACTGGGCGATGGGACCCTGTGAAGAAACATGTGGTGCCCCATCCAAGTCAGGGCCTGCCTGAGAGATGGGAACACAGGAGCCACGTGCAGGGCCTGGAGGCCAGGCCAACAGGACAAGCACCTCCAGCCTTGGTCTAGCTCTCCAACTGTGACATTGTAGCATTAAGGGACCTGAGGCAGGTGACTGAATGTAATGGGGTCTAAACTGGACCCTGAATGGGGCTTAAAGAACGTGTGAAGGATGTCACTCAGACAGTGACAGTCACTGGAAGACAGACGCTGTGTGAGGACATCCTGCTCCATCCATTTAAATCCCTGCGATCTCTGAACTTTACGTGGCTACGCAGGATTGTTAGAGCAGGTGCGTGCGGACATATCTGGGGCACAATTCAGTCTGCAATCAACTTGCAAGTGGTTGCAGAAAACACACAGGTGTGCGCAAAGGTAGACACAGCACACACACAAACATACGCATGCTCACAGCACAAATATATTCACACACTAACCTATGAACACACACGCTCGCGTGTACCCACGCACACACTAACGTGTGCCGGTGCACATACCTATGCACATGCACAGCACATGTACGCATACAGGCACATGCACACACGTAGCGCACACACAGGGAATAAAGTGAATCCATAAAGCATTAATTCCTGAAAGCAAGTGAAGCTGACATGTATTTTTCCCTTTTTCTTAGCTTTGATGTTTTTCACAATAAAAACTTTAAGAAAAGAGTTAATGGCGAATGACTTTTTTTTTTTGCACAGGTGTCGCGGACTCCTCAGAGGCAGTGACCCAGGACTGAGGCCCCCGAGCGTCCTTCTGAGGGTCGTGGCCCCGGTGTTCCTCTCACGGGAGTTGCTGTCAGCCTTGATGGTCGAAGCAGCCATGGTATCTAGATTTCACTGGTAGAAACTATTCCTTTTCTTCCCTGGGAGGAGCAGGTCTCCTTCTACTTTGTTGGGGAGACTCCCTTTTTACTAAACAAAAATGATAAGCTGTAAGTACATATTAAGGTTTAGGTTATATACATGTAAAGAATAATCATAAAGATCAAGGAACAGAACACGATGAGTGGACACCCAGGAGTGCCCTTCCCTCGTCACAGCCTCCTCCCCACCGTGAGGGAGCTGTTCTCCTGATTTTGTGCCAGTGACTTGTCCTCAGAGTTTTCGCCCAGGGACGCATCTCTGCGCAACGCAGCCCAGCTTTGCCTAGTTCCAAAGTCGGTAAATGCGTGTACCGTGCATGCTGCCTTATTGCTCTTGATGGCGCAGCATCGTGTCCATGGGATTCCTTCACCTTGTGAATAGAGATTTTTTAAAAATAATTTTTATAGTTTTACGAACTTTAAACAAAATGTACTCCATTGCTGTGGAATATTCCTTCATAGGAGCGTGCATGGTTCATTTCTGCATCCGCTTGTGATGGCCTTCATGTTCTTTCCAGTTTGGCTCCTGTGGCTGCGGAGTCCATGTCCGTGTGTCCTGGTGCAGTGCCGGTAGGTTTGTGTTCAGCTGGGAGGAGCCCTGCGGGTCTGCGTGCGTGCGCGGACTTCGCTCTTTGAGGCCCGATTGTTTCAGAAGCGGTTGCATCGGCCCGCTGCGTGCCAGGCTTTCCATTGCCCCACAGCCTGCTGATAATTGATACTATGTCTTTCATGTCTGCATTCTGGTAGGTGTATGCACAGTATTTTTCTTATGGTTTTAATCCCTCGGTGGTTAGTGAAGTTGTGCATCTAGTAGTATTCATACACTATTTCCTGTTCGTTTTTAAAAAGTTTTAAAAATTGTGGTTCAATACACATAACATAAAATTTAGTATCTTAACCATTTTTAAATGCCATTTCAGGGTCAAGAAGTAATTGGTGCTGTTGTGCAAACCTTACCGCCATCGTCCTCCAGAACTTTCTCATCTTGCAACATTGAAACAGTCCCCATTAAACACGCACTCCCCATGCTCCCTCCCTCAGCCCCTGGCACTCAACATGCTACTTTCTGTCTCTATGTTTCTGACTGCTCTAGGGGCCTCGTGTGAATGAAGCCAGCACTGCGTGTTGTTTTGTGTCTAGCTTACATCACTGAGCATAATGCCCTCGAGGCTCATCCCTGCTGAAGGCTGTGTCAGAATTGCCTTCCTTTTTAGGCTGAACAACATTCCCTTGTATCGATGGACCGTGTTTTTCTTCTCCATTCATCCATTAGTGGACACGTGTAATATCTACATTCATTTCTCATGTCATAATAATTGTGGAATAACGTCAGAAAGTCCTTTGAATCTAAAGTCATCTGCCATTAACTCTTTTCTTAAACTTTTTACTGTGAACAACATCAAAGCTAAGAAAAAGGGAAAATACATGTCAGCTTCACCTGTGTTCAGGAATTAATGCTTTACGGATTCACTTTATTCCCTGTGTGTGTGCTACGTGTGTGCATGTGCCTGTTTGCCTACATATGCTGTGCATGTGCATAGGTATGTGCACTGGCACACGTTAGTGTGTGCATGGGTACATGCGTGCGTGTGTGTTCATATGCTAGTGTGTGAATATATTTGTGCTGTGCACGTGCGTATGTTTGTGTGTGTGCTGTGTCTACCTGTGTGCACACCTGTGTGTTTTCTGCAACCACTTGGAAGTTGGTTGCAGACTGAATTGTGCCCCAGATATGTCCGCACGCATCTGCTCTAACATTCCTGCTTTTCCACATAAAGATCAGAGCTGTCAGGGATTTAAATGGATGAAGCAGGATGTCCTGACACAGGGTCTGTCTTCCAATGACTGTCACTGTCTGAGTGACATCCTTCCCACCTTCTCTAAGTCCCATTCAGGGTCCACCTGAGGCACCCATTACATTCAGTCACCTGCCCCAGGTCCCCTATAAACTACAATGTCACAGTTGGAGAGCTAGACCAAGGCTGGAGGTGCTCGTCCTGTTGGCCTGGCCTCCAGGCCCTGCACGTGGCTCCTGTGTTCCCATCTGTCAGCCAGACCCCGACTTGGATGGGGCACCACATGTTTCATCACAGGGTCCCATCGCCCAGTCAAGGGGGTTCATTCTCCCCAAACTGAGCATTAGGAGTGGGAGGGGTGAAGTCCCCACTGAGTCTACTTCATGTGAGACCCTGTGCTGTTGAAAGAGCAGGTGCCCTGCCCTCGGGGGTGGGGGCTGGGGGGGACATTTGGCCCACGATGGGCTCTCGGGTCCCCGGGTGGGGCCAGCCAGTGTGCAAGCGTTTCCACGGTGGGTTCTCCTCTCCAACGGCTTCTGTGCCCCTACCTCTCCCCGTACCTACCCTCGAAGACAGCACGGTGCCCGGGACGGGAGCCGTGGGAGCCGTCAGCCACTGCCCCCTCTACACACACACACACACACACACACACACGCACACGCACACGCACACGCACACGCACACGCACATGCTTCAGGGAGGCAGGACTTGAGCGCGGGGCTCTCAGCAGCCCTGAGCACCCCACGCGGAATCGGCCAGTGGAATGGACAGACAGGCTCTCCTGGCCCGCACCATGCAGAACTGTCCTGCCTGGGCCTCCTGTGCGGCCGCCTCCTTCTGGAAGCCTGGGAGGCTGGAATCAGGCCACTTCTTGTCTGGCCTGGCCGCAGACTGGGCTGCACTCTAAGAAATTCTTGGATCACATGAGGATCCTGACCATCAGATGGCCAGAGACACTGGTAACATTTCTGTTTTGCCTGTTGAAATGTTTAATGACAACGATATTGTTCAGTTTCCTGATGTGGGTGTCCAAAGATGAGAGACTCATATGTGTGATCTGTACCTCCTATGAGCTCAGCCCTAAGCTAGTTGAAACATGATCAAGTTCTGTCTACACGGTAAATTCAGACCTCTCCATGTGCTGTCTACTGTTTATGTTTAGAGCTGACCATGTGTTGTCTATAATAAGAAGATTTAGACCTGACCATGTTCCGTGTATGCTAGGAGTATGGAGAGCTGGGAAGAGAGCCGGCCTGGCCTCAGTACTGGGAAGCTCCGTGCCTGCATTTGAAAGTCAGTGCTTAGATGTCTGGGTCTGGAGCCGAGGTGGGCTTGTCTAGGTAACACCCTCTCTTCTGAGTGTGGTGACCTGGTCCTCCCAAGGGCAGTGCTATGGGCAGGGCCTTTGTCTTTATTCCTGCAAGGTTCACCTTCCTTGGGGCTCGTGGATAATCCTCAGGAGGGCTACCTGCTGATTATTCCAATTTACCAGCACGTGCATGGTGCGAAGGGAGGCAGGTTTAGCTGGTGAATTGATTGCAGGGCACGCAGATCGGGCAAAAGGCCGATGGGTAACAGCTGAGGCTGCTGCTGAGCTCTCCTTCCTGTCTGCCGTCCCTAGTCAGCAGCGTCCAGAGCTGCCCTTCGGCTTTCAGTCCTGCTGTCCTGTGAGTTTTCTCAACAAGTAAGTGAGACAAGAAAGTGAGACTGCGCCTGCCAGAACCAAGTAATATGTTCAACTCTAGCATGAAAGCTTTAAAAAGAGGTAAAATCACACAGAACCAAAGTGAAAAGAGGAGGACTTCTGTGGGACAAGTGTGGGGACAGGAGACCCACCTTACACTTTTTCTCATCCCAGCAGAGCCCAGGAACCCATGTTGTTTCTACATTAGGGGAGCAAGCAGCAGAGCCATGGTGCCCTGACCAAGGGGACATGTGACCCCAGGTGCACGGTCTGGTGAGGTGAGGTCACCCTGGAGGATGTGCACGTGTGACCCCAGTTGGGGACGTCTGCAGAGGGCGGTTCACCCTGGGACTGTGGACATGTGACCCAGGTGGAGCGGTCTGAGGAGGTGGGGTCACGTGTTGAGAGAGAACGTGTGACTTTAGGTGCAGGGCCTGGGGAGGTGGGTCACCCTGGTGAGTGTGGATGTGCTACACCAGCTATAGGGTACGGGCACTGTATGGGTCTCACCACATCTGCATGGGTCAGGATCACATGTATGGGGAGACCCCTATGTGCTCTTTGCCTGCAGTGTGTCTTTACCCCTTTGACATTTCCAACCTCTGCGTTAAGGGTGTTGCCCTGATTAACCGGTGGTTCCTTTTCTTCCCTTAATCTTGTCGCATTCATATGAGGTCATGCATGTTTGAGTGGGGTGCTGCTCTGTGTGCTGCTGAGTGACAATGTTCGGTGGTGTCATATGAATATCATAGCATATCATATGTCTAATCTATGGGGGTCACCACTGCCTGGGTCTCCCTGGACAGAGGTGAGGTGAGCACAGACTAGGCCCCCGTGAGAACGGTCTCCCATGTGCCATGTGAGGGCACCGTGATGGCCCCTAAGGTAGGGGAATGTGTTTGGGTCTCCGACATTTGTGATGAACGGGAGTCGAAATGGACTCTGATTTAAAAAGACATTATTTTATGAATTTAAGTGAAATAAAACACACGTCACATACCCTTTACCATCGTCACCATTTTAAGTGCACGTTTCTGAGGCATCAGATCTATTCACTTTCTCGTGGAGCCATCACCACCACGCCTAGAACTTTTCATCTTGCAAAACCAACATTCCACAACCATGAAAGTCTCCCTCCCCATCCCCTCACACTGGCCCTGGCACCGATGTCCCCTTCAGTCCCTGAGTTGTGGACTCCAGGGCCCCCACTGGAGCACAATCCTGCAGTGTTTGCTGACGGGTCATTTTGGAAGAGCTGACTTTCAGTCTGAGGCTCTGCCTGTTTGCATCTGAAGAATCTGCATTTCAGGAGGGGATGTATGAGGAAGGGGCGTAGGAGGGACAAAGGTGTCCGGGATGCAGTTGAGTCAGGACCTGATCAGCTGCCTTTTGTGTCCTCTGGTCGCATCTCTTGGTCTGGGCCTCATCTGCATCATCACTGTCCCCGCTGGCACCCCTGGGTGTTGTTGTCTGAGTGAGATTCCCCTGGTGCCCCTGCTCTCCTCCCCTCCTCCTGCTGGTTGGGGAGCGAACTGCTTGCTGGGTGGTCTCTACTCCTGAGGCAAGAAGGACCCTGTAGCATGGACCTGCAGAGTGTGGGTGTGGTCCCCACAGCATGGTGCCCACATAGGACACAACATCGGGGCGTGACAAGTGCTAGGTTGCCTCATCACTGACAGGGAATGTTGCCAAGATCCTGCTCGGGAGGGTGTGGTGTGGGTGGCCTGGGACCCCAGACGTCCATTAAACCAATAATGGCCCATTCCTATCCTGGAGCTTGGAGAGTGCATCCCCATGGGCTCCAGATTCACCCCTCATCTCAGCCATATCCCTCTGGCCCGTCTTTGAACTCAGGAAAATGAGCTCTCTTGTCTACAACATAGGCCTGGTCCTGTTGGTATTAGGATTCTTTAATTTAGGCGTCCTGGGATAGCAGCCCTTTTTAGGCCTGAGAAGGAACAGCTCAGGAGTGTACAACAATTTCAGATGAAACTAATATTCTATGACTCTCTCTAACTCCGTGGTTGTTGACTTCTATTAGTCATTATTCTCCTGGTTTTAGCCCTGATGTGGGGATTACAGAGGAGCCAACATTTAAATCTTCATAATCTGTGTATTTGTAGCTTCAGTATCATTACTGACCCATCGATTTTATGGTTTGGGAAGAGTTATTGATTTCATGTATCATGTAAAGGATTCACAATGATGATAGAGCAATTAAGATTACAATAATGGCTGGTAAACTGTTCACATTTTCTCTACCTGTGCATCTATTATATGTATATGAGTTAGTTTAGTTGTCAATGTTAGAGAAATAATATAGAGAACTAGTTTCAAAAATCACTATTAATGTGTGATGATGAGAATGTAAATGTTCTTCCATAATCGGTGATGTTATATCTTGAGATCCTAGATGAAATTGATATGCCTTCGTGATATACAGGATTTTAGCCTCTGATTTAAGTTTGACAAAGCTACATCACTTTTTACTTTTCTCTCATTTATTGAGAAAGACATAATTGTTATGGTGTTGGCTTGAAAGTGGTTGAAAAGGACTTGAGACCTTCCTTATTTTATATTTACATAGGTAGGATCTTGAAACATAGGATATGGTGGAGGACATTTATGTAACAATTCTAGGTTAGGAGTATCCGTTTCTAGTGCTTAGCCTTCTTGTTTAGATGCAAATGCTTTTCAAAGTATGAAGATTATGATTAGCATTACTGCTGCTATTGAGATGAGTGAGCCAAAAGACACAATATTTCATGTTGTGTGTGCCTCCGAGTAGTGAGACTAAAGTAATGACATTCCTGAGAGGCCAGAAAGTGCTGCGGGAAGTCATATTTACTACTACAAATATACGCGTGAAGTGACTTTTTGCTCATGCTGAGTTCACTGTGTAACCTGAGAATAGTGGGAATCCGTGTAGGAAGCCTCCCGTAATAGTGAAGCCCGCTCCCATGGACATTAGGTCATGGAAGTGTGCTGCTACATAGTATGTATCCTGGAGGATAGTGTCCGGGGATGAGTTCACTAAGATGATTCCTGTGAAACCTCCTACTGTAAAAAGAAAAACTAAAGCCTAAAACTCATAATATATTGGAGGTCATATAATATTACCTCCGTGAACAGTTGCTAACCAGGGACTTCCCTGGTGGTGCAGTGGTTAAGAATTTGCCTGCCAATGCAGGGGACACGGGTTCGAGCCATCGTGTGGGAATATTCCACCTGCCGTGGAGCAAAAAGCCCATGTGCCACAACTACTGAGCCTGCCCTCTAGAGCGTGAAAGCCATGCTCTGCAATAAAGAAAGCCTTTTCAGTGAAAAGGCAATGCACCGCAGCGTAGAGTCGCTACTGCTCACTGCAACCAGAGAAAGCACACTCCTGTAGGGATAGAAGCAATTATGGTAGCTTTTGCAAAGTATGCTCCTGAGTGGACAGCTCTCCCTATGGTAAATATATGATGGGCCCACAAGAGAAATCCTAAAAAGCCAGTGGGCATGACTCATACTATTCCTAAATAGCTGAAAGGCACCTTTTGTCCTAAATAGTGTGTAATGATGTGTGAATTTATAACAAACCCTGGTAGGCCATGAATACAGACTTCAGGGTGACCAAAGAATCAAAATAGGTGTTGGTATAGGATTCAGCCTCCTCCTGCAGGGTCAGAGAAAGTAGTGTTGAGATTTCTATCTCTTAAGAGTATGGCAATTCTGGCTGCTCGGACTGAGAGTGGTAATTATAGTAATATGGCTATAGTTGGTGAAGATTAAACAAATAATGGTGTTTGGTATTGGGTTATGACTGCTGGTTTTGTATGAAAGACTATAGTAATAAAAGCAATAGCACCAAGAATTGAGGAGACACCTGATAAATGTAAGGAGGAAATGGTTATGTCGACAGAGGCTCCTGCGTGGGCCAGGTTGCAGGCTAGAGCTGAATACACGGTCCACTGGTACCAGAACAAGCTTCTACTATTGGTGACATGAGTAGGAGTAAGAACGATGGGGGAAGTAGTCAAAAATTTACATGGTTTACTCGGGGAAATGCTACCTCAGGTGTGCGAGTTATTAGTGGCCCAAGTGAGTTTTCAAACCCTGCAATATAAGGGGTACAACAATAAAGAAAATTATTACAAGTGCAGGGACTGTTATGACCACGTTACAGATTTGTGCATCTCCAAGTAGCGCTCCAGGTTAGCATAGCTCAGCCTGGATTAATATTCTTAAGGTGCTGCCTGCTACTCCAGCTCAAGCACCAAATAGTAATTATAAGATGCCGATATCTTTGTGATTTGTTGAAAATAATCAACAGTGTATGAACAGAGGTAAAATGACTGAGCTAGCATTCGACTGTAAATCTGAAGACAGAGATTGAGCCCTCTTTCTCACAAACCCTGTGGTGAATCAACAAATTGAATTGTAATTTCAGAGAAGCAGCTTCAATTCTGCCAGAGATTTTCCTGCCTTTTTTCTTTTTTTCTTTCTCAAATGAAGAAGAAGCAGATTGAAGCCAGTTGACTAGAGGATTTGCCTGTTAACTAAAGTTTCCTGGGGTTAAAACTCATCAGTCTCGTAAAGATTTGGCTTAACTACAATGTTTGCTTTACATTCAATTGATGTAGGATGAAGTCTTTCAATCCTTATTTTTAGAAATTAAGTAAATTTTACTTGTTTTGGGTTATGAAAGCTCTTGGTCTGAACTAACCTAAATTCCTAGTCCAGCACGGATGGAATGGGTGTTATGTGGAATAATTGTCTGGGTTTTATGATTAGTAATGATAGGAAGGTTATTTCTTTGAATGTTCAATGTGATTTGTTTTTGTGTTGTTTCATGAAGGGAATACAGTTAGTGATGTGGAGTATGTTAGCTGCAAGTAGAAATATATGCTGAGCACTGCTGTGATGGCTATTAATGTTGGTAGAATGATGTTGTCATTTTCGTTATCTCTTGGATAAGTATTCATTTGGGTAAAAACCCTGATAGTGATGGACTATGTCCTAATGATACTATAATGGTGAGGAAAAGGATTGTGATGGGAGGTGTTTTACCTCATGTGTGTGATAATGACACTCTTGTAGTACAGGCTCTGGGCATAAATAATAAGAAGAGAGTGTTGTTATGATATAAATTAGTATGTTTAGGATTGTTATAATCGGAATATACCTTATAACGGCTGTTATTCATCCTATATGGGCACTTGATGAGGAGGGTGTAATTTTTTCCAGGTGAGTCTGACTAAATCTCCCTCAGCCTCCAGCTATGATTTATAATATCACTATGATTAATAGTATATTTAGGTTGATGGATGGTGACATGTGGTATAAAACTGACAGGGGTGCACTTTTGTCATATTAATAGCATCAGGCCTGCTCTTCATGGGACGCCTTGTGTGACGTGAGGCACTCAGAAGTGAAATGGGGAAAGTCCTACTTTTGTGACAAGGGCGATTGTCATGAGGGTGGATGCTGCTGGATGAAAGATTTTTGTTATTCATTGTGTTCCATGACCAGAGTATATTAGATTAATGATACTAGCCATTATAAGTAGTATTGGTGTGGTGGATTGTTTTAGGAAATATTTGTTGGATGCTTCTGTAGCTTATGGGTTTGTGTTTTTTATTAGAATGGGGATACCATTAACCAGTGTGAGCTTCTTATACAATTATATTTCCTGTGATAATGGTCAGTAGAATGATAGTAAAAACAATGAGAGTTTATTAGTACAGGAAGGATCTACGACAACATGTTGGGGGTATGGGCCTGAAGCTTACCTAGTGAACCTTAGTATATAGCATGTGCTGTAATGTGGTAACATGGAGAATATAAAATTCTTAGGAAGAATTCAATTCCAGGAATAAGAGCATTGAAACCTCTATAATTTACTCTATCACAGTAACTCTTTTGTCAGACATATTTCTTAAGTTTGTGGTGGGTTGCTGGTATGATGACAGGTGGTGAAAACTCTCATATACATCGGGCTAATGTTAGTAGAAAAAAAATTTTTATACGAGATGTAGACGTTGATCATATCAAAATTGTGGGTAGGATGCTCAAATTCATAGAAAGGAGATTGTTAGATGTGTTTTAATGATGACTTGGGGTGTATATAATTCTGGCACCTAGGGATTGTCGAATGCTCCTACAAATGGATTGTTGTGGAAATGTTTATTATAAGGAAATTGACATATTGTCTAGCAAGGAAGAGGTGAATGGGCCTGCTACATCTTCTACATTGAAGTCATATACAGGTTTTGATTCTACTTCTGTTGAATCAAGTGGGGCTTCATTGAATTTCTGCTACTGCGGAGATAATAAAATTCTGAGTAGGGGTCAGAAGAAAATAGTCATAGGTGTTCCTGTGTAATAATTACTGTTGAAAGTGTAAATGATCCATTTATCAGTAAGACTGAGGATAGAATAACTGCTACATTACTTCATATGAGATTGTCTATGCTACTGTCCCTAGAGCTCCAGTGAGTGAGTATGTTGAATGTGAAGCTCATCCAGAACTGAGGATGGAATAAATGGCTAGGTGTGATATGGCTAATATAAAGAGTATGCCTACATTTATATTAATTAGTGGCTAAGATATGGGAAGAGGAATTCATGTTGTGAGAGCCAGGGTTAAGGCTAGCATTGGGGCAATAATATATAAATTGATGCTGTTGATGGACATAGTGGGTCTTTAATAAGTAATTTGAATGCCTCAGCAATGGGTTGTAATAATCCATGTGGGCAGATGATTTTTGGCCCTTTCTGGATTTGTATATAGCTTAGGATTTTCCATTTAGTTAATATGAGGAATGCTATGGTGAATTAAATTGGGTAACTTGTGAAAGAGTGTTGATTATAAACATATTCTTAGGAAGAGGACTTGAACCAGTGCAGATAAAAGTTTCAGTTTTACATAATTACCGGGCTCTGCCACCGTAACAAACCCTGCTCTACAGTAGGGTATGTATAAATTAATTGAATGTAGATTATGTCATCATTTAGTTTGAAGACATTGTGTAAAGTAAGCCGTATTGCTCTTGTCCTTTCATACTGGAAGAAATCTGCAATAGACAGAAACCCAGCAGGATGGCTCCAGTCTGAACTCAGATCATGTGAGACTTTAATCATTGAACAAAGAGACAATTAATAGCAGTTATACCATTGAAATGTCGTGATCCAGCATCAAGGTCAAAAACCATATTGCCGATATGAACTCTAGAATACAATTACACTCTTATCCCTAGTAAAACTTGTTCCATTGATCAGTGTTTGAGAAGAACAGGTGATAAAGAATTTTGACTAGCTGGTCTAAATTGTAATCACTCAGAGGTGATTTTATTCTCTAAAAATAAATGGCACACGGGCTCAAGGTGCACCAGCTTCAGTAGTTGTGGCACGCAGGCTCAGTAGTTGTGGCCCACTGGGTTAGTTGCTCCGTTGCACGTGGGATCTTCCCAGACTAGGGATCGAACCCGTGTCCCCTGAATTGGCAGGCGCAGTCTTAACCACTGCATCACCAGGGAAGTCCCAGAATCGCCGTCTCCCTTTTAATACACCTTAAGCCCAAAGAATCCATGGAAGATTGTTACAGATAATAAGAGAATAAAATATTGTAAGGACTATAACAGAAGCATATAGTACACTGTTCATATAGACACATCCCAAGCAGTTACAAAGTATATTATAAAGAAGGCTGCAATTTTCAAAGAATAACATAAATTATACCCACAAACTCCCAATATTTCCTGAATCGTTGCAATCTGAAACCCTATTGTAGGAAGCAGAACATTCCAGGAGACATTCTACAAATGAAGGCCTCTAAACCCTGTGGGTGGATAAGGAATTCTGGAAGGAAGGTATCCTCACTCAAGGAGAGCATGATCCTATACTTTTGTCACATCACATCCCTGTACAATTCCCATTGATCTCGGTCCAGGCATTCCCAGTTCTCTTGAGAGAAATCTATGGGCACATCCTGGGATGTCAGCAGTCCCTGAAATTAAAAGTACACATGACATGTGGCCACGGGAAGAGTTCATAATGTGACGCAAGAAGAAAAGAGCAAATTAAGAGAACTGGTTTTAATTTAGAAGAGTGTCTTCAATCATCCACTAATATATATATATACATATATATTTTTTTCACAAAGTAACTTTCTCTATTTCTAACTACAAAAAAGAGTATGTCATGTGATCCATAAAACCAGTATAGAGACTATAGTCATCTGGAAAGGAAATGATAAAATGGTGGTTTCAACACGGACATATGCATTTTTGAGTGTTTTATTTATATCAAACTGGATAAAATGTGCGTATTTCTCAGACAGAAGAGAAATGTCGAGGTAGAAATGTACCTTTCAACTATTCATGGGTCCACAAGTACACTGGAGAGAGTGTAAAATTGCAGATTCTGATACAGTAGGGCCGGTGGGCCTGAGTTCTATTTTTTAAACGAGCTCATTTTTAACTAGTGATGCCACAGTCTCTGATTCATTAACGACAATTGTGAATAGCAGAGACATAATAAGGAAAGGTAAACATTCATAGTTAACTTCTAACTTCAAGTGTGTTATGGATTTCCCACGTTTAATAGGATAGTAAGCACAGCAGCAACTACCATTTGTGAACATTCACTGTAGACCGTGTGTATCTTTCTGACTTTTTGTGTAGGATTGCAGGAAAAAGGCCTGCGCTGCGGCCACAGTGGGCGGGGCCCTCAGGCCGGGCCGCCCCTCCAGGACCCCCGACGGGGCCCTGAGCTCCTGGCGGCTCCTCCCCCGGCGCCCCGCTCCCTCCCAGGAAGCCTCAGGCAGAGCGGCCCCACCCGCAGCGCCCAGAACGGAGCCCGCGTTTCCTCAGAGCTGGAGCTCCCGGCTCGGGGTCTCTTCCCTCCGCCGTCACGGAGCTGCCCCGGAGCCCAAGGGGAGGGCGGCCTCACTGACGCTGCCGGCTGCGGAGGGGCCCCGGCGGCCGAAGCCGCGACAGTCGTGGGGACGGCGGGCCGGGTAAGTGGGTCTGGTGCCCGGGCGGCCGCGCAAGAGCAGCTTCTGAGGGGAAGGGTTTCGCGGCCACCCGCCGCTGCTGTGCAGAACGAGCGGCCTCGGGGTCTGGTCCCGGGGAACTTCGGCCCCTCCTCTCGGCCCTGCCCTCGGCCTGGCTCGCGGGGCCCGGGGGGCGTGGGGAGAGGGCGGCTGAACGTCCTGAGGGGACACGGGGCGAGGGAGACACAGGGTCCGGCCGCAGCGTCAGCGACCCTCCTCCCGACGGCGGGGAAAGCGGCCGAAAGTTCCTCCCGAGGCTCCCAGGCCTCTTGTTCAGCCGAGGCCCTGTGCGCCCCATCCTCCCTGAGCTAAAGCACCCGGGGGGGGGGGAGGGGACAGGGCGGGGGGCTGGCGCAGGTGATGGGGGACGGGAAAAGGTGATTGTCAGCTAAGGAGAACCTGCTCTCCCAAGGTGAGCAATGCAGGGCTTTCCTTTGTATGCGAAGATGCTGGAGTCAGGCTCACGAATTCCTTCCTTTGATATGCACCTCAGCTCTCTGGGGCCTGCATCCTGTATTTGCATATCCTGAGTTCCTCAGGGCCTGCCCGCTCACAATGGAGAGGATGACTGTGGCATCTTTTGTTTACTGAGGTGGCAAGAAATATTCCATTTCTCACAGGCTTGAGGGGCAGACAGTGAAGAACCGTCGGAGAGTCTCACTTGGCATGTACTTTGGTTTACATATCGATAATAGTTATACTTACTTAACTGTGCTAATAGAGGCTCTGGAGTACAATCAACTTGTACTACTGCCCTCTATGTATTAATTTCATCAATATCATAAGATAAATGCCTGTAGAATTGACTTAATCCAGTTAAATAGCATAATGATTTTTAAAGGAAACATAATAGAAATATAACAACAAAACCTTTACCACTACAGGCTGGGTCTGGAACAAGGTAAATAAATGTTCCATTGTTAAAATATTGAAAGAGTATTCAATAGAAATATCAAGAAAAATGACAAATAATAAGGGCAGCAGAATGTTGAAATGTTCTATCTTTATCATTAAAGTGGCAGAAAATCATTTATGAGCAGGCACTGGGGCAGAAGATGCCTGATTTTATATCTTTGTCATAGTTGTGCAGTTGTTTCAACAAGTAACTTAAAAACACAATGGAAAAGCCAGGAGGTTTGTGCCTGAGATCATGTTGATGTGAAACCCGGGATGGCCGTCTTGTGCCAGGTGTGTTAAGTTTACCTCGCAGGTAGACCTCAGAGCTCCTGAGAAACAAGGGCTGGAATTTTCCTGCTGGGTGCCCCTTAGGTTCTGTGACTTGATTGATTGTGAGTCATGTTGGGAGAAAGACCTGATCACAGGAAGAGGGTGGGAATAGAGTGATTTGAGGAGCAGCTGACAACATTCATCACAGCTCATTGCCTGAATGAATTTTAAAGAAACAGGAAAACAAATGATTCTTATGGAATCAGAGAATGTGAGGGCTGGACAATCCCAGGAAATGAGGAACACCCATCCCGTTTTCCAGATGAGAAAACAGAGGCCCAGCAAGTTGAAATCCCTCAGCCAAGTTGCCCCCGTCTCTCCTCCCCACTACATGGTTTGTGTAAGCAGGACTCTTCCTGTCTTGATCACTGCTGAACCCCGAAAAGGGCCACGCATCTAGTAGCTGCTCCAAAATTTTTGATTGACTGTATGAATAATGCTATTTCTTTCTTTCTCACTCTTATTCAGGATTGTGCCAAGAACTCCCCAGGTTGCAATGTAATTCGATAAATGTCAATATGAATTGAGTTTTGTTGTGATGAGGACTTAGGCTTTAAGGTAACAGACTTGGTTCAGATCCTGGTTCTGCCACTCAATAGCTGTTTGGCTTTGGGAAAATTACCAAACCTCTCTGAGATTATTTCCTCCTTTGTAAAAGTGGGGATAAAACTATCTGAGCCAGCAGAGCACCTGCATGAGACATGTGCACTAAATGTTGGTCTTTCTCACTCTCCCACGCCATCTCTCTGTTCTTCCCAGAGAAGTTGTACAGAAGGATATAGTACTTAAAAAAAATATTTATTTATTTATTTTTGGCTGCGTTGGGTCTTCTTTGCTATGCATGGGCTTTCTCTAGTTGCAGCAAGCAGGGGTTACTTTTTGTTGCAGTGCGTGGGCTTCTCATTGCAGTGGCTTCTCTTGCTGTGCTTGTGGTGGAGCATCGGCTCTAGGAGTGCGGGCTTCAGTAGTTGTGGCCTGAAGGCTCAGTAGTTGTGGCACATGGGCTTAGCTACTCCGTGGCATGTGAGATCTTCCCTGACCAGGGCTCGAACCCATGTCTCCTGCCTTAGCATGCAGATTATTAACCACTGCGCCACCAGGGAAGTCCGATACAGTACTTTATAAAGAGGGGTTTTAATTTAATTCGGATAGTGTACATTCTTCTCGTAGAAAAGATTATTCCACTATAGAGACATTAGCATGCAATACCACTACAAATGCAGTATTCTATGGGTTAGATATTATCAGTAAATTTTATAAGGAATTGGACAAATGCCAAAACACTAGCAACTGTTGAGTAAGAGGATTCAAATCTGGGGTGCCCCCACCCCAATTTCAAGAGCAGCATGTGATTTTCAAATCCATGTTTCATCTGGTCTTTGTTTCTCATCCATCCTCTGGGTTTGCCTTTGTCAAGAAGGCTCAGATCCTCTGCTTTCACAGCCTCGCGGCTGGCTGTGCCCCAGCTCCCGTCCTGGAACCTCTGCATGCCTGGCTGTGCCTGCTCTCCCTGTGCATCACCAGCTTTGCCTGGGAGCTGCTGCGTCCTGCACTGCTTGCTGTACCCCAGAGTACCTAGACCCTTCTGGTACATGAAGTACACCCTCATACCATGTGTGGGATCAAAGTGAAGTTCCCAACTTTGGAAGTTGCAGGCTTGAGGGGCACACAGTGATTTAAAGTCGGGTCACCTGACTTAAAGGGGGGGGGTTGATTGTTTTAAAGCCAGGGCAGCTGACTTAAAGTCTGCGTCCCTCAGCTGCAGGATGAGACCAATTTTGGCAGTGCACGGGTTCGCTCCAAGCCATCACTGCTGTTCAGGAAGAGCTCCAGTAGCGCCTTAGTGCAGGGGGACTTGGTCCGTTGTCTTCCCCTGCCCTCAGAGGGGGGCCACCTGCTCTTCTGGAGGAGAATCAGGGAGGGGGAAGTGCAGAGTCCCGGCTGGAGTTGCGGCACCCCTTGTCTGATGGCAGGGAAAGGGGGGAGGGGCTTTGTGGTGTCCTGGGGCTGGACTCACCAGGTCGACTCAGCCTCTCAATCTCCTAACCTCCCCCTACACACTCCACAAGAGTTTCCAATAATATGTAATTGCGCTTTAGATTCTCGGTCTTCAAACTCATACCCAGGCTCCCGGGTCCCTTGATTCAGCCAATTCCTCTGTGCTCTCTCTTCTATTAGATACAGTCCCAGAGGGAGGGGCCGGGGGATAGGACTGGAGGGACCCCGGCAGCACTGGCCTCAGCCGAGTGCATAGATTCGGGGCCTGTGCTCTCACACATGTGCGAGGACCCTTAAGGCGGAATGGAGGGGGCCAGTTAGAGGCAGTCCTTGCTGCCTCAAGTGAGTATGGATCACCGTCGGGTGGGGAACCCGCTGAGACCTGAGAAGTACTGTTAGGAAGATGTGTTCCTTCCCTGGCTTCAAGGACGTGGGTGGGCTTCATGACTCCAGTTCCCCTCCAGGCCTCCAGGTCCGGCTGCAACCCAGCGCCCTTGCAGACCTGCCTTCCTGTCCCAGAACGTGCCAGGCTCCAGGAAGAATCCAGACTGCAGAGATGGTGCCTGAGCGCTCCAGCTTAAGAAGTGCTGTCCCTGGGGACCCAACAGTGGAGGCAGGAAGGGTGAAAGGAGTAGCGGGGTGGGGTAGAGAGGGGTGGCTGCTCTGGGAGACGTTGAGAGAGAAATATCGCCCCCACACCCCCTGCAACTGACCCACTGATGCCATAGGATCTCAGGGCCCTTTAGTCAGAGATGCCTCTGCTTCTTTACTCCTGTGTTCAAAACTATGCAAAACCAACTCTTCATCCTCTTGCTGCCTTGCCAGGACGTTTACAGCCCTGTTCTTTTGAAGCACTCATTCCCTAAACTGCAGTTTGGAGCTGCCCCAGCTACTTAAAAGTGTTCTCCTTAAACTGAGACTAAATCCTACTCTTTTGGAAAAACGACCTTCACTTCAGAGGAGATCGTCTTTTCTGCCCATTCCTTCCTTCTACTGCCCTCTTAAAAACCCCTGTGCTTAAAGAGCTTGGTGATTTATTTTTTGCTTGATGTCAAAAAGAAACCTTCCCCATGCACCCCAAAAAGCTTTCCTGGAAAATAGGTATTTCAAAACCATGACAGTGTTTTGCAGTTAGTATACACTGGGTAGACTGCCTAGCAATCCCTCCAAGTGGCAGAGGTGAGCAACACCTTTACTTATTTGATTGGATGCCCTTCAAATTGAGGAAGGTCCCATTCGTATGGGACCTGAGCCCTGGATGGCTGTGGCTGTGATTAGATAACTTCTGGTGATTTTATTTCCCTTACTGAGCTGCTGCTTCTAGGTTACATTCATTTTGTTACCTGTCCATTTTTAAAGAAAGACTGACAAAGTCACTGTACTAGGCCAGGAGTCTGAGCTCAGGGTTGGTCAAAGGTACTCACAGGGAGAAAGGTGGATAAAAATAGGTGGGTAAATGAGGAGGGTTGGCAAGTACAGCCAGGACACCCGTGTTCACCGTGCGTACTAATAAAGGCCCGAATCTCCTCATTTATCTCCCGTGGGAAGTTCTGATGGTTCACAGGATCAAACTCAAATCATATTTAAACTAGGGCATATTCCTGAGCATAAAAGGAAGTATCCATCCTTAGCAGGAGTCGCTGCAGAGGAATAAAGACGTAGAGAACGGACTTGAGGACACAGGGAGGGGGAAGGGTAAGCTGGAATGAAGTGAGAGAGTGGCATGGACATATATACACTAGCAAAGGTGAAGTGGATAGCTAGTGGAAAGCAGCTGCCTATAGCACAGGGGGATCAGCTCGGTGCTTTGTGACCACCTAGAGGGGTGGGATAGGGAGGGTGGGAGGGAGACACAAGAGGGCGGGGATATGGCGATATATGTATACGAATAGCTGATTCACTTTGTTATACAGCAGAAGCTAACACAACATGGTAAAGCAATTGTACTCCAATAAGGATGTTAACAACAACAACAACAACAACAACAACAAAACCCCAAACTAAGTCAATCACGCCAACGGAGACATTGTATATGCTTACAGTTCAAGAAATCCACAAGAGAATCCTTTATTCCGTATCCAATGAATGGTCCATTCGAAAAGAAAAAACACTTTCTAAAATGTTGCTTTTCCATTTATTGTTCAGAACATTTTTATACCTCTTCATTTCTTACTATTCAAAGCCAAGTCACCTGAGTTACAGGGAAGCAGCTGATTGATTTAAAGTTGGGTCATGTGATTTAAAAACCAGTGGCAGTTGATTGATTTAAATCCCAGTCATATGACATGAGGAGAGGATGCTAAAAACTGTTTTTTCATCTCTGGCTCAGAAGATCATATTTACCTTGGTTTTTCTTATGATTTAGAAAACTTGAGCTGTCTCTCCTTGGAATCGTCAGGAGAAAAATATAGTATTTCAGGTTCATTCTTGAAATCAACTTCTCACTGTTAAGGTGTATTGGCTAAAAGATCTTCCTTCTTCAAGAGATTCCATACCTCTGTAGGACACTTCATTGTAATTGGAGAAAAAAGAAGAATGAAATCAGGCCAGCAGCTGCAGGAGGCCAAGGCAGCCCCCAGGACTAGGGAAGGGGGAGGAGGAAGGGCTGAGAGTTGCCGTTAGAGCATACAACCTCCAGAGGGCGCTGAAGCACAGGCACAGCCCGCCTGCCACTTCCAGTTCGGCACTCCAGGGGCAGATTTGGGCTTGGAGATGGGGTTGCTGTAACCCCAAGGAGCTGAGCAGAGAGGAGGAGTTGATTAATAGTCTCCTCTGATCCTCTGGCCAAAATTGCCTGGCTTCACAGGGGGGACAGGGTTTCGCTTTCAGCAACTGATGGGGCACTTCCAGGCTGCTCGGGTTGCCAGTGGCCCGACAGCCTGACAGACTGACTGCGGTGTGACCGCCCTTTGTTTCTCCAGAATGTGTACATCAGGAGGTGCACGGTTGTGGGAGCCCATTCACCGCCACCCCCCCCGCAAGGGGGATGGCACTTTCCCTGGCTGTACCCTATGATCACCAGGTACTTGAAATGAATGTAAGAGTTTTGACTTCAAGGAAAAGCTCACATAACTGCTTCTGCCTCATCATGTGTGGGATTTACTCTAATGGAAGGACATTATAAAGAACAGGTAGAAAACTCACCCGTTGGTCTCCTTGTAGGAGTTTATTTTGCATGAATCCCTCCTACATGAGTAGATAGCAGAGGTTTATTTTTGTTCCCGTGTGTGTGTAGTTGTGGCAGAAGTTGTAGGTATGGTGATTTGAAGCCCTCAAAGAAATATTCTCAGAACTCTCAAGACTTCTCTTGATTGGAACCGAAAGAGACCTGGAAAAGGAGGGAAAGAAAAGGAGGAGGGAGAACGAATGGCTGTTTCTCAGTAAATTCACCTTCCTGGTTGATTGTTCTGTCTTCTTGTTTCTTTTCACTTCTATGTATGTCTAATGGAATAATGCAGAAAGGCTGATTTTACGCTTTAAAAGATTTTACATCACAAAGAAACTAGAAGTGGCTAACAGAACTTATTCAAATCAATTTGACGTGGAGACTTTGATATTAAATTTGTATACTAAAATAGGTTAATCCAAATTTTCTCTTTCTTTTAGAGTGAATATTTGTAAAATATTTTTGTAGATAATAATTTACCCTAGATATACAAAATTGTGAGAATGGGTACCATTCTTTGGTACCCATGGGTACCAAATGGGTACATTTTTCACCACTTAAATGATTTCTTTTCTTTCTTTTATTTTTTATTTATTTTTATTTATTATTATTATTTTTTTGCGGTACATGGGCCTCTCACCGTTGTGGCCTCTCCCGTTGCGGAGCACAGGCTCCAGACGCGCAGGTTCAGCGGCCATGGCTCATGGGCCCAGCCGCTCCGCAGCACGTGGGATCCTCCCGGACCGGGATACGAACCCATGTCCTCTGCATGAGCCGGCGGATGCTCAACCACTGCGCCACCAGGGAGGCCCATGATTTCTTTTAAATAAATAGATTATACACTTCAAATGCCAATGTTGTGTCTTACATGTTGTTTTTTAATTCCTTGATTTTCAAAACTTGTGTTTATTTAATTGATTTCTATCTAATAATCTGTGTCTCCCTTTTATTGTTCCTTACTTTATATTTTATTGATCTATAGTTAATATACATTATTATATTAGTTTCAGAGGTACAACATAGCGATTCATAAAAGTTTAGGTTCTTCTCCATTTATACTTATTATAAAAGAGTGACTATATTCCCCATGCTATACAGTACATCACTGTAGATGATTGATTATATACCTAGTGATTATACCTCCAAATCTCCTACCACTCTTTTGCTCCTCCACCCTATCTCTCCCTGCTGGTAACCACTAGTCTGTTCTTTAACCTGTGAGGCTGTTTTTTCTTGTTGTTGTTGTTGTTGTATTCAATTTTTTAGATGCCACGTGTAAGTGATAACCTACCATGCTTGTTTTCTCTGCGGCCTATTTTACTAAGCATAATAGCCTCCAAATCCATCCATGTTCTTGCAAATGGCAAAATTTCATTTTTTGCTGAAGTCATCATAAAAAATCTGTTTTATCCCCTAACCTAGTGATGAACACTGAGTTTGACTCTGTCTCTTGGCTATGGCAAACAACACTGTTACGAATATTGATGTGCAGTTATTTTTTTGAAATAGTGTTTTTGTTTTCTTCTGATATACCCAAGAGTGAAATTGTTGGATATTATGGTAGTTCTCTTTTTAGTTTTTTGTGGAACCTCCATTCTGCTTTCCACAGTAGCTGCACTACTTCACCTCCACATCAAGAGTGTACATGTGTTTCCCTTTCTCCACATCCTCACTAACCTTTGTTATTTGTGATCTTTTTGATGACAGCCATTCTGACAAGACTGAGGTGATATATCTCATAGTTTTGATTTGCATTTTACTGCCAATTAGCTATGTTTAGCATCTTTGTGAGTTCTGTCTGTCTATCTGTATTTTTTCCTTGGAAAAATGTCTATTTAGGTCTTCTCATTTTTTAAAAAAGATTTTGGGTATTTTTTTGATATTGAGTTGTATGTGCCGTTTCTGTAGTTTAGATATGAACTCTTGCTTGGTCATCTTTTTGATGTTCACGTCTTATCATGTGCAAATATTGTCACTACTTCAGCAGGTTGTCTTTTCATTTTGTCTTTGGTTTCCTTTGCTATGCAAAATCTTTTAAGTTTAGTGAAGTCCCACTTGTTTATTTTTGCTTTTGTTTCATTTGCCTTAGTAGACTGAACCTAAAACTGTTGCTATCATTTATGTTCAAGAATGTTCTATATTTTCCTCTAGGGGTTTTATGGTTTCTGGTCCTACGTTTAGGTCTTTATTCAGTTTTGCATTTATTTTATATATGGTGTGCTAAAATAATCTAATTTTATTCTTTTCCATGTAGCTGACCAGTTTTCCCAGTACCCCTTATTGAAAAGACGTGTTTTCTCCATATTTCCTGCTTCATCATAAATCAATTAAATAGAAGTGTGTGGGCTTATTTCTGGGATATCTATTCTATTCCGGTGATCTTTGTGTCTGTTTTTGCTCCGGTACGATTCTCTTTGATTACTGTCGCTTTGCAGTCTAATCTGAAGTCAAGGTGTGTGATGCCTCCAGCTCTGTTCTTTCTCAAGATTGTTTGGCTATTTGGGGTCTTTGTGTTTCTATACAAATTTTAAAATTACTTTTTCAAGTTCTGTGAAAATGCTTTGGTATTCTGATAGGGATTGCATTAAATCTGTAGGTTGTCTTTGGTAGTAAGTTTATTTTCACAGTATTAATTCTGCCATCCACACACATGCTATATTCTCCCCATCTTTTTCTGTTGCCTTCAACTTCTTTCACCAACGGCTGATAGATTTCTGAGTACATGTCTTTTACTGCTTAGGTGTGTTTGTTCCTAGGTATCTTATTCTTTTTGGTGTGATTGCATATGGTATTGTTTTCTTAATTTTTTTCTTTCTGACAGCTTTGAGTTTTGTTTTCTTCTTCTTTTTCTAATTCCTTCAGGTGTAATGTTAGGTTGTTTATTTGATGTTTTTCTTGTTTCCTAACAATAAGCTTGTATCACTATAACTTCTCCCTGTGAACTGCGTTGGCTGTGTCCCATAGATTTTGGATCATTGTGTGTTCATTTTCATCTGTCTTGGGTATTTTTAGAATCCCTCTTTAATTTTTTCAGTGTTCCTTTCTTCTCCTTTTATTCTCTTCATCTGTGATGTGAGGACTATCTTTAATGTTATGTTTGGATTTCTTTCAGTTTTTTTAAATGTGTGTGTGTGTGTGTGTGTGTGTGCGTGCGCGTGTGTGTGATTATTGAAGTTGCTGAGCTCTTAATTTCACGTGGACACTAACAACCCTGCACTGTTACTCTGCTCCACCACAGTTACTGAATTGGACCTTATATTTTACATCTACTTGTTTTGTGTGTCCCTTACCTTCTTATTGTGAATATAGATGATTTTATTAGTATTTTCTTTCATCCTTCCTATTAGCTGTGTTCATGGTTGATTTACTACCTGTGTTGAATATTTGCCTTATCCAATGAGGTTTTTCCTTTAGTAAGTTTCCTTTCCTAATTTTTATGTTTCAGTCGTGGCCTTTTCTTTTTCACTTAGAAAAGCCCCTTTCAGATTTCTCATCCCGCTGGTTTGACGATGCTGAGCTCTTTTAGTTTTGTTTCTCTGTAAAACTTGAGATCTCACCACCAAATCTGAAGGAGAGCCTTGCTGGGTAGAGTATTTTTGGTTATAGGCTTTTCCCTTTCACGACTTTAAATATACCATGCCACTCCCTTCTGGCATGCAGAGGTTATCCTGAAAAGTCAGCTGATTACTTGATGCAAGTTCCCATGTTTGTAACTTGTTGCTTTTCCTTTGCTCCTTTTACTAGTGTCTTTTTCTCTTTATTTTGTTGCCAGATTAATGACAATGAGTCTTGGTGTGGTCCTCCTTGGCTTGATCCTGTTTGGGCCTTACTGTGTTTACTGGACTTGGATGTCTGTTTTCTTTCCCAGGTTATGGAACTTTTCAGCTCTTATGTCTTCAGGTATGTTCTACATTGCTTTCTCTTACCTTTTTGCTTCTGGGACCAGTATGATGCAAATATTAGTACACTTGATGTTGTGTCACACGTCTGTTCAACTTTCCTCATTGCATTTTAATCTATTGTTTTCCCGTTCATCCTCAGTGACTGCCAGTGCTCTGTCCTTCTGTTTTCGGATGCATTCCTCTGTATCATTTAGTCTACAGTAGTTTCCTTTTAGTGTATTTTTCATTTCAGTTACTGTATTCCTAATCTCTGTTTTGTTGTTCTTTAATGGTCTAACTCTTTCTAAAAACATTCTAACTTCTTGCTCTGGATGTCCATTCTTCTGAGTTTTTTGATCATCTTTACAGTCATTACCTTGAACTCTTTGTTGAGGAGATTGGCTCTCTCCACTTCACTTAGATCTTCTTCTGAGTTCTTATCTTGTTCCTTCATTTGGATCGTGTTTCTGTATCACCTCATTTTTCTTAACTTGCTGTTTTTATTGCTCTGTATGTAGTAAGTTCATTTCGTTTCCTGACCTTGGAGAAGTGGCTTTTTGTAGGAGAGGTCTTATGTGTCCCAGCAACCCACTGTCCCCTGGTCACTAGAACTATATGTTCTAGGTGTACCCCCTATGTGGGCTGCTTGGGCTCTTCTGTTGTGGTGGGCTGACTACTGTGGATGGTCTGGTAGGCTTGGCTGCCCCCAGAGTGCTTGTTTGCCAGACCCTGCCTTGTGTGGAGGCTGTCTGTGCTACTTGCTGAGGCTAACTCGTGAGGCAGCTCGCTGAAAAGCTCTGGGAGACACCAAATCTAGTGCTGGTTCACTTCTGGGTAGAATTGCAGTGCAGGTGGTATCAGGGCTAGTGCCCAGTCCCTGGTCCTGGGGCTGTGCTGGCGACTGGGAGGAAGACCCAGGTCCCGAGTTCTGGCTGCAGGCCCCAGGAGTCGCAGAGTTGGTGTTGGATCACTGTCCCTGACACAGCTCTCTGCAGGGTCTGGGCTGTCCCTAGTCTTGTGTTGGCATTCTGACGGGCAGGGTCAGGACCCAGCTGAGCCCGTGGTTGCTTCTGGCCTGCAAGGGAGTGTTCTGGTCACACAGGCTGCTGGGCTGTGGTATTCCTGGGGCCGGTGTGTACCTGTTGGTGTACGAGGCCGATCCCACTGCTGGAGCAGGTTTGCGGTTGTGTAGGTCAAAGCTCCATCCAGTCCCTGGGCAGTAATCACCTGCCGACAGTGAGGCTGATTCCAAGGCCAGAGGAGGCTCACTGGTCAGAGGGGTCGGGGACTCTGGGGCTGGCGCCTGTCCACTGAGGTCTGGAGGCTGGTCCTTGGGCTTTTGGTGGCTGGGCCCATGTCCAGGGGCAGCTGTGCACTGAGGGTCTGAAGGCATCGTGTTCGCTGGTGGATGTGGCTATGCGCCTGCTCAGTTAGTTGCTTGGCCTGCAGCCCCCTAGTGCTTGTGTGTATAGTGTGGTGGAAATGGGTAAGGCTAGGTCCTGAGGCTAAATAGATAGAGGGAGGATTCTGAAATTTTGCTTGCTGGTGCCAGTGGCCGCGAGGTAGAATGAGCTCCCCCAGATGGCTGCTGCCAGTGTCCATGTCCCTGAGGCTGTGCTGTAAATGCCTCTTGCGTCTCTGGGAGACTCTCTAAGATCAGGGGGTAGGTGTAACGCAGGATCCTTGCAAATGACTGCTTCTGTTCTGATTCTCGGATCACGTGGGATTTTGTGAGCATCTTCTAAGAGTGGAATCTCTATTTCCCACAACCCTCTGGCTCTCTGGAAAATAAGCACTACTGGTGTTCAAAGCCCAACTTTCTAGGAACTCTTCTTCCCAGCACAGGATCCCTGGGCTTGGGAGCCTGATGTTGGGTTCATACCCCTTGCTCTCTGGGAGCCCCTCAGAAATTGTAATTATTCTCCCATGTGTGGGCCACCCCCAGGTGGTGTGGGTCTTGATGCTATTGAGATGTTGCCCCGTCCTTCCTGCCTTGCCGAGGGGCCTCTTATGTCTTTAGCTGTAAAACATCTTTCATGGTGAGTCCCGCTCTTTTCTTCAGTTGCTGCTCTGTAAACAATTGTGACTTTGGTGTGCGTCTGAGAGACATCCAGCTCTGAGTTTCTGAATGCTACCATCTTGGACAGTCTCTCCACTTCATTCTTAAATCATATTATTTAATTTTTCTTAGTATCTTGTTTGATTCGTGACAGTTTGAAATTTATTATCACTCATGTTTACTTCGCCTGTTTTAAAAAATTGAATAGTGCATTCATTCAGTTTGAAATGAAGGTAGTGACCTGTGAATTTCCATACCTCAAAACTCAAGGATAGGACAAAAGCCTTTTCTACCTGTGTTACCCTCAAACTGTGCACCCCAGCCCAGCCTGGGGATTAACCTCTTGTACCCATGCTCACCTTCTGCTTTTGGACCGTAAACCATCACTGCATCTGTATGTGTGTTGACAACGTGAACTCTAGTCTTTCCAGTTTTTGTGTTTTGTTTTTTTGGTTTAGGGAATGGTCCTACTATGAATGTACATTTACTGGTCTGCTGAAGTTCATATATAAACCTGTCAAACACATTACCAGAATTGGAATTGCTTGTATATACACTTTGCTAAATTTTAGAGACAATGCTAGAACAGAAGTAAATTGTATTTCAGGTCCCACAATATTCTCACACCATGAAAACCCTTCCCTTTTTCATATATCTGTGTGTAGTTTATCTTTATACCCATACTATATTTCCCAGAGATGGGTAAGTGTTATGTTTCTTGCCAGCACATTTACCGTATTGTTCAAAGTGAGGTGTTTACTGGTTTTAGCATGATCATATTTCCATGAACTCACAAATACAAGATCTTCTCTCACACTGTCTTTTACTTCCTGCTGTTTTATATTGCCCTCCTAATTCTCAGTCCTGGTCTTTCTTTATGTTCTTCATCAACCGGGATAGGTTATACTATTTTCTCCTCTATTCAAGACCAACAGAATAGAATAGAACACCTAGAAATAAACCCTGATATATGGCCAAATGATTTTTGACAAGTTGCCAGACTTTTCAAAGTAAAAAGGATAGTATTTTCAACAAATGGTGCTGAGAAGTCTTGTTGTCAACGTGCAAAATAAGGAAGATGGACCCCTTACCTAACATCATATGCAAAAAATAATGAAAACATATCAAGAAACTAAATATAAGACCTAATAAACTAAACAGTCTTAGAAGAAGACACAAGACAAGAGCTTCATGACATTGGATTTGGCAGTGTCTTCCTCAGTATGAAATGAAGGAACAACAAATGTACAGCTAACAAAAAATAAACAATTTGCAGTACATAATTAAAAAATAATGTGTATGAAAGAAATGTAAACAGAATAAAATGGCAACCCACAGATGGGAGAAAATATTTGAAAGCCATCTATCTGACAAGAGATTTCTCTTCAGAATATACCAAGAACTTCTACAACTCAACAAAAAGCAAACACCCTGATTCAAAAATGGATAAAAGACTTGAATAGATGGTTCTTCAAAAAGATGTACAAACGACTAAGCACTTGAATAGATGCTCCATATCACTAAATGCGTGTTTATATATTTGTGTGCATGCATACACACACAAGCACACACACACACATACACAAGCAGAAAACAAGTATTGGTGAGGAAGTGAGGGAGTAGGAAGCATTGTGATGTGTCAGAGGGAATGTAGAATGATACAGCTGCTTTGCAAAAGAGTATGGCAGTTTTTCAGATATTGAAAAATAGAATTACTCCATGATCCAGGAATCTTACTCTGAGGTATACCCAAAGGAACTGAAATCAGGGTCTTAAATATTTGTACTCTAGTGTTTAGAGCAGTAATAATCAGAGTAACTAAAATATGAGAGCAACCTACGTGTTCATTCACTGGTTCCTGGATAAGCAAAGTGTGGTATACTCATAGAATACAATATTATTCAGTGTGAAGAAGGAAAAGATCTAGGAATGTGCTACAACATGGATGAATCTTGAGGACATTTAGCTTCCAAAAATGCCACTTTTGTGACTTTTAGTGAGTCATAACAATACAACTACTTATTTCAATTATATGGGGTACTTAGTGTAGTCAAAACCATAGATCTGGGAGGGTAATGATGCTTTTCATGTGTTTATGGAACAAAAAGGAAAGTTAGGTTTAAAAGATATAGAGTTACAGTTTTAAAACGTAGAAAAGAATTAGAAAGATAAATGGCGATGTTGATCGCCCGATAATATGAATGTATTTAATATTACTGAACGCTGCACTTTATAATAATTAACATGTTATATTTTATGTTATTTGATTTTACCAACATACAAAATTGGGAAAGAATGTAATACGAGGGAAGGGAGTGGAACTGGGATACAGCAGACAGTAATCAGATGGGCGAGACACTGCATACGTTGAAGGAGAAGAGCTGAGAGTCTTCATTACTCTGAGGGTGTATTAAATAGATATGTGTGGGTGTACTGCTATCCCCCGTGGGTTATCTTAAAGAGTCTTTAATAAAGTCCATAAGGCTTGTTGAGGCTTTTTTAAAAACTGGATAACCTAGGAGATAATTAAAGGGTGGTACTTAAGTCTATGTCTAGGTTGACAGATTTTGCAGGGAACACGAACCCGAGAACAGTGGAAGTCCTGAGAGTGTAAGTACATGGAAATTAGAAAAAAAATAAAGGGAATTAGGAAAACTTTGGACTTCGAAGGTCATGTATTAATGAGTCAGACCTGAGGTCTCTAAGGAGTTATATACACAGTTGCTATTTGGATTACTTGTTGATAAAGACCAGTGGAAAAACTAGAGTCGTTTCCAAGTGTAGGTAAGATATACTGAGAGGATGGAGGTGGAAAGTAGGGAGGCCCAGAGAAAAGTGGGAAGGTCATATTGGGCTACGGTGGTGGTAATATCCAGCAGAACAGATGCTAGGGGAGAGTATGGATTCATCTTTCTTCTTTCGATTCCCCACCTCATCCTTAATAATTCTTTGGGACTGTTTCATTGCTCTGTGACGCAGGTACAGAATTCGCGTGAGGAGACTACACCCTCAGTGTCCAGCTGTCTGAGGCCTCAGTGTGCTTCAAGTGATGGAGAACTCTTTCTTCTTTATGAGAAGAGTTAGTACCTCGTAGCTAAACTTAGGCTGGAGCTTATGCAATATTGATTCCGTTTTATATATACTGTTGGCATAGAGGTTCCTCCTCCTCTTTTCTTGACCATTCTGAAATGAATCTATATTTCTCAATATTTGGGTATATCAGATAAATACATTAAGGAAAGGAATCTTATATATTGCTCACTGCATAGTTTGCTCTTTCTTGTTTCTCCTTTACCTTTACTAAATTAGCACAGGGAGAGACCTTGAAATGTTCTAATCAGGAGAGGTTAGAACATCATATTTCTAGAGAGGTTGGTTGGACAGAGCAGGGGTCCCAGTGAAAATCAAAGCTTCTGTTTCTACTTGGAAGTTTACCTGTATAGAGTAGAGGGCTCCAGGAAATATCCTGGAATATTCCAATGTCCCTGCAGGAGATCATTAAGCGAGGCAGGATGTGGTAGCAGATCAGGGTCCTATGACATGTTTGTCAGTCATCTGATGTGAGATTCTCAGAGCCAATCCCATATGGTAGGGCTGACTGCAGAGTGAGGCAGCACCTGTGAAGACCTTTGATCGCATGTTAAAGATGAAGCTCTGATTCTGGGGAGAATTCTGTTGCCTGACTGAATGTCACTCTTCGGTGGGGATGAGATTCTGTGCTTTTCTTCTCTTGATGACCACTGACTGAAAATCTTTAGAGGATCATGTCTAGAAAGCATTCTTGATTTAATTTCTTAAAGAAGAAAACATAGAAAACATTTTTATCCACTTCCAAATTGAGGATCAAGGGGAATGACATCAGCGAAAACGTCAGAGTCGGGAGCTCTGGCTTGTGTCCATCGCCAGAAACACGGACATACGTGGTCAAACCTGTCAGAATGATCTTTTCAACACATGTCAGTTTTCTTTTCTTTTCACCCTGTAGATTTATCTTTCATTGAAACTTAACTTACTACAGGATGTGGAGAATAAACAGGAAAGGTGAAACTGTATTTCCTGATGAAAGAATCAGTAAGTCACATTAGCTGTTCTGAGCTATGTCTTACCCACCGTGACTGTAATTAAAACAAACAAACACTTTTTTTTTGGTAAGTCAGTTCTGACATTTCCTCGTTAAAGACGAGGTAACAGATACAGACTTAGATCTCCCAGAATTGAGCAAACTTTTGATTGTACCTGTGCTGAATATATGAGCATGACCTGCTATAAATCTTCATGATACTGATTGCCACAACTGACAAATTCCCTTTTTCCACTCCTGATATGTTGCATGTAAGGAATGCACAGGTCACTAACCCCAGCTGGTCACAGGTAAACTCTGCCACATGGATTACTGCATGTTTTCTTGCCGGAAGACTACACATTCTTTTTTTTTTTTTGGTGGTACGCGGGCCTCTCACTGCTGTGGCCTCTCCCGTTGCGGAGCACAGGCTCCGGACGCACCGGCCCAGCGGCCATGGCTCACGGGCCCAGCCGCTCCGCGGCATGTGGGATCTTCTCGGACCGGGGCACGAACCCGTGCCCCCTGCATCCGCAGGCAGATTCTCAACCACTGCGCCACCAGGGAAGCCCGACTACACATTCTTGAGTATCATGCCTGCAGAGTATCAGGACTCTTCTTTTTTCTGGATAATTTTATGAGAAAAATATAAGTTGTATTTGCATATTCTTCATGTTTTTATTTATCCATTCTCTTTCAAGTCCTAAGTGCAGATATTAAAATGATTTCCAAGAGGGTGGTAAATAAGACAGCTACGTATATGCTCCAAAATTAGCAATAAAGCATAATACAATTGTAAATGCATTAATGTGTGATTAATATGTAGATATTTATGTAAAAGCAATTTTAGTAATGCTTTGTGGAGAGCTTCAGAATCTAGGTATTAAAATAAAAGAAGAAGGAGTTCTTGAAACTCTCAGGGAATTATAGAGAAGTCTTTGTGTCTATAAATATCAACCTGAAATAATGCATATTCTCAGAAATAAACTAAGCATAAAATTGTAGGAAGAAACTTCATGAAATGAAAGAGCGTGTGCTGGCCATACAAGAAAAATAATATTCTCAGAGAATAATGAACAGTGTGGAGTTCAGCAGAAGGGTAATACAGACTCAGGCAGTAAATCTTTGGAGACCCTAATTATGAGTTCCTGATATTTCATCTTTGGAGAGACAGTAGTCAGTCATTTGAAATATGATGTTATAAGATGATGTTAACATACTTAAATACTTTCGTTTAGAAATGACCACTTAGAACCAGAATAAATGAAAGAGATCACAAAAGTATGTTTTTGTTGATTTTTAAAGACCTCAGGTGAGTGCTGATAATTTAAAAATCCATGATGTCTTTCACTGCAAAGTAAAGAAACTGTTAGAGTGGAGCGATGACTGGACTGGATGTCAATATTCTGACATCGGCTGAGTGTGATTCGTGTTTGGTAATTGCAGTCATTGTTGCTTTTGTTGTGGTCATCCATTTACAATGCTTGGTGTCAGTTGATTTATCTGTTGTAAAAATAAAATACAGTCTGTGTGTGTAAAAAAACATACGTGATGTCTTGATAAAGTTGTATGGAATTTGAGATCCAGAAAAAAGCATTTATTTTCTGTAATGCTAGGATGCTAATTGGACATTTTTGCAAGAAAGGGATTTCAGGATGCAAAAATCTCATGTCTCTAAGGTGGGAAGTCAGTTCATTGTGGAACATTCTATTAAACTTGTGTGAGTGGAGAAATAATCCTTTGCAAGGAAGAGGTCTCGATTCCCTTTTTAATAGTTAGTGGTTTATAGTATACCGAATGAGGAAAATGGCTATTTCTGAACTTTAGAAAAAAAGAATATAGTTTTTCTGCGTTTATATTGAGAAGCTGATGTAGAATATCCAAAATTCTTTATTTTGAAAAACAATGTAATTAATTTGACATAATTCATATATATTGAACCTGTGGTACACACACACAATAAAACTTACATTCAAAAATGTTTTGCACTTAAGAAATATTTTCTAGTGTAGTCAATTTACAATGTTGTGGGTTTTTCAATACATGTTTATTGGAGTATAATTGCTTTCTAACACTGTATTACTTTGTGCTTTACAACAAAGTGAATCACCTATAGGTATACGTATATTCCCCTTATCCCCCCTCTTGAGCCTCCCTCCACCCTCCCTATCCCACCCCTCTGGGGGTCATAAAGCACCGAGCTGATCTCCCTGGCTATGTGGCCGCTTACCACTAGCTCTTTTACATTTGGTAATGTATATATGTCAGTGCTACTCTCTCACTACGTCCCTGTCTCCCCTTCCACCCTGTGTCCTTAAGTCCGTTCTCTACATCTGTGTCTCTAGTCCTGTCCTATCACTAGGTTCGTCAGTACCATTTTTCTACATTCCATATATATGTGTTCATGTATGGTATTTGCTTTTCTCTTTCTAACTTACTTCACTCTGTATGACAGACTCTAGGTCCAACGACCTCACTACAAATAACTCAATTTTGTTCCTTTTTATGGCTGAGTAATATTCCATTATATATATGGGCTACATCTTCTTTATATATTCATCCATCAGTGGACATTTAGGTTGCTTCTATATCCTGGCTATTGTAAACAGTGCTACAGTGAACATTGTGGTACATGTATCTTTTTTTTTTTTTTTTGTGGTACGCGGGCCTCTCACTGTTGTGGCCTCTCCCATTGCAGAGCGCAGGCTCCGGACGCGCAGGCTCAGCGGCCATGGCTCACGGGCCCAGCCGCTCTGCGGCATGTGGGATCTTCCCGGACCGGGGCACGAACCCGTGTCCCCTGCATCGGCAGGTGGATTCTCAACCACTGCGCCACCAGGGAAGCCCCATGTATCTTTTTGAATTATGGTTTTCTCTGGGTATATGCCCAGTAGTGGGATTGGTGGGTCATATGATAGTTCTATTTTTAGCTTTTAAGGAACCTCCATACTGTTCTCCATAGTGACTGTATCAGTTTACATTCCCACCAACAATGCAGGAGGGTTCCCTTTTCTCCACCCCCTCTGCAGCCTTTATACATTGTTGTATTAATTTCTGTATAATTAATTAATTATAATTAATTATATATACATATAATTAATATATGTATTCTTTTCCATTATGGTTTAACACAGGATATTGAATATAGTTTCCTCTGCTATACAGTAGGTCTTTGTGGGTTGTCCATCCTATGTAGAATAGTTTGCTTCTGCTATTCCAAAACTCCCAATCTTTCCTTTGCTCTCTCCTTGGCAACCACAACTCTGTTTTCTGTATCTGTGTGTTTGTTTCTGTTTCACTGACATATTCATTTGTGTCCTGTTTTCGATTCCACATATAAGTGATATTATATGTTACTTGTCTTTCTGTTTCTGACTTACTTCACTTAGTATCATTATCTCTAGGTCCATCCATGTTGCTGCAAATGCCATTATTTCATTCTTTTTATGTCTGAGTAATATCTGTTGTATATGTATGCCACACCTTCTTTATACATTCATTTTTCAATGAGCATTTAGGTTGTTTCCAAGTCTTGGCTATTATAAATAGTGCTGCTATGAACATAGGGTTTCATGAGTCTTTTTGAATTATAGTTTTGTCTGGATATATGTCCACAAGTGAGATTGCTAGATCATATGGCAACTCTCTTTATAGCATTTTTGAGGAAGCTCCATACCGTTTTCCATAGTGGGTGCACCTACTTACATGGCCACCAACAGTGTAGAAGGGTTCCTTTTTCTCCATATCCCCTCCAGCATTTGTTAATTGTAGATTTTTTTAATGATGGCCATTCTGATCTGTGTGAAGTGATACCTCATTGTAATTTGGATTTGCATTTCTCTAATCATTAGTGATGATGAGCATCTTTTCATGTGCCTGTTGGCTATACTTACGTCTTCTTTGGAGAAATGTTTATTTAGGTCTTCTACCCATTTTTCCACTGAGTTATTTGTTATTTTGTTGTTGAGTCGTACGAGCTGTTTGTATAGTTTGGAAATTAAGCCCTTGTCAGTCTCATCATTTGCTAATATTTTCTCCCAGTCCATAGGGTGTATTTTCATTTTGATTATGGTTTCCTTTGCTGTGCAACAGCTTATAAATTTGGTTAGTTTTTGTTTCTTTTTTGCTTTTACAGTAAGTCTCCTCCATATGAACAAGTTCTGTTCCAAGAGTGCGTTTGTAAGTCCAATTTGTTTGTAAGTCCCACAAAGTTAGCCTAGGTACCCAACTTACACAGTCGGCTCTATGGTATTGTACCGTAATATGTTTATAATACTTTCCATGCAAACAATACATAAAAAACAAACACAAAAATAAAGAAAATGTTTTTAATCTGATAGTACAGTAAGTAGAAAAGTACAGTAGTACAGTACGACAGCTTTGATACTGGGGCTGGCATGGAGGGAAGAGGCAAGAAGAGTTACTGACTGGAGGAGGCAGAGGAGATGGGAGAAGGTAGAGGTGGAGGATTATCAGCAGTAGGAGACAGAGGGCAAGCTGCCATTTCACTCACGCCTGACATTGATGGCAGAGGTTCTGGTTCCTTGCTGGATTTCATTCTATCTACCCTCTTGAAAAAATGATCCATTGATGTCTGGGTAGTAGTTCCTTTTTTCTCATCATAGGTGACAAGGTAGCGTAGCACTGGATTGCATTCTGAATGGTTGCCACCTTTGGGTACCATTCTAGGTTCGGGTCCTATACCTCAAAAACGAACAGTGCTTCCTCAAATAAAGAAGATTCCGTTGCCATTCTCTGTGTTGTGAATCTCTTCAGTTCTTCTGTTACCTCTTCTTCCTCCTGTCCCTCTTCATCCTTTCTCTGGACCTCCAATTCCATCAGCAAGCTCCTCATGTTGCACAGCAAGGAGTTCAATGAAGTCGTCCTCTTGCAGATCTAGCTGCAGCTTCTCGCTGTGGGTCACTACGTTGCTGAAGACCTCTTCAGACTTCTGATCTACCTTCTCAAATCCACAAAAATCACGAACAAACTGTGGGCAAAGTTTCTTCCAAACTCCATCCACGGTGCCCACCATACCCTCACACCGTGCAAAGTCAGTGTTTTTTATGGTCTTGTGGATGTTATAGTCCTTCCAAAGTTGTCCCTAGGTTGTTCCTGATTTGTCACTTACCTTCACTGCCTGACAAAAAGTGGGACATAAGTAATATTTCTTGAAAGTCACTTTAACTCCCTGGTCCATAGGTTGAATGAGCAATGTAGTATTCGGTGGCAGATGCACTACTTTGACGTTGAGATGAAAGTCATTCATCGATGGGGGATGGCCCAGAGTATTGTCGAGCAGCAAAAGAATGTTTTGCTGGAATGTCCTTCTCCAAGCGATATTTCTCTACATCTGGGATAAAGTGGTGGTAAAAGCAGTCCTGGAACGTGGCCTGTGCAATCCAGGATTTAGGGTTATGCTTCCACACAACAGGAAGAGAGCCCTTGGCTATGTTTTTAAGGGTTCTTGGGTTCTCTGAATGATAAACTAAGAGAGGCTTCAGCTTCAATTCACCAGAAGCATTGCCACGAAACAACAGTTAGCCTATCCTTTGCTGTTTTACAGCCCGGCATCAACTTTTCCTCCTTACTGATGTAATTTTGGTCTGGCATCTTCCAGTACAGTTGTGTCTCATCCACATTAAAAACCTGGTCGGGTAAATACACACCATCATCAATCATTTCTTAAAGTGTTTCCGGAAGTTCCTGGACATCTACCCTATATGCACTTGCTGCCTCTCCACTTACTTTTACATTGTGAAATTTGGCTCTAGCCTTGAACCGATGAAACCAGCCATGGCTGACATTAAAAGATGTGCCCTCTGATTCTTTTCCGTGTTTCTTCTTCAAGTCTTCATAAAGGCCTTTAGCTTTCTCTTGAATCAGCATTAAGCTGAGCAGGACTCAGCGCTGATGTTGGTCTTGCATCTGCACACTGAGAAGTTTCTCCATCTCCTCCACCACTTTTCCATGCTTCTTCGATATTTTGTCAACATCGTCAGCACAGCAGACTTCACATGTTCCAAGATCTTGTCCTTGGTCTTTAGATTTGTGCCAGTGATTGAATGATTCATGTTATAAGAATGAGCGATGTCTAACATCTTTTTGCCTCGATCCACTCTCTCAATTACTTTCACTTTTCTTTCCATCATTATCGCTTGGCGCTTCTTAACAGTACCAGCTACATCACCACTGCTTTTACACTTGCCTCCAGACATCTTGGCCTTGAAATAAAGGTACTGTACTACTGTACTCTATACAGTACTGTAAAGCACACAAAAGCACAACCACTTATAGAGGATGCATGCACGTGACAATGTATGCCAGATACACAAACTAACGTACATGATTTGACACGCGAATGGACGTTTGCATCTTTGAAAGTTTTCAACTTGAAAGTTTGTATGTAGGTGACTTACTGTATTTCTGCTGCCTCGGGAGAACTACCTAGGAAAACTGTGGTATGATTTACGTCAGAGAATGTTTTGCTTATGTTCTCTTCTAGGAGTTTGCAGGTGTCTTATCTTATATTTAAGCATATAAGCCGTTTGGAGTTGATTTTTGTGTATGCTGTGAGGGTATGTTCTGACTTCACTGATTTGCATATGGCTGTCCAACTTTCAAAACACCACTTGCTGAAGAGACTATCTTTTCTCCACTGTATATTCTTGCCTCCTTTGTCGAAGGTTAATTGACCATAGGTGTGTGGGTTTATTTCTGGGATCTCTATTCCATTCCATTGATCCATGTATCTATTTCTGTGGCAATACCATGCGGCTTTGATTACTTTAACTTTGTAGTATTGTCTGAAATTTAGGAGGGTTATGCCTCCTGCTTTGTTCTTTTTCCTCAGGATTGTGTTGACAGTTCTGACTTTTTATGGTTCCAGATATATTTTAGGATTATTCTAGTTCTGGGGGAAATGTCATGGGTATTTTGATAGGGATCACATTAAATCTGTAGATTGCTTTGGGTAGTATAGCCATTTTAACAGTATTAATTCTTCCCATCCAAGAGCATGGGATGTCTTTCCATTTCTTTGAATCATCTTCAGTTTCCTTTACTAATGTTTTGTAGTTTTCAGCATATAAATCTTTCACCTCCTTGATGAGAGTTTTATTTGTAAGTCTTTTATTTTTTTGATGCCATTTAAAAAAGGGATTGTTTGTTCACATTTCCTTTCTGATATTTCATTGTTAGTGTAAAGAAATGCAACCAGGGACTTCCCTGGTGTCTCCATGGTTGAGAATCTGCCTGCAAATACAGGGGACATGGGTTTGAGCCCTGGTGCAGGAAGATCTCACATGCTGTGGAGGAACTAAACCTGTGTGCCACAGCTACTTAGCCTGCACACTAGAGCCCATGAGCCACAAATACTGAGCCCGTGTGTCACAACTAGTTATGCCCGCATGCCTAGAGCCCATGCTCTGCAACAAGAGAAGCCACTGCAATGAGAAGCCTGTGCACCACAATGAAGACTAGTCCCCAGTGGCCACAACTAGCAAAAACCTGTGCACAGCAATGAAGACCCAATGCAGCCAAAATAAATTAACAAAAAAGAAAAACAAGAAATGCAACCAATTTATGTATGTTAATCTTGTATCCTGCTACTTTGCTAAATTTGTTTATCAATTCTAGTAGGTTTTGGGTGGAATTTTTAGGATTTCCTTTATATATATTATCATGTCATCTGCAAATAATGACAAATTTACCTCTTCCCTTCCAATTTGGTTAGAGTTTTTTCTTTTTCTTGTCTGATTGTTGTGGCTAGGACTTCCAGTACTATGTTGAAGAGAAGAGGTGAGAGTGGGAATCCTTGTCTTGTTCCGGATTTTAGCGGGAAGGCTTTCACCTTAGGAACATTGAGTATTATATTGCCTGTGGGCTTGTCATAAATAGCTTCTATTATGTTGAGATATGTTTCCTCTATACCCACTTTGGTAAGTGTTTTTATGATGAATGGATACTGAAGTTTTTCAAATGCTTTTTCAGCATCTATTGAGATGATCATTTGTTTTGTTTTTTTCCTTTGTTGATGGGGTGTATCATGTTGATTGATTTGCCTATGTTGAAACAACTTTGTGACACTGGGGTGAATCAAATTTGGACATGGTGTATGATCCTCTTATGTGTTGTCAGATTCGGTTTTCTAATATTCAGATGAGAATTTTTGCATCTAAATTTATCGAAGATATTGGCCTGCAATTTTCTTTTTTGATAGTGTCTTTCTCTGTGCTTTTTTTTTTGAAAGTCTTTATTGAATTTGTTCCAATATTGCTACTGTTTTGTTTTGGTTTCTTGTTTGTGAGGCATGTGGGATCTCAGCTCCACCACCAGGGATTGTACTCACACCCCCTGCACTGGAAGGTGAAATCTTAACTGCTGGACCACCAGAAAAGTCCTCATCTGTTTTTTGTTTGTTTGTTTTAGTAAATTTCTTTCTTTATTTTTGGATGCATTGGGTGTTCGTTGCTGTGCATGGGCTCTCTCTAGTTGTGGTGAGCGGGGGCTACTCTTCATTGTGGTGTGCAGGCTGTTCATTTCGGTGGCTTCTTTTTTTGCAGAGCATGGGCTCTAGGTGTGCAGGCTTCAGCAGTTGTGGCTATCAATCTCAGTAATTGTGGCTCATGGGATGTAGAGTGCAGGCACAGTCGTTGTGGCACACAGGCTTAGTTGTCCCATGGCATGTGGGATCTTCCCAGACCAGGGCTCGAACCGATATCCCCTGCATTGGCAGATGGATTCTTAACCACTGTGCCACCAGAGAAGTCACCCCACCTGTTTTTGATATCAAGGTGATGATGGCTTCATAGAATGTCTTTGGAAGTATCCCTTACTCTTCAATCGTTTTGAAGAGTTTGAGAAGAATTAGTGTAAGTTCTTTTTTGTATATTTGGTAGAATTTGCCTGTGAAATCATCTGATCCTGGACTTTTGTTGGTAAGGAGTTTTTTAAAATTACAGATTCTATTTTGCTTTTAGTGATCAGTATGTTCAAGTTATCTATTTCTTCTTGATTCAGTTTTGTTTGGCTGTAAAAAACCAACATATATTTTAACGTAATTTTAGCAACTAAATACTTACCATGTATTAGACCACAAAAGAGTGAAGAAAACAATATTAAAACAGTTTTTCAAATAGAAAAAGTATTGAAATATTTTTAAGAAATTGGGATAATAATGCTAATTACAATAATGACAAATTGTTCTGAACTTAAAGACTACTTTATTGGGCTTCCCTGGTAACGCAGTGGTTGCGAGTCTGGGACACGGGTTCATGCCCTGGTCTGCCGATGCCTGGGACACGGGTTCATGCCCTGGTCTGGGAGGATCCCACATTCCATGGAGCGGCTGGGCCCGTGAGCCATGGCCGCTGAGCCTGCGCGTCCGGAGCCTGTGCTCCGCAACGGGAGAGGCCACAACAGTAAGAGGCCCGCCTACCACACACAAAAAAAGACTATCTAAGATGCTTATTATATGCTTATTATAAGCATGATATTATATGCTTATATATTATATATGTTTATTATATGCTTATTATATTCTTATTATAGGCATGATATATGCTTATTGTTTTATTGTTTTAAAATACATGGAATGTTTTCTCCTTTCTAATGTAATTCTTTTATTTTACCTGTATATTGTGAAAAAAATGTAGTTGCACATAATATAAAAATTATACTTTAATAGGAGATATTAATCTGTTTACAGTTACTATAGTACTGAAAACACTTAGGTTTAGAGTTACCATGTTATTGAGTGCTCTTATTTATTTATTTATTTAAAAATATTTAATTTGGGGGGGGCATAAATTATTTATTTATTTTTATCATCTTTATTGGACTATAATTGCTTTACAGTGGTGTGTTAGTTTCTGCTTTATAACAAAGTGAACAAGCTCTACATATACATATATCCCCTTATCTCCTCCCTCTTGCGTCTCCCTCCCACCCTCCGTATCCCACCGTCTAAGTGGTCACAAAGTACTGACCTGATCTCCCTGTGCTATGCAGCTGTTTCCTACTAGTTATCTGTTTTACATTTGGTAGTATATATAAGTCCATGTCACTCTCTCACTTTGTCAAGGCTTACCCTTCCCCCTCCCCATGTCCTCAAGTCCATTCTCTATGTCTGCGTCTTTATTCCTGTCCTGCCCCTAGGTTCTTCCCAACCATTTTCTTTCTTTTTTTTTTAGATTCCATATATATGTGTTAGCATACAGTATTTGTTTTTCTCTTTCTGACTTACTGCACTCTGTATGACAGACTCTAGGTCCATCCACCTCAGTACAAATAACTCAATTACATTTCTTTTTATGGCTGAGTAATATTCCATTTTATATTGAAGATGTGCAACATCTTCTTGATCCATTCATCAGTTGATGGACACTTAGATTGCTTCCATGTGCTGGCTATTGCAAATAGAGCTCCAATGAACATTATGGAACATGACTCTTTTTGAATGATGGTATTCTCTAGGTGTATGCCCAGTACTGGGATTGCTGTATCATATGGTAGTTCTATTTTTAGGTTTTTAAAGAACCTCCATACTATTCTTGAGAGTGGGTGTATCAATTTACACTCCCACCAACGGGGCAAGAGGGTTCTATTTTCTCCACACCTCTGCAGCATTTATTGTTTCTAGATTTTTGGATGATGACCATTCTTACCTGTGTGTGGTGATACCTCATTGTAATTTTGATTTGCATTTCTCTGATGATCAGTGATGTTGAGCATTCTTTCATGTGTTTGTTGGCAATCTGTATAACTTCTTTGGAGAAATGTCTATTTAGATCTTCTGCCCATTTATGGATTGGGTTGTTTGTTTTTTTGATATTGATCTGCATGGGCTGCTTGTAAAGTTTGGAGATTAATCCTTTGTCAGTTGCTTCATTGGAAAATATTTTCTCTCATTCTGAGGGTTGTCTTTTCATCTTGTTTACGTTTTCCTTTGTTGTGCAAAAGCTTTTAAGTCTCATTAGGTCTCATTTGTTTATTTTTGTTTTTATTTCCATTTCTCTAGGAGGTGGGTCAAAAAGGATCTTGCTGTGATTGATGTCATAGAGTGTTCTGCCTATGTTTTCCTCTAAGAGTTTTATAGTGTCTGGGCTTACATTTAGGTCTTTAATCCATTTTGAATTTATTTTTGTGTATGGTGTTAGGGAGTCTTCTAATTTCATTCTTTTACCTGTAGATGTCCAGTTTTCCCAGCACCACTTACTGAAGAGGCCATGATTTCTCCATTGTATATTCTTGTCTCCTTTATCAAAACTAAAGTGACCATATGTGCATAGGTTTATCTCTGGGTTTTCTCTCCTGTTCCATTGATCTATATTTCTGTTTTTGTGCCACTACCATACTGTCTTGACTACTGTAGCTTTGTAGTATTGTCTGACGTCAGGGATCCTGATATTTCTAGCTCTGTTCTTCTTCTCAAGATTGCTTTGGCTGTTCAGAGTCTTTTGTGTTTCCATACAAATTGTGAATTTTTTTTGTTCCAGTTGTCTGAAAAATGCCATTGGTACTTTGATATGGATTGCGTTGAATCTGTAGGTTGCTTTGGGTAGTATAGTCATTTTCACTATGTTGATTCTTCCAATCCAAGAACATGGTATATCTCTCTATCTGTTTGTGTCATCTTTGATTTCTTTCCTCAGTGTCTTATAGTTTGTTGAGTAAACGTCTTTTGTCTCCTTAGGTAGGTTTATTCCTAGGTATTTTATTCTTTTTGTTGCAGCGGTAAATGGGAGTGTTTCCTTAATTTCTCTTTCAGATTTTTCATTTTAGTGTATAGGAATGAAAGAGATATGTGTACATTAATTTTGTATGCTGCAACCTTACCAGATTGATTGATTAAGTCTAGTAGGTTTCTGGTAGCATCTCTAGGATTCTCTATGTATAGTATCATGTCATCTGCAAACAGTGAGAGCTTAACTTCTTATTTTCTGATTTGGATTCCTTTTGTTTCCTTTTCTTCTCTGGTTGCTGTAGCTAAAAATTCCAGAAGTGTGTTGAATCATAGTGGTGAGAGTGGGCAACCTTGTCTTGCTTCTAATATTGGTGGAAATGGTTTCACTTTTTCACCATTGAGAATGATGTTGGCTGTGGGTTTGTCATATATGGCTTTTATTATGTTAAGGAAAGTTCCCTCTATGCCTACTTTCTTGGGTTTTTTAAAAATCATAAATGGTTATTTAATATTGTCAGAAGAATTTTCTGCATCTATTGAGATGATCATATGGTTTTTATCCTTCAGTATTTTAGTATGGTGTATCACATTGATTTGCATATATTGAAGAATCCTTGCATCCCTTGGATAAACCCCACTTGATCTTGGTGTATGATCCTTTTAATGCTCTGTTGATTTCTGTTTGCTAGTATTTTGGTGTGGATTTTTCCATCTATGTTAATCAGTGATATTGACCTGTAGTTTTCTTTCTTTGTGACATCTTTGTCTGGTTTTGGTATCAGGGAGATGGTGGTCTCATAGAATAAGTTTGGGAGAGATCCTCCCTCTGCTCTATTTTGGAAGAGTTTGAGAAGGATAGGTGTTAACTCTTCTCTAAATGTTTGATGGAATTTGCATGTGAAGCCATCTGGTCCTGGGCTTTTGTTTGTTGGAATATTTATAATCACAGTCTCAATTTCAGTGCTTGGGATTGGTTTGTTTATAGTTTCTATTTCTTCCTGGTTCAGTCTTGGAAGGCTGTGCTTTTCTAAGAATTTGTCCATTTCTTCCAGGTTGTCCATTTTATTGGCCTATAGTTGCTTGCAGTAATCTCTCATGATCCTTTGTATTTCTGCAGTGTCAGTTGTTACTTCTCCTTTTTCATTTGTAATTCTATTGATTTGAGTCCTGTCCCTTCTTTTCTTGATGAGTCTGGCTAATAGTTTATCAATTTTGTCTATCTTCTCAGGGAACCAGCTTTTAGTTTGTTTGATCTTTGCTGTTGTTTCCTTCATTTATTTTTCATTTATTTCTGATATGATCTTTATGATTTCTTTCCTCTGCTGACTTTGTTTTTTTTTCTTTCTTTCTCTAATTGCTTTAGGTGTAAGGTTAGCTTGTTTATTTGAGATGTTTCTTGTTTCTTGAGGTAGGATTTTATTGCTATAAACTTCCCTCTTAGAACTCCTTTTGCTGCATCCCATAGGTTTTGGGTCTTCATGTTTTCATTGTCATTTGTTTCTAGGTATTTTTAAATTTCCTCTTTGATTTCATCAGTGATGCCTTGGTTATTAAGTAGAGTATTGTTTAGTGTCCATGTGTTTGTATTTTTTACAGATTATTTTTTCCTGTAATTGATATCTAGTCTGATAGCATTGTGGTTGGAAAAGATACTTGATAATGATTTCAATTTTCTTAAATTTACCAAGGCTTGATTTGTGACCCAAGATATGATCTATCCTGGAGAATGTTCCACGAGCCCTTGAGAAAAAGTGTATTCTGTTGTTTTTGGATGGAATGTCCTGTGAGTATCAATTAAGTCCATCTTGTTTAATGTATCATTTTAAAGCTTGTGTTTCTTTATTTATTTTCATTTTGGATGATCTGTTCATTGGTGAAAGAGGGGTGCTAAAGTCCCCTACTATGATTGTGTTACTGTCTATTTCCCCTTTTATGGCTGTTAGCATTTGCCTTATGTATTAAGTTGCTCCTATGTTGGGTGCATAAGTATATAGAATTGTTATATCTTTTTCTTGGATTGATCCCTTGATGATATGTAGTGTCCTTCTTTGTTTCCTGTAATAGTCTTTATTTTAAAGTCTTTTTTGTCGGATATGAGAATTGCTACTCTAGCTTTCTTTTGATTTCCATTTGCATGGATTATCTTATTCCATCCCCTAACTTTCAGTCTGCATGTGTCCCCAGGTCTCAAGTGGGTCTCTTGTAGACCACATATATACCAGTTATGTTTTTGGATCCATTCAGCCAGTCTATGTCTTTTGGTTGGAGCATTTAATCCATTTACATTTAAGGTAATTATTGATATGTATGTTCTTATGACCATTTTCTTAATTGTCTTGGGTTTGTTATTGTAGGTCTTTTCCTTCTCTTGTGTTTCCTGCCTAGAGAATTTCCTTTAGCATTTCTTGTAAAGCTGGTTTGGTGGTGCTAAATTCTCTTAGTTTTTGCTTGTCTGTAAAGATTTTAATTTCTCTGTCAAATCTGAATGAGATCTTTGCTGGTTCGAGTAATCTTGGTTGTAGCTTTTCCCCTTTCATCACTTTAAATATGTCCTGCCAGTCCCTTCTGGCTTACAGAGTTTCTGCTGAAAGATCATCTGTTAACCTTACGGGGATTCCCTTGTATGTTATTTGTTGTTTTTCCCTTGCTGCTTTTAATATTTTTTCTTTGTTATTTAATTTTTGATAGTTTGATTAATATATGTTTTGGCATGTTTCTCCTTGGGTTTATCTTGTATGGGACTCTCTGCACTTCCCGGACTTGATTAATGATTCCCTTTCCCATATTAGGGAACTTTTCAATGAAAATCTCTTCAAATATTTTCTCAGTCTCTTTCTTTTTCTCTTCTACTTCTGGGACCCTGATATTCGAATGTTGGTGTGTTTAATGTGGTCCCAGAAGTGTCTCAGATTGTCCTCAATTCTTTTTTCTTTATTCTGCTCTGCAGTAGTTATTTCCACTATTTTATCTTCCAGGTCATTTATCCATTCTTCTGCCTCAGTTATTCTGCTATTGTTTCCTTCTTGAGAATTTTAAATTCCATTTATTGTGTTGTTCATCATTGTTTGCTCTTTAGTTCTTCTAGGTCCTTGTGAAATGTTTCTTGTATATTCTCCATTCCAGTTCCAAGATTTGGGATCATCTTTACTATCATTACTCTGAATTCTTTTTCAGGTAGACTGCCTGTTTTCTCTACATTTGTTTGGTCCGGTGAGTTTTTACCTTGCTCCTTCATCTGCTGTGTGTTTCTCTGTCTTCTCATTTGGCTTTGGGGACTGTGTTTGGGGTCACCTTTTTGCAGGCTGCAGATTCGTAATTCCCATTGTTTTGGTGTCTGCCTCCAGTGACTAAGGTTGGTTCAGTGGGTTGTGCAGGCTTTCTGGTGGAGGGGACTGGTGCCTGTGTTCTGGTGGGTGTGTCTGGATCTTGTCCTTCTGGTGGGCAATTCTGCATCCGGTGGTGTGTTTTGGGGTGTCTGTGGCCTTATTATGATTTTAGTCAGCCCCTTTGCTAATGGGTGGGCCTGCATTCCTGTCTTGCTAGTTGTTTGGCATGGGATGTCCGGCACCATATCTTGCTGGTCTCTGACTGGAGCCCCAGGTCTCAGCATGGAGACGGATATCTCTGGGAGAGTTTTCATCGTTTGATATTATAAGGTGCTGGAGGTCTCTGGTAGATAAATGTCCTGAACTTGGCTCTCTCACCTCAGAGGCACAGGCCTGACACATGGCCGGAGCAGCAAGATCCTGTCAGCCACACGGCTGGGGGTGAGAGCAAGAGGTAGCTTTGGTACATCTCAAAGACCACCAATGGGATTCACTGACCATTTTCTCCCCAGACGTGAAGAAAACAAAATTCAGTTTTCGTCTAGTCAGCCACTTTGGTAGCCAGCCTCCAAGATGGCCCTAATTATCCCCTAATTATCTCCCAGTCTTCATCTACCTGTGTGTCTCCTCACACTTGAAAAAAGCTCACTGTTTAACTAATAAGAAATTGCAGAAATGACAAAGTGCAGTTTCCAAGTTTATCAAAGACATTGCAGCTTCTGCTTTGGTTTCTGCTAGATCACTCATCCTGGGGTAATCCAGCTTCCATGTCATGAGGACACTCAAGCAGCCCTAAGGAGAGATCCATGTGTCAAGGAACTGAGGCCTCTTACTTACAACCATGTGAGTGAGTCATCTCAGAAGTCAAAAGATTTAATTTTATTTATTTTTTGTTGCATTGGGTCTTCGTTGCTGCACAAGGTTTCTCTAGTTGTGTCACACAGGGGTTACTCATCGTTGCGGCGCACGGGTTTCTCCTTGCAGTGGTTTCTCTTGTTGTGGAGTATGGACTCTAGGTGCATGGGCTTCGTAATTGTGTCATGCAGGCTCAATAGTTATTGCTTGCAGGCTATAGAGTGCAGGCTCAGTAGTTGTAGTGCACGGGCTTAGTTGTTCCATGGCATGTGGGATCTTCCCAGACAGGGCTCAAACCTGTGTCCCCTTTATTGGTATGGAGATTCTTAACCACTGTGCCACCAGGGAAGCCCCTGGTAACTAGTTCTTGAACTTTTCAGCCTCAGCAATTATGAGAAAACAAAAATATTCTGTTGTTTATAAAATACCAAGTCTCTCGTATTTTGTTTTAGCAGTGAAGGGGCTGGCTGAGGAGAAATATCTGTGAGCTTGAAGACATATCAAGAGAAACCTTTAAATCTCAAAAGAAAAAATGGGCAGGAAAGAAATCAGCAGAACAGAGTAATCAATAATTGTGGAACAGTGAAAATGCTGTGACCTATACATAATGGATATAGCAGGAGGAAAATAAAGGTAACAAAGAACAGAAAGAATTTTTTAAAATGACTGAGAATCTCCCCAAATTAATGTCTCACACTAAATCCATAACATCCAAACTTAGAGAAACATATGAATAGTAAAGAAAATTGACCAATATCTCTCAGGACCATCAATGCAAAAATCGTCAACAAAATATTAACAAATCAAATCCAACAATATTTTGAGAGAATTTTATATCATGAATGAGAAGGAATAATCCCAGTTATGCAAGGCTTGTTCAACATTCTGAAATCAAATAATTATATTCATCATATCAACACCCTAAAGACAATCATTAACATATCACTAGATTCAGAAGACCTTTGAAAAAACCTAAAACCCATTCTTCATAAAAACTCTTAGTTAAAGAAATAGACTGGAAGTTTCTCAAGTTGATAATAAAGGTCTACAGGAAACTTTGATCTTACCTCATGATTAATGGTTAAAAACATGAAGCTTTGTCACTAAGTTCAGGTAAAAACAAGGATGTCCCCTTTCATGACTCCTTTTCCATATTTTACTCCAAGTCCTTACTAATGCAATAAGGCATAAAAAGAAATAAAACAGTACAGATTGGTTAGAAAAAAATGAAAGCAGCCTAAATAAAATGTGGACCATTATACTTTATGGGCACCTCACCAAAGAAAATAGACACCATGCATATAAGTATACAGAAGAATAATCCAGATTACATGCTACCATAAAAAAGCAAATTAAAAATACAATTACATACCACTATGTAACACTTAGAATGGCTAAAATGTGTACAATGACAAGGACAAATTCTGTAGCGGATGCGGAACATTAGGAAATGACATTTGTTATTGATGGAAATGAAAAATAATGCAGCTACTTTGGTAGTCTGATTGACACTTGCTATAATATTGAACATTCCATTACTGTACAATCCAGCAAGTGTTCTCATGGATATTAACTGAAAGTAGTTTAAAACATACTTCCAGATGAAAACCTGCGTATGGATATTTATAGCACCTAATTCAATATTGCCAAAATGTGAATGAAACTAAGGTGTCCTCCAATAGGTGAATGAAATGATATAGTATTAATATATACTGGGAATGGGATAATATTGAGCACTAAGAAAGTAAGCTATCAAGCCATAAAAATATATGGGAATTCTTTTTTTCTTTTGAAATGAGGTGATTTTCTTTATTTTGTAATTTAAATTTTATTGGAGTATAGTTGATTTACAATGTTGTGTTCATTTCAGCTGCACAGAAAGTGATTCAGTTACACATATGCATATATTCATTCTTTTTCAGAGTCTTTTCTGATAAAGATATTCCCAGAATATTGAGTAGAGTTGCCTGTGCTATACAGTAGGTCCTTGTTGCTTACCTATATTATATAGAGTAGTATTCGTATGTTTACCCCAAGTTCTTGATTTACCCCTCCCCCCACCTTTCCCCTTTGGTAACCATAAGTTTGTTTTCCAAGTCTGTGAGTCTGCCTCTGTTTTGTAAGTTAGTTCATTTGTATCAATTTTTAGTTTCCACCTAGAAGTGATATCATACAATATTTGTCTTACTCTGTCTGACTTACTTCACTTAGTACAATCATCTCTAGGTCCATCCATGTTACTGCAATTGACATTATTTTCTTCTATTTTTTTTTCTTTTGCGGTACACAGGCCTCTCACTGTCGTGGCCTCTCCCATTGCGGAGCACAGGCTCAGGATACACAGGCTCCGGACGCGCAGGTTCAGCGGCCATGGCTCACGGGCCTAGTCGCCCCATGGCATGTGGGATCTTCCCAGACCGGGGCATGAACCCGTGTCCCCTGCATCAGCAGGCAGACTCTCAACCACTGCACCACCAGGGAAGCCCCTATTTTCTTCTATTTTATGGCTGAGTCATATTCCATTATATATATATGTATCACATATTCTTTACCTATATTCGTATGTTGATGGACATTTTGGTTGCTTCCATGTCTTCACTATTGTAAAGAGTGTTGCAGTGAACATTGGGGAAGATGTGTCTTTTCGATTTATGCTTTCCTCCAGATATGCACACAGGAGTAAACTTGCTGGATCATCCGGTAGCTCTATTTTATTTTCTTTTCTTTCATTTCATTTCAATTTCTTTGGAGTATAGTTGATTTACAATGTTGTGTTACTTTCTGCTACACAGCAGAGTGAAGCAGTTATACATATATCCAATCCTTTTTGGATTCCTTTCCCACACAGGTCATTACAGAGTATTGTGTAGAGTTCCTCAAGTGCTATACAGTAGGCCCGTATTTTTTATTTTTAAAATATATAGTGGTGTGTATATGTCAATCCCAATTTATCCCTCCCGCCTCCCCTTACTCTGGTAACCTCCATTCTGTGCTCCATAGTGGCTGTTGCCAATTGGCATTGCCACCAATAGTGAAGTATTTGTGGCACAGTTGTTAAGAATCTGCCTACCAGTGAAGGGGACACAGGTTTGAGCCCTGACCCAGGAAGATCCCACACGCTGCAGAGCACCTAAGCCTGTGTGCCACAACTACTGAGTCTGCGCTCTAGAGCCCATGAGCCACAACTACTGAGCTCACGTGCCACAACTACTGAAGCCTGTGTGCTTAGAGCCTGTGCTCCACAACAAGAGAAGCCACCGCAAAGAGAAGGCTGCGTACCACAACGATGAGTAGCCCCCGCTTGCTGCAACTATAGAAAAGCCGCATGCAGCAACGGGGACCCAAAGCAGATTAAAATATACGAATAATATGTAGAAGGTTTCTCTTTTTTCCACACCTTCTGAAGCATTTCTTGTTTCTAGACATTGTGAGGATGGCTATTCTGAGTGGTTCTAGGTGATACTTCTTTGTACATCTGATTTGCATTTGTCTGACATAAAGCAATGGTGAGCATCTTCATGTGTGCTTTTTTTTGAACAGTGTGAGTAAAATGTACCCCTTGAAAAAGGGTTATTGAAAGGTTGCCTTGTTTTGAAGTCTATTTCGATTACCTACCCCAAGACATTTTTTTTGTGTGTGGTACACGGGTCTCTCACTGCCGTGGTCTCTGCTACTGCAGAGCACAGGCTCAGGATGCACGGGCTCCGGATGCACAGATTCAGCGGCCATGGCTCACGGGCCCAGCTGGTCCATGGCGTGTGGGATCCTCCTGAACAGGGGCACGAACCCATGTCCCCTGCATCGGTAGGAGGACTCTCAACCACTGTCCCACCAGGGAAGCCCACCAAGACATTTTTTGAGGGCTGTTGTCACTTACAGCTTCCCAGGCATTGTGAATATGAAGTGCCTATAAGGTCCAGGTTTAGAATTGTTGTTATGGGAAAGAGAAGGCGGCAGGATTTCTCCTGTCCCTCTCTGGTTAATGACACAACCTTAGCTGTAGGGAAAGTCCTGTTCCTGGGTTTTAACTTAGAGCGGGATGTGCCTGACCAAACATGTAAGGGCTTCCGTCCCATTCCTCCTTCCCCCTTCCCCTTCAGCCCCCGAACAAGCATAAACCCCTGCAGAGTCACCTGTTGAGGGGGCTGTCGTGTAGAGTCTGATGACCCTAACGAAGGAGTCAGAAGGTCGGAACCCAAACACCAGGGTATGTTGAGACCAGGTGATTTTCCAAATGTCATGCAGCCCAGAGAGCCCACCATCCTTTGGGTGTCAGAGGGTTGGTTTAGTAGTATGAGGGCACACTTCGATCTGGAGATTGTGATCCCATGCAGAGGGGACCAAGTACTACATGTTCAAGGGGGTTGAATTAGCTGGCGTATCCTTCCGAGGTCCTCAGGCCCACAACAGTCCAGCCTTGGGATCAAATTGTGTCTGTGTCCAAGGATGTGACACTAGCACGTCCACCGTGACTAAATGGATTTAGTGATCATTTTTCTTTTCTATAATTTAATTTTAAATTTATAATGGGGTATAGTTGATTTACCATGTTGTGTTCATTTTTGATATACACCAACATGATTCATTTATACAGAGATGACTATACATTCTCTTTGGAATTATTTTCCCATTGAGGTTACTAAAGGGTGTTGAGAAGAGTTCCAAGTGCTCTACAGCAGATCCAGTTTGATGACAAGTTTTCTCTCTGTAAATATGTATATACTAACTCCAACCTCATGATTTGTGCCTCCAACACACCTTTCCAGTTTGGTAACCATAAGTTTGTGTTCTAAGCCTGGGACTCTGTTTCTGTGTTGTAAGATAGTACCTTTGTATCAATATGTAGATTCCACAGATAAGTAATATCATATGATATTTATCATTGTCTGATTTATGCCACATAGTATGAATGCATCTAGGTCCTTCCGAGTGGCTGCAAATGGCCTTATTTCATTCATTTCGTGGCTGAGTAATATTCCACTGTACATATCTACCATAATTTCTTTATCCAGTCTTCCTTCCAAGGACGTTTACGTAGCTTCCAAGTAGGGGCTCTTGTAAACAGGGCTGCATAAATTTTGGAGTGCCTGGGTACTGTCACTTTACGTTTTTTCCAAGATACAGGCCCAGGAGTGGAAGTGCCATATGCTCTGAAGCTCTGCTTTTTAGATTTTTAAGGAATCACCACCCACTTCTCCAGAGTGGCTGTTAGCAATTTACATTCCCACCATCAGCTTGTCAGGGTTCCCTTTTATCCACGCCCTGTCCTGCATTTCAGGTTTTACACTTTGTGAGGTTGGCCATTCTGACTGGTGCAAAGCGATACCGCTTCCTCACTCTTCCCGAACAGACGGTGTACCATCCTCTGGATGTCCCATTCATGTTTTACCTGGAGGAAGGGTCCTCTGCACCTGGAGATATGGGACCCATGGAATGGGGGCCAGGCAGTGTTACTGTAAAAGTACTGCATTTGCTGTCCCATCCTCAGCAAGCCTCTCAGACCCACGAGTGTAGAGCCTTAGGTCCCATCCAGCTGTGTGTCTAGATGTGGTCAGTCCAGGTTGCATGACAGCCCTTGAACACATTTTGTAAGAATTTCTCTCTCTCACTGTCTTTTTTTGTTCTTTTTATTTAATTTTATAATGGGGTAGAGCTGATTTTCAATACTATGATTCTTCCTGCACTACATCTATCCACTTGATTCACTTAAAGAGAGACACCAATCAATTCTTTTACAGATTCTTACAGTCTTATATACGCTTTTCCGGTGACAGCAGTGTGCTGAGTCCAGCTACTTGAGCTATTCCGCAGGTCCTGTTGATTACGTATTTTGTTTATGGAACCGTATCTATGCTAATTCCAACCTCCTGGTTTATGCATCACCCCCACCGCACCTTTCTCTTTTAGAAGTCATAAATGTGTTTTCTTTATGTGTGACTCAGTTTCTGTTTTGTAAGTGAGTTCATGTGTAGCTATTTTTAGATACCACGTATAATTGATACCTTATGATAAGTCTCTACTAATGTATGACTTACATCACTTAGAATGATCGTACGTGAGTCTCCACGAGTTGCTGCAACTGGCCTTATTTCATTGATTTAATTGCTCAGGAATATTACATTGTACATAAGTACCACAAATTCTTTATCCATTTCTTCCTTCAAGGACATGTATGTTGTACCCAAGTTGAGGCATTTTAAGCAGAGCAGCATTAAACGTAGGGATGCCTGTGTCCTGTCGACTTTTGGTTTTACCACGATATACGCTCAAGATTGGAAGTGCCGTATGGTCTGTAGCTCTATTTTTTTAGAAGGTTAAGGAAACAGAATGCACTTTTCCAGAGTGGCCGTTGACTATTTACATCCCCCCAATCAGGGTAAAGAGGCTTCCTTTGCTCCATGGCCTGAGCTGCATTTCTGGTTTACACTTTTCCAAGATGGCACTATTGACTAATGCGAAGTCAGAATACTTTGTAGTGCTGATTTGCATTTCGTGGTTGTTTGGTTCGCCAAAAAGGGCGTATGGGTTTTGCCTGAATATGTTTATGTTTATAATGGGGTTTAGCTGATTTTCACTGCTGTGGTTATGTCGCTTTACACTCACGTGATTCACCTACACAGGGATATCAATAAATACATTTTAATATTTGTCCAACTCAGATATATTCTTCTGTGGTGAATAGGGTGGGTTGAGTACAGATCATTGAGCAATGAGTAGGTCTTGAGGATTACATACTTGGTTTATGGAACGGTATCTGTGCTAATTTCAAACTCTTGTTTTATGCATCACCCCACATCACCAATGCCCTAAAGTAGGCATCAGTGTGTTTTCAAATATTTAACTCTCTTCTATATTGTAATTCAGTTGATCTGTAGCGATTTCTAAAGGGATGTTTCCAGCAATTCTGCCTTGAATTCAAATCCTCTTCATACTCTGACATCAATATATTTTTGGACCAAGTTATCATTTAGAACACTGGAGGTTTGAGAAGTGCAGTGCCCCTGAGCTCCATTTCCCAAGTCGCTGTTCTGTGAGTGGGACGCAACACGGCTGGATGGCTTCACGCCCTATTGTCGATCCGGGGTGGCAGGCTGAGCCTTTGGTGAATTCTTCTTCGCTATGGGAAATGAGAGTGACATGTGCCCGACCAAACACCTCCAGCGAGTCTCTCATTGGTTCCCCCTCTTGCAGTTCATCCTGCGGACAAATTGCAGACGGTACGAAAGAGGCATGGAAAGGCGCCGAGTCTCCAAGTGGGGAGATTGTTAGTAAGGGGGCCTGAATGGAGAACACGAGCACCAGGAGATGAAAACTGAGGTGAGTTTCAGAAAGCTTTCCCGATCCCACGGTGTAGCATCCGCTGGGTTTCCAATGAGTGCTTTCGCTGTCGGAAGATTGCGTTGAACCTGGAGAGTTGGGACCCATGGAATGGGGAGCATGCAGGATTCCTTTCAAGGGTCTGCATTTGCTTTCCCAACCTCACCAATCGTCTCAGCCCCAAGAGTGTCCAGCCTTATGTCTTCTGCCGCTGGGGCTGTAGATGTGGTCAATCCTGGTTGCATGCCAGTCCCTGAACGCATTTTGGAAGAATTTCTCTCTGTTTTGCCCTGCTTGTTTCTTCTTTGTGTTGGAAATGTATCCTCAGAATGGGTCTGAGCTGATTTTCCCTGCTGTTTTTAGGCCGCTTTACACACACTTGATGCACTTACACAGAGATATCAAGACTTAGCCTTTAAGATGCTTACTAGTCGGATAGATACTTGTGCGATGAACAGGGTCTGGTGAGTCCAGTTGATTGAGCAAGGAGTAGGTCGTGTCCATTCCATATTCGGTTTTCAGAAGGGTATCTGTGCTCATTTCAAACTCGAGTTTTATGCGTCACCCCACCTCACCTTTCCCCTGAAGCAGGCATAAGTGTGTTTTCTAAAAGTGTGACTCTGTTCTGTTTGGGGATTCCGTTCATGGGGAGCGATTTTTACATTCCCTCGATAAGTGATATCATAAGTTTCTTTTTTTGTGGGATTTATTTCACTGAGGATGATCGTACCTAAATCCACTCAGGATGCTGCTACCAGCCTCATGACGTGGATTTCATGGCTGAGTGACACTCCATTGGACCTACGTAGCACCACTTGTCCACTTGTCCACTTGTCTTTGTCCACTTGTCCACTCGTCTTTATCCACTTGGCTCTTTCCTGGGATATGAAACGTGTACCGGAATGGAGGTTCTTGTCAAGACAGCAGCCCTCAACTTTGGGGTCCCTGTGTCTGGTTGATTTTTTGATTTTCCCAAGGTAAACGCCCATGTGTGGAAGTGCCCTATGCTCTGTGGTTCTGTGTTTTACATGGTTTGGGAAAGAGGATACACTTGTGAAGATTGGCTGTTGGCCATTGACATCCCGCCCATCAGCTTAACAAGGGTCCCTTGACTCCGTGGCCTGTCCTGCCTTTCTGGTTTTTAGACTTTTTTCGCCTTGCCCTTTTGCCCCGGGGGGGGGGGCGAGAGATTTCTTTGTAGTGCTGATTTGCTCTCCCAGGTTGCTTGGTTGGCCAAAAAGGGCGTATGCGTTTTTTCCTGAATATATTCAGGAAAAAACGCATACGCCCTTTTTGGCCAACCGCATCATTGTCCACGTTCTGGCGCTTTTCATGTGCTATCGGGGCCATTCTGATGTACCCGTTGACATCCGTTTCCTGCAATTCTGCCTTGCGTTCAACGCCTCTTCGTAGCCTGACCTCAATATATTTTGGGGCGATAGTTATCGTTTAGAACTCTGCAGGTTTGGGAAGTGCAGTGCCCCTGAGCTCCATTTCCCAAGTCGCTTTTTTGTGAGTGGGACGCAACACGGCTGGATGGCTTCACGCCCTATTGTCGATCCGCGGTGGCAGGCTGAACCTCTGGTGAATTCTTCTTCGTGATGGGAAATGAGAGTGACATGTGCCCGACCAAACACCTCCAGCGAGTCTCTCATTGGTTCCCCCTCTTGCAGTTCATCCTGCGGACAAATTGCAGACGGTACGAAAGAGGCATGGAAAGGCGCCGAGTCTCCAAGTGGGGAGATTGTTAGTAAGGGGGCCTGAATGGAGAACACGAGCACCAGGAGATGAAAACTGAGGTGAGTTTCAGAAAGCTTTCCCGATCCCACGGTGTAGCATCCGCTGGGTTTCCAATGAGTGCTTTCGCTGTCGGAAGATTGCGTTGAACCTGGAGAGTTGGGACCCATGGAATGGGGAGCACGCAGGATTCCTTTCAAGGGTCTGCATTTGCTTTCCCAACCTCACCAATCGTCTCAGCCCCAAGAGTGTCCAGCCTTATGTCTTCTGCCGCTGGGGCTGTAGATGTGGTCAATCCTGGTTGCATGCCAGTCCCTGAACGCATTTTGGAAGAATTTCTCTCTGTTTTGCCCTGCTTGTTTCTTCTTTATGTTGGAAATGTATCCTCAGAATGGGTCTGAGCTGATTTTCCCTGCTGGTTTTAGGCCGCTTTACACACACTTGATGCACTTACACAGAGATATCAAGACTTAGCTTTTAAGATGCTTACTAGTCGGATAGATACTTGTGCGATGAACAGGGTCTGGTGAGTCCAGTTGATTGAGCAAGGAGTAGGTCGTGTCCATTCCATATTCGGTTTTCGGAAGGGTATCTGTGCTCATTTCAAACTCGAGTTTTATGCGTCACCCCACCTCACCTTTCCCCTGAAGCAGGCATAAGTGTGTTTTCTAAAAGCGTGACTCTGTTCTGTTTGGGGATTCAGTGCATGGGGAGCGATTTTTACATTCCCTCGATAAGTGATATCATAAGTTTCTTTTTTTGTGGGACTTATTTCACTGAGGATGATCGTACCTAAATCCACTCAGGATGCTGCTACCAGCCTCATGACGTGGATTTCATGGCTGAGTGACACTCCATTGGACCTACGTAGCACCACTTGTCCACTTGTCCACTCGTCTTTGTCCACTTGGCTCTTTCCTGGGATATGAAACGTGTACCGGAGTGGAGGTTCTTGTCAAGACAGCAGCCCTCAACTTTGGGGTCCCTGTGTCTGGTTGATTTTTTCATTTTCCCAAGGTCAACGCCCATGTGTGGAAGTGCCCTATGCTCTGTGGTTCTGTGTTTTCCATGGTTTGGGAAAGAGGATACACTTGTGAAGATTGGCTGTTGGCCATTGACATCCCGCCCATCAGCTTACCAAGGCTCCCTTGACTCCGTGGCCTGTCCTGCCTTTCTGGTTTTTAGACTTTTTTCGCCTGGCCCTTTTGCCCCGGGGGGGGGGCGAGAGATTTCTTTGTAGTGCTGATTTGCTCTCCCAGGTTGCTTGGTTGGCCAAAAAGGGCGTATGCGTTTTTTCCTGAATATATTCAGGAAAAAACGCATACGCCCTTTTTGGCCAACCGCATCATTGTCCACGTTCTGGCGCCTTTCATGTGCTATCGGGGCCATTCCGATGTACCCGTTGACATCCGTTTCCTGCAATTCTGCCTTGCGTTCAACGCCTCTTCGTAGCCTGACCTCAATATATTTTGGGGCGATAGTTATCGTTTAGAACTCTGCAGGTTTGGGAAGTGCAGTGCCCCTGAGCTCCATTTCCCAAGTCGCATTTTTGTGAGTGGGTCGCAACACGGCTGGATGGCTTCACGCCCTATTGTGGATCCGGGGTGGCAGGCTGAACCTCTGGTGAATTCTTCTTCGTGATGGGAAATGAGAGTGACATGTGCCCGACCAAACACCTCCAGCGAGTCTCTCATTGGTTCCCCCTCTTGCAGTTCATCCTGCGGACAAATTGCAGACGGTACGAAAGAGGCATGGAAAGGCGCCGAGTCTCCAAGTGGGGAGATTGTTAGTAAGGGGGCCTGAATGGAGAACACGAGCACCAGGAGATGAAAACTGAGGTGAGTTTCAGAAAGCTTTCCCGATCCCACGGTGTAGCATCCGCTGGGTTTCCAATGAGTGCTTTCGCTGTCGGAAGATTGCGTTGAACCTGGAGAGTTGGGACCCATGGAATGGGGAGCACGCAGGATTCCTTTCAAGGGTCTGCATTTGCTTTCCCAACCTCACCAATCGTCTCAGCCCCAAGAGTGTCCAGCCTTATGTCTTCCGCCGCTGGGGCTGTAGATGTGGTCAATCCTGGTTGCATGCCAGTCCCTGAACGCATTTTGGAAGAATTTCTCTCTGTTTTGCCCTGCTTGTTTCTTCTTTATGTTGGAAATGTATCCTCAGAATGGGTCTGAGCTGATTTTCCCTGCTGGTTTTAGGCCGCTTTACACACACTTGATGCACTTACACAGAGATATCAAGACTTAGCTTTTAAGATGCTTACTAGTCGGATAGATACTTGTGCGATGAACAGGGTCTGGTGAGTCCAGTTGATTGAGCAAGGAGTAGGTCGTGTCCATTCCATATTCGGTTTTCGGAAGGGTATCTGTGCTCATTTCAAACTCGAGTTTTATGCGTCACCCCACCTCACCTTTCCCCTGAAGCAGGCATAAGTGTGTTTTCTAAAAGCGTGACTCTGTTCTGTTTGGGGATTCAGTGCATGGGGAGCGATTTTTACATTCCCTCGATAAGTGATATCATAAGTTTCTTTTTTTGTGGGACTTATTTCACTGAGGATGATCGTACCTAAATCCACTCAGGATGCTGCTACCAGCCTCATGACGTGGATTTCATGGCTGAGTGACACTCCATTGGACCTACGTAGCACCACTTGTCCACTTGTCCACTCGTCTTTGTCCACTTGGCTCTTTCCTGGGATATGAAACGTGTACCGGAGTGGAGGTTCTTGTCAAGACAGCAGCCCTCAACTTTGGGGTCCCTGTGTCTGGTTGATTTTTTCATTTTCCCAAGGTCAACGCCCATGTGTGGAAGTGCCCTATGCTCTGTGGTTCTGTGTTTTCCATGGTTTGGGAAAGAGGATACACTTGTGAAGATTGGCTGTTGGCCATTGACATCCCGCCCATCAGCTTAACAAGGCTCCCTTGACTCCGTGGCCTGTCCTGCCTTTCTGGTTTTTAGACTTTTTTCGCCTGGCCCTTTTGCCCCGGGGGGGGGGGGGGGGCGAGAGATTTTTTGTAGTGCTGATTTGCTCTCCCAGGTTGCTTGGTTGGCCAAAAAGGGCGTATGCGTTTTTTCCTGAATATATTCAGGAAAAAACGCATACGCCCTTTTTGGCCAACCGCATCATTGTCCACGTTCTGGCGCCTTTCATGTGCTATCGGGGCCATTCCGATGTACCCGTTGACATCCGTTTCCTGCAATTCTGCCTTGCGTTCAACGCCTCTTCGTAGCCTGACCTCAATATATTTTGGGGCGATAGTTATCGTTTAGAACTCTGCAGGTTTGGGAAGTGCAGTGCCCCTGAGCTCCATTTCCCAAGTCGCATTTTTGTGAGTGGGTCGCAACACGGCTGGATGGCTTCACGCCCTATTGTGGATCCGGGGTGGCAGGCTGAACCTCTGGTGAATTCTTCTTCGTGATGGGAAATGAGAGTGACATGTGCCCGACCAAACACCTCCAGCGAGTCTCTCATTGGTTCCCCCTCTTGCAGTTCATCCTGCGGACAAATTGCAGACGGTACGAAAGAGGCATGGAAAGGCGCCGAGTCTCCAAGTGGGGAGATTGTTAGTAAGGGGGCCTGAATGGAGAACACGAGCACCAGGAGATGAAAACTGAGGTGAGTTTCAGAAAGCTTTCCCGATCCCACGGTGTAGCATCCGCTGGGTTTCCAATGAGTGCTTTCGCTGTCGGAAGATTGCGTTGAACCTGGAGAGTTGGGACCCATGGAATGGGGAGCACGCAGGATTCCTTTCAAGGGTCTGCATTTGCTTTCCCAACCTCACCAATCGTCTCAGCCCCAAGAGTGTCCAGCCTTATGTCTTCCGCCGCTGGGGCTGTAGATGTGGTCAATCCTGGTTGCATGCCAGTCCCTGAACGCATTTTGGAAGAATTTCTCTCTGTTTTGCCCTGCTTGTTTCTTCTTTATGTTGGAAATGTATCCTCAGAATGGGTCTGAGCTGATTTTCCCTGCTGGTTTTAGGCCGCTTTACACACACTTGATGCACTTACACAGAGATATCAAGACTTAGCTTTTAAGATGCTTACTAGTCGGATAGATACTTGTGCGATGAACAGGGTCTGGTGAGTCCAGTTGATTGAGCAAGGAGTAGGTCGTGTCCATTCCATATTCGGTTTTCGGAAGGGTATCTGTGCTCATTTCAAACTCGAGTTTTATGCGTCACCCCACCTCACCTTTCCCCTGAAGCAGGCATAAGTGTGTTTTCTAAAAGCGTGACTCTGTTCTGTTTGGGGATTCAGTGCATGGGGAGCGATTTTTACATTCCCTCGATAAGTGATATCATAAGTTTCTTTTTTTGTGGGACTTATTTCACTGAGGATGATCGTACCTAAATCCACTCAGGATGCTGCTACCAGCCTCATGACGTGGATTTCATGGCTGAGTGACACTCCATTGGACCTACGTAGCACCACTTGTCCACTTGTCCACTCGTCTTTGTCCACTTGGCTCTTTCCTGGGATATGAAACGTGTACCGGAGTGGAGGTTCTTGTCAAGACAGCAGCCCTCAACTTTGGGGTCCCTGTGTCTGGTTGATTTTTTCATTTTCCCAAGGTCAACGCCCATGTGTGGAAGTGCCCTATGCTCTGTGGTTCTGTGTTTTCCATGGTTTGGGAAAGAGGATACACTTGTGAAGATTGGCTGTTGGCCATTGACATCCCGCCCATCAGCTTAACAAGGCTCCCTTGACTCCGTGGCCTGTCCTGCCTTTCTGGTTTTTAGACTTTTTTCGCCTGGCCCTTTTGCCCCGGGGGGGGGGGGGCGAGAGATTTTTTGTAGTGCTGATTTGCTCTCCCAGGTTGCTTGGTTGGCCAAAAAGGGCGTATGCGTTTTTTCCTGAATATATTCCGGAAAAAACGCATACGCCCTTTTTGGCCAACCGCATCATTGTCCACGTTCTGGCGCCTTTCATGTGCTATCGGGGCCATTCCGATGTACCCGTTGACATCCGTTTCCTGCAATTCTGCCTTGCGTTCAACGCCTCTTCGTAGCCTGACCTCAATATATTTTGGGGCGATAGTTATCGTTTAGAACTCTGCAGGTTTGGGAAGTGCAGTGCCCCTGAGCTCCATTTCCCAAGTCGCATTTTTGTGAGTGGGTCGCAACACGGCTGGATGGCTTCACGCCCTATTGTGGATCCGGGGTGGCAGGCTGAACCTCTGGTGAATTCTTCTTCGTGATGGGAAATGAGAGTGACATGTGCCCGACCAAACACCTCCAGCGAGTCTCTCATTGGTTCCCCCTCTTGCAGTTCATCCTGCGGACAAATTGCAGACGGTACGAAAGAGGCATGGAAAGGCGCCGAGTCTCCAAGTGGGGAGATTGTTAGTAAGGGGGCCTGAATGGAGAACACGAGCACCAGGAGATGAAAACTGAGGTGAGTTTCAGAAAGCTTTCCCGATCCCACGGTGTAGCATCCGCTGGGTTTCCAATGAGTGCTTTCGCTGTCGGAAGATTGCGTTGAACCTGGAGAGTTGGGACCCATGGAATGGGGAGCACGCAGGATTCCTTTCAAGGGTCTGCATTTGCTTTCCCAACCTCACCAATCGTCTCAGCCCCAAGAGTGTCCAGCCTTATGTCTTCCGCCGCTGGGGCTGTAGATGTGGTCAATCCTGGTTGCATGCCAGTCCCTGAACGCATTTTGGAAGAATTTCTCTCTGTTTTGCCCTGCTTGTTTCTTCTTTATGTTGGAAATGTATCCTCAGAATGGGTCTGAGCTGATTTTCCCTGCTGGTTTTAGGCCGCTTTACACACACTTGATGCACTTACACAGAGATATCAAGACTTAGCTTTTAAGATGCTTACTAGTCGGATAGATACTTGTGCGATGAACAGGGTCTGGTGAGTCCAGTTGATTGAGCAAGGAGTAGGTCGTGTCCATTCCATATTCGGTTTTCGGAAGGGTATCTGTGCTCATTTCAAACTCGAGTTTTATGCGTCACCCCACCTCACCTTTCCCCTGAAGCAGGCATAAGTGTGTTTTCTAAAAGCGTGACTCTGTTCTGTTTGGGGATTCAGTGCATGGGGAGCGATTTTTACATTCCCTCGATAAGTGATATCATAAGTTTCTTTTTTTGTGGGACTTATTTCACTGAGGATGATCGTACCTAAATCCACTCAGGATGCTGCTACCAGCCTCATGACGTGGATTTCATGGCTGAGTGACACTCCATTGGACCTACGTAGCACCACTTGTCCACTTGTCCACTCGTCTTTGTCCACTTGGCTCTTTCCTGGGATATGAAACGTGTACCGGAGTGGAGGTTCTTGTCAAGACAGCAGCCCTCAACTTTGGGGTCCCTGTGTCTGGTTGATTTTTTCATTTTCCCAAGGTCAACGCCCATGTGTGGAAGTGCCCTATGCTCTGTGGTTCTGTGTTTTCCATGGTTTGGGAAAGAGGATACACTTGTGAAGATTGGCTGTTGGCCATTGACATCCCGCCCATCAGCTTAACAAGGCTCCCTTGACTCCGTGGCCTGTCCTGCCTTTCTGGTTTTTAGACTTTTTTCGCCTGGCCCTTTTGCCCCGGGGGGGGGGGGCGAGAGATTTTTTGTAGTGCTGATTTGCTCTCCCAGGTTGCTTGGTTGGCCAAAAAGGGCGTATGCGTTTTTTCCTGAATATATTCAGGAAAAAACGCATACGCCCTTTTTGGCCAACCGCATCATTGTCCACGTTCTGGCGCCTTTCATGTGCTATCGGGGCCATTCCGATGTACCCGTTGACATCCGTTTCCTGCAATTCTGCCTTGCGTTCAACGCCTCTTCGTAGCCTGACCTCAATATATTTTGGGGCGATAGTTATCGTTTAGAACTCTGCAGGTTTGGGAAGTGCAGTGCCCCTGAGCTCCATTTCCCAAGTCGCATTTTTGTGAGTGGGTCGCAACACGGCTGGATGGCTTCACGCCCTATTGTGGATCCGGGGTGGCAGGCTGAACCTCTGGTGAATTCTTCTTCGTGATGGGAAATGAGAGTGACATGTGCCCGACCAAACACCTCCAGCGAGTCTCTCATTGGTTCCCCCTCTTGCAGTTCATCCTGCGGACAAATTGCAGACGGTACGAAAGAGGCATGGAAAGGCGCCGAGTCTCCAAGTGGGGAGATTGTTAGTAAGGGGGCCTGAATGGAGAACACGAGCACCAGGAGATGAAAACTGAGGTGAGTTTCAGAAAGCTTTCCCGATCCCACGGTGTAGCATCCGCTGGGTTTCCAATGAGTGCTTTCGCTGTCGGAAGATTGCGTTGAACCTGGAGAGTTGGGACCCATGGAATGGGGAGCACGCAGGATTCCTTTCAAGGGTCTGCATTTGCTTTCCCAACCTCACCAATCGTCTCAGCCCCAAGAGTGTCCAGCCTTATGTCTTCCGCCGCTGGGGCTGTAGATGTGGTCAATCCTGGTTGCATGCCAGTCCCTGAACGCATTTTGGAAGAATTTCTCTCTGTTTTGCCCTGCTTGTTTCTTCTTTATGTTGGAAATGTATCCTCAGAATGGGTCTGAGCTGATTTTCCCTGCTGGTTTTAGGCCGCTTTACACACACTTGATGCACTTACACAGAGATATCAAGACTTAGCTTTTAAGATGCTTACTAGTCGGATAGATACTTGTGCGATGAACAGGGTCTGGTGAGTCCAGTTGATTGAGCAAGGAGTAGGTCGTGTCCATTCCATATTCGGTTTTCGGAAGGGTATCTGTGCTCATTTCAAACTCGAGTTTTATGCGTCACCCCACCTCACCTTTCCCCTGAAGCAGGCATAAGTGTGTTTTCTAAAAGCGTGACTCTGTTCTGTTTGGGGATTCAGTGCATGGGGAGCGATTTTTACATTCCCTCGATAAGTGATATCATAAGTTTCTTTTTTTGTGGGACTTATTTCACTGAGGATGATCGTACCTAAATCCACTCAGGATGCTGCTACCAGCCTCATGACGTGGATTTCATGGCTGAGTGACACTCCATTGGACCTACGTAGCACCACTTGTCCACTTGTCCACTCGTCTTTGTCCACTTGGCTCTTTCCTGGGATATGAAACGTGTACCGGAGTGGAGGTTCTTGTCAAGACAGCAGCCCTCAACTTTGGGGTCCCTGTGTCTGGTTGATTTTTTCATTTTCCCAAGGTCAACGCCCATGTGTGGAAGTGCCCTATGCTCTGTGGTTCTGTGTTTTCCATGGTTTGGGAAAGAGGATACACTTGTGAAGATTGGCTGTTGGCCATTGACATCCCGCCCATCAGCTTAACAAGGCTCCCTTGACTCCGTGGCCTGTCCTGCCTTTCTGGTTTTTAGACTTTTTTCGCCTGGCCCTTTTGCCCCGGGGGGGGGGGCGAGAGATTTTTTGTAGTGCTGATTTGCTCTCCCAGGTTGCTTGGTTGGCCAAAAAGGGCGTATGCGTTTTTTCCTGAATATATTCCGGAAAAAACGCATACGCCCTTTTTGGCCAACCGCATCATTGTCCACGTTCTGGCGCCTTTCATGTGCTATCGGGGCCATTCCGATGTACCCGTTGACATCCGTTTCCTGCAATTCTGCCTTGCGTTCAACGCCTCTTCGTAGCCTGACCTCAATATATTTTGGGGCGATAGTTATCGTTTAGAACTCTGCAGGTTTGGGAAGTGCAGTGCCCCTGAGCTCCATTTCCCAAGTCGCATTTTTGTGAGTGGGTCGCAACACGGCTGGATGGCTTCACGCCCTATTGTGGATCCGGGGTGGCAGGCTGAACCTCTGGTGAATTCTTCTTCGTGATGGGAAATGAGAGTGACATGTGCCCGACCAAACACCTCCAGCGAGTCTCTCATTGGTTCCCCCTCTTGCAGTTCATCCTGCGGACAAATTGCAGACGGTACGAAAGAGGCATGGAAAGGCGCCGAGTCTCCAAGTGGGGAGATTGTTAGTAAGGGGGCCTGAATGGAGAACACGAGCACCAGGAGATGAAAACTGAGGTGAGTTTCAGAAAGCTTTCCCGATCCCACGGTGTAGCATCCGCTGGGTTTCCAATGAGTGCTTTCGCTGTCGGAAGATTGCGTTGAACCTGGAGAGTTGGGACCCATGGAATGGGGAGCACGCAGGATTCCTTTCAAGGGTCTGCATTTGCTTTCCCAACCTCACCAATCGTCTCAGCCCCAAGAGTGTCCAGCCTTATGTCTTCCGCCGCTGGGGCTGTAGATGTGGTCAATCCTGGTTGCATGCCAGTCCCTGAACGCATTTTGGAAGAATTTCTCTCTGTTTTGCCCTGCTTGTTTCTTCTTTATGTTGGAAATGTATCCTCAGAATGGGTCTGAGCTGATTTTCCCTGCTGGTTTTAGGCCGCTTTACACACACTTGATGCACTTACACAGAGATATCAAGACTTAGCTTTTAAGATGCTTACTAGTCGGATAGATACTTGTGCGATGAACAGGGTCTGGTGAGTCCAGTTGATTGAGCAAGGAGTAGGTCGTGTCCATTCCATATTCGGTTTTCGGAAGGGTATCTGTGCTCATTTCAAACTCGAGTTTTATGCGTCACCCCACCTCACCTTTCCCCTGAAGCAGGCATAAGTGTGTTTTCTAAAAGCGTGACTCTGTTCTGTTTGGGGATTCAGTGCATGGGGAGCGATTTTTACATTCCCTCGATAAGTGATATCATAAGTTTCTTTTTTTGTGGGACTTATTTCACTGAGGATGATCGTACCTAAATCCACTCAGGATGCTGCTACCAGCCTCATGACGTGGATTTCATGGCTGAGTGACACTCCATTGGACCTACGTAGCACCACTTGTCCACTTGTCCACTCGTCTTTGTCCACTTGGCTCTTTCCTGGGATATGAAACGTGTACCGGAGTGGAGGTTCTTGTCAAGACAGCAGCCCTCAACTTTGGGGTCCCTGTGTCTGGTTGATTTTTTCATTTTCCCAAGGTCAACGCCCATGTGTGGAAGTGCCCTATGCTCTGTGGTTCTGTGTTTTCCATGGTTTGGGAAAGAGGATACACTTGTGAAGATTGGCTGTTGGCCATTGACATCCCGCCCATCAGCTTAACAAGGCTCCCTTGACTCCGTGGCCTGTCCTGCCTTTCTGGTTTTTAGACTTTTTTCGCCTGGCCCTTTTGCCCCGGGGGGGGGGGCGAGAGATTTTTTGTAGTGCTGATTTGCTCTCCCAGGTTGCTTGGTTGGCCAAAAAGGGCGTATGCGTTTTTTCCTGAATATATTCAGGAAAAAACGCATACGCCCTTTTTGGCCAACCGCATCATTGTCCACGTTCTGGCGCCTTTCATGTGCTATCGGGGCCATTCCGATGTACCCGTTGACATCCGTTTCCTGCAATTCTGCCTTGCGTTCAACGCCTCTTCGTAGCCTGACCTCAATATATTTTGGGGCGATAGTTATCGTTTAGAACTCTGCAGGTTTGGGAAGTGCAGTGCCCCTGAGCTCCATTTCCCAAGTCGCATTTTTGTGAGTGGGTCGCAACACGGCTGGATGGCTTCACGCCCTATTGTGGATCCGGGGTGGCAGGCTGAACCTCTGGTGAATTCTTCTTCGTGATGGGAAATGAGAGTGACATGTGCCCGACCAAACACCTCCAGCGAGTCTCTCATTGGTTCCCCCTCTTGCAGTTCATCCTGCGGACAAATTGCAGACGGTACGAAAGAGGCATGGAAAGGCGCCGAGTCTCCAAGTGGGGAGATTGTTAGTAAGGGGGCCTGAATGGAGAACACGAGCACCAGGAAATGAAAACTGAGGTGAGTTTCAGAAAGCTTTCCCGATCCCACGGTGTAGCATCCGCTGGGTTTCCAATGAGTGCTTTCGCTGTCGGAAGATTGCGTTGAACCTGGAGAGTTGGGACCCATGGAATGGGGAGCACGCAGGATTCCTTTCAAGGGTCTGCATTTGCTTTCCCAACCTCACCAATCGTCTCAGCCCCAAGAGTGTCCAGCCTTATGTCTTCCGCCGCTGGGGCTGTAGATGTGGTCAATCCTGGTTGCATGCCAGTCCCTGAACGCATTTTGGAAGAATTTCTCTCTGTTTTGCCCTGCTTGTTTCTTCTTTATGTTGGAAATGTATCCTCAGAATGGGTCTGAGCTGATTTTCCCTGCTGGTTTTAGGCCGCTTTACACACACTTGATGCACTTACACAGAGATATCAAGACTTAGCTTTTAAGATGCTTACTAGTCGGATAGATACTTGTGCGATGAACAGGGTCTGGTGAGTCCAGTTGATTGAGCAAGGAGTAGGTCGTGTCCATTCCATATTCGGTTTTCGGAAGGGTATCTGTGCTCATTTCAAACTCGAGTTTTATGCGTCACCCCACCTCACCTTTCCCCTGAAGCAGGCATAAGTGTGTTTTCTAAAAGCGTGACTCTGTTCTGTTTGGGGATTCAGTGCATGGGGAGCGATTTTTACATTCCCTCGATAAGTGATATCATAAGTTTCTTTTTTTGTGGGACTTATTTCACTGAGGATGATCGTACCTAAATCCACTCAGGATGCTGCTACCAGCCTCATGACGTGGATTTCATGGCTGAGTGACACTCCATTGGACCTACGTAGCACCACTTGTCCACTTGTCCACTCGTCTTTGTCCACTTGGCTCTTTCCTGGGATATGAAACGTGTACCGGAGTGGAGGTTCTTGTCAAGACAGCAGCCCTCAACTTTGGGGTCCCTGTGTCTGGTTGATTTTTTCATTTTCCCAAGGTCAACGCCCATGTGTGGAAGTGCCCTATGCTCTGTGGTTCTGTGTTTTCCATGGTTTGGGAAAGAGGATACACTTGTGAAGATTGGCTGTTGGCCATTGACATCCCGCCCATCAGCTTAACAAGGCTCCCTTGACTCCGTGGCCTGTCCTGCCTTTCTGGTTTTTAGACTTTTTTCGCCTGGCCCTTTTGCCCCGGGGGGGGGGGCGAGAGATTTTTTGTAGTGCTGATTTGCTCTCCCAGGTTGCTTGGTTGGCCAAAAAGGGCGTATGCGTTTTTTCCTGAATATATTCAGGAAAAAACGCATACGCCCTTTTTGGCCAACCGCATCATTGTCCACGTTCTGGCGCCTTTCATGTGCTATCGGGGCCATTCCGATGTACCCGTTGACATCCGTTTCCTGCAATTCTGCCTTGCGTTCAACGCCTCTTCGTAGCCTGACCTCAATATATTTTGGGGCGATAGTTATCGTTTAGAACTCTGCAGGTTTGGGAAGTGCAGTGCCCCTGAGCTCCATTTCCCAAGTCGCATTTTTGTGAGTGGGTCGCAACACGGCTGGATGGCTTCACGCCCTATTGTGGATCCGGGGTGGCAGGCTGAACCTCTGGTGAATTCTTCTTCGTGATGGGAAATGAGAGTGACATGTGCCCGACCAAACACCTCCAGCGAGTCTCTCATTGGTTCCCCCTCTTGCAGTTCATCCTGCGGACAAATTGCAGACGGTACGAAAGAGGCATGGAAAGGCGCCGAGTCTCCAAGTGGGGAGATTGTTAGTAAGGGGGCCTGAATGGAGAACACGAGCACCAGGAGATGAAAACTGAGGTGAGTTTCAGAAAGCTTTCCCGATCCCACGGTGTAGCATCCGCTGGGTTTCCAATGAGTGCTTTCGCTGTCGGAAGATTGCGTTGAACCTGGAGAGTTGGGACCCATGGAATGGGGAGCACGCAGGATTCCTTTCAAGGGTCTGCATTTGCTTTCCCAACCTCACCAATCGTCTCAGCCCCAAGAGTGTCCAGCCTTATGTCTTCCGCCGCTGGGGCTGTAGATGTGGTCAATCCTGGTTGCATGCCAGTCCCTGAACGCATTTTGGAAGAATTTCTCTCTGTTTTGCCCTGCTTGTTTCTTCTTTATGTTGGAAATGTATCCTCAGAATGGGTCTGAGCTGATTTTCCCTGCTGGTTTTAGGCCGCTTTACACACACTTGATGCACTTACACAGAGATATCAAGACTTAGCTTTTAAGATGCTTACTAGTCGGATAGATACTTGTGCGATGAACAGGGTCTGGTGAGTCCAGTTGATTGAGCAAGGAGTAGGTCGTGTCCATTCCATATTCGGTTTTCGGAAGGGTATCTGTGCTCATTTCAAACTCGAGTTTTATGCGTCACCCCACCTCACCTTTCCCCTGAAGCAGGCATAAGTGTGTTTTCTAAAAGCGTGACTCTGTTCTGTTTGGGGATTCAGTGCATGGGGAGCGATTTTTACATTCCCTCGATAAGTGATATCATAAGTTTCTTTTTTTGTGGGACTTATTTCACTGAGGATGATCGTACCTAAATCCACTCAGGATGCTGCTACCAGCCTCATGACGTGGATTTCATGGCTGAGTGACACTCCATTGGACCTACGTAGCACCACTTGTCCACTTGTCCACTCGTCTTTGTCCACTTGTCCACTCGTCTTTGTCCACTTGGCTCTTTCCTGGGATACGAAACGTGTACCGGAGTGGAGGTTCTTGTCAAGACAGCAGCCCTCAACTTTGGGGTCCCTGTGTCTGGTTGATTTTTTCATTTTCCCAAGGTCAACGCCCATGTGTGGAAGTGCCCTATGCTCTGTGGTTCTGTGTTTTACATGGTTTGGGAAAGAGGATACACTTGTGAAGATTGGCTGTTGGCCATTGACATCCCGCCCATCAGCTTAACAAGGCTCCCTTGACTCCGTGGCCTGTCCTGCCTTTCTGGTATTTAGACTTTTTTCGCCTGGCCCTTTTGCCCCGGGGGGGGGGGGCGAGAGATTACTTTGTAGTGCTGATTTGCTCTCCCAGGTTGCTTGGTTGGCCAAAAAGGGCGTATGCGTTTTTTCCTGAATATATTCAGGAAAAAACGCATACGCCCTTTTTGGCCAACCGCATCATTGTCCACGTTCTGGCGCTTTTCATGTGCTATCGGGGCCATTCTGATGTACCCGTTGACATCCGTTTCCTGCAATTCTGCCTTGCGTTCAACGCCTCTTCGTAGCCTGACCTCAATATATTTTGGGGCGATAGTTATCGTTTAGAACTCTGCAGGTTTGGGAAGTGCAGTGCCCCTGAGCTCCATTTCCCAAGTCGCTTTTTTGTGAGTGGGACGCAACACGGCTGGATGGCTTCACGCCCTATTGTCGATCCGCGGTGGCAGGCTGAACCTCTGGTGAATTCTTCTTCGTGATGGGAAATGAGAGTGACATGTGCCCGACCAAACACCTCCAGCGAGTCTCTCATTGGTTCCCCCTCTTGCAGTTCATCCTGCGGACAAATTGCAGACGGTACGAAAGAGGCATGGAAAGGCGCCGAGTCTCCAAGTGGGGAGATTGTTAGTAAGGGGGCCTGAATGGAGAACACGAGCACCAGGAGATGAAAACTGAGGTGAGTTTCAGAAAGCTTTCCCGATCCCACGGTGTAGCATCCGCTG